>NC_090445.1:707718661-708343661 GCF_031143425.1 Pleurodeles waltl
TCAAAAAGGAATCTGGTTCTCTTGCCTTCAACCTGAATAAAATCAAGAGCGCCAACACAATTCCCAGTTTCTATTTGGAAGACGATTTGTCCACAATCAAAATCCGCAGGGGACACATCCTCACAACCCTTAGTAGTAATCTCATAGACAGATTGCTTAGATTTTCTCAATCTGCAAACCGAAAAGAAATGACCCCGTTTTTTACAATATGTACATATTGCATTAACAGCAGGACAGCTCTTCTCATTTGCAAAATGACCCAATTTGTCACATCTGAAACATCTCTTATCTCTATTGGGTCCCTTGCTATTCTTTTGTTTAGCATCCGAAGGGGTACCAGTAATTTTTGCAACCACACACACCTGATTGGGCGTATCATTCTTGATTGCATCAACACATTTCAATGAATGTTTAATTTTCTTAGCAATAGCAAGCACTTCATCAAGAGGAGGATCATCTCTAAGCCATAGCTCTTCACATATTTTCTCAATGTGACACCCTAACATGAATTGATCTCTGATTCTTTCATCAGTTGAAGCCCCAAATTTACAGGATGATACAAGACGTCTGAGATCTGTAACATAACTCTCAATACATTCACCTTCTCTTTGTAGTCGTTTACCAAAGTAGTTGCGTTCTAAAATTGTGCTCACTGTGGGAAGATAATGAATATCCAACTTGCGTATACAAGTTTCATACTCATTAAGATCTATCGCCTCACTGTCAGAAATGTCCGGTAAATGATCAAACACCTCTTGACCCTCTGAGCCTAGACAGTGAAGCAACAGAGCAGTTCCATAAGCCTTTCCATATCGCTCAAATATTTTTTTTCACTTAGCCCATTTAATGGGCGGCTCACCAGGAGATGACAGGAAAAAACTGAGGCGCTGGAACATTTTGCATATTTCAGAGAGAATATTATGTACAAAATGTTTTAGAAAAGAAGCTCACAATAGTATCAACTATCTAATAAGATCAATACACCCACCATTGCAAAAAAGTCAATATGGCAGATGAACTTTGAAACTCTAGTCAAGGAATCAGATGTACAAGAATTTGAGAAAGAAATACATCTATTTTTTTCAGGGAGTGCAAATTCAGTCTCCTCCCCATTAACTCGTTGGTATGCTTTTAAATGCTTCATTAGAGGCCAAATTATGAGGCATACGGGCAGAATAAAATAAAGACATAAACGAGTCCTCCAAACAACTTGCAATCAAGAAACGGGAAATTGCCTTCAGGCACTAGAAAAACATGCCACATCTAAATGCAATTAAATTATAAATATAATACTATTATTAATACATGAGCCAGTTTGTGGGTACACACACAAAAATCCAAGAAGCTCTTTTACCTCAGTAAAGCTGGGAAAGTGTTACTTGAATTTCCTAATTAAAAAAAAAAAAAAATCTAATTTCCAACATCAAATTCCCAGATGGCTGGCTGAAGATATCCTAGTAATTAAAAAAAAAAAAAAAAAGTCTAAGCGACCCTTCATCAAACCAAAGTAGAGATCTCCCAAAAATATTAGTTTGAATTTCTGAATAAACTACCACGAAAATCTATCTGTGACTCTGAAAAAAAAAGTATAAATATGCCCATAAAGACAAAAGACATTTTAGAGGTAATTAAGTTAATTTGTTCTGGCAAAGCACCAAGCCCTGCGTGCTTCACTATGATATTTTATAAAACATTTGGAAGTACCATCATTAACCCCTTGATAATTGCCCTTAACCATTTTTTCAGACAGAGTAATTTCTTAGGAATCGCCAAAGATGCGAAGGACCATTCCGACCCACAAAATTACAGATCAATCACTCTGTTGAGTAGGGAGGCCAACATATATACCAACTCATCCTCAAACTCATACGTAACTCCCAAACAGGATTCATTAAGGGTAGACTGGCTAGGGCTAGAAATAATATACACACTCTTTGTAACATCATAGAGAAGGCCTAATTCTCTTCACATCAAGCAGTTGTGGTAGCACTGGATGCAGAGAAGGGCTTTGAAAAGGCCTTGTGCCCTTTTTTGGAAGTAGTACTCCCAAAACTCAGTTTGGGGGCCTTATTCATTAAGATGACAATGGTGTCCTAATCTATCCTCTAATGAGAATCACCATTAATGGGGTTTTTCCGTCCAGTTTAATCTGTATCAGGGCACACAGCAAGGCTGTCTCTTATCACCACCACTATTCCTGTTGTCCATTGATCTGCTAATACAACTCCTGAATAATGTGCCTGAGATAAAGAGTTTTTACTTCGGTACAAGTCCATATAAAACAGCAGCACATACCAATAACATCTTTATATTCTCTGATGAAATTACTGAAGTCACATCAGTGATTATTAAAATAATCCACCTGTTTTCCACAGAATCTAGATATACCTTAAACAAAGACAAAACAAAGGTACTGCATTTCAACTCACACTGCTTGCCAACTCACCTCGGAAACTCTGTTTTTAAATGGCAAACCAAACTAATCAACTATTTGGGTTAAGGGTTTGACTGAATTATTCAGAAACCACCAATTCCAAAATATAGAAAAAGCCAAAGATCTCTGTTCCTTATGGATTTCTAAACATATATCAAAGGGGGTAGGATAACATTTTTTAAATTAGGATTACACCCATTACACATTTTGTTACATCTGTGCTTTCTATTCGTTTTATATAATTCTTCTTTGCCACCATAGATAAATTAACATCAGCATTTTAGTGGAATGTCAAAAGAGCAAAAATTGCCAATGAAACCCTTCGCCTAAACGTTGCACAGGTTGATTGAAATTGATAAACTGCGGCCAATACAAAGCTTCCTTCCTTGCTGCACAGGGTGCACACTGGCTACTAAAGAACTAGCTCACCCACCCTTGATGGTTAGCTATGGAATGCTCATTATGCTCTCTGTACTAGATTTCTTCCCTTCTCACCATGTCTCATTATTTGCCCCCCCCCCCCAAGCACATCATTTTTTTAAGAACACAATCAAAGCACTGAAAACACTTGACAAATGCATGCCTATAACTAATCTGATCACTAGATCAAAGTTTTTTTTTTGCCTTGGAAGAATTCTAAAATTAAAGCACAAATGGTCTCTAACCTTGAACAATATGGGCCAACAAAGGGATATGTCCAGTCAAAGATTTATATAACCATGATTTCCCCTCATTCTCATTCACGGGACTCCGAGCAAAATTCCATTTAGATAATATAAATTTCTATGATTTTTAGAAAATCTAATTTAAACTCTCTAAATTATGGCCATTCTAACATACAAACATTATTTCTCTCTCCAAGTGATGGGCCTGATTACAAGTTTGTCGTTCGGACCGCCTGACTGCCATGATGGCGGCCCTAAAAGATCACTGCACCGGTGATCAACAGACTGCAGTATTAATTTGCAAATAGGCAGGACCGCCACCCATCAAGCAAAAAAGGAAGCCCTCCAGTGATGCAGCGGCTTGTATCTATGCAGTCCAACCTCCAGCACTGTCAGCGTTGCGGCCATCCACTGTGCGTAATACAAACACACAGTCGCCGTGGTGGTCTCCTTGCGATGGTTAGCCAATGGCGGTCGAGCACTGCAGTACGCATCCAGCAAATAACAGACAAGTGCAAACCAACAGAGCTGGCACACATTGGGCCAGTGGACACACCTGCAAATCACACTATAAGACACACCCTTTCAAAGACCACAATTCTTTGCATTTCCACAGGGTGCTTAAGAGCCATGCCTACCTTTTAATTAATTTTTCTTAGGTTAGGCACCCCTTTTTCCACCATCCCGTAGAACACCCTGTACACACTTTTGTCCATTCACTCCCTTTTGCACTTCCACTATTAAGTAATCCTTGTCACCCACCTTACCAGTCCACCATGTCACGTTCCAAAAATCCCAATTTTTTCAGAAGATGGGTTGAAAGTTGTGGTGAATAGAATCATAAGAGTAGAGACACAAATGTGTGGAACCCAGGTCCAGCACACTCCTCTCAGTAGGAAAATAGAAATGTGGGACAGGATAGTAGACACAGGGAATGCTGTAGGCACCACCCAGCAAAACAAAGGAAAACATTAGGCAGAGTTGGAATGATCTCAAGGGCAAGGTCCATTGCCTGGTCTACAGGAAGTAGCTGGATGCCAAGAAGAGGACTGGTGGTGGCCCCCTCAGTGCACCATTAAACTCTTTACCCTCGGAGGGAAGGTCCTGGCCATCCTGCATCCTTAGGGCTTGCGTGGAATACCTGGGGAGTGGAGTCTGGTAAGTTGCAACACATAAACTGTCAGAAAACTGCAATGCCATGCATGCTCACAGCTCAGCTTTTGCCAATGTCTTGTTCATGCAACTCACCAACATTCAGTACCCAGAGAATCCTAGTTTTAGCACTGTCAATGTGTATTATTAGACCTGACATCACAGCTACCAAGGCCCATCACATGCCATATGTCCAAATGGTGCCTCTAATTCTCACAATTTAAAAGAACATTCCAGGATTCATACTATGTCCCAAAATGTAAATGTAAGCTCAAACAGAGATGCAGCCTGTATACAGATATGTAATACCCAACATTTGTCAAGTGTTGGGGGGTAGAGGGACTGACCTGACTGCAACTCCCAGAAGCTCTGTTTCTGTAACTCCAACCACCAGCCCAGTGTCCCTTGCCCCAATACACCTGTTTGTGAACTCTCAAATGAATTTTACTCACCTAGTAGTATACCATTTGTCAAGGGTTTGGGAGTAGAGGTAGTGACCCGATTGCAAAGCTCAATAGACCCTGCTTCAGCAACTCCAACCACCATCTCAGTGTTCACTTTTCCAATTACCCCTGTATCTTAACACTCAATTGAATTATACTCACCTGGGAGGATACCATTTGTATAGTGTGTGTAGTAGAGAGAGTGGCCTGATTGCAGCTCCCAGAATGCCTTGAGTCTGTAAATCCAAACACCAGCCCAGTAGTCACTTGTTCAAAAACACTTGTTTGATCGAAGTGTACTCATCTGGGAGGATACCATGTGTCAAGTGTCATAAAAAAGATGTTGTCACCTGACAGCCCTGTGTGCACTTGTCCAAATACCTTTCGATCTTGATTCACACTTGAAGTGTACTCACCTGGGATGATACCATATGTATAGTGTGTGTTGGAGAGAGAGTGAACTGATTGCAACTCCCAAGAGGTCCTGTTTCTGTAACTCCAAACACCTGCCCAGTTTTTCACTTGTCCAAATACTCTTCTGCCACCAATGTTAGTAATGGGGTCTCTAGTTGGCAGTGGTACTCAACTTTGTCCAAATAGGAACCACAATCCTAGCCAGGATACGTCACACACAATCCATATTATCCTGTGCCCACCCTCTGGTAGCATGGCACCGAGCAGTCAGGCTTAACTTAGAAGGCAATGTGTAAAGTATTTGTGCAATAAACCATACAGTAACACAGTGAAAACACCACAAAAATACACCACATAGGTTTAGAAAAATATAAGACATTTATCTGGTTAACTTAAGGTCAAAACAATAAAGATTCAATAAGCACAACTTGAAATATCACTTTTGCAATGTTAAGAGTCTTAAATCTTAAAAATCAACAGTTGTCTCTTGTGTGCACAAAGCACCTGGGTTGCTTCAAAATTACATGCATGGAGACCGCAGAGGAGGGGATGCAGGGAAAATAGAGCGTGCATTGGATTTCCCGATGCAGCACAGATGATGCGTTGTTTCTTTCCTTGCTGCAAGGGGCTTTGTGTCTATTTCCGGCACGCAGCCTTGGGTCCTCACTGCGATGCGGGGTTCTTTTGATGCCCAGGGATGATGCGTGAAAATCCTTGGCATGCAGGATGAAATCACAGGCATTGTGTCGTTCCTGTAGGTTTTGCATAACATTTTCTGTCAGCCGGCAGACGCTGAGTCAATCTTTACTGAGGAAGGCGGGCTGCGTCATTCCAGTTCAGCTGTGCGGCGATAATCTTATCGCAAGGCAGGCTGTGCATCGTTTCCGACAGGCTGAGCATCGATTTTCGACACACAAGGAGTTTCCTTGAAGAGGTGAATTCTTTTTGGCCCTGAGACTTCAGAAAACAGGAGGCAAGCTCAAACCAAGCCCTTGGAGAGCACTTCTCAGCAAAGTCAGAGGATAGCAAGGCAGAAGAGTAACAGCAAGGCAGCAGTCATTCACAGCAAAGCAGTCCAGGTGAGTCCTTTGGGCAGCCAGGTACTTCTTCTTGAGAGGTTGCAGGTTCAGGTCCAGAAGTGTCTGAGTCGGTGTAGTTAGAGACCCAATTTATATACCCAAAAATGCCTTTAAAGTGCGGGAGACTTCAAAGAGTGGTTTTGAAGTGCACAAGTTCCCCTTTCTGTACAGGTCTGTCTGCCAGGGTCCCAGTAGGGAGTTCGGCAGTCCATTGTGTGAGGGCAGTCTACTAGCCTTTGAAATGTAAGTGTTAGGCCCTCCACCCTTCCCGCTAAGGAAGACCCATTCAGTATGATGATGAGTGCAGGTGTGACTGAGTGTCCTGTGTTTGTGGTTGTCTGGGTGGAATGCACAAGGGAGCTGTCAACCAGCCCAGCCGAGACGTAGATTGGAGACAGGCTGTAAGGCACAGATGGATTATTTGAGTGCAAAGAAATGCTCACTTTCTAAAAGTGGCATTTCTAAAATAGTAATACAAAACCTAACCTCACCAACAAGCAGGATTTTCTATTACCATTATAGCCATACTAAATATGGCCTGGCCACCCCTTTGTGATCAGAATCTACTACTCAAACAGTATATGAGGGTATCCCTAATGCTATCCTATGAAAGGAGCAGGCCTCACAGTAGTGGAAGACGAATTTAGGAGTTTTCCACTACCGGGACATATAAAACACACATGTACATGTCCTGCCTTTTACTTACATAGCACACTGCCCTATGGGTTACCTAGGGCCTATCTTAGGAGGTGACGTATGTGTAGAAAAATGGGAGTTTAAGGCTTGACAAGTACTTTTAAATGCCAAGTCGAAGTGGCAGTAAACCTGCACACACAGGCCCTGCAATGACAAGCCTGAGACTTGATTAAGGGACTACTTATGTAGGTGGCACAACCAGTACTCCAGGCCCACTGGTAGCATTCAATTTACAGGTGCTGGGCACATGTAGTGCACTTTACTAGGGACGTACAAGTAAATCAAATATGCCAATTTGGTATGAGACAATATTACCATGTTTTTAGGGAGAGAGCACATGCACTTTAGCACTGGTTACCAGTGGTAAAGTGTCCAGAGTCCTAAAGCTAGCAAACATGAGGTCAGAAAAAGTGGAGGAAGAAGGCAAAAATTTGGGGTGACCCTGCAGTGGCCATTCCCAACATTTGGTATATCTCAATTGGAGTGTACTCATCTGGGTGGTTACCATATGTCAATTATTGTGAAGTAGTGGTAGTGACCTGACTGCTAAGGCCACAGGGTCCTGTTTCAGTAACTCCAACCACCAGCCCAGTTTGCACTTATCCAAATACCCCTGTGTCTTAACTCTTGATTGAAATGTACTCGCTTGGGAGGATATCATTTGATTAGTGTATGTAGTAGAGAAAGTGATGTAACTGCAACTCCCAGGAGGCTTTGTGTCCATAACTCCAAACACCAGCCAAGTGTGAACGTATCTGAAACCCCTTGTTCGGTAAGTTTCTATTGCAGTTTAATTACCTGGGAGTGACCAAGATACAGATTATGCTTAACTCAGAGACCTGTCTGTCTACCTAGCTCCATCTTGCCCTGCTATCCCAAGTTGAAACTACTGAGGACATGAATGGCACCTTACCCAGTGTGTACAACAGGTATTCTTAATTCCTTAAACTGCATCACCAGATTGGTATTAACAGCAGATAAATTGACACATGACTATGCACATGATGATGCCAGTCACATATACAACAAAGTGCTGTGTTGCCTGCATCCCATTCAACTAGGCTTCCAAATGATCAAAGCCATATGTTACCTCTCCACTGTATTGGCTTCACTGGTGATAGGATGGTATTTTCAGGTCATCTTCCAAAGTGCAGCGGATCTGCACATCTCATCAGCTGCTTGAGTCAAATAGATGAGGCATGCTTCACACACCATGTCAGAAAACCCAACACCATGGTAACCTGGCACAATAGGATTACCTACAACCTAACTATGTCCAATCTCTCTGCTTACTGTAACACAAAAGCTTTGGAGTTAGATGACACAATTCAACCAGTAACAACATATGATCTTCATCAACCGGTTGAGCTGCCACTTGGCACACGGAGACCACAGAACAGACTACCACTACCCCCCTGGATGAATCCCTCAGTGATGACAACACTCCCAGACTTGTGGACGTGAAGGAAGGTCCTGGTTCATCTGGGCAACCTGGTCAGATGGCAAAAGTGAATCTCACTATGGCCACAAGGTCACCACCCAGCCATGTTGCTTCAACATCCCACCCCCCAATCTGTGTACCTACCGCACTTTCTACTATCTTGTGCCCCCCAGTCCAAGATCCTGAGGTGTAACTCAACACTCCGGACAATGAGGGTCCAGGACCCAGTTAGAGAGGGCACCCTGTGCCAAGGACACAGGCTTTTTCGGTGAATGGGAGGGATGTTGTTGGCCAGCGTGGTGAAGCCACTGGAGCTGCTGGCGACCAGGACACCATCACCCACGTTTTGGGGGAGTCTATCAGGAGTCCCAAGGTGTGATGGGCCAGGCGTTGACTGAACTGCGGGACATTAAGCAGCTGCAGAGGGTCATGATTGAAACAATGGATGCCCACAATACTGAAATGAGCACCCTAACAGGGGTGCTGAGGGAAAATAACCACAGACTGATCAGGGCTTTACTCCCAACATCTATCACTTCCTTTGTAGCATGTAAATCATCCCAAAATACATTTGTGCCAGTCACAGGAAGGGGGGCCCTGACAGAGGAACAAACAGTCGCAGACACTCCTTCCTCTGCAGCAGCCAGTCTCCCCCTCGCAAGCAGGGGTGTCCTGCAAAGAATCCAGGAGGTGCTGATGGCAAGACACCCACCACTGCCATCAATAATCATCTTCGTTAAGGTCCTCCTTTGTGTGTGACACATTCACTCTGTAGACTGATGGTAAATCACCTTCCATTTCCAATGGAAGGTGTACTCTGGACTTTGGTCTTCCAATGGTGTGGCATCTACTCCAATGATTTAATTCACCATGGCTGACCCATTCACATTTGATTTTTTGTTGAGTCATGTCACATATATTTTCTGTTAGTCATAGCTTCCTAATAAAATCACCCATCAGTGACTCTCTCTGCTGTTTTTAATTTCACTTTTAGCCATGTAGCTATGTCAGACCATGTGAACCATGCAATGACGATTATGATGACGGTACTTGTTTAAGATGAGATATGTTGCATGTTCACATTGTCTAGCTCAGAATTACAACCATTCCACACAGACACATACATACACGTGTCTGATCAAAGCAGATTTTTTTTATGACAGTGTTCAGCACATAGGCTGATTTATTGCAAATCATAAATGCTTGAATCATACTGAGTAAATGAACATATTCAGAGGTATAGACACACCAGACCATGGAAGGAAGGGATTTGCCAGTGATTGTCCTGTACAATAGGAAAACATTGAAGTGGTTGATGTCATCAGCTGGAGACATATCACCTACCACACCAAAGTAATCTAATATCACATAAACTAAGACTCGGACAGATGCAGTGCAACAGTTTCTGATCACAGGGTACCTATAATCCAGTGCTCATGCATTCAGTGGTATGAAAGAAACATATGCCATTGATTTGGCATAGGCACTGTGGCCTACAATAATGAAAATACATCAACAGCTACACATGGGCCATACAAAAAGAGTGTTTAGTCAATGTGAAGGGTAACTGACATGGTCGTAGTCTAGGACTACATATTTTCTGACCACATTATGACACTGTAGGAGGCTGGTCTGGTCTGTAGTCGGTACCTTGGTTATTCACACCTTACACCAGGTCCAGTTATCCCTTATTAGTGAAATGTAGTAGTGTTCTAGCAGCTTAGGCTGATAGAGGTAGCTATAGTAGAGCAGCTTAGGCTGAACCAGGAGACAAGCAAAGCTCCTGTAATACCACTTATAGTTACCCAGTACTTATACACAAGTGAAGACAATACTCAATATTTCCAAAAATAAAGGTAGTTTATTTGGGTGACACAAGGCAAAAAATATCTTAGAGGCAATACTCCTTCTGGAGGTAAGTACTATACACAATATATACACTTAACACCAAAATAAAGTAAGAAATTAGACATAGGATAGTGCAAACAATAGGAAATGCTATAGAATGCAATGGGAGAAAATAGGTCTAGGGGCAACACAAACCATATATTAAGAAAGTGGAATGCGAATCACGAATATCCCCCTAGATGAGTGAAGTGTGTAGAGAATCGCTGGGAGAATAAGAATACAGCAAAGGCAAGTAAAATACCCCACCCCAGAGCCCAGGAAAGTAGGAGTAAAGTACTGCACGTTTCCTTAGGACACACTACAAGTTGTGATTAGAGTTATTGCAAGAACCAAGCAAGACTGCAAACAACAAATGGTGGATTCCTGGACCTGAAGACCTGCAAAGGAAGGAGACCAAGTCCAGAAGTTGGATGAAGTTCCAGGAAGGTCAGGAGCCCCTGACAACCCAGAAGAGGGTGCAAAAGAAGAGTCCCTAGTTGGATGAAGACTGCTGAAATGCACCCAAGGAAGATGTCAGCAGGTTCCTGCATGATGCAATGGATGTCCCACAAACAGATGTTGGATGCAGGCGAGTTTCTGTGCTGGATTCGTCCAACAAGCCTTTGTTCCGGCAAAGTTGTGTTTTGCATCAAAGTGGTGCTGTCTGGACCCAGGAGGGACCTGGGGGCCTCAACACTGTTTGAGAAGGAAGAGGAGGCTCTCAGCACTCCAGAGAGCCCTCAGTCAACCAGACACCACCCACTGAAGTCCCAGGACACGGGGACAAGCGAGGTGCAAAATGTGGTTGGTGCAGCACTACAAAATAAGGTCCCACGCCGCCGGAGGTCAACTCAGTGAGTAGAGCATCACAGGATAGAGTGCTGGGGACCTCGGCCAGGCTGTGCATGAAGGAAGTTAGCAAATATAGCACAGAGGCCTCAGGAGGTGAAGAAGACGCAATGCACAGGGTACTGTCGTACACGGGGAAGGCAAGCTCTCACCTCCTCCAAACTGGGACAGCAGGATCTTAGGACAGTCTGTGTCGATGGGGTCCACCATCTGTGTTCCAAGGAGCACGCTCGTCACCAGGAGAGGAGTCCAAGAGAACCGGTCATCGACTTAGAAGGTACCTGCAAGAGCAGGGAATTGACTCCATCACTCCACAGGAGATTTTTTCAGTCCTTCTGGTGCAGGGTGAAGACAGAGTGTACCCAGAGCATACACACCGTACAAACTGTTGCAGTTGCTGGCTGGAACTGAAGTTGCAGAGGAAAAATAGCCCTTCTGGATACTTTGTCGCTGTTACAACGGTTCCCGGAGCAGTCTGCAATCGATCCGAGGTCAGAGGATGAAGTAGTAGTTGCAGAGGATTCCTGCTGGAAACTTGCAAGTAGAATCTGAAGAGAAACCCACAAGAGAGACCTTAAAGAGCCCTGAGAGGGGGATTGGGTACCTTATCAGTTATGAACCTATCAGGAGGGGTCTCTAATGTCACCTGCTGGCACTGGCCACTCAGAGGCCTCCAGAGTGTCCCCACACCTTGGAAAACAAGATGGCTGAGGTCTGGGACACAATAGAGGAGCTCTGGGCACCACCCCTGGGTTGGTGATGGACAGGGGAGTGGTCACTCCCCTTTTCTTTGTCCAGTTTTGCGCCAGACTGGCTTATGCAAGGAGGGCACCATCTGTGCCCTTCAAAGCATTTCCAGAGGCTGGGGGAGGCTGCACCTCCCATACCTGTAACACCTATTTCCAAAGGGAGAGGGTGTAACACCCTCCTCCCAAAGGAAATGCTTTGTTCTGCCTTCCTGGGACTGAGCTCATCAGACCCCAGGAGGGCATAACCCTGTCTGTGAGGTGGCAGCAGCTGTAGCTGCAGTGCAAGCCTCATAGAGCTGGTTTGGCAATACTGGGGGTCCATGGTGGAGCCCACAGGATGCATGGAATTGGAATGGGGGGACAATGCCATGATCTTGGACATCTTACATGGCCATGTTCAGGGTTACCATTGTGAAACTACATATAGGTATAGACCTATATGTAGTGCACACGTGTAATGGCGTCCCCACACTCACAAAGTCTGGGGAATTTGCCCTGGGCTATGTGGGGGCACCTTTGCTAGTGCAAAGATGCCATCACACTTAGTAACTCTGCACCTAGCCTTCAGTAAATGAAGCTTAGACATATAGGTGACTTATAAGTTACTTAAGTGCAGTGAAAATGGCTGTGAAATAGTGTGTGCACTAGTTCACGCAGGCTGTAGTGGCACTCCTGTGAAAGGGTTTGTCTGAGCTCCTTATGGGTGGCAAAAGAAATGCTGCAGCCCATAAGGATCTCCTGGAACCCCAATGCACTTGGTACCTAGGTACCATATACTAGGGGCTTCTAAGGGGGGTCCAGTGTGCTAATTGAAATTGGTAAATGAAGTCACTAGCGTATAGTGACAAATTTAAAAGCAGAGAGAGCATAAGCACTGAGGTTCTGATTAGCAGAGCCTCAGTGACACAGTTAAGCACTATTCACAACACACATATTAGGCCACAAACTATGAGCACTGGGGTCCTGACCAACTGGATGCCAGTGAGACAGGCAATAACATACTGACACACAGGTAAAAATGGGGGCAACATGCCAAGAAAGATGGTACTTTCCTACAGACACACATGATGCATCAAGGCCAGAATAGGACATGAATTAAGCCCAAATTAGTCTTCTAAACTTCCATCCTAACACTGTGCAAGCTGTCTTGGTACAGGTCTTCTACACCCAACGTCTGTGACCTACATTCCCTGAAACAATCCTGACATCGCCGCCCACAACCTCAGGCTATGGATCGACGACTACGCCAACCGCCTCGCACCACTCAAGAAACCCTCTAACAACCAAACCAACAAAAAAGCCAGCTGGTTCACCAATGACCTCCAAGCCGCCAAATGCAACTGCTGTAAACTAAAGAAGAAATGGCTCCACGAACGCACACCCTACAACCACACAGCACTTAAGGACGCCACACGCAGCCATCACCAACTCCTCAGGCTAGCAAAAAGATCCTCCTTCAAAACTCACCTGGAAAACAACGCTCATGACTGCAAAGAATTTTTCAATATCGTGAAGGAGCTCTCCAGCCCCAGCGCCACCGTCAACGACATCCCCCCTCCCAAGAACTGTGCGACGCCCTAGCTACGCCTTCCACCGAAAGATCGCTGACATCCATGAAAGCGTCAACACCCCTACCATCTTTAACACGCCTGTCCCGCCCCCCACAAACTCCGCCCGCACCAACCGCCTGACCTCCTGGACCAGCATCAACGACGACGAAACTCGCAAGACCATGAACTCCATCCACTCTGGATCACCATCAGACCCCTGCCCACACCACATATTCAACAAAGCAGACAGAGCCATCGCACCACACCTACGGAAGGTCATCAACATCTCCTTCAAAACAGCAAGATTCCCAGAAAGCTGGAAGCACGCTGAAATCAACGCTCTACTGAAAAAAACAAAGGCGGACCCCAAAGACCTGAAGAACTTCCGGCCCATCTCCCTGCTCCCATTCCCGGCAAAGGTCATTGAGAAAGTCGTCAACACACAACTCACCCTATACCTCGAAGACAACAACATCCTCGACCCCTTCCAGTCCGGCTTCAGACGAAACCACAGCACCGAGACCGCCACTTCGCCGCTACAGATGACATCAGAAGCCACCTCGACAATGGAGAAACATCAGCCCTCATCCTCCTAGACCTGTCAGCCGCCTTCGACACCGTCTGCCACCACACTCTGAAAATCTCTCTCCACGAAGCAGGGATCCAAGAGCAAGCCCTCAACTGGACCACATCATTCCTCTGCGGAAGAACCCAGAGAGTCCACCTCCCCCGTTCCAATCCGAAGCCACCAACATCATCTGCAGCGTACCCCAGGGCTCATCCCTCAGCCCAACGCTGTTCAAAATCTACATGGCCCCCCTCGCGCAAGTAGCCCGTCAACACAACCTCTATGCTGACAATACCCAACTCATACTCTCCCTCACCAAGGACCCACACACCGCCAAAACCAACCTCCATGAGGGCATGAAGGCTGTCGTCGACTGGATGAGAAGCAGCCGGCTGAAACTGAACTCGGACAAAACTGAGGTTCTCATCCTTGGGCCCACCCCCTCCGCCTGGGATGACTTGTGGTGGCCAGCCTTGCTGGGTGCCCCCTGACACCAACTGACCACGCACTAAACCTTGGCTTCATCCTCGACTCATCCTTCTCCATGTCAAAACAAGTCAACGCCATCTCCTCTTCCTCCTCCTGCTATGACACCCTCTGCCTGCTTCGCAGAATCTACAAATGAATCGTAACCGAAACAAGAAAAACAGTAACTCAGGCCCTCGTCAGCAGCAGGCTCGACTACGGCAACGTACTCTACGCAGGCATCCCATCCAAACACCTGCAACGCCTCCAACGCATCCAAAACGCCTCCACCCGACTCATCCTCAACATCCCCAGCTGCAGCCACATCACCCCCACCGAGAGACCTACACTGGCTTCGTAAATCAGTCTTGTTGTGTAGGTCCTACTATACAATCACCAATGTAGTGTGTTGCAGGGCACAGATGGCATATGACAACGGTGCACTGTCCAACACCACTGAGGGTATTTTGGGCAGACGGAAAAGACAGTCACATTTCAAAGGGCAACTGAGTAGCAGATATTTGGGTGTCGTCCGAATCCATGTTGTGGACACGTGTTAACAACCACGTGGGTCACATTTGACCCATGTGTAGTTGACAGTTGTCATGTATACTAGGTGTTATCGAATTTCCAGTCAAAAATGCTTTGTCACATGATTTTGTTGGTATGCGTCATGTATGCTGGGAGCCTTCAGTACCACCAGGTGAGAATCCTGAAATGCCTACTGAAGATGACCGTGGTGAAGAGGAGGAGCTGGATTGTGACAAGATGTCATTGACAGCTCCAACACATGTATTTTCACACACAGACGCAATTCATTCTTGATATTTGACTTTTGAGGTTCGGGTCGGCAACAGTGTGCACGACCATTTCTTGACATTTGCATATTGGTTTTCGAATCGGCAAGATGCGCGATTAATTCCTTGCATTTAACTCTTGATATTCATTGTGCGCGACTATTTCTTGGCATTTGCATGGTGGCATTCGAATCAGTAGGACGCACAATCCATTCCTTGCATTTAACTCTTGATATTCAGTGTGCGCAACCATTTCTTGGCATTTGCATGTTGGCATTCGAATCCGCAAGATGCGCGATTCATTCCTTGCAGTTAACTCTTGATATTCATTGTGCGCGATCATTTCTTGGCATTTACATGATGGCTTTCGAATCAGCAAGATGCGCGATTCATTCCTGGCATTAAACTCTTGATATTCATTGTGCGCGACCATTTCTTGACATATACATGGTGGCTTTCGAATCGGCGAGACGCGCGATTCGTTTCCCGCATTTAAATCTAGGTGTTCAGATCGCCTACAGTGTGCGATCATTTCATGGCATTTGCATGTACTTGTTGGAATCGGCAGTGTGCGCGATTCATTTCCCGCATTTAAACCTTGATGGTCAGATCGCTTACAGTGTGCGCGATCATTTCATGGCAATTCAAACTTTGATGTGTAGTGTTTCCTGAAGTGCACACGATTATCCAGTGCCTTTTGAATTTTCTGCAAATGTGTTAAATTCAAGTTGTTACATTCTATGTGTATGTTAAGTCCTTAGTACAATTCCTATTGTTTTTCCAGGGAATGTGCAAATTACCCTTTGTCCTCATGTAAAGAGGCAATGTTGGTTCTGAAACATAATTCCTGTAGGTTCTTATATTCCTAGACAGTATGTGGCATTTCATGAAAAGTTCATATGAAACATTGTATTAACCAATCTTGATTCCTTCCCAGGCACCAAGACATTTTGAGGTCTAGTTATAGTCCTTTCTTAAGATATCCATGGTTACAGTATGACAATGCTTAGAATCATAGTCTAGTAAAAATCAATGTGATAATATCTTGATATTGTGTTGTTTAATCTTTTGCTTCCTACAGGTCTCCTTCCCAGCTGTTCCCATTCTAATCCCCTTTTCCCCTGCTTGGACTCTCTCAGGCTCTATGATATTTCTATCAGAGTTTTGGAGCTGTCTAGTGGTGGACATGTTGGGAGCGTACGCAGGCCCGAGGATCTGGTCTCCCTGACAGCCAGTTACACTTCTTATGTGCCTGTTGTCGCAGTTTGTGTGGCATCAATAGAATGTACATGGTGCAGGTATTGGAGAAAAGTACTAAGGGGGTCATTTCGACCCTGGCTGTCCATGTCCACCAGGGCCGGGGACCGCGGAAGCACCGCCAACAGGCTGGCGGTGCTTCCTGGGCTATTCTCGGCCCGCGGCGGTAAAGCCGCGGTCAGAAAAGGGGAACCGGCGGTTTCCCGCCGGTTTTCCCCTGGCCCAGGGAATCCTCCATGGCGGCGCTGCTTGCAGCGCCGCCATGGGGATTCCGACCCCCTTCCCGCCACCCTGTTTCTGGCGGTTCTTACCGCCAGGAACAGGATGGCGGGAACGGGTGTCGTGGGGCCCCTGGGGGCCCCTGCACTGCCCATGCCACTTGCATGGGCAGTGCAGGGGCCCCCTAACAGGGCCCCACAAAGAATTTCACTGTCTGCTTCGCAGACAGTGAAAATCGCGACGGGTCGCCCACCGGCCCAGCGGGAAAGTTGGAATGACCGCCGCAGTCTTTTGACCGCAGGGCGGTCATTCAGCGGTGACCGCATGGCGGGCGGCAACCACCGCCCGCCGCAGTCAGAATGACCGCCTAAATGTTTTGGACATTCACATTGTGTTGTGTGATGTGTTTTAAGGCCTATATCCTCTTTGTGCTGGGTGCATGTATCAAAGTAAGAATACTTTACTGCCATACAATGGCATTTCTTGGATATGATAGTTGAAAATGTCAGACAACATCCATGTGCATGACAGCATGAGCTGTGTATGCACCTTGTTGGAGTCATTTGAGGATCTTCTAAGCAATGTGTATTGTGCCATAGATCTTTCACCCCACAACTCTGCTTGCCCAAAATATTGTTTGGGAGGCTTATCGTGACACACTGTGCCTTTTAGGTTGCTACACAAACTACATTGATGATGGTGACATGATGTACTATCATGCATGGAAGTGATGGAAACATGAGTGTTATGTAGGTTCTGTATGCTCAGCCTTCAAAGACCAGGTCCTGTCAAATGTATCTCCCAGTATGGGTCATACTTAAGGCTGTGGAAGAGTCACTGTGGCTATGCAACTGTGGCACTATGCCCACTCCCTGTAGGCTTGCAGATCCTGTCATGTGGCCAATATGAGGCTCTAGTGGCAAAGCTTGTCCTGAATCCCTCAGTCCGTTGACTATAATAGGAGTGGGTACTGAGGTAACTCCCTGAACTAGTCCATAAGTGCATCATTGTCAATGTCTGTATTTGACTCATGACAGGTCCCTTGCTCCCACAGTTCTGTTGTCACCTTCACATAAGTCATATTTGCTCAGAACAGGCGTTATTGCACAATTGACAAATCCAGAGTGCAGGTAGTGTGTAGATTCCTGGAAGGCTATTACAAATGGCTTGGTAGCTTGATGAAATAGCAGAAGTGGAACGAAGCATACCTTTGTAGGTTGGATTCCATCTCTGTAAGTTTGGCACATATGTATAAAGGTGCATTCTGTGGTATAGATTCTTACCATAAAACCCCACCCTGAAGTGGCACAAATCAGCATTTGGTAGGCCACATGTCCTGACATGCAAAGGGTAGAGACTTCCTATGCCCACCATGCCTAACCTTTCACTGTCACTCATCTTAGGGTGAAGTCTGTATAATAGTTGTCTGTAGGGACTGTATGCATTGAGTCAATGTGCAGGTGTTGGTCAAGGGGGTTTACCGTTCAGAAGCCACAATGTTGTGTAGTGTTTTGGTGGCTCGCATCACAGTACATATTGCTTGAACCTGGGCTAACTGATGTCTGTAGGCTTGCTTAGTCATTGTAGGCCATTTCAGGGTAGTGGGTTAGTCTGCATATAACTCCAAAAGTGTGTAGGCATGCCTGTGTACGTATCAGCATTTATGCTTTACAGTTGTGGTGTGTTGACAAGTTGCAGATTTTTTGCTTGATGCTTTTGACCTGTGTGTGCCACAAATATTTGTGCAGAAACTGGTGTTTGTAATCTTTTGATTTGTCTCTTGTATCCATACAGGTCAACACCAACCAGAAGAAGGGGATTTGAAGAGCCATCATCCAGAAGGTGTAAACCCTGGGGGCCCATAGCTGGCAGAGCGCCCACTGTTGGAAGAGGTGGGAGGACCTGAGACTCTGGGCCTGGAAGATCGCTGAGGCCCAGCTGGGGCTGTCCTCCCAAAGTGGGTGAGGTGCACGTCGGAGACTGACTCCCCTAATGGCACGAATTCTGGCGGGGGCCTACCCAGAGTTTGATGGGAGCTAGAGGGCAGCACAGCAGCCACAAGAGGAGTGAGCCCAGGGCATATTCCTGTCTGTCACACTGCCAAGTTGATATGTTAGGGTTGTCAATTTACCCCTGATGATTGGGGATGGTCCATATGTGACCCACAAGATGAGTAACTATTTATGTAGGTATGGAAGTTGGTGCATGCTGATGTGCCTTGCCTATTAGCCCAGGGAACCAGGACACAGTTGAGTACAATCCGCAAACACTTTACTCTCCAGGGTCAACACAAGGCTGTGCACAGTGATCAATCAAGTAATGTTGGTTGTTGTGGGTGTAACTTGTACACAACAGCCCACTACACTTCAGTGTGATAGCTCAAACAAAATGAAGTGATGGATCACTGTCCTCAGCCATGTGTTTTTTCAAGTGAATACATTGGCATTTGCCCCACATAGGCCACTTGTCTTCAGTGTGTCATGAGTGCTGGTGCCTCACTACTGTCTGTCATGTGAAGGTGGGCATCATACATGTGACAGAGCATACATTGTTCATTGGGTGCAGCTACAGATCAGTACTTTCCCCTGGCAAGTGGAGAATGTGCATTGGCATGATTTGTTTGACATCAGAATTGCCAACATTCCTTGAGCCTACATGTTAGCATGTGTTCCTTTCACTTTTGACAAATTATTTTCACTGCTGCTTCATGCATGATCTACCTGTTTTCATGGGTTGATTTCTGTAGTTCCTCACATACGTGTGCATGCCAACATGTATTTGGAAATGGACATATGTCATGGGGCTACATTTCATGTGGTGCCACAGACAGGAGTGTGTCACCATTGGTTGTTGGTTCACACATACCCTGACCCATCATTGCATGTCATTTGGCATGTACAATCGCAGAAGCAATGAAGGCCATGACAGGTAGGACTACATCCTTTAGCCACAATGTATATTTCCATGCCATTGGTGTGTTATCATGTAGCAAAGTGTTCTGCACATGTAAAATGGGGAAGGTTTGTTACCTGACTGCTGGCATGCATCAAGGAGTGACTTGCAATTATATGGGAATCATATGTGGTTGTGTACAGCCATTCATCCCTGCAAATCTGGGTTAGCAGGACCAAAATTGAGATAGTGATATAGCTTCCCATTGGACAACATGTTGAGGGCCTTCTATAAGTATTTGAAAATCCCTGGTCCTCTCCAACATTCAAAGGACTATTAGCTTCTACTGACTGAATCAGAGTATGCCATTGTCAGTGGAGCCATTCAAGAGAGGTGATTTTCCTGGGGCTGGCTGTTTAATTGTGTTGTGGATTTTGGAGACATATCGCCCTGACATTTTGCACAATGTGTCTACCGTGTACATTTCCATGCTAGATGTGTATTATATCTGAGCAACATTAGTACAACCTCCATGACTCTATTATGACAATTTACACACAGTGAAGTGAGCATTGTTGATTTGTTTGCAGTGTGTCATGGGTATTTCCATGTCACGTTCCTCAGGCTACTACACTTCTGTCAGCAATATGCCAGGATTTTGGACCATCAATTCTTGTTATTGTGGGTTTATGATTGGGACAAATAGAAGTATGCATGACCTGCAGATACCACTACAACACCCATAGAACCTCCACCACATCCACCATACCCACAGACACCACACCAACACACACAGACACATCCACCACATCTACTATACCCCCAAATACCACCCCAATACTCCCACATTACTCAGCACCTCCATCTCACAGGCCCCAAGACATGCAAATGCCCAAACACAACAGACACCACCCAAACCCAAGCATGCCTCACACACGCACAGTCCAAAAGCATCAACATCCACAGGCAAGACCACCACTCCCTCAACCTCCAAATCCCCAATGCCTTCTGATGACCCTCCCCGTTTTCCCAAATAAAGTTTCTTTTTTTACCTTGCCCTTTCCCCTGTTGCCTCCACCCCCTCCCAAACCCAAGAGGCCCCCACCCATATCCCAACCCATTCCATCACACCAGCCCCCCTGCAAGCACCCAAACCCCTCCCCAAAAGAAGAAGTCCACCACTCCAAAATCCAAACCGGCCCATCTCAAATCCAGCCCCACCCACCCAAGCATGATCCCTGAGATGCTTGCATGCCCACTTAATACCCCTTCCTTTGGAGGTTCCCTGGCAGTGATTGGAGTCAAGATTGGGCACGATCATGTGCTTGAACTAGTATTTGGACTGGCCAATGGCCTTTTCTCTTCAGCATTTGCTGTTATTAAACCCAAGTTGTTGATTTGTTGGGTACCATTACTTTTCTACCTTTTTGTTGTTTCTGAGTAATTTGTGTTGCATGCGTGCAGTTGTGTGTGTTACACCCTGATTGCTGGTCCATTTTCTGTTTTTGGCAAAATATGACTTTGTGGGCAGTGCTGGTGTCATCCAGGACACGGGTAAATGTTCACTGTATGGATATGCATTTGTTGATCCACTTGGGGTGTCACTGCATTGTGTTATGTCTGATATAGTAAGTATTTCATCTTGGGTTGGCCAAAGTAAGCATGTATAGTGTTGGAATTGTCCACCTGATATGGATTAAACATTTGTCTCGTGTGCAAGCTAGAGTTTTGTTTGTCCACACATGGAGGGTGTTCAGTTGTGCTACCTTCCTTTGTGTTTGACTGACCATGTGTACATTTTGATGTGTGTACCTTCCAACTACTTCATCTCCATGTATGGCCTATGCTATTTTTGGTGTATTTGCTTCCTTGGCCTGCATTACACATTTGGCAAATAGGTATGTCACTAAGCTCTACTATTGTTTGTCCCTTTGATACATGAGGGCCAGTTCCTGTGAAAATGGTGTTTTGGGGTATGTGCAAAATGCAAAGTGTCCCAGGACAGCATCTTCCAGGAGTGCTCCTAATGCCCCATCCGTATTGTGCAGGTATTGTTTGTATTGTGAGGTTTGGGTATTTGTCCCACAAAATATAGTACATCCCATTGACCTTCCATTGTGTTGCAATGTGGGTGATATGTGTGGGTCCATTATAGGGATGTTTCATGGGAGGGGTATTTGTGTTAAGTGATACAACTATACATATGTGTCTTCATTCTGATTGCAGTCCAATGCATGTGAACAATGTGAGAGTTTCAGCTGAATTATTTGTGATGTTGATGCGGTGCACCTGTGGTGTGACACAATGTTCTGTACACTTCATTGTCCCTGTGACTAAAATGAGCAGACGTGTGTTTTTGTGGAGTGTGGTGATGCAGTGCCACTGACTTGCCCAAAGGCGGCATTTTATGGCTGTGAATGTGTTGTTAGTTGTGAATGACTCTGTCCGGGGACACAATGACCAGTGTACTTGGTTCACGTAGTGTGACCTTCATATCATGTGGATGATAGCGCAATGATCTTCTGTTGAGCTTAATGACACAGGAAGGTGTGTGTTCCTACCATGAGTTGCAACCACAGCACCATGGATTTTGGGCCCCATCAATGAGAAGCAGCAGCGGAAGGATGTGTGTGATCAGCTCCATGGCAGAACAGGACATGTGATGTCCTGCAGGTGAGTTCCTTCCTTTATACTCTGTGACCCTTTACACTTACACTTAGAAGGCCCTCAGTTAGTCCAGGGTCTTGGGTGGTGTGTGGCCCCTGATACACAAATACAGGTTGTACCTTATATGCATGACTGGCTTTTTGCATGGTTCGCTGTAGCTCCATCAGGTGTCTTGTTCAGAGCCTTCTTGGGCGATTGGTGGCAGGATCTGTTTCCATACCACACATGAATGTATTCCTGCACCTGGTTTTGTCATCTTTTTGTCATTTGTGGGACTGCTCTGCAGCCTTGCTGTTTCTGGGTACTAACAGAGCATGGTTTCACTAGTTGTGTGTGACTGCCTTTCTCCCCTCTGGGCATTGGCTTTTCTTGTTGCTCTGGCTGGTCTTAGGCCTCTGTGGTCTTTCTCAATTTTCTGTATCTGTGTGTGCAGTTTTATACTGCCAGTTTGACTTGGCAAGTGTACCCACTTGCCAGGCCTAAACCTTCCCTTTGCTTGCATGTAAGGCACTCCTAAGGTAGGTGGTTTACTGTATTACGGTGTTTGTTTGAACAAATACTTTACACATTGCTTCTAAAGTTAAGCCTGCCTGCTCATGCCAAGTTACCAAGGGGGTGTGCGGGGGTTAGCAGAGTGAGGGTCGGTGCTTGGAAAGGGGGTAGCATAACTTCCAACCACAAACCCCATTTCTAACAATTAACTTCAGGTTTTTCATTAAATGGTCTTGAAGGTTACATCCAGTGGGTTATACATACCATATTCAGTGGTTTACTTGTATATTGCGTGATATACGATACAGTGCACTTCATGACACATTAGGAGGATGACACATTGGGCCAGATTTAAAAGCACCTATCGCCACCGAAGCGTCACTTTTAGTCACACTTCGGTGGCTCTATGCACTGCGCCGTATTTACAAGGTGCCGTTAAGCCACTTTTTGTGGCTTAACTGGACCTTGTAATTACCGTTCCTTCACATGTAGCACTTTGCCTGGAAAGGGCGTGCAATGGGTGTTGCTGTGGGCATGCCACAGCAACACCCTCTGCATTTTGACACTGCTCCAGATTTACCAGTTTTCATAAACCTGAGGCAAGGTCAAAATCTAATGCCACCCCTGGGGTGGTGTTAGCATTGTGCAACGAGGGTAAATGCTTTCATTTCTCCTTGTTTTTTGCTCTTTATATGTGTGTTTCATTCTGCAGCACAATAGAAAGAGCAAAAGGCCATTGAAGATTGTTTTTGTGCAGGAAGGGACGCCTTCCTGCACAAAAACAATATCACCCGCAGCTCAGTCCTCGTTGCACCGTGGTGCAAGGGTGGCTGCATTGGTGCTTAGCAGCATATTTGGCGTTGGTACAGGGGGAAACAAAGGGTGCACTGTATTGTTGTTAATATGGTGCATTCCCCCATTTTGAATAAATGACAGAGCTTGGCTCTGCCAAATTTGGTGCAGTGTCGCGCTCTGTCATTTTCTTGTAATTCTGGGCCGTAGTCTTATAGAGCTTACTGTAAACTGACAAAAAATACTTTGTCAACATAACAGTTTATTTGAAAACTCTGTTTTGTTACTGCAGTTTCGGTTGTACCTCACAGAGAAAATTGAAGGCTTACCTAGACAAATGACACCGGCATCATTGTAGTGACCACATTTACTGTTGTGTAATCCTACATGACGACAATGCAACAAGCTGGGCTCATTCCCATGGCAGTTCACGTAGTCCAAGAGAATTTTTCCTTTGCCTTCTCCAAAGTAAGCATTTTTGGGAGCAGAATGTACTGGGCCGCACCCAAGCTGTGCACAGACCACCTTTGCATTAAAGGTGTTCCAGTAAGTGTCACACACTGTCTCCCAGGAATTATTGTAGAAAATCTCCACACGACCCTCACATGCGTTGCCACCATCCTGGAGACGAATGGGAAGGATCGCTGTGAAAGACAGACAATAAGCAGAAGACCACTGGGTTAGATCCCTTCGGATAGTCAAAAGCACACAGTGTGAAAAATCAGGAGAGCGAACTGTTGACAATAAGTATTGTATGAGCTGCACCCTCCGAAATCGTTAGATCTTTTTTATAGTTCGAAATATAGTGTAATCTTCGCCGAAAATAGACCCATCAGAGTAGGGTACGGTGTGGTGAGAATTTACTGACTTGGATTATATGATTCAAAGAAATAACCTTGACATCAGTTTCCTAACAGAAACCGACCTCAGACCCTCCTTGCACTCGCAATAGACATTCTTCTCTATGTAGGCTAACCCATCCTTCGATATCTCAAGGAGGTCGCGCTGATCTTAAGAAATGCTTCGCAGGCAAACACTTTACTGCCCCAACATACTCCACTTTTTCTATACCTAGTGAATGGCCTTCCAACCAAATATCAGAACACGTTAGCTGGTGATTCAGAGACACTCATAAGGTGTAGGACTGGCACTCCCACTACTACACTCACATAAGTGTACGGGAATTCAAATGCAAGCCGGCATGCTCAGGGACAGTAAAAGAGCAAGTGGCCACCCTCTTATGTATCTTGGCAGGATTCTGCCTATAACTGATCGAAGGTTGCATAAAATTTATAAATAATTCCGACGAATCATTTTGCAGCACACTTCTGAAAAAAGAAAAACACTTACTTGCTTGTACATGCCTAAATTTGTGAAAACAGGCCCTGCCCCTTGGTCACCCAGAGGGAGAGAGATTCCATAATGGCGCATTCTAACTCATGATCACCGTTTGACAACGAGTAATCACCGTTTTCACTGTTTGCATATTTAGTACGTCACTGCTGAAGACGTGAACTGGAAATAGTTCATAGATCAGTGAAGAGAGAAAACCACACTGAGCATCATTTGTCACAATGATGAAAAATGTTCTTCATTCTCACTGTAATATCTTCAGAGTGGGCTTATGGTGGGGTTATAAATGTGAAAATATTCTGGAAAGGTGACTGCACCACTTTTGCATAACATCATGTTTTAGAATCGACCAGTAATCTTCACAACTCTTGTAGAACGGGCTTTTTGGCTTACCAGGTAAAGTTGTGATTAACGTCTCATAACACTACTACTTTGACCGCATGTGGCTATCTGGCTCCTGGTGTTTTGTTTGGAGCTGTAATCCATTTACTCTTGTATGGGATTCAAACCGACGTCAGATAATTGCTTCGAATAGATTGTACATTTTGGGGGTCATTCTGACCTCGGCGGTAAAAGGCCCTTACCGCCGGTCAGAAGTCCGCCATTCTACCGCCGCAGCCGCGGTAAACCGCCACGATCATTCTGACCACCAACTGTGAAACCGCCAACAATCCGACATCCAAGGAAGGCCGCCTCATCAGCGGGCCGCGGAAAACTTGAGATGACCAAACCTCCACCGTCACGCCAACACAAACACGCCCATGCCATTCTGACCCACGAATCCACGCGGCGGTCTTTCAACCGCGGTATTCCATTGGCGGTACACACCGCTGCGCTCAAAATACACACACAGCTCCAAAACACAGCCACATTGGACAATTTGAAATACACACACCTGAGACACATACAAACAACACTCCCACACATCCAATCAACTATAAAACACACACCCACATCACCCACAAACCCCCACTAGTTGGAAATCGGAGAGAAGGCGATCGAGATAGAGATAGAGAGAGCGAGCACAGCAATAGAAAACCCCAACACACACAGGAACCCAACTTCATCACCCACACCACATCTACGCACACATCACCACATATCACCACGCACATCACCACAAACACCACCCCACACCTCATCCACACCACCCCATGGCACCCCAAAGACACCCCAGGTTCTCGGACCAAGAACTCAGGGTCATGGTGGAGGAAATTATAAGGGTTGAGCCCCAGCTCTTCGGCACACAGGTGCAGCACACCACTATGGCAAGGAAGGCTGAGCTATGGCAAAGGATCGTAGACAGGGTCAACGCTGTGGGACAGCATCCCAGAAATCGGGAAGATATCAGAAAGCGATGGAACGACCTACGGGGGAAGGTGCGCTCGATGATCTCAAGGCACAACATCGCTGTGCAGAAGACTGGCGGCGGACCCCCACCCACTCCACCCCAATTCACAGCATGGGAGCAAGAGGTGGTAAACATCCTGCATCCTGATGGCCTCGCTGGAGTACACGGAGGAATGGACTCTGGTAAGTCGAATCTCAACTACTTCACCCCCCCCCCCAACCACCAGCATGCCAACCCCCCCCCTCACCCCCAATCTCAACCCCCCAGCACACAACCTCCCTGCCAATGTCTCACCAGCACAACCCACCCTAAACAACACCAACCCCTGAATGCCAACACAAACCATAGACAGCCACCACCAAAGCATGACCATTGCACATACCCATACCCCCCCCCCCCACCACCCTCACAACACCTCCCACAAGGGAATGCCAGCACTGGGGGACAAGGGCACTCAAAATGCACGCCATGGCACACACAGAAACAATAACCATACTCCTTTACCCCTGCAGGGCCCGAACGCCAACACACCGCCACGGAGGGTCCAGATTTGTCCATCCCACCCCCAGAACAGGCCCCCAGCGAGGACAGCAGCTCTGTCGACCTAGAACCTGATGACCAGCCCGGACCATCGGGGACCTCTGGACAGTCGGTTCCCCACACACAGACACAGGCCACAGTAGACCCAACCCCCTCTGGGAACACCAGCACAGCTCCCACCCAGCGGGCCCATGCCTCTGTCTCGCGGACGCGTCAATCAGCGGTGTGTCCGCCACTACAGGGCACCCAGGCTGACCCAACACCCCAACAACAACAGGGACCTGGGGGCAGTGGTAGTGGGCACACCGTCCAGGGGACAGAGGACCGGGGAAACAGGGCAACTGGGAGGGCTGCTGTGCGAGAGGGGGGGGAGGACAGGCCCAGGGAACCGACTCTCCAAGAGGCCCTCACCACCATCATGGGAGCATACCATCACTCCCAGGAGACGATGGCGACGGTACTGGCCAGGTTCACCGAGATCCAGGCACAGCAGGAGGAACGCTACATGGGGTTCAGCAATGAACTCAGGAACATCGCTACCGCTATGGGGACCATAGTCCAGGCCCTCAACCGGATAGAAACCACATTGCGGGACCATGTGGCACCACAAAGGGCCCCTGTCACTAGCCAGGAACAGCCTACCACCTCCGCCGGCGCTAGTGGTCAGGAGGCCCCCACAGAACGACGGCCCACCAGAACCCCACCTCCTGCTGAAGAACAACCACCCCGCAAGAGGAACCTGAGATCTCAAAGGAAGACCGAGTAGGATGCCAAGACCCCCGCCAGCCTAATATCCCCCCGGATGTCATTCCACTGTCCCACAGTGTCACCCTGTCCAACCTTGAACTGCCCCTGCTCCATCCTTCCACAGGCATATGGACAATGCACCTGTGCGACCGAGAACTGGACTCTGCCATGGACATAACTCCACCCTCACCCATCACCGTTTTAATATCATGTACCAATATCTAGCACTACAAATAAATCACTAATTGCACTGAAATCATTCAGGAGTCAGCCTGTATTATTTACAAATGTATAACACATTACTGATCAATAATGTTCTGTTATTTTTGTGATGACAACATACCGATGTCAATAAGCATTAGTCCATGGGCTAACCAAGCAGAAGTCACGCAGTGGGTCATACAGCACTGAAAAGGGAAGGGAAAATCAAACATCAGTTTAAAAGAACTGGGGGGAAATACACAAAGTAAAGATGCAGGGGGCTTTCAGTAAATGTTAAATGGCGTGGGTGATTCTTACCTGTGTGCTACTGAAAATACTGTTGGATAACTCTGTCCCTGTTGTCTGGGTCGTCCTTTTCGTCTTCCTCCTCTTCACTCTCCGCAGGCTCCACAGCTGCTTCAACAACACCATCTGGCCCATCCTCCTGCAGGAAAGGCCCCTGACGTCGCAATGCCAGATTGTGAAGCATACAGCAGGCCACGATGATCTGGCACACCTTCTTTGGTGAGTACATCAGGGATCCCCCTGTCATATGCAGGCACCTAAACCTGGCCTTCAAGAGGCCAAAGGTTCTTTCTATGATCCTCCTAGTTCGCCCATGGGCCTCATTGTACCGTTCCTCTGCCCTGGTCCGGGGATTCCTCACTGGGGTCAATAGCCAAGGCAGGTTGGGGTAACCAGAGTCACCAATTAGCCACACACGGTGTCTCTGTAGCTGTTCCATCACATAAGGGATGCTGCTATTTCGCATCACATACGCGTCATGCACTGACCCACGGAACTTGGCATTCACATGGGAGATGTACTGGTCAGCCAAACAGACCACCTGGACGTTCATAGAATGGTAACTGTTCCTGTTTCTGTACACCTGCTCATCGTCTTTTGGGGGTACTAAAGCCACATGGGTCCCATCAATGGCACCAATTATGTTGGGGATATGTCCAAGGGCATAAAAATCACCCTTCACAGTGGCCAAATCAACCTCCTCAGGGAATACAATGTAGCTCCGCATGTGTTTCGTCAGGGCAGACAACACTCTAGACAAGATTTTTGAAAACATAAGCTGAGACATTTCAGATGACATGGCCACTGTTGTCTGGAATGAGCCACTTGCCAAAAAATGGAGGACTGACAGAACCTGCACTAGAGGGGGAATTCCTGTGGGTTGGCGGATGGGGGACATCAGGGCTGGCTCCAGCTGGGCACACAGTTCATGTATAGTGGCTCGGTCAAGTCGGTATCGTAGTATGATATGGCGTTCTTCCATTGTCGACAGGTCCACCAGCGGTCGGTACACGCGAGGATTCATCCTTCTCCTCGCAAGTCCCAGCGGACGGTGCCTAGGAAGGACAACATGGAGCACAGAGTCAAGCAAATCACAGGTACGTTCACCACAGCATGCATAGCACACGATTATCTATGTATTGAAAGGCGTGTATGTGTGGCAATGCAAGGCCTAGGCCTGTGTGACGCAGTACAAATTATGCCATGTGGGCCCTTGAAATGGCGGCTGCCTGACCTGTGAAGTGGGACAATGGGATGTGAGGTCAATGCGCTGGCGTGGCACACCATGGCGGTAGGCGGTCGAAGACCGCTATACGAATCCGCATTGGCTAACATTGAAGCCTATGGGTTTCAGGAGCCAATGACGAGGTGCGCCGGCGTTCGCGGTACGCACCGCCGCGGGCGTGACCGCCATTTTCTATCTGCTTAATCACTCAAGACCTGATCATCCACAGGAGAGGACCTATACTGCAAGTGCTGCTGTGACCTCGGTCTGGAAGTGACAATGGCTGCTGCGACTGGGGAAAGGGCCCCTGCCTTCACGTCTGAGGAGTTGGAGAAACTTGTGGATGGGGTCCTCCCCCAGTATGCGTTACTCTACGGTCCTCCAGACCAACAGGTAAGTACACTGGGTGCACATTGAATGGGCTATGCCTGTGTGGAGTGGGGTGGATGTAAGTTGGTGGGGTGGGGGGCGAATGAGGAGTGCAACGCACGACAGATGAGAGCATGTGCCATATGGCAAGGTTGGGGAGGGGGGGGCCAATCGCATCTAACATGCAGAAAATTTATGATTTTTTCCTTCCCACCCTGTAAATGTCAAATAGGTCAGCGCCCATCAGAAAGTGGACATTTGGCGTGCCATCGCCAAGGAAGTCCGGGCCCTGGGGGTCCACGTCAGACGGGGCACCCACTGCCGCAAGAGGTGGGAGGACATCCGCTGCGGGACCAGGAAGACCGCCGAGTCACTGCTGGGGATGGCCTCCCAACCTAGGAGGGGTGCCAGTCGTACCCTGATCCCCCTGATGTCCCGGATCCTGGCGGTGGCCTACCCTGATTTAGATGGGCGCTTGAGGACATCACAGCAGACACAAGGGGGTGAGTATCAGCACATTCTGCTATCTCTCTGCGCAGTGGAGGCGTCTGGGTGGGGGAGGAGGGTTGTGGGTGACATTAGGCCAGGGCGCTTTCTGTAGTGTAGTCCTCTCCTTTAGGCATGGCCCTGTGCTCCCGGCCCCCACCTCTGTAGGGTGACAAGTACAGCTATCGATGGTCCAGTATCACACATGTGCGCGTTTGTCGTCTCTAGACCTGTTGTCCTAGTCAGAAGTACTGAGTATTGTACCCCGAATGCGCGGCTTAGTGCATGAGGCTCCTGTGTCTGTCCTCTCCGCCAACGGTGTTGACATTGCATGCACTCAACCTGGTCTTCGTTTTTCTCCCCCCACCCTTCTTCTTCATCTTCTTGTGCATTAGCATCATCAGGCGGAGGAGAATTGGCATCGGAGCACGAGGGAGCTGCAAGTCACAAGGCCCCGGTGGGACCAGGAACAGACACCAAGGGCACCAGTGATCCGGAGGGCGAGGGGAGCACCACAACGGGGACCGGTGGTGACACCAGCGACAGCGACACGTCCTCGGATGGGAGCTCCCTAGCGGTGGCGGCAACATCCGTGCCCCCCGCCTCTACAGGTACAGCCGCCACCCAGCGCACCAGCCCCGCCCTCCCAGCAGCCCCTCAGCCTACGCTCCGTGCCCGCTCGCCCAGGAAGGCGGGCATCTCCTTCGCCCCAGGCACCTCAGGCCCTGCCCCTCTTACCCCTGCTGCCCTCAGTGAGGAGGTCATTGACCTCCTTCAGACCATCATTGTTGGGCAGACTACCCTTTTGAATGCCATCCAGGGGTTAGAAAGGGAGGTGCATCGGAGCAATGCCTACCTGGAGGGCATTCATTCGGGTCAGGCTGCCCATCAACGATCGTTCAATGCTCTGGCCTCAGCACTGACGGCAGCCATTGTCCCTGTTTCCAGCCTCCCTCTTCTGACTGCCTCCACCCTGTCTCTGTCTCCTGTTCCTCAGCCTATCCCATCCACACCATCAGACCAGCCTGCACACACCTCAACACCCAAGGGCAGCTCATCCAGACACAAGCACCACAGAACCCACAAGCATTCACGCAAGCAACACCCAGATGCAGACGTTCCAACAGTCACTACCACCTCTGTGTCCCCCTCCTCCTCGTCTCCCTCCTCCCTCCCTGTGACGTCTACACTCACACCTGCATGCACACCACCATCAGCCAGTGCTTCCATCACCAGCACACCCTCCAGTCCAGTCCGCACACGTGCAGTCACCACCCCCACTACCATTTACACGTCCCCTGTGTCCTCTCCCACTGTGTCTGTCACCCCCCTTCCAAGACACACAAACGCAGGCAGACACCCACCCAACAGCCATCCACCTCACGACAGCCTCCAGCACAAGCACCTGCACCCAAAGACAGCACACCTGACTCTCCTACGACCACATCCTCTTCCTCCACTCCCATCACCACTTCTCCTACCTTTTACCTTGGTCCTAAGAAAGTTTTCCTCGCTAATCTTGACCTCTTTCCCTCCACTGACCCACCCCCTCCATCTGCAAAGAGTCCCAAGAGCACCTCAGCCACCACCAGCCCAGCTTCGAGTGTCACTGTGGTGCATGGGTTCTGGAGTCCACCCTTTGCCAGCAGTGACACTTCAATCAGCAGCAAGGGGACAGCCAGCCCCCCACCAGGCAAGAGGACCAGGAAACTAAAGGGCCGCCGTGAGAGGACTGACACGGCTGCCTCCAAGGAGCAAAGTTCGCCCACTTCACCAGCCACAACATCTAGGGGAGGCAAGGGCCCAAGAGCCCCATCTAAGGAGCGAAAGGGCAGCAGGGCGGAGAAGTCAGCCAGCAGGAGCGCGGAGCAGGAGGGGCCCACAAGCCCCATCCCGGGTGTTAGGGAGAACACCAAAGGGCCCAGGACTCCGTCACCGAAGGGTCCAGCAACAGCACGGTCGGAGGGCGACTGAGCAGGGAGTCCAGGCCAGGTCTGGCTCCCTTGACTTACTGGACGAGCACCGCTGAACAGGGCCCCGCCGTGCAGAAGAGCACCGCTGAAGAGGGCCCCGCCATGCAGAAGAGCACCACTGAAGAGGGCCCCGCCGTGCAGAAGAGCACCGCTGAAGAGGGCCCCGCCGTGCAGAAGAGCACCGCTGAAGAGGGCGCCGCCGTGCAGAAGAGCACCGCTGAACACGGCCCCGCCGTGCAGAAGAGCACCGCTGAAGAGGGCCCCGCCGTGCAGAAGAGCACCGCTGAACAGGGCCCTGCCGTGCAGAAGAGCACCGCTGAACAGGGCCCTGCCGTGCAGAAGAGCACCGCTGAAGAGGGCCCCGCCGTGCAGAAGAGCACCGCTGAAGAGGGCCCCGCCGTGCAGAAGAGCACCGCTGAAGAGGGCCCCGCCGTGCAGAAGAGCACCGCTGAAGAGGGCCCCGCCGTGCAGAAGAGCACCGCTGAAGAGGGCCCCGCCGTGCAGAAGAGCACCGCTGAAGAGGGCCCCGCCGTGCAGAGGAGCACCGCTGAAGAGGGCCCCGCCGTGCAGAGGAGCACCGCTGAAGAGGGCCCCGCCGTGCAGAGGAGCACCGCTGAAGAGGGCCCCGCCGTGCAGAGGAGCACCGCTGAAGAGGGCCCCGCCGTGCAGAAGAGCACCGCTGAAGAGGGCCCCGCCGTGCAGAAGAGCACCGCTGAAGAGGGCCCCGCCGTGCAGAAGAGCACCGCTGAAGAGGGCCCCGCCGTGCAGAAGAGCACCGCTGAAGAGGGCCCCGCCGTGCAGAAGAGCACCGCTGAAGAGGGCCCCGCCGTGCAGAAGAGCACCGCTGAAGAGGGCCCCGCTGTGCAGAAGAGCACCGCTGAAGAGGGCCCGCCGTGCAGAGGAGCACCGCTCCGCTGGGCCCCGCCGTCTCAAGCACCGCTCCGCTGGGCCCTTCCTGTCAAGCACCGCTCCGCTGGGACCCGCCGTCTCAAGCACCGCTCCGCTGGGCCCTTCCTGTCAAGCACCGCTCCGCTGGGCCCCGCCGTCTCAAGGACCGCTCCGCTGGGCCCCGCCGTCTCAAGGACCGCTCCGCTGGGCCCCGCCGTCTCAAGGACCGCTCCGCTGGGCCCCGCCGTCTCAAGGACCGCTCCGCTGGGCCCCGCCGTCTCAAGCACCGCTCCGCTGGGCCCTTCCTGTCAAGCACCGCTCCGCTGGGCCCTTCCTGTCAAGCACCGCTCCGCTGGGCCCTTCCTGTCAAGCACCGCTCCGCTGGGCCCTTCCTGTCAAGCACCGCTCCGCTGGGCCCTTCCTGTCAAGCACCGCTCCGCTGGGCCCTTCCTGTCAAGCACCGCTCCGCTGGGCCCCGCCGTCTCAAGCACCGCTCCGCTGGGCCCCGCCGTCTCAAGCACCGCTCCGCTGGGCCCCGCCGTCTCAAGCACCGCTCCGCTGGGCCCCGCCGTCTCAAGCACCGCTCCGCTGGGCCCCGCCGTCTCAAGCACCGCTCCGCTGGGCCCCGCCGTCTCAAGCACCGCTCCGCTGGGCCCCGCCGTCTCAAGCACCGCTCCGCTGGGCCCTTCCTGTCAAGCACCGCTCCGCTGGGCCCTTCCTGTCAAGCACCGCTCCGCTGGGCCCTTCCTGTCAAGCACCGCTCCGCTGGGCCCTTCCTGTCAAGCACCGCTCCGCTGGGCCCTTCCTGTCAAGCACCGCTCCGCTGGGCCCTTCCTGTCAAGCACCGCTCCGCTGGGCCCCGCCGTCTCAAGCACCGCTCCGCTGGGCCCCGCCGTCTCAAGCACCGCTCCGCTGGGCCCTTCCTGTCAAGCACCGCTCCGCTGGGCCCCGCCGTCTCAAGCACCGCTCCGCTGGGACCCGCCGTCTCAAGCACCGCTCCGCTGGGCCCTTCCTGTCAAGCACCGCTCCGCTGGGCCCCGCCGTCTCAAGCACCGCTCCGCTGGGCCCCGCCGTCTCAAGCACCGCTCCGCTGGGCCCCGCCGTCTCAAGCACCGCTCCGCTGGGCCCCGCCGTCTCAAGCACCGCTCCGCTGGGCCCTTCCTGTCAAGCACCGCTCCGCTGGGCCCTTCCTGTCAAGCACCGCTCCGCTGGGCCCCGCCGTCTCAAGCACCGCTCCGCTGGGCCCCGCCGTCTCAAGCACCGCTCCGCTGGGCCCCGCCGTCTCAAGCACCGCTCCGCTGGGCCCCGCCGTCTCAAGCACCGCTCCGCTGGGCCCCGCCGTCTCAAGCACCGCTCTGCTGGGCCCCGCCGTCTCAAGCACCGCTCTGCTGGGCCCCGCCGTCTCAAGCACCGCTCTGCTGGGCCCCGCCGTCTCAAGCACCGCTCCGCTGGGCCCCGCCGTCTCAAGCACCGCTCCGCTGGGCCCCGCCGTCTCAAGCACCGCTCCGCTGGGCCCCGCCGTCTCAAGCACCGCTCCGCTGGGCCCCGCCGTCTCAAGCACCGCTCCGCTGGGCCCTTCCTGAATGCACTGTTAACGGTTCACTGTGCCCACCATGCCTCCTCCTTGACCAGTGGAGACTGTAATCCACCTGATGGACTGTGGCTTTGCACTCCCCAGGATGGAACAGTGGGCAACCCACCAACTGTAGGGACTTGAGAGACTGTGGCTTTGCGCTCCCCAGGATGGCACAGTAGGCATGGTGGCTCCTTCGTGGATCTGGCGTCGTGGACTCATGTGGCTGTGGTGCCCCCCCTTCCCTTCCCCCTGAGGTGCCTGTAGTTTTTTCATCAGATGCCCCTGCAGTGTTCTCTCCAGAGGACTCAGGTCTCCTGTGTGGGCTTTGCCCTTGTGTTGTTACACTTTGGCCCACGGACACTTCGATTTTCTTTTGATGTGCAGGACTAATTGCCTCGGTTATCCATTGCACTGTATATGGAATTATTTGGATATTGATTATTTGGCTAGTTGACCATTACTTTTCAGAGCCTATTTTGTACATACATTTTTATTCACAATTTAATTATGTCTTTGCATTTTTCTGGGGGGTTTGGGTGGTGTCACTGTGACTTGTTGCTCTGCATTAGTGTGTACATAGTCTAGGGGGGTGGGGGTCGCATATGTGTATGCCCGTAACCTTTCCTCCTCCCCCCTCCCGTGTGTCGTAGGTGCAGTACTCACCGTTGTCGTCTGCGCCGGCGTTCGTACTCGTGGTAGATGAGCAGGTAGACGAGAGCAGGTAGGATGTTTAATTCGGGTTCCATGCTGTCCTCCTTCCTCGTGGAGTGCGTAGAGGTGAGCGTTTTCCCGTTCGTAGTCTGTTTCCGCCGTGTTTTTATCGGCGGTGCTCCCGCCCCGGAAAAGGTGGCGGATTGGGCGGTCATAATAGTGTGGGCGGTACATTGTCTGCCGCCTGTCTGTTGGCGGTGACCGCCGCGCTGTTTGTTTGTACCGCCGTGGCGGTCGGAGTGTTAATGTGGCGGGCTGTGTTGGCGGTTCCCGCCAGGGTCAGAATTCCATTTTTTGGACCGCCGGCCTGTTGGCGGGTTGGCCGCCGCTTTATCACCGACCGCCAGGGTTAGAATCACCCCCTTTGTTTTACTTAAATAAATGCATATTGGTCTTCTCACATGGATTGCGCCGATAAATTATTCATCTGGCTTTTGTAATTTTATAATTTTAAAAAGGTACATACGTTGTTCGATTGATAAGGAATTGCAGTGCTACATAACATAGAAGTTTTGAATATGCCATATTATTTACTAAAGCAGGTAGAGCTCATTCAGCACCTGAGTTCTCTCCACTGAGTTCTCTCCACCGGCCTCTACATCAGGTCGGGCTAACTCCTCTCCTATGTCAAATCATATACAAATGCCATAAATCATACTGACCACTGAAGGCAAAGCTAAAACTGCTTGTGTTTTCAATCCACAGACCTTGATGCATGCTAGTCTATCTATGCTCCTGGTGTCCGCTGATCCAGTCCCATTCTTATTCAACAGAAATGGCCATCCCATTGCATGTTCGTAACATAACATCGCCACCGAACTGTCTTGTAACAACACCGATATTAAAGCGACGAGCAGAGCTTCTGTGGCACCAGAGTGAGCACAAGTTGCCTAAATATCAAAACTCAGAAGACTGCAAGCAAAAAAATGTATCTCTATTCAGACTGGTAGCGGAGCTTCGCTGAACTAGAGTGGCTCACATGATACCTTAATATAAAAAATTGAGAAGCAGCTGATAAAAGATATAGGGGGTTATTCTAACTTTGGAGGAGGTGTTAATCCGTCCCAAAAGTGACGGAAAAGTGACGGATTTACCACCAGCCGTATTACGAGTCCATTATATCCTATGGAACTCGTAATACGGCTGGTGGTATATCCGTCACTTTACCGTCACTTTTGGGACGGATTAACACTCCTCCAAAGTTAGAATAACCCCCATAGATTCCAAATAACATGGACTAGAAATTTCCGCCGCACCCTATAGAGATACAACAGCTGCATCTCATAAAGGTAAAATAGAAGAATTAACCAATAGGATAAATCCTGGTCTGCAAGGACCTAGAATTTCACCAACTACCAACAGAATGATGTCACATGCCAGAGGAAAAACATAAATTATGTCACAATGGTCACATATGATGGTCCTTCTCCCCAGACGATGCTTCCCCCGTTTCACACCAAATTCAATTCTAACTTATATGACCATTCACCTCCCTAATCTCCTCTCCTGTCCCTCCTCTTAATAACAGTGCCCCAGGCCACTACCAAACACCATCAGTACTGAATCAGAGCCACCCTCCCGTCACCCTCATAATTCACTTCCTAACCATCAAGTGAGCATCACCAGAAAGGGCCTGGAACACTAGTAATTACAGAACTAGAAGACGTTTTAAGTCTTATAACATATCTCACAAAGATCACACTCGACAACCATATCACACAATAAACTGGAATATTCCACATGATTTAACAATGTGGAAAGCCCTTCTAAAGTATTAAATGTGAGTTTGTCCGAGTTCTGCAATCCAGTATGGACCACAACTAAGACATAAGACTTGCAAGCTTTCTCTGATGCAACAACCAATGAGCTAGTTGAAAAAATGTAGAAACTAGAACACTGCCTCTGAAATAAAACATACAATGCTCAACTGACAAAAGAATGAAACCACAGAACAAATATTTTCAAGAACTCAGTCACTAATCTACTTCACTCAGCTATATGTTTCTACATTGAGTGACTAGATCAAGGTAGTAGGCCAACCAGATCCCCAGGAGATCCTGTACTACCAAGAATCTTCAGCGGCAAGCTCCTAAATACATGTGCTGGGTCTAGGTTGAGGAACATACTAAACAGTGAGACAGATTATCATTCCAAACTGACTTAAAACCTCTTGAGTTTAGAAGACTCATAAAAAAAAAAATACCAGAATCTCAATGAGTCCAATCCCGCCTACTGCAAACTGATCTCAAATGTTGCATTAATAAGAAAACTGGTTAAAAGAGTCATCTTATCCCATCTCTCCAACTTTGGAGAGGAGAATATCCTATTGTTGGATCAACAATCTGGGGTTGACTCCGCCCCACACTGTGGCATGAGATAAAGCTTAATTTATCCACTTCTGTTAAACCTCAACCTCACCTCAATACCAGACTTGATAAGATCATTCAACCTAATGTGTTACAACTACTCTGATAAGATGCAGATTATCTTAAAAATAAAAATGTAGGGACATAGAGACATCTAAAACTGACAAATGTCTCCATGCTGTGGATAAATGGATGATGAGCAACCAGCCTTAACTCTATTCCTCCTAAATACAGATCATACATAGAGACAATGGTGTGATTATCAACTTATAACAATAGAGCTCAGGAAACTAAAGGCTTCACCATTGAGATAAAGAGAGGTAAGAAACCTCTGAGTGATCATGGACCCAAACCTAGCCCTGACCCTACAACTGAATGAAGTCCAAGGAGTGTATTCTGCACTATGTGGACAAGACGTGCCATCTCTCACCTGGGATACCCATGGAAACTTGAGGGCATTCTCACCCTTGTGAAGTCATAGGTACACTATTCCAATGGCATGTACCAAAGCGCTGCCTGCTTCTAGGTACATAAAGGGTAAAGGATTCAAAACATCACAGTAAGTCTAAAGGAATAAAAACATCTGTACATTATGGTTGCCAATAGCAATGGGCTCTTCTGATAAGCAACTATGCATCTTTAACAGCACCATCCAAGAAAAAAACACAGTGGTGCCTACAAGCTAAACCACACACAAAACACATTACACCTTGTCCAGCCAGACCCTCCTTCAAAAAAGACCATCTGAAGTTCAGAAAGGAAATCAAGGCCTGGACCTTTCCAAACCAAGGATACATAACCATCCAAGGGCCAAGTCACCAGAAAACCCAACATCTTCAGAACAAACACTTTCCTAAAGGGCATTTTAGGACAGGCACAAGAACTAGGTCTGTCCCAGGAAAATCCTCAGAACCTACCATTATCCCAGCAACTCTAATCAGTGTGTACCTTGGAGTAGCCATACACTTCCTCAGTCGGTCCTAATAGAAAACCTGTTGCAGCAGCCTCTAAACTGAATATACTGGAATATATCTCCAAACCTAGATTGGACTTGCATAAACAATATCAGGGCAACCCGTAATCAAGAAAGTCCCTAGACAGATCCATACTTTCAGAAATGCACAATTAATCCTTTAAAACAACCCACACAATGCAGTGAGGCCACGCTTTCAATGCAATCCATAACAATCTTGGTGGTGAAAAACAAGCTATGACTACAACACATCCAACTGCTGTCAGGTAACTTCAGAGTAGTCCATTGCTGCAGGTCGAGGAAAAGCTTCCATCTGGCCTGACTCAGTGCATAGCTCTCCTGTGGTAATGGGTACAGTAAATGGGTTCATGGTATGGCAGTCGCATAGAAAACTCCTGTGGAGGTGCAGAATAACTCAGATCAGCTGATTGAAAGAAACTGGCTGCACTTTGTTTCTAAGTATGTCCTGACACCACAATTCAAGAACCACGAATCAACCTTGTCACAAAATAAAATTCTTCCCCTTTAGGTTACTCTGCAAAGAAAAACAGCCTTCCAAGCACACACCTTCTCTCTGGGTAGCATGCAACTCATCCAAAAAATGCAACTTGGCACCCTGAAAGACATATGAACATCTATACAAATGGAATAAGAACTGCTTTATCCTTAATTTATGTAGGTACTTGAAACTCTGTATCAATACCCTATGCACAATTTGGGAGACTGATTTACAGAGATAAGGTGTATAATAACAATGAAAGAAGCAAAGAATATGAAATTTACCTCTTAGATTGTCTTTGTTACAACGGATTTGACGAGATCCAATACAATCGCTCAGTATGTTTTATGAATGTTATTTTAGTAAATGTTGCTTGAGGCTCCTTTTAAAGAAGGTCATGTAACCTATCTGACATGTGGGTACAGAATTCCAGATTCTTGCACCGTTTTCATAGCACAACCGTGTTAAGGTGTGTGTAAGAAACTGGATCATTGGATTGGGGTTGGGAGTAGAAGCCCTACTCAGGCAACAACCACAGTCCTTCGAAAGGTGACCACAAAAGTCACTAAATTTAACCTGTGCTTAGCCTTCTAGGAACAAAAGCTGTCAGGCTTAACCTAGAGGCAATATGTAAAGTATTTATATATCCCACAAACAGAAATAAAGTGAACATGTAACACATGATAAATCCCAAACCAATTTAGATAAATAGAGTAATGTTAATAAACATAATGACACCAGACCAACAAAAATCCAAACAGTCAACAGTTTTTAATGAAAATAACATCTAAAAGCAGCACAAAGCACCACTCATGGTCAACTGGTGACACTAAACTGGGGGAAGTCAAAAGTTCAGGTTAACAGCATTGGAGTGCAGGTCAGATACAGGTACCAGGTTAGTCCTTCTAAAGAGTTACCTTTTATGTTGAGAGCGAAGAATTCTGTTCGCATTGAAGGAGGCCGTAAGGAGGAGGCTGAGTGTCATGGATGGTTGTCGCTGTAACACAAGAGCAGGTTGGGCATAAAGGATGGCCTTTGCTGTAGTTTCACATTTGCATTCATCGAGGGCTGAATTTACTGTAGTGTGAAGTGTAGGTCTTGTGTTGTCGTCACCTCTGACAGTTGTTCTGAAGAGCAGGTCTCACTGGTACGTCGTGCTTGTGGTCATCACGGCTGGCGGAGTCCGTGCATTTGTGCAGGGCCTAAATTTCTATATTTTTACTTTTACTTCAAGAGAGTACACTGATGCCAGCCGAGAGACGGGAACCTGGCAACGCACCTCTTTGGGATCAGGGCCTCATACCAACACATGCCAGCAGGGTTTAGGAAGGTCCAGGCAGGTTTACGTGCAGCAGGTCGGGTGCGAAGTTGTAGGGAGGTCTCTGAAGTTTGTTGTGTTCCTGTAGCACACACACATTAGCCAAATGACCCTTGGAGTTATGCTGGATAGCCTAGGATGAAGGCAAGCATGTCCGGTGTTCCTTCTCAGACAGCAAGGCAGTCCTCTGAAGCAGGACAGTTCTTCTATAACTTCCACAGATCCAGGAATGTTCTGATGAGTGGCTCTGGTCCAATATTTATACCTGGTGACAGCCGTTGTGTGTGTGTGTGTGGGTGTGGGTGTGAGACTCCTGTCCTACCCTCACATCTAGTTCTGGAAAGTTTTTCCCCTTCACCCGTCAAGGTTCCAAAATGCCTGTGGGTGATTAAAGGCAGGGCAGTCTCAGTGTCAGGTTCATTTGTGTGCGCGGGAGGCAAAGCCCTCTGAAGTGAAAGTGGGGCTGGGCACATCCCCTCCACAGTCTTCATGCCAACATTGCCCTTCCTGTACATACCTAAGCCACTTTTGTGTTACTGTCTGAAAGTAATGCACAAACCCAAACAGCAAAGCCATTCCTAGCCATGAGACCCAGGCCACTGGCAGAGGGTACAAATGGTTGGTACAAGAAAATGTCAACTTTCTAACAATGTCATTTTCGTTACTGTGACCTAAAATTCAGTTGAGTGCAAACAGCATATCTGTACCTTCTCCCAAGATTATACAGAATTATGGCCTTTAACTGTGGCAATGGGTACAGTAAGTGGGTCCATGGTGCGGCTGTCACATAAAAAACTCTTCGGGGAGGCACAAAATCAAAAACTATCACCTATTAAATCTAAGTATGTAACTTAGTGTTGTTAGTGGGAGAAATAGGACTTTAGGAATTTTGTACTGCCTGGACATATAAAACATAACTACACATCCTACTTGTTATGCCTGGCCTAAAGACAGCTTTAGCCATCTTGCTAGTCTCATGTTTGCCAAAGGAAAAATAAAAAAAAATACATGCATATTTAGGGGATCCAAACCAACTCTCTTTCACCATTAGTCTGTTAACATGCTACTCAATTATACTCCCTCAGACCCCAGCAAAAATTATAGATGAACAGACCAGCCCATTCCAGCCACTGAATGGTTTGCTTTGAGTGACTGCATTTTGCACTTGCACATGTACAAATACGCCTAAAAATAGATCCCAAAAAGTAGAGATTTTTACACACTTGCACTTCCCAATGACTGATAGGCCCTGTATATATTAGGGTTACAGCAACTATTTTCATAACTCTCAAGACATTTAGGGGGTCATTCTGGCCCCCGTGGGTGGCGGAAGCCGCCCGCCTGGCGGGAACCGCCAGAAGACCGTACCGTGGTCAAAAGACCGCGGCGGTCATTCTGACTTTCCCGCTGGGCTGGCGGGCGACCGCCAAAAGGTTGCCCGCCCGCCCAGCGGGAAAGCACCAGCAACGAGGAAGCCGGCTCCGAATGGAGCCGGCGGAGTTGCTGGAGTGCGACGGGTGCAGTTGCACCCGTCGCGATTTTCAGTGTCTGCCAAGCAGACACTGAAAATCTTAATGAGGCCCTGTTAGGGGGCCCCTGCAGTGCCCATGCCAGTGGCATGGGCACTGCAGGGGCCCCCAGGGGCCCCACGACACCCGTTCCCGCCATCCTGTTTCTGGCGGTGAAAACCGCCAGAAACAGGATGGCGGGAAGGGGGTCGGAATCCCCATGGCGGCGCTGCAAGTGGAGGATTCCCTGGGGCCGCGGGAAACCGGCGGGAAACCGGCGGGAAACCGCCGGTTTCCCTGTTCTGACCACGGCTGTACCGCCGCGGTCAGAATGGCCCCAGAAGCACCGCCAGCCTGTTGGCGGTGCTTCCGCGGTCGTTGGCCCTGGCGGTGACCCCCTTAGTGTAAATTTCAATGTTCATTCCTCACTATAAACCAGCTTTGGTATATTGATTTATCCTACTGAAAATTAGCACAGGTCATTAGCTAAAGAGTATATGCTGATTTTTATGAAGAAGTCACAGCCCCACAGCATTGTGATTGACATTGCAACCACTTGTATCTGACTTGAGAGCACCCTCTAGTAGGGACTTGTGGAGAGAAATCTCTCCTATTGCAGTGTTGCACAAGCACTGTCAGTATGCAGAAAATACTCCTCTCAAATCAAAGAATTTTGCAGGTACTCAGCATCCTTCCTGATACCAAGCTCCCTCTATCCCCTAGAATGAGCCACACAAATGTTTAAATCCCCTAGAGGGAGCCTCATACAGCTGCATTCACACCGTTCTCCCCTAGATAGAGCTTCCCAAGGCTGCAGTAACACCATTCTCCCCTAGAGGGAGCTTCCAAAGGCTACAGTAAGGAAGTATTACAAGGCTGCAGTAATACCACTTGCCCCAAGAGGGAGTGTCAATAAGGCTTCATTAAGACCACTCACCGCTAGAGGAAGCCTCACAAGGCTTCACTAACACCGTTTTCCCCTAGAGGAAGTGTACAAAAATACCACAATGTGGAGTATGATAGACCCTCCAGTCACCAAAACATAAACAACCAAAATAAACTATTTAATTGTGTTGAACGTATAGGGGAATAAAAGTTCCACATAGTAGGGTCTTAAAAAACCTGTATTGAAATCTTAATTTGGACATATTATTATGAACCAGTTTTGGCAAATAATTAATCTTATGGAAAACAAACACAACTAGTTTAAATAGCAAAGGTGTATATACAAATTGATATACTAAAGCCAACCTCCCTCAGCTTGGTGCTGATCATTTGAAACAGTTGCTTATAATTTGAGCTGGACCTCTTTTAAAAATGTGTGGAACTACAGCTTTATAAAAATATTTCAATGCTTTTGCATTTGACACGCAGAGGAAACTTAGTAAGAGACTTCGGGGGTCATTCTGACCTCGGCGGTAAAAGGCCCTTACCGCCGGTCAGAAGACCGCCATAACACCGCCGCGGCCGCGGTTAACCGCCACTGTCATTCTGACCCACAACGGCCAAACCTCCAAAAATCCGTCCTCCACTGCAGCCCGCCACATCAGCGGGCAGCGATAAACTGGAGATGACCAAACCTCCACCGTCACGCCAACAGAAATACGCCCATGCCATTACGACCCACGAATCCACACGGCGGTCATTCAAACGCGGTATTCCATTGGCGCTACACACCGCCGCGGTCAGAATACACACACATCACCAAAACACAGCCACATTGGACAATTTGAAATACACACACCTGATACACATACACACACCACTCCCACACAATCAACCAACTATAAAACACACACCCACATCACCCACAAACCCCTGCGACCATAATTACTGAGAGAAGGAGAGAGAGAGACACAGCAGACAATCCATAGCAAGACACACTGAGGCACACTACACCATCACACACACCACATAGTAGCACAAAGCACCACTCACCAACATACTCCTCATCACATACACCACCCCACACCTCACCCACACCACCCCATGGCACCCCAAAGGCACCCACGCTTTTCGGACCAAGAACTCCGGGTCATGGTGGAGGAAATTCTAAGAGTGGAACCCCAGCTCTTCGGCTCGCAGGTGCAGCACACCAGTATAGCCAGGAAGGCGGAGCTATGGCAGCGGATCGTGGACAGGGTCAACGCGGTGGGACAGCATCCCAGGAATAGGGACGACATCCGCAAAAGATGGAACGACCTACGGGGAAGGTCCGATCGATGGTCTCCAGGCACAACATCGCGGTCCAGAAGACTGGCGGCGGACCCCCACCCACCCCTCCCGAATTTACATCGTGGGAGCAAGACGTCTTGAACATCCTGCATCCTCAGGGCCTCGCTGGAGTAGCCGGAGGAATGGACTCTGGTAAGTCCAATCTCAACTACTATATCCCCCCCCACCCCACCAGCATGCCAACCCACACCCCCACCCTCACCCCCAACCCCCCAGCACACATCCTCCCTGACAATGTCTCACCAGCACAACCCACCCATCCCAACACCAACTCCTGCATGCCAACACAAATCATGGGCACCCATCACCTAAGCATGACCACTGCACTAACCCCCCCCCCCACTAACTACCCTCACAACACCTCCCTCAAGGGAATGCCTGCACTGGGGGACAAGGGCACCCATAACACGCACGCTATTGCACACACAGAAACAATAACCAAACTCTCTTACCCCATGCAGGACCCGAACGACAACACACCAGCCAGGAGGGTCCAGAAGTGTCCATCCCACCACCGGAACAGGCCCACACTGAGGATAGCAGCTCTGTCGACAGTGAACCTGATGACCAGCCCGGACCATCGGGGACCTCTGGGCAGTCGGTTCCCCTCAGGCAGCCACAGGCCACACCAGACCCGACCCCCTCTGCCAACACCAGCACAGCTCCCACCCAGCGGGCCCATGCCTCTGTCTCTAGGACAGCTCAATCAGCGGTGTGTCTGCCACTACAGGGCACCCAGGCTAACCCAACACCCCAACAACAACAGGGACCTGGGGGCAGTGGTAGCGGGCACACCGTCCAGGGGACAGAGGCCGGGGGAAACCGGGCAGCTCGGAGGGCTGCTGTGCGACAGGGGGGGGAGGAGAGGCCCAGGGAACCCACTCTCCAAGAGGCCCTCACCACACTCATGGGGGCCTACCACCACTCCCAAGAAACGATGGCGACGGTACTGGCCAGGTTCACTGAGATCCAGGCACAGCAGGAGGAACGCTACATGGGGTTCAGGGAGGAGCTGAGAATCATCGGGACCGCAATGGGGACCATCGTCCTGGCCCTCAACAGGATAGAGGACGCGTTGCGGGACCATGGTGCACCACACAGGGCCCCTGTCACTAGCCCGGACCAGGAACAGCCTACCACCTCCGCCGGCGCTAGTGGACAGGAGGTCCCAACACCTCGACAGCCCCCCAGAACCCCACCTCCTGCTGAAGATCAACCACCCCGTAAGAGGAGCCTGAGACCAAAAAAAAAGACAGAGTAGGATGTCAAGACCCCCGCCAGCAGGACATACCCCCTCAAGTCTTCCCACTGTCCCACATTGCCACCCTGTCCAACCATGAACTGCCTATGCTCCATCCTTCCACAGGCAAAAGGACAATGCACCTGTGAGACTGAGAACTGGACTCTGCCATGGATATTCCTCCACCCCCACCCATCACCCTTAGAATCACATGTACCGATATCTAGCACTGTAAATAAATCACATTTTGCACACAAATCTGTTTTGAGTCATGCTGTATTATTAACAAATGTATTACATATTACTGTTCAATTTCTGTTCTGTCAATTAGTCATGACAACATACCAATGTCAATACGCTGTATTTCATGGGCGAACCAAGCAGAAGTCAGGTACTGAGTCAGACAGCACTGGAGAAGGGAAGGGAAAGGCTAAAATTAATGAAAAACATCTGTGGGGAACTACAGAAAGTACAGATGCAGGAGGCTATAAGCAATTGTGAAATGGCGTGGGTGATTCTTACCTGTGTGTTACTGGAAATACTGTTGTATCACTCTGTCCCTATTGTCTGTGTCGTCCTCAGAGTCTTCCTCCTCTGCACTCTCCACAGGCTCCACGGCTTCTACAACACCACCATCTGGACCATCCTCCTGCAGGAAAGGCACCTGGCGTCGCAAAGCCAGGTTGTGAAGCATACAGCACGCCACGATGATATGGCACACCTTCTTTGGTGAGTACATTAGGGATCCACCTGTCATATGCAGGCACCTAAATCTGGCCTTCAGGAGCCCAAAGGTTCGCTCAATCACCCTCCTAGTACGCCCATGGGCCTCATTGTACCGTTCCTCTGCCCTGGTCCTGGGATTCCTCACTGGGGTCAATAGCCACGGCAGGTTGGGGTAACCAGAGTCACCTATTAGCCACACACGCTGTCTCTGTAGCTGGTCCATCACATAGGGAATGCTGCTATTTCGCATAACATACGCGTCATGCACTGACCCTGGGAACTTGGCATTTACATGGGAGATGTACTGGTCAGCCAAACAGACCACCTGGATATTCCTTGAATGGTAATTCGTCCTGTTCCTGTACACCTGTTCATCGTCATTTGGGGGGACTAAAGCCACATGGGTCCCATCAATTGCACCAATGATGTTGGGGATGTGTCCAAGGGCATAGAAATCAGCTTTCACTGTAGGCAAATCACCCTCCTCTGGGAAAATGATGTAGCTCCGCATGAGTTTCATCAGGGCAGACAACACTCTGGATAAGATCTTGGAAAACATAGGCTGAGACATCCCAGATGACATGGCCACTGTTGTCTGGAATGAGCCAGTTGCAAAGAAATGGAGGACAGACAGAACCTGCACTAGAGGGGGAATTCCTGTGGGTTGGCGGATGGGGGACATCAGGGCTGGCTCCAGCTGGGCACACAGTTCATGGATGGAGGCTCGGTCAAGTCGGTATCGTAGTATTATATGGCGTTCTTCCATTGTCGACAGGTCCACCAGCGGCCGGTACACGCGAGGATTCCTCCTTCTCATCGCTAGTCCCAGCGGACGGTGCCTAGGAAGGAGAATATGGAGTACAGAGTCAATCCACTCACAGGTACGTACAACACAGCTTGCACAGTACAGGTAAATGTATGGTTTGATATGTTTGTATGTGTGCCATTGCAAGGCCTAGGCCTGTGTGACGCATTAGAAATTAAGCCATGTGGGCCCTTGAAATGGCCGATGCCTGACCTGTGAAGTGGGACAATGGGATGTGAGGTCACTGCGCTGGCGGGGCACACCGTGGCGGTAGGCGGTCGAAGACCGCTGTGCGAAGACGCATTGGTTAACATTGAAGCCTATGGGTTTCAGGAGCCAATGACGATGTGCGCCGGCGGTCGCGGTACGCACCGCCGCGGTACGCACCGCCGCGGGCGTGACCGCCATTTTCTATCTGCTCAATCATTCGAGACCTGATCATCCACAGGAGAGGACCTATACTGCAAGTGCTGCTGTGAACTCGGTCTGGAAGTGACAATGGCTGCTGCTACTGGTGAAAGGGCCCCCGCCTTCAGTTCAGAAGAGTTGGAGAAGCTCGTGGACGGGGTCCTCCCCCAGTATGCGCTACTCTACGGTCCTCCAGACCAACAGGTGAGTACACTCAGTGCACATAGTATGGGTTATGCCTGTGTGGAGTGGGGGGGATGTAAGTTGGTGGGGTGTGGAGGGAATGAGGAGTGCAACGCACGACAGATGAGAGAATGGGAACCATGGCAAGGTTGGGGAGGGGGGGGCATGTACTCCAAACATGCAGATATGTGACGGTTTCTCTTTCCCACCCTGTACATGTCAAACAGGTGACCGGCCATCAGAAAATCGATATTTGGCGTGCCATCGCCAAGGAAGTCCGGAACTTGGGGGTCTACAACAGACGGGGCACCCACTGCCGCAAAAGGTGGGAGGACATCCGCCGCGGAACGAGGAAGACCGCAGAAACACTGCTGGGGATGGCCTCCTGACCTAGGAGGGGTGCCAGTCGCACCATGACCCCCCTGATGTCCCGGATCCTGGCGGTGGCCTACCCTAATTTGGATGGGCGCTTGAGGACAGCACAGCAGACACAAGGGGGTGAGTATCTGCACATTCTCCTATCTGTATGCGCAGTGGAGGCGTCTGGGTGGGGGAGGAGGGCTGTGGGTGACATTAGGCCAGGGCGCTCTCTGTAGTGTAGTCCTCTCCCTTAGGCATGGCCCTGTGCCCCCGCCCCCCACCTCTGTAGGGTGCCAAGTGCAGCTACCCATGCTCCAGCATCACACATGTGCGCGTCTGTTGTCCCTAGACCTGTTTGCCTAGTCAGAAGTACTGAGTAGTGTACCCCAAGTTCACGACTTAGTGCACGAGCCACCTGTGTCTGTCCTCTCCGCAAAGGGTATTGCTAAGGCATGCACTCAACTTTGTTTAATTTCTCCCCCCACCCTAAATCTTTGTCTTCTTGTGTTTTAGCATCATCAGGCGGAGGAGATTTGGTGTCGGAGCAGGAGGGAGCTGCAGGTCACCAGGCCCCGGTGGGCACTGACACAGAAACCGAGGGCACCAGTGATCCGGAGGGCGAGGGGAGCACCACAACGGGGGCCGGTGGAGATACCAGCGACACGGTCACGTCCTCGTTTGGGAGCTCCCTAGCGGTGGCGGCACCATCTGTGCCCCCCGCAACAACAGGTACAGCCGCCACCCAGCGCACCAGCACCGCCCTCCCAGCAGCCCCTCAGTCTTCGCTCTGTGGCCACTCGGCCAGGAAGGCGCGCGTCTCCTTCACCCCAGGCACCTCAGCCCCTGCCTCTGTTACCCCTGCTGCCCTCAGTGCGGAGCTCATTGACCTGGTGAGGACGGTCATTGTTGGGCAGACTACCCTTCTGAATGCCATCCAGGGGGTGGAAAGGGAGGTGCATCGGAGCAATGCCTACCTGGAGGGCATTCATTCGGGTCAGGCTGCCCATCAACGAGCGTTCACTGCTCTGGCCTCAGCACTGACGGCAGCCATTGTCCCTGTCTCCAGTCTCCCTCTTCTATCTGCCTCCACCCTTTCTCTGTCTCCTGTACCTCAACCTATCCCATCCACACCATCAGACCAGCCTGCACACACCTCAACACCCAAGGCCAGCTCATCCAAACATAAGCACCACAGAAAACACAAGCATTCACCCAAGCAACACACAGATGCAGACATATCAACAGTCACTACCACCTCTGTGTCCCCGTCCTCCTCGTCTCCCTCCTCCCTCCCTGTGACGTCTACACTCACACCTGCATGCACCCCAACATCAGCCAGTTCTTCCACCACCAGCAAACCCTCCACTACAGTCCGCACACCTGCAGTCACCACCCCCACTGGCATTTACACGTCCCCTGTGTCCTCTCCCACTGTGTCTGTCACCCCCTCTTCCAAGACACATAAACGCAGGCAGACACCCAAACAACAGCCAACCACCTCACCACAGCCTACGTCCCAGTCACCTGCACCCAAGGACAGCACACCTGGCTCTCATACAACCACATCTTCTTCCTCCACTTCTCTCACCACTACTCCTACCCCTTACCTTGGTCCCAAGAAATATTACACCTCCAATTGTGACCTCTTTCCCTCCCCCGACCCACCCCCTCCAACTGGGAAAAGTCCCAAGGGCACCTCAGCCACCACCAGCCCAACTTCTACAGTGCAAGTGGTGCATGGCATGTGGAGTCCACCCTTTGGCGGCAGTAACACTTCGGTGAGCAGCAAGGGGACAGCCAGCCCCCCCCCCAGGCAAGAGGACCCGGAAATTGAAGGGCCGCCGTGAGCGGACAGAGACGGCTGCCCCCAAGGAGGTGACTCCGGCCACTTCACTGGCCACAGCAGCCAGGGGAGGCAAGGGGCCGAGAGCCCCATCTAAGGAGCGGAAGGACAGCAGGGCGGAGAGGACAACCACCAGGAGCGCGGAGCAGGAGGGCCCCACAAGCCCCATCCCGGCTGCAAGGGACGACACCAAAGGGCCCAGGACTCACTCCCCGAAGGGGCCTGACACAGCACGGTCAGAGGGCGAGTGAGCAGGGTGTCCAGGCCAAGTCTGACTCCCTTGACATACTGCAAGAGCACCGCTGAACAGGGCCCTGCCGTGAAGACAGGTACCGCTGAAGAGGGCCCCGCCGTGCAGAAGAGCACCGCTGAACAGGGCCCCGCCGTGAAGACAGGTACCGCTGAACAGGGCCCCGCCGTGCAGAAGAGCACCGCTGAACAGGGCCCCGCCGTGCAGAAGAGCACCGCTGAACAGGGCCCCGCCGTGAAGACAGGTACCGCTGAACAGGGCCCCGCCGTGAAGACAGGTACCACTGAACAGGGCCCCGCCGTGAAGACAGGTACCGCTGAACAGGGCCCCGCCGTGAAGACAGGTACCGCTGAACAGGGCCCCGCCGTGCAGAAGAGCACCGCTGAACAGGGCCCCGCCGTGAAGACAGGTACCGCTGAAGAGGGCCCCGCCGTGCAGAAGAGCGCCGCTGAACAGGGCCCCGCCGTGAAGACAGGTACCGCTGAAGAGGGCCCTGCCGTGCAGAAGAGCACCGCTGAACAGGGCCCCGCCGTGAAGACAGGTACCGCTGAACAGGGCCCCGCAGTGAAGACAGGTGCCGCTGAACAGGGCCCCGCCGTGCAGAAGAGCACCGCTGAACAGGGCCCCGCCGTGAAGACAGGTACCGCTGAACAGGGCCCCGCCGTGAAGACAGGTACCGCTGAACAGGGCCCCGCCGTGCAGAAGAGCACCGCTGAACAGGGCCCCACCGTGAAGACAGGTACCGCTGAACAGGGCCCCGCCGTGAAGACAGGTACCGCTGAACAGGGCCCCGCCGTGCAGAAGAGCACCGCTGAACAGGGCCCCGCCGTCTCAAGCACCGCTCCGCTGGGCCCTTCCTGTCAAGCACCGCTCCGCTGGGCCCTTCCTGTCAAGCACCGCTCCGCTGGGCCCTTCCTCTCAAGCACCGCTCCGCTGGGCCCTTCATCTCAAGCACCGCTCCGCTGGGCCCTTCATCTCAAGCACCGCTCCGCTGGGCCCTTCATCTCAAGCACCGCTCCGCTGGGCCCTTCCTCTCAGGCACCGCTCCGCTGGGCCCTTCCTGTCAAGCACCGCTCCGCTGGGCCCTTCCTGTCAAGCACCGCTCCGCTGGGCCCTTCATCTCAAGCACCGCTCCGCTGGGCCCTTCATCTCAAGCACCGCTCCGCTGGGCCCTTCATCTCAAGCACCGCTCCGCTGGGCCCTTCATCTCAAGCACCGCTCCGCTGGGCCCTTCATCTCAAGCACCGCTCCTCTGTGCCCTTCCTCTCAGGCACCGCTCCTCTGGGCCCTTCCTCTCAGGCACCGCTCCGCTGGGCCCTTCCTGTCAAGCACCGCTCCGCTGGGACCTTCCTGTCAAGCACTGCTCCGCTGGGCCCTTCATCTCAAGCACCGCTCCGCTGGGCCCTTCCTCTCAGGCACCGCTCCGCTGGGCCCTTCCTGTCAAGCACCGCTCCGCTGGGCCCTTCATCTCAAGCACCGCTCCGCTGGGCCCTTCCTCTCAGGCACCGCTCCGCTGGACATCGCCATGTCATGCACCGCTGCGCTGGGTCCCGCCGTCTCAGGCACTGTTTATGGTTCACTGTGCCCACCATGCCTCCTCCTTGACCAGTGGAGACTGTCATCCACCGGATGGACTGTGGCTTTGCACTCCCCAGGATGGTGCAGTGGGCAGCCCACCCACTGTAGAGACATTGAGAGACTGTGGCTTTGCACTCCCCAGGATGGTGCAGTGGGCAGCCCACCCACTGTAGAGACATTGAGAGACTGTGGCTTTGCACTCCCCAGGATGGTGCAGTGGGCATGCTGGCTCCTCGTGGATCTGGCGTCGTGGACTCATGTGGCTGTGGTGGCCCCCCCTTCCCTTCCCCCTGAGGTGCCTGTAGTTTTAACATCAGATGCCCCTGCAGTGTTCTCTCCAAAGGACTCAGGTCTCGTGTGTGGGCTTTGCCCTTGTTTCGCAGAACATTGGCCCACGGATATGTTAGATTCGTAGGATGTGCAGGACTTGTTACTTCAGTGATACACTGATGTGTATATATTTTTGGTTTTTGTAAATATTTTTCACGGTTGCTCAATTATTTCCAGGTGCTTTTTTTGTACATAAATATTTATTCCAAATTTGGTTGTGTCATTGTATTTTTAAAGGGTGTTTGTGTGGTGTCACTGTGACTTCCTGCTCTGCATTGGTGTGTACATATTGGGGGGGGGTCGCATATGTGTATGCCCGTAACCTTTCGTCCTTCCCCCTCCCGTGTGTCGTAGGTGCAGTACTCACCGTTGACCTCTGCGCCGGAGTTCGTACTCGTGGTAGATGAGCAGGTAGACGAGAGCAGGTATGATGTTCAATTCGGGTTCCATGCTGTCCGGATTCCGCGTGGAGTGTCTCGAGGTGAGCGTTTTCAATTGAAAATGTCTGTTTCCGCCGTGTTTTTATCGGCGGGGCTCCCGCCCCGGAAAAGGTGGCAGATTGGTGGGTCGTGATAGGGTGGGCTGTACATTGTCTGCCGCCTGGCTGTTGGCGGTGACCGCCGCGCTGTTTGTTGGTTCCGCCGTGGCGGTCGGAGTGTTAATGCGGCGGGCTGTGTTGGCGGTTCCCGCCAGGGTCCGAATTGCATTTTTTTGACCGCCGGCCTGTTGGCGGGTTGGCCGCCGCTTTATCACCGACCGCCAGGATTAGAATCACCCCCTTATTGTACTGCAGCTTCATGCAAGAATTTCAATGCATTTCCATTCCCATTTTGAGGGACACTTAGTTACGATTTGCAGCTTCAGGTAAGAATTGCTAACGTTTTGCACTTGACTTGTAGAAGTACACCTAGGTACGAGTTGTGGAACTGCAGCCTAATTAGAGAATGTCAATGCTTTGCATTTGACTTGTGAGGGACACCTAGTAACAACTTGTGAAATTGCACCTTCAAGAGAGATGATCAAAGTTTTGCATTTGATATGCGAATGACACCTACTAATGGTTTGTGGAGCTGCAGCTTTCTGTAAGAATTTCAATGCTTTTGCATTTAATTTGTGAGGGACGCCTAGTACCCATTAGTGGAACTGCATCTTCAGGAAAGAGTACGAGTGCTTTTGCATTTTACTTGTGAGAGTGATCTAGGGTCCCATTACAAGGCTGGCGGTCCAAGGACTGCCAGCCTCGCAGTGACAGCTACACCTCCGCAACTATGGTGGTCTGATTGCCAAATTACAGCCGTGGCAGGTGGATCTACCAGGGAACCGCTGTCCCCACCAGGAACATGGTCAGAGTTGTATTCAGCCAGGACGGTGCTGAACTCAGTGCCGACTGGCTGATTACAATTCAGCTTTCCATCAGCCTTTCCATGGCAGGACCCGGCCAGGGAAAAGCTGGCAGAAAGCCAGTGCCAGGGGCCACAAGGGGGTCCCTGCACTGCCCATGCCCTTTCCCAGCTACATTGAAACACTTTGCCATGCAAAGCAGACAGTGGACATTCTGATGGTGCTGGGGGGCCCCCCTGTGCAACGGTATTGGTTTCCGCCGATCAACCCAGTGGAAACCTTGTAATGGGTCTGGTGGAGAGACTGCCAGCTCCGCAGTGATCTCCTCACTGCAAGTTTGCAGTCAACTTTAACAAGTTGCAGAGCTGCAACTTCCTGAAAGAATATCAAAGCTTTATTAGAGTATCAAAAGTAAATATGTACATTTGTATGTTGAAGCCACATCCCCTCAACTTAGTGAAGGGCATTTTAAGCAGTTGCACCTTACTCAAGAGGGATAGTTAGGCCCAGGTTTACAAAGCCCTTCCATTGCCATTGCGTCACACATGGTGGCACAAGGCAATGCAAGGGCTTCTGTGAGATTAATAAGCTTTTTCAGCTTAGTAAATTTACTAAGCTTTTAAGACAGATTTTATTTGTTTAAGCGCTCACTCCTCAAATTGAAAGACAAGAAGGATGAATCCTTGGCCAGTGATTGGCTGTTGAAGTAGAATGAATCAATTACCTGTGACAGAAGTAGACTCTGTGGATGTAAATGATGATACTGTGGCCGTTGTTGTTACTGCAGGTGTTGTAGAGCCTGAAAAATTAACACAATGAAGAAAATGAGGTCTAGGACTTATATAAAAATATATACATATGTTTTATAGACATTTTCACTGTCCAGATTAAGGACATCAATATTTTTCTATGAATTCAGAGAAATAAATCTAATTGTAATTGCAAATTGGATTTGATTAGCAATCATTTGCCTGAGCCTGCCTAACCAGAAACTTGACTGATGGTCTAGTCTTTCTTTAGGCTGTATGTCAGGATAACAACAACAAAAATATTGTTGTTCAAGGTAAAGGTGGAGTTAAGAATAGTAAACCAATGCCTACTTGTACATGCTGACCTTCAAGTTATTATGAAAGTTGATACTGGTGATACAATGTTTGTGTAGGATGATATTTATTACTCATTATGCTGGTAGAAAACCCTTTTCTCGCAATTTAACAGAGCAAGTAACTTGATCAATCTTACCATTTGCTTCAATCAAAGGGCAATTTTAACAGGTTTTCTCTGATATGACTATTATTCAAAACATATTAAAATGAAACTTGGTGAAACTTAAAAGTAAAGTAGTATTTACACTGACAAAAGTAGACAAAACCAAAAGCAGTTAGGATTGACGGCCTCTCTGACTAATGTCCGCTCCTTTATTCATATTGCTGTTACTCAAGCTCCTCTTTTATTCAGATGCAAAACACTTCCAGATCATAGTTCTCAAGGCTCCTGGTTGATTCTCTGGAGTCCGGCATAGGACTGAAAATAATTGGTTGGCCTTGCCATGCTACAAGTGCGCCTTTAACTATATCTTAAATTCCTTCATTTTGTTATCGTGAAATTCTGTTTATTAGTTTTAACTGTATATACATACACCTGCTAACAAATGTAGGCCACTGCAGGACATTTGGATCTCTGAGCAAGAATAGGAATTGGTGACATAGGTGGTAACCATGAAAAATGCTATTTTATTTTTAGAAGTTACACTACTACCCCAGAAAGACAGTATAGTAGAGATAGGGGATTCTGCAAGAACCACAACCACCAGCAAAACACTGAAGATGGGTTCCTGGAACTGAGGACCTGTAAAGGAAGGGGACCAAGTCCAAGAGTCATGCAAGTGTCCTGGGGGCAGGAGCCCACTAAACCCCAGATGAAGGTGCAAAAGGGCTGCCTCCAGGTGGAAGAAGCCAAAGATTCTGCAACAACGGAAGGTGCCAGGAACTTCTCCTTTGGTCTGAAGATGTCTCACGGTGTGCTGGAGGATGCAGAAGTGTTTCCACGCAGAAATACCGCAAACAAGCCTTGCTAGCTCCAAGAGTCACAGTTGAGGATTTTGGGTGCTGCTGGGGACCAGGAAGGACCAGGATGTCGCCCCTTGGATGAGGAGACAGAGGAAGCACTCAGCAACTCAGAGAGCCCCTGCAGAAGCAGGCAGCACCCACAGAAGTACCGGAACAGGCACTTAGAAGATCTGAGGACAGTGGTCGACTCAGAGTCACAAAGGAGGGTCCCACGATGTCGGAGTCCAACTCAGCGAGTTGGTCAATGCAGGACGGAGTGCTGGGGACCCAGGCTAGGCTGTTCACAAAGGAATCCTTGGAAAAGTGCACAGAAGCCGGAGAAACTGCAGATCACGCAATACACAGGATTACTGTCTGGCGTGGGGAGGCAAGGACTTACCTCCACCAAATTTGGAAAGAAGGGCCAATGGCCTGTGGGAGATACTTGGACCAAGCTCCTGTGTTCTAGGGACCACGCTCGTCAGGATGAGAAAGGACCCAGAGGACTGGTGATGCAGAGGTTTGGTGCCTGCGTTGGCAGGGGGAAGATTCCGTCGACCCACGGGAGATTTCTTCTTGGCTTCCAATGCATGGTGAAGGCAGACAGCCCTCAGAGCATCACCACCAGGATACAGTCAAGAAAGCCGGCAGGATGAGGCGCTACAATGTTGCTGGTAGTCGTCTTAATACTTTGTTGCGGTTTTGCAGGCGTCCTGGAGCAGTCAGCGATCGATCCTTGGCAGAAGTCGAAGAGGGAAGTGCAGAGGAACTCTGGTGAGCTCTTGTATTCATTATCTGAGGAATAGCCCAGAGGAGAGACCCTAAATAGCCAGAAAAGGAGGTTTGGCTACTGAGAAAGGAGGCTTGGCTACTGAAAGAGGTAAGGACCTATCAGAGGGGTTCACTGACGTCACCTGCTGGCACTGGCCACTCAGAGCTGTCCATTGTGCCCCAACACCTCTGAATCCAAGATGGCAGATGTCTGGGACACACTGGAGGAGCTCTTGGCACCTCCCCTGGGAGATGCTGGTCAGGGGATTGGTCACTCCCCTTTCCTTTGTCCAGTTTCGCACCAGAGCAGGGCTGGGGGATCCCTGAACTGGTGTAGACTGGCTTATGCAGAGATGGGCACCATCTGTGCCCATCAAAGCATTTCCAGAGGTTGGGGGAGGCTACTCCTCTCCAGCCCTTCACACTTATTTCCAAAGGGAGAGGGTGTATCACCCTCTCTCAGAGGAAATCCTTTGTTCTGCCTTCCTGGGACTGGGCTCCCCAGAAACATGCCTGAGGAGTTGGCAGCAGCAGCAGCTGCAGTGTAAACCCCGGAAAGGCAGTTTGGCAGTGCCCGGGTTCTGTGCTAGAGACCCGGGGATGCATGGAATTGTCCCCCCAATACCAGAATGATCCTAGACATGTTACATGGTCGTGTTCGGAGTTACCATGGTGACGCTACATATAGGTAGTGACCTATATGTAGTGCATGCGTGTAATGGTGTCCCCGCACTCACAAAGTCCAGGGAATTTGCCCTGAACAATGTGGGGGCACCTTGGCTAGTTCCAGGGTGCCCACACATTAAGTAACTTTGCACCTAACCTTCACCAAGTGAGGGTTAGACATATAGATGACTTATAAGTTACTTATGTGCAGTGAAAAATGGCTGTGAAATAACGTGGACGTTATTTCACTCAGGCTGCAGTGGCAGTCCTGTGTAGAAAATTGTCTGAGCTCCCTATGGGTGGCAAAAGAAATGCTGCTGCCCATAGGGATCTCCTGGATCCCCAATACCCTGGGTACCTAGGTACCATTTACAAGGGAATTATAAGGGTGTTCCAGTGTGCCAATGAGAATTGGTCAAATTAGTCACTAGCCTGCAGTGACAATTTTGAAAGCAGAGAAAGCATAAACACTGAGGTTCTGGTTAGCAGAGCCTCAGTGATACAGTTAGGCACCACATAGGGAACACATATGGGCCACAAACTTATGAGCACTGGGGTCCTGGCTAGCAGGATCCCAGTGACACATATCAAACACACTGACAACATAGGGTTTTCACTATGAGCACTGGGCCCTGGCTAGCAGGATCCCAGTGAGACAGTAAAAACACCCTGACATATGCTCACAAACAGGCCAAAAGTGGGGGTAACAAGGCTAGAAAGATGCTACCTTCCTACAACATGTCAATGCCAGGTTCCGAGGCTCAGTCCATGATTAATTTGTCATGAGAAACAGCAGTGTGCCACACATGATGGAACAACTACAAGGGGAGAGAGGTTGGCTCATAGGTGAGTGTGTATGACACTGGTTAGTACATTGCTGACACTCAGGCTGTATGCAAGTAAAGGAAGTTTATTCAAGTACTCTTTCAACCACTTTTTCAGGTGATTCTGGCTACCTCAACTTGTAATGGCTCCTGACACCAGTGAGGAATCCCAGGACAGATGCCGAGAGGAATTATAATGAGGCCCATGGACGTACTAGGAGGGTGATTGAGCGCACAATAGGTCTCCTGAAGGCTAGATTTCTTTGCCTCCATCTCTCTGGGGGATCCCTGTGCTATGTCCCTGACAAGGTCTGTAAGATAGTGGTGGCCTGCTGCATGCTGCACAACTTGGCTGTGAGGAAAGCTTCTGGAAGAGGAGGGTGCTGTTCAACCAGTCCTGCAACCTCAGAGAGGGGATGAGCGTGATGGTGAGGAAGAAGAGGGGGAAGATCTAAATTCCAGGACCCAGCTAATCCACCTATAATTCCAGTGACTCTAAGGTACTGTTCAACGATGCTAATGTCTTCACTGCATACTTACAGTCTGACTCATGTTACAAGTACTGTGGTGTCTTTTGTCTGTGACAATGCTAAATGATGACTGAAGTGGCATGTGCCAGGGAACCCAATATTAGGTACAGTGTGAGATACTTCAGACACTACAGTCCGCTGAATCCCCTCCTGCAATAAAGGTGTGATTATGGTATTAACTGGCTAATGCATACACACTCACAATTCATGTCTCATATTGACAATTTGGGTGCATAGGTGTATTTATTGAATGGCAAAATATACATAAGTGTTGGGACAGTGAAAGAGAGTGGGCCCATGGTGGAAATACATCAGGTATATATGCTCAGCTGTTGGTAGCACTGTGTTTTGTCCATGTGTCCATTGGAAGATGGTGTGATGGCAGTGGCATGTCAACAAGGTAACTCAGTGGCACACAAAGGAGACAGTTCAGGGCAGAGTCAATTTCTGGTGCTGGGCTTGGTCTTGGCTGGTGTTTCAGTGGTATATCTGGGTCTGAGGGAACGTTTGCGAAGGTGCAGCTGGGCTGCAGGGGCTAGGAGTGCTGGTTTCCTGTTTGTCCTCTGGCAGTGCCACCAGTCCAGTAGCTGCAGCAGATGTAGATGGCAGGGCAGTGTCCTGGCCAGTGGTCGGGCTTGCAGGTGGGTGGAGGACTCAGGCTGGCAGTGGTACTGGTGCTGCAGCACCCCTGCAATGGAGGCCATGGTGGCACTGAGCTGTTTCCATTGTTTGATGGCCTCCTGGTCGTGTGCTATCTGCAGCCTCTGATTCTGCTCCAGGGTGGCCAGGATCTGGCCCATCCTGTTCTGGGTATGGTGGTATGCTCCCAGTACCTCAGATATCACCTCCTGGGCTGCAGCATCCCTACTTTGGCCACCTCCCTGGGCCACTGATGCCCTCTCACTGGCCCTAGCCCCCTGTGCCTGTGCCCCCTGCACAGGTCTAGCAGTCCCACTTGCAGGTGGCCCTTCATCATCCTGCCTGTTGGTGGGTGGAGACTCTGGCCTCTGTATATGTGGTCTGCCAGTCCGTGGCCGGGAGACACTGGTGTCAGGACTTTTGGCCAGAGATGATGATGGTGGCTGAGTGGTACGGGTGTCAGTGGTATCCTGGGTGGGGCTTCTGGAGTGTGACAGTCCCGGACTCTGTGATGTGCCAGGGAGTTCCTCTATTTCCAGATATCCCTCTGCACTCTCCTGAGTTGGGACTCTGTCTTCAGGTGGAGGGCTGGCACTCGTTGACGCCTCTGTCCGGGTGGCATGGGTGGTGGTGCCTGTGTGTGGGGGAATAGACAGGTGGGTGTCAGATACTTTATCGGCATTTGCTGCACTGCTCTGTACTATTTGATGGTATATATTTCCCTGTCGTGGCATGCAAGATCCCTTTGTGTACATTTAATTGCATTTTATGTGGGGGGTGGAGGTGCATTGTGGGTGCTGTAGTGCCACTGGGATTCCATGAGGGGGTAGGTGACTGTGCACAGGTGGCTGGATGGAGATCTGTTTGCGGGAATGTGTTCATGCAGAGAACTAGGTTGTGGGTGTTGTGGACTGGGTAGGGGATGGGGTCCTGGTGGTAGTGAGGTGATGGAGTGATGCATGCATTACAGGTGTGGTGACTGTTAAGGTATTGTAGTTGACTTACCCGAATCCAGTCCTCCAGTGAGTCCGGTGAGGCCCTCCGGGTGCAGGATAGCCAGGCCCTTCTCCTCCCAGTCAGTGTATTTGGGGGGAGTAGGTGGGGGACCACCACCAATCTTCTGTACGGTGATGTTGTGCCTGGATGCCATTGACCTAACCTTTCCGTGCAGGTGGTTTCATCTCTTCCGGATGTTGTCCCTTGTACGTGGAGGTTTCCTACTGCTTTGACCTTGTTGACTATCTGCTGCCATAACTCCATCTTCCTGGCCACTGGTGTCTGCTGCACCTGTGCCCCGAATAGTTGTGGCTCCACCTTGAGTATTTCATCCACCATGATCCTTAGCTCCCTGCCTCTGAAGCGGGGGTGCTTAGGGGGTGCCATGGTGTGTGTTGTGGTTGGTGCTTTGTGGGTGTATTGGCACGGGTGCTGTTGTGTGGTTGTGTGTGGGACTTGTGATGGTGTTTGGGGTATGTATGTGTTTTGGTGGTATATTTGTGTGTGTGACTTGTGTGATGTTGGATTCAGTGTATGCATGTTGTGTTGTCAATCTCAGCCATGCAATTGGGGAGGAAAAGTATTGTGGGGTGTGTATGTGAGTGTTTTATAGTGTTGTGGATGTGTGTCAGGTGTGTGGGTTTCACTTGCCAATGTGTGCATTTGTTGTTGGTGAATCCCATTGCTGGCCGTGGCGGTCCGTACTGCCAATGGTCATTTGGCATTCACTATCTGCCACACTGATTTGTTCATCATTATTTGGTGGGCGGAGGGTTTGTCTGCATGGCAATTTGCGGGATGAGGTGTACTGCCTTTCCGCCATCGTTTGCCCTGGCAGTGGGTGGAGGCTGCAGGATTTTTTGAGGTTTAACTTTTTGGCATCATTATTCGGTGGTGTGCAGTACACCGCCACTGGTGGTCTTCTGATCACCATGTCCCCGGCGGTCGGCGGTGATTACCGCCAAGTTCATAATGAGGGCCTTGGTGTTGTGCTAGAGTGACCTCCTCCTATCAAAATCCAAAACCCGGGACTTGGATAATTTTCAGCAAAAATTGCTCTGCAGACAAACCGAAGACCAGGACCAACCTGCAAGCCAATCTGCCACAGATGCATCACCTGTAGGATTCACTACACTGCAGGATTTGCTTAGTTCTTTTCAACAGCAGCAAATCCCTTTCAAAGAGACATCTCGACAATGGTATATGGACTGGTGGAGCCCTCCTCAACAGCCTGCAGTCTCGTCCCATTGGGGTATTTCGAGATCCAGAAAAACTTCTAAGTATGAGGGTGGAAATCTCCCTCAGACTCGACAATGACCTCCTCAGCCTGAACATCCAGCTTTTTCCTGCTCTGAGCTTTTGCCGTCATTATTGAAAGCTTCACCATAACTCCATCCAGTGGATCTACATCATTGACAACCTCCTCTTGGCTGCAGACTGCTGCCTGGCCACATTGACGACTCTACCTTCTCCAGGAAATCTTTAGCATTTCTTCTAAGACTGAAGTTAACACTTGATCAGGGCAAACATGGTGACTGTATTGACTAACACTCCATCGCAGTTAGCCTTAACTTGTGACTTTGTCCAAGTCTTGTGCGAGCAGAACCCAGTGGCTGCCGCTTTTCTCTTTTTGGAACTATTTTTCACTAAAAATGATTTAAAAAATCACAACTCCAGTTCTACTTATTGGATTCAATTTTCTCGGTTGTTCTAAATTGGTTTAGGATTTTTCTTGTGTTGTCACTTAATTACTGTTTGTATGCTGCACAAATACTTAAAAAATTGCCTCTGAGTTAAGTCTGACTACCTTTACACCAAGCTACCAGAGGGCTAAGAGAAGTTACTCAACCAATAGCCCAATTTCTTACAGTTCCCTTTCACCACATGATCTCTGTTTGTCCATAAATGCCTTTCAGTTCTATTGACGAAAATAGAAGTTTCTATTGGGAAGACTTTTTGGAAGGTCAAGAGGATGTCTTGTGTATACTAGAAAGAACAACAATTGTCTCTGTAATCCTAGGAATGTATTGGTCTTGCATGGAGGATTGAGGATAGCAAAGTAACACAACGCAAACTAAATTGCTCTTGTGGTGTTAGGGCAGCAACCTACCAAGCGCCTCCTCTCTCACCCTCGCATGTGCAGCATGACCAGAAAGCTCAAGTCTGGGCTATGACCCAACTATGGCTCGTTCGGCTGATGCTCAACCACCCTTAAGAGTCAGAGAGGCGTTGAGCATCAGCCCTTCCTCATACTTACAGTTTCCTTTAAGTCTACCAGGACTATGTAGAATTGGAGCTTTTTGAAGTTTGTATGGTTTCTGCTCAGGTTGCCAGCATTGATTGCTCCTCCACATCCTTTCTCCTTCATGGGGTGTATGTGTTCAGTAGTAGGCTGTGTACCTGCCTTTTAAAAATATATACATAAAATGATGATGTGCATTCTTTCCAGACAGTAAATTAAGGGCCCTCGTTGTTGGGAAGGGTATTCTTCTCATGAGGATGAAGGCCTGTGGGGGATGGGTAATTACCCTGCCACTTCAGAGCGTCAAAGGATAGTCTGAGGGCTGTATTCAGCCCCTTCCTGACTTCAGAAGATGCCTATCTTGTCACTGGCAAATGCAGCTAACTCCTGGGTCAGCCTGCTCTTTGTTTCCATAGAGAGGTGCGAGACCTGTCAACCAATTCCACCAAACTTTTTTAATTTCCTCCACCATTTTTTCTGATCTTGTTTTTGCTGGCCCAAGCACCATGTGCCCTTTACCATTGCTAACCAGTACTAAAGTGCTTGTGGTCTCCTCTTAACATGGTAAACTAAGCTTATACCCGATTCCCATATTTAATTTACTGGTAAGTCCCTAGTAAAGTGGTAATACATGTACCCAAGACCTAAACATTAAATGCTACTAGAAGGCCTGCAACAGTTCTTGTGCCACTCATTTAAGTAGCCCTTCGAACATTTATCAGGCCTGTCATTGCAGCCGGTGTGGGAGGTTTCAAACAAACCTCTTGCTAGGCTGAAACCTTTCTTTTTTAATGCAGATAGGTCACCTTTACAGTAGGTCCTGAACAGCCCAGAGGGCAGACTTCAGTGTATTTAAAAAAGTTGGGCATGGACTTTCAAGTTTTACATGTCCTGGTAGTGAAAAACACAAATTCATTTTTTTCACTACAACAAGACCTACCTCTCTCATAGGATAACATTGGATTTCCTTATTACATTAATTAAATGATAACTTTCAATTGGGAGCAGATAGGAATATTGAGTTTGGAAATTGAAATTAAAACCCCTCTTTAATGGTAAATCACAATTCTGGAAAGTTGGCCTTTTCTTGTCCCAACCATTTAGTGTCTGCTGCTTGTACTCTGGGTTGCATGACTAAGGCGGTCATTCCTACCTTGGCGGGCGGCGGTCGCCGCCCGCCTGGCGGGAACCGCCAGAAGACCGTACCGCGGTCAAAAGACCGCGGCGGTCATTCTGTCTTTCCCGCTGGGCTGGCGGGCGACTGCCAAAAGGCCGCCCGCCCGCCCAGCGGGAAAGCACCAGCAACGAGGAAGCCGGCTCCGAATGGAGCCGGCGGAGTTGCTGTTGTGCGAGCCGTCGCGATTTTCAGTGTCTGCCAAGCAGACACTGAAAATCAATGTGGGGCCCTGTTAGGGGGCCTCTGCAGTGCCCATGCCAGTGGCATGGGCACTGCAGGGGCCCCCAGGGGCCCCGCGACACCCGTTCCTGCCAGCCAGGTTCTGGCGGTGAAAACCGCCAGAACCAGGCTTGGCGGGAAGGGGGTCGGAATCCCCATGGCGGCGCTGCTTGCAGCGCCGCCGTGGAGGATTCACAGGGGCAGTGGGAAGCCGGCGGGAAACCGCCGGCTTCCCTTTTCTGACTGCGGCTTTCCCGCCGTGGTCAGAATAGCCCCAGAAGCACCGCCAGCCTGTTGGCGGTGCTTCCTCCATCCCCTACCCTGGCGGTCTCGGACCGCCAGGGTAGGAATGACCCCCTAAGTGTAGTGGCAGTTGGTTTTGTGTATTGCTCCCAGAGAGTGAGACAAAGAGAATCTAGATGTTGGCAAGATGGGCCTCTTAGAGTTACCAAGACGTAGGAGCTTTCACCTTCCACACTTGCATTTCGCAAAGGCCCTGCCTGAGCACATTCACAAAGGAGTTTAACATTAGTCTATTGAGACCCCAGACAATCTGGGGCCAAGGCAGGGAGGCAGAAAATTCCAAGCACCTTTGAGTAGTGAAAACCTCTAGAAGATTCTCCTACTTCAAAGTGGACACCAAGTATGAATAGTGGACTTCTATCCCCAGCACTTCAGTACACATCTGGACCTGTGCATGCCACAGGAGTAGGATTGCTGTGATTCCTGCTTCCAGAATGACTGTCATACTGCTGACCAGCTACTTTGCTGCTCTGCTGCTTGCTGCCCTGCTTGCCAAGAAGGAAGATTGGACCTGAATTCTTTATCCCAGGCTGAAGTGACTCCAAAGGTCAACCAGATGATCTCCTGTCTTGAGTTACAGCACCATAACAAACTACAGAGGTTCCTTGCAACTGCTCAACTAACCGGCTGCCTAGACCTGCTGCCTGGACTTGATGCCTTGGATTGCAACTGGACTTGCCTGAACCCTAATGGTCTCTTCTGGATGCAGTTCCTGACCCCCAAGTGGTACCCCTCAGGGCCTGGACTCTTGGGCCCTCATTATGAACATGGTGGTCCGTTCCGCACTGCTGGCGGTAGAAACCGCCAACAGAGGAGCGGTCCGGACCGCCAAATAATGAACAAACTAAACTCTTGCATCCCGTGCACCACCCACAGCCACGAAAGTAGTCCTGCTGATGACGGCAGAGTCCTCCCATAGGCCGTCGGGAAGGCCCAACCCGCCCATCAAATTATGAACCACCATTCCGCCGCCAGTTCCCGGGCTGGAACCACTGCCACACAAAGCCAGGCAGAAATGAAACAAATAGAAGGAAACACTTAGCGGAGTACCACAAAACGTGCAGCGGCAGCCATGTACAGAGAGCTGCAGATCATGCCAGCCTTGCTCCTTGCCATATATCTACACGACCGAGACTGCTGACGAAGACGACGACGTTAAGTACAGCAACCTACGACACAAGGGAGGAAAGGGCAAACTTACATACCCACCCACTACACCCACCCCGCAAAGCCCCCCCAACCATTTCCAGCAGCACTAGTCAGACACCCCACACCAAGAGGGACGTACCCGACCGGAGGCCACTGCAACGTGGCCATAGGACATACAATAGCCCCATACACATAAATCATTTAAACAAACACCAGGGTGGAACTGCGTGCAGCCCAAACACAGGCCACACAGAAACTTTATTAACTCGCTCAGTGAGCTAGATGAAGCAAACAGGGCCAATGCCCAGTCCAACAAGATTCAATTGTCCTTGGCCACAACTGGCCACACCTGACTCCCACAAGTGCTGGGTACTCCACAAAACGGGGCACCATAGGGGGATCCAGGCACCTCACAGAATGGGGGTAAAGGGTGGCATTTAGACTTGTGGGAGGGAGTTGGGGGGGGTGGGCTTCTCCTTTGAAGGGATGGGGTCAGTTTGGCTCGGGTGGAGCTGGATGCCTTAGGCTCTGAGCGAGCCTTCTTCTTCACCGGAGAAGGGGCACAGGAATGGGAAGGCTGGACCAGGGTGGGCTGCGATGTGGAAGGTGCGGAAAGGGCAAGGAGGTGGGCACGTTTCAGGACAAGACGGGTGGGTCAGTGGGTTCGAACAGGTCTGCACAGGAGAGGAAAAGTTTTTGGGGAGCAATTGGGGTGGATGAGGGCGTGGGAGTGGAGGCAGAGGAATTTGATGTATGGGGTGTAGGTGTGTGTGTAGTGGGTGCCGGTGACTGCTCAGTATGCTGTGATGTTGTGGATGTCTGATGGGTGGGTGTCTTGCTGCGTTTGAGTGTTTTGGGAGGTGGGGGTGGACACAGTGGGAGAAGACAGACAGCTAGTGTGGATGTATGTTGGGTGGGTATCTGCAAGTCTGGTGAGTGTGCTGCATGTGTCAACTACAGTGGAGGTGGTGAGTGCAGGTGTGGTGTATGGGGTGCATGTATGGCTGTCTGTTATTGTGGTGAGTGCAGGTAGAGGAGCAGTAACAGTGAGTGAATGTGCAGTGCATGAGGGTGTGCATGTAGTGTGCATGTAGTGTGTGCAGGTGCCTGTTGGCTGTGTGAATGCTTGTGGCGGGATGGGTGGTGCTTGTGTTTGGAAGTGTGTTTCTTGTGTGTTGACGTGCTTGACTGCATGTCTGAATGTGTGCCTTGGGCGGATGAAGGAAGTGGGGTGCTGGAGGGGTATAGGAGGTTGGAAGGGGGACAGAATGGCCAGGGAAACTGGCTGCCGTCAAAGAGGAGGCCAGAGCCTGAAAAGATCTCTGTTGGCCAGACACGGCACAGTGAATGCCATCCAGATAGGCATTTGTCTGCTGCACCTCTGATGCTAGCCGCTGGATGGCATTGACGATGGGTGTCTGCCCTACAGAAATGGTTCTCAGGAGGTCAATAGCCTCCTCTTTGAGGGCAGCAGGGCTGACTGGGGCAGGGGAGGAGGTGCCTGGGGGCAAAGGAGATGCCCACCTTCTGGGGTGGGCGGGCACGGGCAACTCAGTGGGGAGCAGAAGGGATGGCGCTGATGGTATGGGGTGGCGGAAGATCTCACGGTCATGGTGTGTCCACTAGTGTCTGCCACTGCCGGAGGACCCCCATCGGAGGGGGTTTCAGAGTCACTACCCCCTCTGGTAGTAGCCTCCCCCGTGGAAGTCCCCTCGCACTCCCACCCACTGGTCCCATGGGCGTCCATTGTCTCTGCAATGGAGGATCCATGGGCCGCTGCCTCCCTACTTGCTGGTGCCTCAGCTCCCTCGCCTGATGTTGATGCTGTACCAGACAAACACAAGAGAACAGGGATGGGGGGGACAAAACAGGAGAGACACTTGTAAATAGCTGAATGCTGATACACAATGGCCAGACATATACCTACCCAGGAGACACACACAACAGGCAGCACTGTGCACTAGGCCCATGACCATGGCCCTGACTACTGAGCAGTATACTGACCCACACCCATATCCTGAAATTGTATTTGAGCTGAGGTAGGTGAAACCTGACAGGGACACCCCTACACCCTTTGGGGAGCAGACAGTAGCTGGACACCAGTCAAAATCCCTGCTCTAAGCACCATGAGCTCTATCGCACACACACTCATCCTTCCAGGCTGAAGTATGGGCTGTGAGAACTCACCCCCTTGTGACTGCTGTGCAGCCTTCAAGCACCCATCCAGGTCTGGGCACGCCACCGCCAGGATCCTTCACATGAGGGGGGTCCGTGCATACGGGCACCCCTTCCACGTTGGGAGGACTTCCTCAGCTGGGCCTCACTGATCTTCCACGCCCAGCGCCACAGGTCCTCCCACCTTTTACGACAGTGGGTGCTCTGCCGTTTGTAGACCCCCAGGGTCCGTACCTCCTTGGCGATGGCATGCCAATGTGCCCTTTTCTGGTGGGGCGCTGACCCAGTGGGGAGACACAGAAATGAAACACAGAGGTCAGGCACCTGCACGATGGCAACTGCTGGCAGATTATCAGACATAGGACAGACAGTACCCCCAGATAGGCTGGACAGTGGCACACAGCATTCCATGCACCAAGCCCCATTCTGGCTCACAGGGACACACATCTGAGCAATTCACTCCATCCATTACACACACAGTGCCCCCCAAACCCGGACTCACATGTACCTCTGGCCGGCCGGAGAGTCTGCCGTACAGGGGCAGGACCCCTTCCACCAGTTTCTCCAGTTCCTCCTGGGTGAAGGCCGGGGCCCTTTCCCCTGCACCACGTGGAACATCCATAGCCAGAGGCAGGCCACAGCAGTACACAGAGTGGAGCACTTGTCTGCACAGGATCAGTGAGTCAAGTGATCAAACGATGACGAACTCGCGTACGTTCCGCGGCGGTATGCACCGTCACCGCCGGCGGCGATCATGATATGCCAGGATTCCCCATTGGCATCCATGTTATCCAATAAGGGTGCAAACAGCGGTCAACACCGCCGTACGCTGTGACGTCAACCGCTAGAGGTCTTAGGCCACTTCCACAACGAAGGGGCAGAACTACATTGGGCAGACATTTTGCCATCACCTACGCATCTTGAATTTTTTTTTTTTATCACAATGCTGGGCCTACTAGCCATATCAGCACCTATGGCTCTATCCATAGAGTAAAAAATCACACATGATTTACTACGTTACCTAGTAGTGATGTAAATGTACATCTGTCAGGTTGCAGTTTTTGTACAGACACTACTATGAAGAATGCAGTGAATGTTTTTAGCAAATATGCCAGTGTATGTGTGCACATGACTCCTTTTTCTTAGCCCTCACAGGTACCGAACCTTGTGGTGAGGAAGGGCACCATCAGTGTATAGACCACTTGTGGATATGGGGACCATGGTGGAGTGTCAGATTATAATCGCCTACAGACTCACACGTGCAACTATTCAGGACCTATGCATTACTGGATCCTGCATTGACTCCCGGAAATCGTAATCAGCATGCCATTCCAACTGAGGTGCAGGTGCTCTCCGCACTCCATTTACTGGCCACAGGCTCTTTTCAAGTGACAGTGGGCATGGGTGCTGGTTTCTCACAGCCAATGTTCAGCCAGGTACTGACCAGATTTCTGAATGCATTTGTACAACATTTGCAATCCTATGTGTGATTCCCCCAAAGTGCTGACCTCCCTGCCATCAAGTCTGACTTCCATGCCTTTGCAAACAATCCCCATGTTATTGGTGCCATCGATGGAACCCACATTCCCATCATCCCCCCAAGAGTGAGTCAACAGGTGTACAGAAACAGGAAGAACTTTCCATGAACATCCAATTGGTATGGACTGCAGACCAGTACATATCCCATGTAAATGCCATGTTTCCGGGTTCTGTCCATGATTCATTTGTGTTGAGGAACAGTAGTGTGCCACAATACATGGAAGAACTACAAGAGGACAAAGGGTGCATCATAGGTAAGTGTGCCTGTCACTAACTGACACATTGCAGAAAAACAGCCTGTCTGACTAAGGACATTCCAATGACGACTCTGTATTGACCATTCTCTAGGTTGCCTGACCTATGGCCCTGATAGGGTGTATAGAATAGTGGTGGCCTGCTGCATGCTGCACAACGTGGCAGTGAGACATTCAATCCCCCTTTTGGAGGTGGAGGGTGATATAGGTCCTGATCTGTTACCTCAGATAGGTGAGAAGAGTGATGGTAATGATGAGGAAGGGGAAGGTGTAAATTCCAGAAACCAACTGATACAACTCTACTTCCAATAACTGTGTGGGACTTCAGTCTGTCTATGTGGTTAGTAAATGATACTGTGAGTGTGCCATGTCATCTAAGGGGAATTGGTCATGATATGCAAGACATGGACCGCTACAACATGGTACAGACTGCCAATAAATGCTTTTCCTTCTGGACTATTTTGAAATACACTTTACCACCAGCATGCACAATTTGACAATAAAGTTGATCCCTGCCTGTTGCATCCTTACTCCACTTTATTCAACATTGAAGACAGGGGACAGTGTTACATGTGAGATAAGTTGTTTATTGGTGGAATACAGTGGAATATGCTATGTACAGTGATGGAATTCGTAATGGTTGGGTGTCCTCAAAACCAACTTGGACGCAGCCCTGTTTATTGTCATAGGTGGGTCCTATTTGTAGTTTACTACTTTATTTAGCCCTCAGCTAAGTGCAGTTGGTGAATGGGTGGAATGGTTGCTTGGCAGTAGTAGCAGTGTCAATTGTTGGAGGGGGGCTTGTTCTTTGCTGGGTTTCCAGTGCCATAGCTTGGCCTGAAACTCCGTTTGGGCGCCTGCTGTGGAGCTTCTTGGGGTGGCATGATTAGGCCTTGTGATTCCTGGGAGGGTATTTCCTGTGCAGTTTTTGCTGCTTGGGTCATCTGTTGCTGGTTGTCCAGGGCTGTTGTGGGGGCCTCTTGTCCGGTGTGGGTGTCTGAGGGTTTGTTGACCAACTGTAGCATTGCTCCAGCAATGATGGCCATTGTGGCATTGTGTTCTTTCCACTGCTCCATGGCCTGTTGGTGTTGTTCCAGCTGTATCCTCTGACTTTGCTCCAGGGTGGTTACAATCTGTGCCAACCTGTCTTGGGTATGTTGGTATGCCCCAATACCTCTGCAATGACGTCCTGGGCTGCTGCATCTATCCGGTGCCCTGCCCCCTGACCCACTGGGGCACTTGACCTTGCCCCCTGTGCCAGTGTCCCCTGCGCAGGTCTTGACGTGCCACTAGTACTGGGGCCCTCGTCTTCGTGCATGTTGGGGGTGGGAGACTGTGGCCTCTGTTGCTGTGTCACACCTGTTTGTGCCCTGGGTCCACTGGTGTGGGTACGCCTCCCCTAGCCTGCTGTTCTTGACTGGGTGTGAGGGGTGACAGTGTTTTCCTGGGTGGGGCTGCTGCTTGGTGAGCATCCAGGGCTGTGTGAGGGGCCTGCCTGCTCATCAGTGTCCAGGTATCTTTCACCAGTGTCCTGTGATGTGCCTCTGTCTCCCTGGAGTCCTGTGGCACTCGTTGTCCCCTCCATTAGGGTTGCATGGGTGGCAGTGCCTGTTGGGGGACATAGAAATGTATGTTACGTAGGCATGAGGGTTTAAGGTGTACAGAACTGTGCTATTTTGTACTGGTGTGCCTTTCAGTGGCCTTCCAGGGTGCCTTTGTGAGTTGGGCATTGCATTTAGTGGCAGTGGTGGGGTTACATTGTGGTGGGGGTTATTATTCCAATGTGGGTGCATGCAGGGGTGGGTGGATGTGCACAGCGGGAGTGATGTGGGCCTGGTAGTGAGTTGTGGGGGATGCAGGGTGTTGGATGTGGTGGGTAATGGCTGGGTGGGGTGTGGGTCTAGGTGGGTGTGGGTATAGTGGGGTGGTGCATGCATTACAGGTATAGTGTACACGGGGTAGATGTAGACGACTTACCCAAGTCCATTCCTCCAGTGAGTCCAGTGAGTCCCTCTAGGTGTAGGATGGCTAGTACCTTCTCCTCCCAGTCTGTGTAGTCGGGTGGTGTGGGTGGCGGTCCTCCCCCAGTCTTCTGCACTGAGATGTGGTGCCTGGATGCCATGGCCCGGACCTAACCCCGCAGGTCATTCCATCTCTTGCGGATTTCGTCCCTGGTGCATGGATGGTGTCCCACTGCATTCACCCTGTTGACAATGGTCTGCCACAGCTCAATTTTCCGGCCGATGGGTGTGTGCTGCACCTCGGAGCTGAATATTTGTGGCTCCACTTTTTGGATCTTGTCCACCAAGGTCCTTAGCTCCCTTTCGGTGAAGCGTGGATTTTTTTGGGGGGGACATGGTGAGGGTTGTGGATGGTGTCAGGAATGGGTACGGTGTTTGGGTGCTCCTGTGTGGGTTGCTATGCGTGTCCTGTCTACTGGCGTTCTCTGTCTGGCTATGGTGCTGTCCGTCTTGTGGTCATGGTTTCCTTGCAAGGGATTGTGGGGTGTGTCTGGGGGTGTTCAGGATGTGTGTCAGGTGTGTGGGTGCTAAACCTAGGCAATGTGTGCACTGGCTGCTGTTGGGCCCACTTGCCACCTGTGGCAGTCGCAGCTGCCAATGGTTGTCCGGCCTCCACTGTCACTGAGGTGATTTATGCATCATTATTTGGAGGGCGGGTTGTGGGTGTGCTTGGTGGTGGCGGGGTGGGGTGGGTCGGGATTCCCGCCGACAGGGTCCTGGCGGGGAGTGGTGGTGTGGGAATGTTTGGCGGGGTTGGGTTTTTTGTTCATTATATGGCGGGTTTCCAATCGCTGCCGCGGCGGTCAGCGGTCTTTACCACCATGTTCATAATGACCGCCTAGTCATGGCCTCAGTTGAGCTTCACTGAAGTTTGTGAGTTCTTTGCAAATAGTCCCATTCACAAAAAGATGTTGCTGCAAGTTCTGATGAGCTCTACTCTTTCTGCTACAGCGACTGCCAATGAGGACCAGCCGAATGAGCTCTGCACTTCACACTACAGCCTTAACAGCTCACAGTGACTGCTCGAGCAAAAACTGTCCGCAATGTTGACAGGAACTACACAGTGACAACTATCCACGACAACCAACATGCTCTTTGTGCTACATAAACGACCATCTGCAACGCTCTCCCTGCTTCTTCCATCACAAACAGAACTCTTTGCACTGGACGTTGAAGATAACTCTTTCAGCAGGGCTAACCTTGTCCCTGTATTCGGCCTGTGTTCTATTGTGGTCGGCCTGAGCTTGTGACTTTCACCGGTCTCACATGACCAGACTGCTGTGAGTGGCCCTTTGTGCTTTTTGGCACTATTTTCACTTAATGCTTTAAAGTTGCACCTCCAATTTTACTGATCGTATTTTTGTCTTTTGATGTCAAAATATTTATTATACTTTACTCTATTTTTCTAAATGTGTTTGTGACTTTGCTTGTGTTGTGTTTTAACTTCATTATTGTCCAGTACTGTTTGAAGTGCTGCATAAATACTTTTCACATTACTGCTAAGTTAAGCCTGACTACCTTTGTGCCAAGCTTCCGGAGGTTTAAGCACAGATTAATTTGGGCGTTGTCTGTGTTTCACCCTGACAGAGATTGTAGTTGCTGCTTGTTTAGAACTTCACCTCCCTCAATCAAAACCCCAATTCCCAACCAAACACTATTGCCAAAGCAAGGGGTAAAGGAAGAACTAGCCAGAACAACTTTTAGGATTTGACAAGGGGTGGGAATCACCCACCCACAGTATGTCACTGGGTATAAAAGTGACATTATTTATTGTTAATTAATTATTTGTTAATTAATTATGTACAGTGTGCAATTATTATAATGTATTTATTTAGAAATGTGTTAAATGTTCAACCATAGTGTGGAAATGTAATCCATTTTTTATTATTATTATTTTAAATTATATACATTTTTAATTATCAATGTTTGTCTTGTAATATATAGTATATTTTTAGAAAAAAATATTTTTTATTGGTTACTTTATGTGCAATTAAATTGGTATGTGTTTTAATATAAATATATATATTACATATTTATATATATATATACATATATATATTATATACACATATATACTAGTACTATTATTATATTGAAAAAATAGTAAATTAAAATATAAATAAAAAGTATTACATTTTAATAATAGTTTTACAATATAAATGTGTAAATAAACATGTACATATGTGTGTGTGTTCAAATATATATATATATTTTTTTATAATAAAATATATTTAATTTACATCATATTACTGTCAAATGAATGTCCCTGTGGTCTAAAATATATTGGCAGCACGATTTGTGAGACCAAAAAGCGAATTTTAGAACACATTAGAGCAACTATCAACTTAGATAGGAGTTATGCTACTGCAAGGCATATGGAACAGAAACACAGCAGTAAATGGGAACTAATGAAATATTTTGTAATTGACCAAGTACCAAAACAAGAACGAGGGGGAGACAGAGAAAAGAAGCTACATCAGTTGGAGTCAGGACACATATTAGACATTCGTTCTTTAACTCCGCTTGGTCTTAATCAGGATGAAGAGCTATTTGTACACTTATAAAGACAATGAAAATTATATATTGTTTGCTATACCCTTTGGGATGAATAAGCTGGGAGGCGGTTACCTCTGTATGGCCATTTGGCCTTGTCTCTATTTTTTCATTAATTCTCATTTATTTTGTGTGGCATTCATATGGGCGCTTTCAAATTAATTAACAAACTTCACAGCATAGACACACTAATGTTCAAGTGTAGAGGAAAGATTCAATTTGGAATGGCTAGAATTTTTAAATTAGATATAAATATTAACATCATCAAACACTAATATTATCTATTCAACACTTGAGTTTAAGTAATCATTTGAGATTTAGATTAATTAATCTGCTGTAATATATAACATTGATAACTACATTTACCAGAATTCATTGCATGGGCATAAAAGAAAAAGTAGAGAGACCCGTGCAAAATCTATACAATTTATATATTATTCAGCAGAGTTCACCTATAGTAATATATGATGCTTTGGCCTTTGAGATGTAAACAAGCGCGATTGAAATTGGTCTTTTGTTTGTGCTTTTGTGGTTTTTAGTTTGCATATTTAAAGCGCCAGAAGAATGCACAGGAAGTTCCTGTGAACAAGGTCTGGTGAGACCGAAACGCGTCAGGGGAGTCCTGACTTTGTTTGTTTTTTGTTGAGCTTGCATATTAAAGTGAAGGAGAATAATGGTACATCCTCGGAGTACGGTTTTCTCTTTATCATAAACCAAGAGAATCAGTAATATGTAATATGCGGATGTCCTACCGAAGAACCAGCACCAACAATTAATGAAAGTGCGCCGTAGCACGCCAGCGAGGACAACATTTCTTTCTTTATATATATATATATATATATATATATATATATATATATATATATATATATATAAAATAATGTTTACTATTTTTGTCTATAATTTTTGATACTAGTGTAAAACAATATTTTTTTCGATATTTATGTAATTCGCATTATAGGTATATATAGGCATTATAGGTAAAGGAAAGCAATATTTTTGAGTTCAATATTTTTGTATCATGATATTTTCGGTTTCAATATTTTGTCAGATAACTATTTCACTTGTGCAGCTTCTTGCTCTCTCCCTTTGTAACTTTGTCCATCTTTCTCTTTTCATATTTCTTTCCCCTGTGTGCCTTTTTTCCCTCTGTTGCTCTCTATGAGAAATTGAGTTTTAGTTTGAGGGTTGAGCCATCCTGAAGCAACAACCACAGTCCCTGTATGAGTGAACGTCACAAAAGCCACTCCATTAACCTGTGCTCAACCCTCTGTTAATTTACAGGCAATTGATAAAGACTTTATGCAGCATTTAAAAAGTGAAAGCATAAGAAAAATCCCACACCAATTTAGAAAAGTAGAGTAAAATGTAATAAAATATTTGACACTAAAACAACAAAAATCCAATCAGTAGAACCAGACTTATTCATTTTTAAAATTGTTAGTAAAAACCTGTGTCTTAAAGATCAAAGCATCAATCGCGAACATCTAGATGCACAAGACTGGGGCAAAGTCAAACCTCATAGCCAAGCGCGGTTTGGCTACACAAGGTGGATTCGGCTCTGTCTCTGCTTATCTTCAGTATTAAAAGAATTTTTGAATAAAAATATCTGAGAAGGTAAAGTGCAGCGGGACAAGAAAGCTAGCAGTGTCAAAGGAGGGGGAAGAGGCATCCTCGTCAGGGAGTCCCAAGACCAAGTCACAGTGAAGACTTTTACTTTCGGTCTTAGTCTCTTTTTTGGAAATCCAATATCTCCAGCGGGGTGAAGCTGCAGGCTGTAGCCAAAGAGGGCTTCATGAAGTTGTATACCCCTCCTGTGAGGAACCGCTGAACAGGATTTGCTGCTGAGAAAGAAAACATAGCAGGAGCTACCACAAAGTCAGGCTGACCGATGATGCACCTTGGGGGATCAGCAAGCAGGTGGGTCCAAGTCTCCACTCCACGTTTTGGTTTTAGGCTGTTTGGGCACCTTTAGCACCACTTTCAAGGTCCAGGACTGGGGGAGGTGGGGCACCACCTAGAGGGAAGGACATGTTGGGCAGGGTCCAGGTATAGGGTTTAAAGCATTGGAGCTTTTTGTGTCTCTATAGCTCATAACAGAAGGCAGCCTTTGGAGTCACTCTGGCAGTTCTGGGTTCAAGCAGCAAGCTAGGCCTCAAGCAGTGGGGCAGTCTTCTGAAGTGCAGGGTAGCCTTTTAAGTGTCCTCCACAGGCTCAAGAGTGAACTGAAGAGTAGGTCTGCGGGTTCCATTTTTATACCTGGTGCCAGCTTTGAAATGGAAGAAACGTCTAGAGCGCCCCCCTCTTTTCTTCCCTCCACACAGATAGTTCTGGAATTTCCTTCCTCCCTTCCCAGGTTCCAAAGGGCATGGGGTGCCAGAAAGCTAGTATGAAGTTCTTTGTGAGTGTGCTGAGGCAGATCCTTTGAAATGTAAAGGGGGCTAGCAACAGCTTTGCCCCACATATCCTAGCGGGATGGCACATCTAGATCTAGTCCCCCTTTATCTCTCTGTCTGGGAGGAATACAGAAATGCCAACTGCGATGCTAATCAATGTCATGTGACCCAGGATATAGGCACCAAAATGACAGGGCAAGAAAATGCCAACTTTTTAAAAGTGTTCTTTTCAAAATTGTGACATAAAATCTGACATTATCAGTAAAGAGGATTTTAAATGAAACTTCTTTAGAGACCATTCATTACATTTTTACCTATTCCCAAACAATTATCATGTATTAAGTATAATAAGGTAACCCGATGTTATGTTATGGGAGGGGATGGCAGTGTAGTAATGAAAAAAATGAATTTAGGATTTTTTCACTACTAGGGCATGTAAAACGTAAAGGTACATTCCAGCATTTTTATACAAAATGCACACTTCCCTTTGCGCTGTTTAGGGCCTACCTTAGGGGTGACTTGGGTATTTTAAAAAGGGAGGTTTAGGCCTGGCAAAAGTTTTCTTTTGGACGGACGAATTGGTAGCCAGCCTGAGACATGTCTTAACTAGGTGGCACCGTAATTGCTGCAGGCCCACTAGTAGCATTTAATTTACAGGCTTGAATATACATTGTACCACTTTATAAGGAACTTTAAAGTAAATTAAATGTGCTAATCAGATGTAAGCCAATTGGACCATGTTTTAAGAAGTGAGCACACATACTTTAGCACTGGTTAGCAGTGATAAAGTGCACAGAGTTCTAAAGAAAACAGAACTGAATTTCAGCAAAATCAAGAGGGAAGTAGGCAAAAGATTTGAAGGAAGACCAACCCAAGGCAGACCGGTTTTAGTATTGCGGTCGATTCTTGGAGGCTTGGTTGTGGCCTTTCCTTTTAGAGGATCAGATATTCCAATGTTTCCTCACTGAAAGCATGCGTTGAGCACTGGAATAGGAAACCGCCACCCTGGGCCACCCACAGACCAATGAAAGCATGATATTTGAAATACAGGGATAAAACATGGTACTTCAACTGGTCAGAGAATTGGGTGAGATTAAGTATGAATCCACCCGGATCCTCAAATTTCCAGACTTAAAAAAACTAGTACAACAGGGCCAGAAGATTTTTGAGCCAATCAGGCAGAAAATGGGAGCCCTGAACGTTAAATATACGATGCTCTACCCGGCTAAACATCAAATAATCTTCCAGGGCAATGCTTTCCTCTTCAGTTGTCCTGAGTGGGCCTGGGGCACACACTCGATCCCATCACCACGTACCACAACCACAACCACTGCAACTGGAGCAAGGTAACAGAAACACAGCAGACGCAGGCTTTAGGCACTTCCTAAATCAAGGCCTCATCTGACCTTGAACAGGCCGTCCCGAATTTCACCACCTGGATCACAGAATGCTCTGACAGAGTTGTCCCACTGAATCCAGCCAGAACCAACAAAATTTAAAGACAAGCTAGCTGCTACTCCCCCGAGCTCGGAACCAGCAATTGCAGATGCTACCAACTCAAGAAACAATGGCGAATCACCAGGAACCTTTCCAACAGAACCGCCCACAAATAAGCACTCAGCAGCTACCACCGCAAATTAAGGAAGCCAAGAGAGTGACCATCAAGGCCTGCATCAACACATATGCATGAAAGAACTATTCAGAGAACACTATCCACCTGTCCCAATAGCTCTGCAATACTCTCTCAGACTAATTTCATAACAATATCGCCACCATCTCCAACAACTTGGACCCTCAACCCACAGTCCTAAACCTCAGCTCTCTCAACATCTCAGCCCACACCAACAGATCAATCACCACATGGACACCGCTCACCACACAATCCACAATCAGCTATCATGTCATCCATCAACTACAAGATACCCATCGACCCATGTCCCCACCACCTCAAAAATAACCACATCAGCATGGAATTTACCAGCATCTTCAACACCTCCATCAAGTTAGGAGTACTCGGTGGACTGCTCCTCAGACACAAAAAACTGGGTAGCACCACACTGAGACGTAATGCATGCAGTGCTTGGGATATGAGTGAGAGCAGAAGAAGAGTTCTTGTGAGTGACCATTTGGACATGGTGTGACTGCGACACCCTGCCGCCTGGGGTAATGTTTGGGCCAGATTGGACTGTATGCCAGATGCTTATAGTGGGAATAGGTGTGACTGGGCTTCTCTCCTCTAAGTGTACACTACAGTGTGCACTACGTCATTGTTGACTCTTTGCTCTAACTGTGCTCCACAAAGGTGCTGGGCTATTGCCCACCCAGTCCCATGCTCCCCTACCTTTGATCAATCTATTGCACTTGTTTTTGCATAGGATTGACTTGGAGGCCTGCGTTACCTGGCTGACTTAAGGTGGGGAAGCGGAGACCAGTAGAATATGGGACTGAGGCATGGTCGAACACATCACTGGATGGGTTTATCCAGAGAGCAGTGGGCCTGATCAGTAGGGAAATTGACTTGGTGGGGTGACGTCTATCTCTATCACCTGCCCACTCTAGGGCCATCTGTAGGCCATCACCAACCTTAGCCTGCACTCCTACTCCACGGACAGAATCACCTGGCTCTAACCATAGTACTGAGACCAATCTGAAGGAGGGTGCACCTAATGGTTCACTAGAGGAACCAGGGGAGTTACTCTGATTTCTGCTACCCCTGCACCATGCCCCAGGGGTTCTGCCCTATCCAAATGAATAGGGGCAAACGTAAGAGGGAGACAGTGAACTCTAATGGCAAGAGATTATGCCATTCGACAGAGGCGGGGTGGGGATGCGGGGGTGGCCTGTTGGCTATGTCTCGGACAGAAATGCAGGCCTTATGTGATAATCTCTTGTTACGTGTTAAAAAGTGCCTAGAGACCATCCTCTAGCGGCTGGGTGCAATTGAATCTGACATCAGATCCTTGAGGTCCCCCTCAAATCAGCCAACGTCTGAACCTTGCCAGCAGCCACTAGTCTTTAGGGAAAATAGTGCTAGAGGGGGATAAGGTGTGCCAATTTGTGGTCCTGAGAGTGTGCCCTCTTGCAAACAGCAGCAACAAAAGGTAAAAAGCATGCTCTGGTAGGACCAATGGTGGGTGCAAAGGATGGTGGTGTGGTGGCCTGTGCATAAAGGCCGTCACACTGAATATGCCCCCCAGAAGTATACCCACATGTTGCTATACTGTCCACGCCTAGTGGAAGGTTCAGGGGAATCATTTGTCCAGCTTAAAAACAAAATGTTGCACTGGCTTTGTTCCCATGCTAGCTGCTCCTATGTAGGTGCACAACAAATCCTAATGGTTAAGAAAGTTGCCTGGGTAAGGCATTTGCCCAAGTCGTATTGGTGTGACTGAGTTGTTGTGAATTTTAGGGATCCAGCGAATGTAAGTCATTTATTTACCTTTAGCACATGACTAAACCAGGGAGGATCTAACATTCTTCTGAAACCCCTGGGCTTTTTTTATCGGCATTTGAGTGAGTGGAGTGGATTAGGCTTACAGCCATCTACAATAGGCCTTCTTAGCAGATCCTGGGGGGGAGATGAACCTGGCCCACTTAACTATTTTGTTACACCTAACAGTCCCTCCCCACTGAAAGAGGTCAATTGACTCCCTCCCAGCCAGGGTGGCCATAAGTAATGGGAGGGTGGGCTTACAAACCACAGAAGTGATGGCTACCTTAGCTAGATTGATGTTTTCTGTTCAGGAGCAGGGAGCTCAAGTGAGTACTCCTGATGTTACAACCAATCCCAGTGGAGCTAGTTTAGTAGCGATCCCTGGCCACATAGAAAATCCTAGGAGAGACAATCAAGAGGCCCCATTATGGCATCCATCATCTTCTCCACCCCAAACTCCTTTGTTAAGTTGGAACATTTTTTGTGGATAGCTGACTCTTCCAGAAAACATGGACGTTAGAGTAGATAAATGGGTATGGTTATAGAAGTTACAACATTCTGGCGATTGAATCAAGTGATGGGCATCCCTGTGGTGAGTTTTTGTGCTGGTCAGGCCCATTCTCTCCTATGAGGTCATGGCCCTGTCCCTGAACTCCTTGCATGTCCAAGGACTGATTTTCTCAGGGGCCATCTCATACTCCCGTATGATCATCAATATCTATAATATGAGTAGTAGCCATAGACAAGAATCCAAAGCACTACATGGTTTGGACAGAGTATTAGGAGGGTATGTAAGGCACTACCATGTGATCGTAGCTGGGGTTTTTATTTTGCAGATTAAGCCAAGTAGCTTCGTTAGTGATCTGACTAAAGAGAAGAACCTGGTGTGGGGTATTCTATACCTAGGCCCCTTCAAAAGGAGACCTCTCTCAAGAGCAGTGCTCCAGGTTGTAGACCTCAACATCGCATATAGAATCAGGGCATGTAATGAACGCTCCCTCTCAGATATTCTCATGGTCCAGACCTTTAGACGGGGGGCTAATCCGGGTACAATCGACCACATCCTTATAGATGTAAGATTGTGGAGTAAGCTGGATGACATGGCTACAGTGGAGAGAGCAGAGAGAAACCACAATCCATTGTCACTAAGGTTAAAAGTTTTGATAACCCTTTCTAGTCCACAGATGCAGACAAGGGTCATGGGCAGCTTTTAGCCACAAATTATAAAAGGAATGTGAGATGGGAAGTAGTAAGCTCCTCGTCTGAGAGAGTCATGGCCTTGTATTTAACTTTGGCTACCCATATGGAGAGAATGTGTAAACTGGGAGAATAACGACCTGGTTTTGGCTGACCACCACATGTCTTTTGACAAGCTGAGGAGTGTCCTAACTAAAGGGGGGTGGTTACACACTGTGAAGGGGATGGTTTAATGACCAGTGTAAAAAGGCCACGGTAGACCTCCTGCAACCGATAAAGGGGACACCCAAGGCATTAGGATGCGTAGGGCGAATTATCGAACAGTCTTAAGAGCAGTTAAAGCAGGATAGGAGGAGGTCATGTGGGTAAATCTACTGAGCGCAGCAGTAACTAACAACCAGAAAACATTTTGTCCTCATTTAGGAGGAGTAAAGGGAATTTGGAGAATTCTGCAGAAACTTCCATTCTTTTCAGTAAGTGGGTTGCATATTTTGGCTTGGCCCCTAGAGGGAAACTGTGGTAAGTGTTGTAGGAAATGGGGAGCCCACCTGATCTCATCCATCTGATCTGACTGCTCCACGAGGCGACCATTGCGAAAGTAAGGTGTGGGGTGAAAGGAGAGTAAACTGACTCCTTTCCCATTGATCAAGGTGTACAGCAGGGTTGTATCCTTGACCCACCCCTCTTCTTCTTATACATAAAAAACTGCATTGCCTACCTACTCAACTGTGTGAATTATTTTCCTTCCCTGATGGGGGTAAAATTACCAGCACTACTCTCTGCAGACAACATTTTATTGTTGTTTAAAACAAGTAGGGACCCGCAAAATTTGATTCATAGTTTCAATTAATTTTGCAGAGACTTTGACCTTGAAATTAATACTTATAAGACCAAATATATGGTTTACTCCAAGAAAAGTGGGGCGAGAGAGATCATTATGGTGGGCTCTAAAGGACTCAAAAGGGTACAGGAGTTTGAATACTTTGCAGCAGGTGCCATTCAAAAATTTGCTAAAAAGAGGTTTGGTGCCTTGCTCGCCCAGCACTGGAAATCTACAAGGCTCAAACAAGGGGGGCGGACCTCTATGGGGCAGAATCATGGACCACTGTAACATCAGCTCCCTAACCACAGCAGAAAACAACTTCCTCAGTGGACTCTTGGGCCTAGGGAAGGGCACGCCAGTGGTCCACCTCCATTTAGATGTAGGAATCCATGAGATGGCATCAGTGTTAACTTCAAAATCCTTGCTGTACTGAATCCGAGTCTGGCGCACTGATGGATTGTGCCATCTTAAGGAGGGCTTGACGGACTTTATCTTGGCCAAAGGGGCAGGGAGAGCTGGATGATTGAGGGCGTTGAAAAAGAGTTGGTTTGATTTGGGCCCAGGGAAGTGTTGGAGTGAGACACTGCCCATTCGGAGAGGTGATGCAGCCACTGTGAAAAAGCTGGAGAAAGGTGAAGCTAGCAGTCCTAATGATCATACTTCCTCTTTAGGGAGCTTGATAAATGTGTTCCTCCTCCCTAAGTCTTTTGGCAAGGCTGAGGTGTTTTTGGATTTTATTCACCAGGCACTTGCTTAAGCCCTTTACTGACAATTTATGTATGGATATCTACCTGTAGCAGCCTTTGATGTAAATTGGGGGAAGGTGAACCAGGAATCTGACTGCTGTTTTCACTGCATAACTACATGTTGTTTCTTTGCCCCCTTAATGAGAAACCAAGGTCTAAATGGATTGTCCCCATGTGCAGATCCCTCTGTCTATAGAAAAGACGAGAGTCATATAGAATATACAAAAGTGACTCCACCTCAATTGTGGCTGAGGCTGTCTCCAAATTCCTACAATTAGCATAAGTAATTAGTAGCAAAGCACTAAACACCGGATTAAGACACGCCCTAAATGGTCTTTCTGTGATTATAATTGTTTGATACATTTTTGTACATGACATTTGATGATATTTATTGTTATTTTTACCCACTTTATTCCTTTGTTTTTACTGTTTTGATGAACGTTTTATTTATTATTATGAAACCTAATTATAATTTTTGTAAATATCAATAAACAACAATTGTGGAATGAGTAGTGAGTGCTCAACCATAGGTATGTGTGACAAGAATGAGAAGTGTTGTTAGTGGAGGGAATGGGCGACAGACATTTCAATTGGGGCTTAAAAGTTACACTCAGTTGGCCAGTACAGCGCATGTGCCCATGCAGACAAACCATGAGAAGAACTGTCAAATGCGCCCGACTGGTGCCTTGTAGGGATCACGGCCGGACCCTACACATTAGACTAATGGATGATGTCACATATTGACCCTATCACAGTACTCTAGTGGAATGGAATGGGCTAAGATGCAAAATGAAAATAAAAGGTAATTGAACATTACCTTCAGAGACATTCCCCAGACAGGTACTCCTACAGAAGACACACCAGCTTGAGAATTCTTGTAAGTGCCTGCAAACAGGCACATATACAGCACTGGCTCATGCCAAAAACCCTTTCTACATGGCAAAATCCTTAATTGATCCAGAAGCCTGCTGTGTGGCGGTAAGAGGCAGGCAGCACAGGAGGGAAATACTGGCTGTGAAATTATATGCCCCTGCCTCCCACCCCCGGGCTGCAGAACAAAATGCTGGAGAAGATAGGCCCTAGATTCATAGACCTACACAGGAACTTCCATGTTGTGGGAGATGAGTTTAATGAGGTCTTGGACTATCAATTAGACAGATACCCAAGCCGGCCGATGCTCACTACGTCTCCCTCATCGATACACCGCTTCACTCATGTGCTGCCTGGCAGAGTCTACTCCCACTTGAAAGATAGTATTCATTTCTTTCCAGGGCGCATGGATCTCTACAAGGGTGGACTACATCTTTGTCCCACAGACAGAGGTATTCTGTGTGGGAAGGGCAGAATACCTGACCAGAGGAGTATCAGATCACTCCCTAATCCTGGTTGGACTGGTGAGGTTCCCTCTGCAACACAATCCCCAATCCCTGAGGCTGGATCCATGGGTCCTGAAAGATGCAGATATAACAGAATCCCTAAGAGTGGACACCCAACTATACTGAAAATGTAGGGACAGTGTCCTCTCCAATGATCCTATGGGAAGTCTATAAGGCGGTACTCTGGGATAAAGTTTGAAATACAATTCCTATAAAGAAATATGACGATGCGCCTGGAAAGGCAGCTTCTAAAACTGGAGCAGGCTTGGCTGACCACAAGAGAAGAATCATCCTGTGTGCTCCTGCAGGTGACAAAGACCTGATACCATAAGCATGTGACGCAGGCCGCACAACACCACAACCTGGGAATCCAGCATTGTCTTTGCAATATTAGAGACAAGGTCTCCTTGTATGGTTTCGTAGAAGAGAGGAGGAGCTGAGGTGGGTGACAGAGATAGAGACTGACACCAGAGGACTAGCTTGCGCTGTTGCATAAATCACCCAAACATTTGCAGAATATTACAATGGACTATATAGGCACGGCATGACCATACAACCCACAACATTACTGAAGTTTTGGTGGAAATAACAGTCCCTGGCATAGACATGATGAACATGGACACCCTCGAAGCTGGCCTGATGATTGTAGAGTTAGGCAATGCAGTGAAACCAATGCAATTGCCTCTCAATAAAACTTTTAAAACGCTTTGCAGCCCTCCTTCAGCCATATCTCCTGAATTTATTCATATCAGCCTCCATCATGCCATCATTGTGGTCATCCCTAAGTATGGGCAAACCACTTAATCTCTACAATTCCCTGCTCAACACCAAATGCAATATTATGGAAAATATTCTACTGACTAGACTCATAGGGGGTGATCTCAGACCTTCAGACCTGATACATGGAGACCAATCTGGCTTTATGGTGAGACACAGTGAACAGGAGAAAGTTATGTTTGGTGAGCTACAGTGTCAGCCAAGGATTTGGAATATGTCTGAGAAAGCAACAGGGGTAGGATACACAGAGCCACACAAAAAAGCCAAAACAGAGTCCAAAGAACAAGGTCAGCATGTCAGGAAAAATGGGTCAGAGAGTTGTACAATTAAATCTTCAGTAAGACTCCAAAACAAAATCTAAGGACGGAGGTCAGGCTAAACAGATAAAGGGTCAAAAAGGTGCTCAGTGTAAACAGGCAAGGTGGTTAAAGGAATTGAGTAACTGTTGAAAACAGCAAAGGTGAGGGACCGGAACATTAGACAAATATGCAACAGCAAAGAGCCAAAATAATGCAAAGTTACCAGACATATTCCTCCTTTAGGATCTTGAAGGGCTAAACAACTCCTTCCTCCAGGCCATGCCTGTCTGAACCGACCAAGACCACAGTGAAAGCCTGTTACAATGCCATCTGTGCAATGGGTTGGAAAGACAGGATCACCTTAGCCACCCTACTATGGAAGGGTGATGTACTGACTGAAACCGGGTGTCTAGTCGGCTTTCATAAATGGCAACACATTGGGGTCAAAACCATGGGGGATATTCTGGAGGACGGAGACGTTTAGTCCTTCAAGATCCTAACGGAGGAATCTGACCTTACTGAAATCCAGTGCTTTGAATACTTGCAGCTCACACACGCCCTCCAGGCACACTTCCCATTAGAAAATTGTGTATTGGGCGAAACACTTACCCACAAGGCAGTCTCTCAACTATACCACACTATAAAAAATTATGCACCTGATACTCTTAGTCCTGGTCCCTTGATTTACCTCCATAAAAAAATAGTTGTCCAGAGATTTTCATTTTTGACTTGTGTTTTTGTTTCATTAAAGAAGTAATTTAGTTTGGGTAGACATTGCTAATCCAGGATGATTTTTTCTGTACGACATTTTTAAAAATGGCGGATGTGTTGCAGTGATAATGTATTATTACAAGAACCATGAGACCTATATACTTCATTTTGGTGTCAAAGCAGAGGTTTGGGGGGTCAATTAATCTTGTAGAGACAGAAAATAGCTTCTCAGAGCAATCCTTCTACAATTTTCCAAAATGACAGCTCTATATTAATGTGTTTTAGCCATCATATTGGTAATTTATATTATTATTATTTTTGTTTCAGGTATTCCATTGATTCAGATCCTTAAACATGAGCGAAGCATGTGGTAACCAAGGATCTTTACCTCCTGACAAAGTGTTGCTAACTTCATAATCTGAGGACTCCTTCAACAAAGAAAAATGTGTCATATGCCAAAAATAATCCGAAAAAAAAGCTAACATCAACTACGGCTGGGCAGAAGACAGTTCAAGATGCAGCAGAAACATGGCAAGATGAAGTTCATAAAAGTTTGAAACATATAGGTGAAGAGGATCAAATATTTTATCATTGTAACAACAAGCGCTACAAGCCGTATACAATGGAAAAAACCTGGAAGAAAAGTGTAAAAAAAAATGGCAGAAACCGGTGAATCACAAAAAGGCACAGAATCTTCTGAGACAGCAACAAGAACCAAACTCAATGCCCATCCACTAAGAAAAGCGATGGCTACCCCTCACCCACCTTCAGCAACTGATCAGAAAGCAGAGGATCTTTCATGTGTAATCTGTGGTTTAGCCAGAACAAGGGCCAAAGGGATTGATGAAATAACAAAGTACATTGTAGGTGAGTCTCAAAGGGCAAACATGTTTTATTCTGCAGCTAGTTTGTTCCAAGATGAAGTTTTGAGCAGAGTAGATGATCTAAACAGTGAGGTGAATGTATTTCGGTGGATTTGTATGCCCACCCGAACTACATGTGTGCATACATTTGAAAATATGAATGTACAATGAGCTCTCAAGAACAACATAACCGCCAGCCTTCAGTTATGTTTGCACTCTTTGAAAAAGCAAATTAAGTTTTAAAGCCAATCTTGAGTGCTGGCTACAGGTTCACACTCTGTGAGATCAGAGAAATAAAGGTCAACATTGATGAAATGGTATTGATCCATAATAATGAAATTTAGATTTTTATGGTGAGAATATACAATGACAGAATTTGGTATTGTCAGTCTAACAAAAAGAACTAGGCACTTATGGTGTTGGCAGCTGATTTGACTCCTGAAGTTATTGCTACCAAAATAAAATCCTGGGATGCAGTAAAATCAGCAGGAACCATTTTTAGAAACATCCTGAAAGATTTAGATTTTGGATTTAGTGACAAATTTTGTGATGCCCCAAAGCTCTGTAACTCATGGGAGTCATCAATAATGACTTGTTAGACCTGACAGCCTTAGGGTGGTCACCCCCAACTTTTTGCCTGCCTCTCTCCACTTTTTGACACTGTTTTTGCCGGTTTTAGGACTCTGTACACTTTACCACTACCATCCAGTGCTAAAGTGCATATACTCTCTCCCTTAAAACATGTTGACATTGGCTCATACCCAATTGGCATATTTAATTTAATTGTAGTAAAATGCACTACATGTGCCCAGGGCCTGTAAATAAAATTCTGCTAGTGGGTCTGCAGCACTGGTTGTGCCAATCACATAAGTAGCCCCATAACCATGTCTCAGGCCTGCCATTGCAAGGCTTGTGTGCAGTTTCACAGCCACTACGACTTGGCATTTAAAAGTACTTGCCAAGCCTTGAACTCCCCTTTTTCAACATAGATGCACCCCTAGGGTAGGCCCGAGGTACCCCAGAGGGCAGGGTGCTATGTAGGTAAAAGGCAGGACATATATCTGTGTGTCTTATATGTCACTTTCCACTATTGTGAGGCCTGCTCCTTTCATAGGCTAACATTAGAGCTACCCTCATATACTGTTTGAGTGGTAGATTCTGATTTGAAAGGGGTAAACAGGTAATATTTAGTATGTCCAGAATGGCAAAACAAAATCATGCTTATTGGTGAAGTTGGATTGTATAATGCCATTTTAGAAATGCTACTTTTAGAAAGTGAGCATTCCTCTGCACTTAAATCCTTCTGTGCTTTACAGCTTGTCTCCAATCCACATCTGGGCTGGTTGACAGCTCCCTTGTGCATTTCACCCAGACAACCACAAACACAGGATGCTAAGGCACACCTGCACACATCTGCATACTGAATGGGTCTTCCTGGACTGGAAGGGTAGAGGGCCTGACACTTACATTTCAAAGGACAATGGCCTGCCCTCACACAATGGAATGCTAAACCCCCTACCGGGATGCTGGCAGACAGGGTTGTACTGAAAGGGGACCTTGTGCACTTCAGAAAAATTCTTTGAAGTCTCCCCCACTTCAATGGCACTTTTGGGTTTATAAACTGGGTCCCTGACCCAACCAACAGAGACACCTCCTGGGACAGACACTCTGCACCAGAACCTGCACCTGCCAAGGGAAGCTGTCTGGCTGCCCAAAGGACTCACCTGGTCTGCTTTGCTGTAAAGGGCTGCTTCCTTGCTGTTGCCCTGATGCCTTGCTGGCCTCTGGCTCTGCTCAGAAGTGCTCTCCAATGGCTTGTATTGAGCTTGCGTCCTGTTCCTGAAGTCTCAGGGCCAAAAAGACCTCATCTCTGCAAAGAAACTCCTTGTGCTGCGAATCGACGCACAGCCTGTCCAGCGGTGAGAAAATTACTGAATCGCTGAACTGGAATGGCACAGACTGGCTCCCCACGTGGAAATCGACACAGCACCTACGTTGCGACTGGAACTTTGACGCGCATCCCACCGGATCAACGCATCGCCGAGCCGGAACGTCGCAGCTCGACTTCCTGCAAGAGGAATTGATGCAGCACCAGCCGTGCAACAGACACTCCGCTGTATCGCCCACTGGATGGACGCAACAGCTGTGACTTCGTCCCACACACCCAGGATTTCCACGCATCATCCCTAGGTGTCAAAAGACCCCGCATCGCAAAGAGGATTGAAGCCTACACGCTGGGATTCGACGCAAAGCCCTTGCCGCGTGGAAAAGCATCAGTACATCGTCTGTGTGGACCCGGAAATCTGACGCACACCCACCTTTTTCCACGCATCTCCTCCTCTGTGGTTTTTGTGCAGGTAATTTTGACACAAACCAGGTACTTTGTGCTTGCAAGAGACAATTGTTGCTTTTAAGAACTAAAGACTCTTCTTACCATTACAAAAAGTGATATTTCAACTTGTGATTATCAAATTTTGATCATTTTGACCTTAAGTTAATCAGATAAATATCTTATATTTTTCTAAACCTGTGTGGTGTCTTTTTGTGGTGTTCTCACTGTGTTATTGCAGGATTTTTTGCACCTTACCTTCTATGTTAAGCCTGACTGCTCAGTGCCAAGCTACCAGAAGGTGGGCACAGGATAATTTGGATTGTGTGTGACTTACCCTGACTAGGATTGTGATCCCTATTTGGACAAAGGTGTATACCTATGCCACCTAGAGACCCCATTTCTAACATGCCTGATGTTGTCTTAACATTTATTACATGATTGTTCAATATCAGCAAAGAAAAACTGTTACAAACTAAAGTTCTTGAGTTTGGCATAGAAGCCAACAACATTGATGGTGGCTTTAAAGATATGAGCAAAGAAGTGAAGGACAAACTCCTGAACCAACAGGCTTATGCTGTTCAAATGTGCTGTCAAATCACGTTTTATGAATTGCATCACAGCAAAAAGAAAACTCTGTTACACATAATGACTGCCCACGCAGTCTATGACAAGTGCAAAGGAAGAGAGCTATTCATTTCAATGAATAGAATTTGTGTATCAACAAGCTATAATGACATTGGGGGTTATTACAACTTTGAAGGAGGTGTTAATCCGTCCCAAAAGTGACGGTAAAGTGACGGATATACCACCAGCCGTATTACGAGTCCATTATATCCTATGGAACTCGTAATACGGCTGGTGGTATGTCCGTCACTTTACCGTCACTTTTGGGACGGATTAACACCTCCTCCAAAGTTGTAATAACCCCCATAGTACGGAGTAGGAACTTGTTAGCAGATCATGCTGTAAAAATATTCTGAATCCATCAGCACACCACTTCCAAGTCACTGTACCAGGAAAGGATTTACAATTGCTGATCTTGATCATTTTGATTTTGAAGGCAGCTCTTCTTTGTCTGGAAAATCCAGCACACGTGACACTGCCATGGTGTTTTTCAAGACTGTAGCAATGAAGTAGCTGTTGGAAAGCGAGCAGTGTCAGTTATAGGCATAAATAAAGGAAGCTACAAACTTATAGCCCAACTGCCTTGCCAACATGAGCAAAATCACTGCAAGCCATCAACACATCCCAGTCTACAGAAAGTTTTGAAGCGGTTTAGGACATGGATCTTTTTCTACCTGAAGCTGTGGTCCTCAAAGCTGATTTAACTGAATTTATCATATCTCTTATTGGGGAAGAACAGCCAGTTTCTCTATGGGCTGGAATTCATGCTCGGATCTCCCAGAATACCATCCCACTGAAGAAGGTTGTTTTTTTACGAGTAAAACCGTCTCCAGTCCCAAACTACACAACAGTATAAACAGCTCAATTGTTTTTTCCAAAATGTGCATGCTCAGCTTGAAGACCAGCCTGTCCTGCCAATTTTCTGCGATGAAGGTATTTTGTGTGTTGTAGCTGACAATGTTATGAGCAATCCAGTAGATTTTGATGATCTTTATCCAATGATGGGCATTTTCCACATGACAAAAGTTGTGTTTGGATGTGCAAGAAGTTATCTCAGTGGATATGACATAGACAATGCACTTATTAAGGCTGAAATCTTTGGAAGCAAAACTGTCCAGTCAGTGTTGAGCGGGACTCATTAATTTAGTTTTTTACAAGGTATGCTCATCATATCTGAGGCAATGGAAACATTGCGTTGGAATGCATTCTGGAACAAGAATGACAAACTAGGTGCGTATTTATACTACATTTGCATCAAATTTGCGTCATATTTTTTGCGCAAATTCGGCGCAAGACTTAACTCCATATTTATATTTTGACGTTAGACCCGTCTAACAGCAAAATATTGGAGTTGGCACCATTTTTTAGATGGGTGAACCTACTTTGCATCAATGAGATGCAAGGTAGGCGTTCCCATCTAAAAAATGGTGCTAATCCCATAGCCACATATTTATCCCCTGTGCTAAAATGATGCTCGGGTGGGAGGAGGGGCTAAATAACGGTGCACAGCTTGCTTTGCACCATTATTTAACGCCTGGGTCAGACCAGGCATTAGGAGACCTTTGGACCCATTTCCGTGGTTGAACACCATGGAATGGGTCCACAGGTGCCCTCCTCAAGACCAGGAACACCCCACCCACACCAGAGGGACACCGGAGGATGGGGGACCCCATCCCAGGTAAGTAGAGTAAGTATAGATCATTATTATTATTTTTTTATTTAAATTGCATCGGGCCCAGCTTGGGGCCTCCTGCATGGCATAGGGTGCAATGGCCATGCCCAGGGAACACTGGTCCCTTGTGCTGGCCATTGGGGTGGTGGGCATGCCTCCTGTCTTTTTTAAGACAGGACTCATGTGGTATGGATGGTTTTGCGTCAGAAATTTACGCTAGGCTGGTCAGAGGCATTTTTTTTGCTTCTAACCAACCTAACATATTGGTACAAAACCCCCTTCTTCCATACCGCACCCCCACCTGACTGATGTCATTTTTTTTTTTTAAGCTAGCCCACCCTTTGCACCGTTTTGCGGCATTCCATAAATTTAGCTCCCGGCTGGTGCTCTGGAATGATGCAAGCCAGCACTATACCTTTTGATGCAAAACTGCATTTGCGCAGTTTTGCATGAAAAAGTATAAATATGGGCATAGGTTTTACATATCTTATCTCAGAAGTGAGCAAGGCAAAGAGTGCACATCATTCAAAAGACATAATGCAAAGCCAGGCAATGTTCAATACACTCAGTTCAAATCAGAAAACCTAGGGCCAGATGTAGGAAGCTCTTTGCATGTCGCAAACTGTAAATTTCGCTGTTTGCGACGTGCAAAAAGCACATCGTGATGCACAAACCCAGTTTTGCAATTTGGTAACCTGGTTACCGAAGCTCAAAATGGGTATGCGACTCGCAATTAGGAAGGGGTTTCCCTCCCTAATTGCGACTCGCAGTGCAATGTAGGATTGGATGGTGACCACGAACACGGTTGCAAACCAATCGTAGTTAGCACCCATTTCAAATGGGTGCTAACCCATTCGCAAATTGGAAGGGGTCCCCATGAGACCCCTTTCTCATTGTGAATGTCAATATAAATATTTTTTCAGTGCAGGCAGTGGTCCAAGGGACCACTGCCTGCTCTGAAAAAATTAAACAAAAACGTTTCATTTTTTTGTTTTTGTAATGCGTCTAGTTTTCCTTTAAGGAAAACGGGCTGCATTGCAAAAAAAAAAAACTGCTTTATTAAAAAGCAGTCTCAGACATGGTGGTCTGCTGTCCGGAGCAGGCCACCATCTTTGTGAGGCCTGCCATTCACAAGGGGGTCGCAAATTGCGACCCACCTCATGATTATTCATGAGGAGGGCATTTGCGAGCCCCTTACGAATCGCAGATGGTGTCAGGGACACCATCCTGCATTCCGATTTGCAACTCGCAAATTGCGAGTCCCTCTGACTTGTAATTTGCAAGTCGCAAATCGGAACCTACCTACATGTGGCCCATAGAAACAAGTTTGAAGAGTTTGTCAAAGAATGTGAAGAAAATCAGAACTTTGCCAGTACTGGGGAAATATTTTACACATGATAGTTCTAGTGGAAACCTGTTACTTGCTGATTGGGAGGATGATTGGGAGCTGCATGTGAAGACTGTGGAGTCACTGATCACTGTGTTCCCTGAATTCGATTGTATAAACTTCCTGAGATATGGGTCTTGGTATTTGGAAAGAGTGAAGAAGTTAGAGGTAGAAACACAATACCTCTTCAGAAACTTCATCCAAAGACATTTTGTAGTGACAGAAAAATAGGGAAGGTTCAATGCTTTGACTCAAAGATTTAAAACTGGAAAAGACGATCCAGAGATCACAGATAAGCTCCAAGGGCATTGTTGGTCAGACACGCAAAAGTAAAGATGTTGCTCAATGGCATCTAATTTACCATGAAGTCTTTTCCCTTTGCAATGTTTTCAGAGAGAAGACACACTTAAAATTAATGGACCATTGTGAAACTGTCCCTCACCATGAACTTGTGGGAAAGAGGGGGGACATTTTAATAAACATGTTGACAGCCTTCTTCATTTCAAGCAGCAGCAAGGAAACCCCTTTGAAATAACTGAGCCTGTTCAACTACCCAACTTTATGACCAAACATTATGTGGATAACGATATAAAGACACGTGTGCTAGATGTCCTAGAAGATGGGTTGAAACTATACGCAGACCTGAAGCAGGAGAGATTTGTATTGAAAGAGAAAAACCTGTTTGACAAAATCCTTAAAGCTAGACTTTCACCCTTTAATTGCCATAGTAAGAGTTTTGTCCAACCAGCCACTACAGAATAGGCTACAAAAATGTAAGCTGTAGCAAAAGAAATGGGGGGAATTTATCAAGGACACATGTCACATGATCTTCTTCCAGATCTTCTTTCAGCAAATGCATTATTTGATGGAGATGCTGCAATCAAACCAGTAAAACACTACCTTGTACAAGAGATAAAAATTTAAATTGTAAAAGGTGTCCTCATGGAAAACTGCTGTTGTTATGTCACAAATGCAAATGTTCAAGATTTCATCCATGCAAAACTTCGAAGAGGATGTTCAGACTATTCTACAGTATCAAAGTCAGTGTGCACCTTGCAAGAACTACTCATTGTCTTTGACAGTTATCTTGAACTATCTGTCAAAGAATGTGAGAGAATCACATGTATGTCTACAATTGCAATAATTGACCTTGCCCGCATCAAAAATTTGCCACCAATACCTGTGCAACTTGATAAATTCAATCAACATTGAACAAGATGAACTTGGAGATGTTAACTCGCCAAAACATTGCTTATGCTTCAGTGAACACTGAGGGCCAGATGTATCAAGCTCCAGGTTTGCATTTCTTATATAGCGAATTTTAAGAAATCACTATTTTAGAACTGCAAAATGGGATGCATGAAAATTGTGAGTCGGTAATAGCCCTTTCTTAAAATTCGCAATCTCTATTTGCGAGTTGCAAATACCGAATCACAAAAAATAGCGAATCGGTATTTGCAAATCACAAATTGCGAAAACGGCAGCCCGGAACAGCCTGATGACATCACAACCAGGAAGTGAGCCAGCCCATGCTGTTTTCAGAAGCCCCAACCATAGGAGCAGGCAAAGAGACCCAGCCAAGTACCAAGGAGGCAGCCTTGACAGCCAGCCAGGACCAAAGAGGATTCTGGCTACTGATGGGAATGTGAGGGAGAAAGGAGACAGGAAGCGCAAGCTCAAATTCAGTGAGCAGGAATTGGAGGTGCTCACCGAGGTGGTGGTCACGAACCACGGCAAACTCTTTGGGAAAAACTCACTTCAGGTACCTGAAAGTGAGAAGAGGAAACTGTGGTCAGACATCCAGACCAAAATATGAGCAGTGGGTGTTCTGTCGAGGAGATACGCAAGCGCTGGTATGACTCACGTTCACATGCCAAAGAGAGGGTAGCCAGCAGGCTAAAGGAGGCAAGGAGCACCGGACGAGGACCACCCACCCAGACACTGTCCCCACCAATGGAAGTCACTGACATTGACACCTCAGGCACACCCAGCACCAGCAATGGTAACGGCAGTAATGATGTGTTTCCACAAATGTGCATGTACAAATGCCCCATAGAAAATAGTCATTGCCACTATGCAGTGTGATAAGTAATCCATGCCACATCTTACATACAGCACAACAATGCCTAAAGTGCAAATACCACATAAATATCAAGACAGTGTTAAACCAAATAGAGGAACAACACAAAAAACTCTCAGTGATACTATGCCAGTGTACATTTAATACTATTACGCAACTATTTGATTACTATTCAAAAATGACATGCTGCACATTGTTGTTACAGATGTTCAGGGCCCTGATGCAGCAGAAGGTGGAAATGTGGGGGATAGCGAAACTCAGCCACAGTCCAACTCAAACACCAGTGAGTCCGTCATACATGCACCTACTAGATGTAGGGCAAGAGTGCTACCTCTCCCTGAGTATAACCTGGACTCTGATGAAATGCCGGATGAAGAACCCACACCACCCCCAGAGGCTAGAAGCACTGACAGACAGCAGTCCCTGCCCCAGCGTCAGTCCACTCCTCTCAGGAGGCGTCGCAAAGCAGGCAGACAGTGCACAGAGGAAGGTGAGGGCCCATCACTCTTTGGCGGTCTTGAGGCTTCCATGCTGAAAGTGCAGCGCCTGCAATGTAAACACATGAGGTCAATGCACAGGCAGTTGGTGTCAATCGATCATAACATGGGTGCAATGCACAGGCAGTTTGAGTCTCACAATGACAACATGGGATCAATGCACAAGCAGTGGATGCACTCAATGAATATATGGGATCAATGCATAAGCAGTTCAAGTCTCTCAATGAAAACATGAGATCAATGCACAAGCAGTTTGAGTCTCTTAATGAAAACATGTGCAAGCTGCATGAGGGAGAACAAACAGCAGCAGAAAACACAAAGGAGATGACAAACACCATTAGGGAACTCTGCACTGTGATGCAGCAGGAGCATGTCAGGCACCATAGGCGCCATCACCAATTGATGGGCAGGTTGGATGGGTTCTGCAGATCTGACAATTGGCTCACTACCACAACTGCCTTGGTAACAGGACGTGCTGTGGGCATACAAGTGGAGATGGCACATTGCAGTCGGGACGTTGCACAAGGATTGGTGCAAATAACCAATGTTTTGGAGACAATGCAGACAGCTCGGAGTGCTACAAACAGCTAACTTGGTGGTGGGGATAGTGAGGAGCTCTCTAAACTCAGCAGTCTCACAGCCCCTGTGATGGATCCCAGGTGTTGCAGTACCAGACACAGTACTGTCTTTGAACCTGCTACAAGAGGTGCCACTGAGGCAACTGAGCACTAATGTGGAGTGCATGGACGTAGGGAGTAATGTTGAGGGGTACAGGCGACTTGCATAACATGTAGCAAAGCAGTTATACTATGATGCTAATAGTGTGACACTGTTACTCACACCTGTTTGTTTATGGTGCATAGCTATGTCTTAATCACACATATATTACCCGACATCAAGGCAATAAAGATGTTACCTACAGCAATACATAAAATAGATGTGATATTATCATTACTTACATCAGAAATAGTTGCACATGATCTCAGCATGTCATTGTCTACCCTGTGCTGCACTACTTCTGTCTGCTGGGTGAAGGGGTGGCAAGGGATCATCATCCTCATCTGAGTCCAGCTCAGTGGGTTCCACAGGTATGCCCCTCATTGTTTCAATGTTGTGCAACATGGCACAAGTAGCCACGATTTTGCATTTTCTTTCAGGGCTGTATTGTAGTGCGCCACTACTCATGTGTAGGCATCTAAAGTAGCTCTTCAGCAGGCCAAAGGTCCTCTCAACAACGTTGCAGGTTGTCCTGTGAGCAGCATTATACCTCCTTTAGGCTGGCGTTGCAGGATGCAGATAGGGTGTCAGTATGAATGACCGCACGGCATAGACACTGTCTCTTAGAATGACAGGAGAGTAAAATGATTAATTGTTATCCGTGACATCACATATACATCAAGGCAACATTGTCAACTATAACATTACCAAGTAGGTATCCTTCACCAAAACTCCCCCGCAAGTAGTCTCATGTATATTTCACTGAGCTGAAAGATGTAGGAGTTATGTGTGCTACCTGGGTATCTGGCCACGAGATCTGTTATAATGTTGGCGGCATTGCTAATTACTAGTATGTTCATGGATTGTGTACTTTTACGGTTCCAATAAACGTAACCTGTGGTCAATGGTGGACAGATAGCTACATGTGTCCCATCGATGGCCCATATTACATGTGGGAATAGAGTAATCTGGTAGAAATAACATTTTATCTGTAGTAATTCCTGTGGGGTGTTGGGGAATCTTATGTGCTGTTGAATTTTGCTCAGCATGGCAATGAGAAATGCTTTGAAAAATCGTGAGAGAGCACTCTGTGAGACCCCTCCAGATGCTGTTATGACCCCTTGATAGCTCCCTGAGTCTAATAGGTGCAGGGAGCATAATACCTGCACATGGGTGGGTATGCTATTGCCCTGTGTGTGTTTCGCTGCAGTAGGGGTTATAGATCATGTATCAGGTCCAGTATCATGGCTGAGCTTAGCCTGTACTTATCATATATCTCCTCCTCTGTCTGGTCAAAAAGGGTAACACACACTCTAAAAATCTCCTTCTCCCTCTCCTCAAACCTGTCAGGATCCTCATCCACCTCGCCATCACGTAGAGTGCAGCCATTGTGGAAAAGAGGCATTCTGGGCCTCTTTATAGAGGTTGCACCTGGTTACCACCTGACTTCACTTCATGGTAAGTTGTACGTGCAAAAGGCCATTCTGCGAATATTCGCTATTCACAATTTGTTGAATCATTGCATTGCGAGATGGAATTTGTGAATCGCATTCTGCGATTTGCAAATTCAGAATGCAATTAGCAATTCACAAATTCAGAACGCACTTTACGATTTGCACATTCATGTCGCTATTTGCAATACGCATAATGCGACCCACAAATTCATGTCACAGTTGCAAGGAATCCCTATTTTAGCGATTCCTCATATTTGCACTGTGAATGCCTTTCATACATTGTGAAAGGCGAATTTGCATTTGCAAGCGGTGAAATTTACCAATTCGCTCTGTTTGCGAATGTAAAATCCTTTGACACATCTGGCCCTGAATTTCCAATTATTGCAAGTGGAATGATTGTCAATGAGGAGTTGGTACTTGCAGAATTATATTCAAAAGGTACGGGCCATATTGTTCAAGAACGTAACAACAAACTGGAGGAAGCTGACCTTCGTGTTGTGCCACATGTCAAGTGTGCTGTCAAATGACACAGATGGTATTATTGTGCTATTTAGATTTGTTGGAATGTTCATATTTCAAGGATTGTCAGTGTTATGGATATGTCATGGGATAGGCGAGAAAAGACACGTAGGCCCTCATTATGACATTGGCGGTAAGTCCCGCTTACCGCCATGCTGACTGCTGCCAACATACCGCTGGAGTGGTTTACTGCTACCCATATTATGACACACATATAGCAATCCGTCACAATTCAGACACACACATAAGTCCGCCAGCACAAAGGTCAGTGATAAAATGGAAGTAGCAAAACCCACACTGTTACGCCAATAGAACTACGCCCACAGCATTATAACCCACAAAACACCGCGGCGGACATTCAACCGTGGTAAACCAACGGCGGTACATACCGCCGTGCTCAAAATACACTCACACATACAAAACAACACCACCGTGGACATTTTTAATAACATACACCTGACACCGTACACACACCACACCCCCACACCACTATAAAACACAGGGAGGACAGGTCACAGACACACTGGGAGAGGACACAGGGGACGTGTGCATGAATGTGTGGGTGGTGACTGTCAGTGAGGGGTGTGTAGTGATGGGCGTGCTGGTGATGGAGGTAGTGGATGAGGATATAGTGCATGCAGGTGTGAGTGGAGACACTACTGGGAGGGAGGTGGACAACGAGGAGGAGGGGGCACAGTGGAGGCAGTGGATGTTGATGTTTCTGAATAGGGATGGTGCTTGTGTGAGTGCCTGTGAGATGAAGTGTGGTGCTTGTGTTTGCATGAGCCACTTCTGTGTGCTGATTTGGGTGAATGTTGGTCTGAAGGTGTGCTTGGGATAGGCTGGGGTTGAGGGGATTGGGACTGGGTAGAGGAAGTTGGAGGGGGAGGCTGGAGACAGGGACAAATGCTGCCATCAGTGCAGAGGCCAGAGCCTGAAATGCTCTCTGTTGGGCCGCCACGCCGGAGTGAATGCCTTCCAAGTATGCATTTGTTAGTTGCAAATGCCTCTCGACACCCTGGATGGCATTCAGAATGGTTGACTGCCCAACAGTGAGGGATCTCAGGTTGTCAATAGCTTCCTCACTGAGGGCAGCAGGGCTGACTGGGGCAGGGCCTGAGGTGCCTGGTGCGAAGGAGATGCCCACCCTCCTGGGTGAGCGGGCATGGGAAACACGCTGAGGGGATGCTGGGAAGTCAGTGCTGGTATGGGGGATGGCGGCTGTACCTGTAGTTGGGGTGGGCACAGAGGTGTTCGCCACCGCCAGGGAGCTTCCATCGGAGGAGGAGTCCCCATCTGTAGTGTTCTCTCCTGTCTCGTCGTGGTGCTCCCCTCGCCCACCGTCCCACTAGTGCCCTCACCCTTGGCAGAGTCAGCCTCCAGGCCCATGTGGGATGCAGCTCCCTCCGTCGCCGGTGCCTCTGCTCCTCTGCCAGGTAATGCTAATGCACACAAGGTCAGGGTGACAAAACAAAAAGAGGGGGAGAGACAGAGGATAAATTTGGTCAATGTCAGCAACAACACTACCGTTGGCGTACACAACACACAGGGTGCAGCCCTATGCACTAGGCCATGCACTACCAGTTACAAAGATAGTCACCAGCCCATGGGGTACATAGCATAACGCCATCAGCTGCACTCCTGAAACAAACAGGGCCCTGACCAGTAGTAGATACCCACTAACACCATTAGGGTTGGAGTGCTTCGGAGCCTGCCCAACAAGGGACTTACCTTGCCATGTTCGCCCTGGTCTAGGGGTACCCACAGTCCACATCCCCACCCAGGTAAAACCTTAACGCGGGAAAACTCATGATTCTGAATCTGTACTCACCCCCTTGTGGCTGCTCTGATGCCCTCAAGCGCCCATCCAACTCCGGGTAGGTCACCGCCAGGATGCGGAACATCAGGGAGGGTCAGGGTACGATGGGCACCCCTTCCTCTTTGGGAGGCCTGCCCCAGCTGAGCCTCCGCCATCTTCCTTGCCAGTGGTGCAGGTCCTCCTACCGTTTACGGCAGTGGGTGCTTCGCATGTCAAAGACCCCCAGGGTCCACACCTCCTTGGCGATGGCACACCAAATACCCTTTTTCTGATGGGTGCTGACCTGCAGAAAAAAGACAACAGAAAAGGGATTATTCTTCGCGTCCGAATAGTCATATTCATGGCCCACCATATCCCTCACATCCCCTTATGCACATACATTGACCACCATAAATGCAGCACTCTGCCCAGAACCCCTCATCCCCCCCACATGAGGCTGACACACACAGCACTCCATACATTCATGGCCCATGCATCATGCTCACAGTGTACCCACCTGTTTGTCTGGAGGACCATAGAGTAAAGTGTACTGTGGTAGGACCCCATCAACCAGTCTCTCCAAATCCTCCGAAGTGAAGGCAGGGGCCCTTTCCCCAGACACTCGAGCCATTGTCTCTTCCAGACACAGGTCACAGCAGCACTTGCAGTATAGGTCCTCTCTTGTTGAAGGTCAGGTAGCAAGTGAGTGAACAGATAGAAAATGGCAGTCACATCCACGGCGGTGCATACCGTCACCGCCGGTGTACATCGCATTGGCTTCTGGAACCCATAGGGCCCAATGTTAACCAATGCAAAGTTGCGCGGCGGTCACCGATCGCCGACCGCAACGGCTCACGCCAGCGGAATCACCTCATTTCCACTCGTCTCTCCACAGAGGTCAGGCAGCCGCCATTTCAGGGGGGCACAGGGCATGGCACATAACTGCGTCACAGCAGACATTGGAACATCAACTGACTCTCAAATTCACATACTGTTTCTGTAAAGGAAGAGATGCATAATTATTTAAATAGATGTGTGAATATGAGATGGAGACATCCTCCCGTGTACAGACCCCTGTTGGACCTGGCGACAATGGCGGACAGACATATTATCCTAACCTACCGACTTGATAAGGCCACAGTCCAAGAACTGTGTGCCCAATTGGAGCCAGACCTGATTTCAGCCAGCCCACAGGTATCCCCCCTCTAGTGCAGGTCCTGTCGGTGCTCCATTTCCTGGCAAGTGGTTCCTTCCAAGCGACAATGGCCATGGCATCAGGGATGTCACAGCCTATGTTCTCCAACCTGTTGCTCAGAGTGTTGTTTGCCCTGCTAAAAGACATGCGCAGCTACATCGTATTCCTCCAGGTGGAGGATTTGGCCACCGTGAAAGCTGACTTCTATGCCCTGGGACATATCCCCAACATCATTGGTGCCATTGATGGTACACATGTGGCATTTGTCCCCTCCCCCCAGAGGAATGAACAAGTGTTCAGGAATAGAAAAAGCTATCACTCTCTGAATGTGCAGATGGTGTGTTTGGTGGACCAGTACATCTCCCATGTGAATGCCAAGTATCCTGGCTCTGTGCATGATGCCTTCATCTTGAGGAATAGCAGCATTCCATATGTGATGTTTCAACTCCAGAGGCACCGGGTGTGGTTAATAGGTGATCCCATTTTCCCCAACCAGAGAATGGTGGTATATATGTTGCGGGGTTGTCCCTAAGGGTGAATGTATGTCTAACAGGTATCCCTCAAATATTTGAAGGTGACTCTGGTAACCCCAACCTCTAATGGCTACTGACCCCAGTGAGGAATGCCAGTACAAGGGCAGAGGAACGCTTTACAATGAGGCACATTGGGTAACAATGAGGATCATTGAAAGAACCTTGGCCTCCTGAAGGCCAGGTTCCGATGCCTCCATCTGACAGGTGTACTACTCACCCAAGAAGGTTTGCCAGATCATTGTTGCATGTTGCACAACATGGCCTTGAGACGCCAGGTGCCTTTTCTGCAGGAAGATGAGCCTGGAGATGGTGTTGTGGCAGCGGTGGAGCCTGTGGACGGTGAGGAAGAGGAGGCAGAGGAAGAAGATGTGGACAGCAGAAGATCACTCATACAACAGTACTTCCAGCAACACACAGGTAAGACACTGTAACTTCACTTTCCATTGCAGTTTTGTGTTGGACATTGTACATGGCAGCCTGATATTCCATATTGTATGGCCACTTACGGTACCCTTTGGCATCTCTATTTTCAGATCTATGTGCCCTACTCTGGCTCCTGGTGTGTTCCCTGCTGCCCACTACAGGTCATACCTATGTATACATGACTGTACAGTTGAACTGCAATGTTTACATCTTGTTAAACGAATACGTATTTAATCAATTGACCAGCTCCATACTTGTATTAGTTCCAAGGGTGTTTATTTTGTTCAAATACGTGGAAGGGGTATTGCAATGGGCTGGGTTGATGATGGAGTAAAGTCCAGGGTAGAGCCCAGTCTATTGGTATCACAGGTACATTGTCCAATGGGGCATAGGAAGGGGAGCAATAGCAGTTCAGGGTGGACAGGGTAACAGAGTGGGACAGAAGGGTGACAATTAGGAGAGTCTTATTTCCTGGCAGGGGTCTTGGCAATGTGCTCTGGCTTCTGCCTGAATCGCAGGGACCTTTTGCAGGGTGGTTCTCCTTCTGCAGGGGGTGGGGTGCTGTTGGCCAGTTGGTCCTGTGGCGGGGCCTCCTGTCCACTAGCGCCGGCGGAGGTCGAGGGCTGTTCATCAGTGTGGCTAGTGTCAGGGGCCCGTTGGTGTGCCACTGTCTCCCTCATGGTGTTGGCCATGTCAGCCAGCACCCCTGCAATTGTGACCAGAATGGTGTGTATGTTTGAGGTCCTCCCTGATCCCAAGGTACTGTCCTTCCTGCATCCACTGGGTCTCCTGCAACCTGTACAGTATCTGGCCCAAGGTCTCCTGGGAATGTTGGTATGCTCCCAGGATCCCTGCAAGGGCCTCCTGGAGAGTGGGTTCCCTTGGCCTGTCCTCCCCCTGTCACACAGCAGTCCTCCCAGCTTCCCTGTTGTCCTGTGCCTCTGTCCCCTGAACTGTGTGCCCACTGCCAGTGACCCCAGGTTCCTGATCGTCCCGTGTTTGTGGGGTTGCCTGGGGTCCCTGTGGTGGTGGACACACTGCTGATTGGCGTGTCCTGGGGACAGAGGTATGGGCCTGCTGGGTGGGTGCTGTGCTGGTGTTTCCTGAGGGGGTAGGCTCTTTGGTGTTATGGGGCTGTGGCAGGGTTATCGACTGTCCAGAGGTCCCTGATGGGCCAGGTTGGTCATTACGATCTAGGCGTGCAGAGCTGCTGTCATCACTGTGGGCCTCTTCTCAAGGGGAGGGTGGATATTGGTGGCACCTCCTCTCTGGTGAACTTGAGTGGAGGTCCTGTGAGGATATAAATGCAGTGTTATGGTATCTGCGTGTGCCATCTTGTGCATGGGTGTATTTCCCTGTCTGGTTGTGATTGCCCTGTCAGCTTTGCCTTGTGTGAGTGGTGATTTTGTCGACTAGGTGATTCTCTCTAATGTGCATGCTGTAGCGATGGGTGTCCATGCAAGTTTGTGATGGGTGTCCATGCATTGGTGTGGCATGCAGACCTTGGGGCCTTGGTTTTGGGATGGGTGGGTTGTGATAGTGGGGTATATGTGAAGAGGTGGATGATGGGTGTGAGGGTAGGTTATGAGTTTGTGATGGCATGCAGGTAGGTTGGGGGATATAATAGTAAAGATTTGACTTACCAGAGTCCAGTCCTCCTACTACTCCTGCGAGGCCCTCAGGATGCATGATCGCCAAGACTTGCTCCTCCCATGTTGTTAGTTGTGGGGGAGGTGGTGGGGGTCCATCGCCAGTCCTCTGAACTGCTACCTGTTGTCTTGCAATCATGGAATGCACCTTCCCCGTAGGTTGTTCCACCTCTTCCTGATGTCATCCCTTGTTCTGGGGTGCTGTCCCACGCCATTGACCCTGTCCACGACTCTGCGCCATAGCTCCATCTTCCTTACAATGGACGTCTGCTGTACCTGTCATCCGAATAGCTGTGGCTCTACCCGGATGATTTCCTCCACCATGACCCGTAGCTCCTCCTCTGTAAACCTGGGGTGTCTTTGGGGTGCCATGAATATGTTGTGAGTGGTATGTGTGTGGGTGTGTGGGTTGATGTGTTGTGGTGTGTGCTGCGAGGTGCGTGGATAGTGTATGGGTGATGGTGTTTTGTGGCTCAGATTGAGTGGGTGCTCCTGGCTTGTCTCTCTCTCTCTCAGTTATCAATCTTTTTTTTCGTTGAAAGGGTTGTGGGTAATGTGGGAGTGTGTTTTATAGTGGTCTGAGTGTGTGGGTGTGGTGTATGTATGTGTGTCAGGTGTTTAGTTTGAATTGTCCAACGTGGTGTAGTTTTGTTATTGTGTGTGTATTATGAGCACAGCGGTGTGTACCGCAAATGGTTTACCACAGTTGAAAGACCACCCCAGTAATTCTTGGGTCCTGATACTGTGGGCGTATTTCTGTTGGCATAACGGTGTGGGTTTTGGTACCACCAGTTTATCACTGACCTTTGGTCTGGTGGACTTGTGTGGGTGTCTGTATAGCGGCGGATTTCTCTGTGTGGGTCATAATACCGTAGCAGTATACCGCCAGCGTCACGGTATGTTGGCGGCCGTCAGTATGGTGGTAGACGGCATTTACCACCAAGGTTGTAATGAGGGCCTTAGTTTGCATTCCTCTGCAATGCCTAATTTAAAGATTTTGTAATAAAACCCTTTAACAATCTAGAACTGAGTTAGTCAGTGGTCCCAGTCACTATTTCCACTCACTGTGTTAAATTGTTCAGCCTGATGTCAAGGAAGTTGGTGACTCTTCTTGCAAGATCAAGGTTGCAGGAGCTGAGCAGAGGTAAATTTTGGGGTGATCGAAATATTGGGGTGCAGTAAAATATTAGTTAGACTCCCACAGTAGCAGGGTAGGACTGGGAGAGAAAACAGGGCCTGGGCACAAAAATAAAAGTGCCCCAGCTAGGTAAAAAAGTGGGTCCACATTCTGCAAATCAGGGCAGGTTTGAACTTGTTACGACAATCTGTTTATGTGTTTTGCAAGATATGGGAGACTGCATGCATTTGTGTTTGTTGCATGCAATGTCTGTGGTGATATTAGGGAAATTAACAGTAAAAACTGATCCACCAGAAAATATAGTAGGCCCACAAATGGTTAAAAACCTTTCCACACACTAGCCTGTCGGAGCAGCCCTTCTGGAACTGCCAAATTGCCATATCGGCCAGTCCATCCCTGGGTGCTACCTATACTGAGCCTGTGCTCATCTGTTTGCTCTAGCCCATGTGTGCTTTTCTGCTTTGGCAATAATGCATTCCTGGCAAGCATGTGTGGGCAGTAGACTTCTGGGCGGTCTGACTCTGGTGATGCTGGCTGCAAGAAGTTTTCTTCTTGGCTTCTTTGTATCCCTCAATTTAGCAGGATAGTTTTATTTAGCTTGCATCTTCAATTTTACTTGGTATGGCAGTCTGTCGGGTTTAGAGCTCAGAGCAGCATCCGTCCTATTGACTTCAGCAGCACTTCCAGCAGTTTTTGGCAGACTTGATTTACCAATCTAGCTACACTTCTCAGATTCTAGTTAGCACAATGGTATGAAGGGGCGGCAATCAGGCACAGGTCTCCAGGTACTCATGGCAATAATGACACAGACAACAGGGAATCAGTGCTGATGTGTACTGGCCACGAGCATCCAGTGCACCTTTATTTAGACCCTGGGGCCTGCCATGCCCTCCAAAAGAGTGTATGAATACAATGTATAGTAGAGGCCAGGTGGCTCACTATAACCTTTGAAAGTGAAGCACAAAAGAAAACAAAATGTGTGAAAATAATAAAGCGACATAACCACAGAAATTGTACATGCATATGTCTAGAGGGACGTAAGATCTCCCTCTTCAAAAGCCATCTTAACATACAAAGCCTCTCAGCCTCTGGTTGGGTCTTGGATTGGTCCTCAATTGATACAGGTGCTCTTGACGACTCCTATCCAGACATTGAGCTTGTGATTCATTGGCCTACATCACCACCATCTGTGATGGGCTCAAATCACTCTAATGACCTTCTCCGGCAGTGCTCCTAATGACCTACTTTCATACATTTTCAGCAGCAGTCGCCTCCTCTTCATAGTTTGTTTCATCTTTCTCTGACTCACGCCTTTCAGATGGAATCATTTTGAACCACAATACATTTCTCAATGCCTCCAGGCCCCTTCTTCTAGCCATCACCATGGTCCCTTTTATTTCATCATCACACATTTGTTTTCAAAAGGAGTTTGATAAAAACATGGGACCAGATGTAGCAAGGCTTTTGCAACTCGCAAACAGCGAAAATCGCTGTTTGCGAGGTGCAAAAGCCATATCGCGATGCCCATTCCCATTTTGCAAGTTGGTAACCTGTTTTGCAAGTTGCATTGCGATTTGCACACTGGTGGTAACCCATTGGCAAAAGGGAAGGGGTCCCCATGGAACCCCTTCCTCTTTGTGAATGGCCCTGAAAACATTTTTTCCTATGGACCACTGCCTGCTCTGAAAAAATGAAACTGACAAGTTTTATTTAAAAGCAGTCACAGACATGGTGGTCTGCTGCCTTCAGCAGGCCACCATCCCTGTGAGTGCTGCGACTCGCAAGGGGGTCGCAAGTTGCGACCCACCTTATTAATGTTAATGAGGTGGGCCTTTGCAACCCCCTTGCAACTCGCAGATGGTGTCAGGGACACCATCCTGCATACGGCATTGTGACTCGCAAATTGCGAGTTGCTCAGACACGCAATTTGCGAGTCGCAATGCCAGAATTTGCTACACCTGGCCCTCAGTCTCTTCCTCGAAGACTGGGCTCCTCCGCTCTCGACTTGCTTTCTCTTTGTTACTCCTTTTTTTCTGCTGGGCAGTTTGAACATCCATGACAGATGGGTTTCCACATGCGCCCCAGTGGCAGAAGATCCTGTATTGACATTTTCATCAATAGATCATTTGGGGCACATTCAGTGGTACTATGATGTGTTACCATACCAGGGAGCTTCACCTTGCTGCGTAAGAATGCTTTAGTTTTGACTATCTCTTGATGGCCCTGGTGTGCTAGTTCCACTGTTTGGGCCCACAAACCATGATTGATAACAAATTGATGGGCTCGTGATTTGAGCCTCATTTCGCTTGCACTGAGCTCATCTTGGCGCCTCCACAGCTGTCTTCTTGCTTACTATATAGTCTCTGTGAGACCACGGGTGCCATCTAGGAAATTTCTCCAGTGGTGACCTCTCAGTGCTTCTGCTGCTCACATTATACACCTGTCAACATTGGTGGCTTCCACGATGTCAGGCAGGGACAGTGTCCGTGAACATGTCAGCTCCATTATCATCTGGACAGATCTCTCCTCAGCAGGGTTATCTCCTTCGCCCCAGGCACCTCAGGCCCTCTACCATTCTGAATGTCATCCAGGGTGTAGAGAGGCAGCTGCAACAAACCAATGCATACCTGGAGGGCATTCATTCTGGCCAGGCAGCCCAACAGAGAGCATTTCAGGCTCTGGCCTCAGCACTGATGGCAGCCATTGTCCCTGTGTCCAGCCTCCCCCCTCCAACTTCATCCACCCAGACCCAATCCCCTGTACCTCACCCCATCCCAGGCACACCATCAGACCAGCATGCACACACCTCAACACACAAGGGTGGCTCTGGCAAACATAAGCACCACACATCCCACAGGCACTCACACAAGCATCATACCCATGCACACATACCAACATCCACTGCCTCCACTGTGTCCCCCTCCTCCACGTCTCCCTTCTCCCTCCCTGTCTCGTCTCCACTCACACCTGCATGCACTACATCTTCAGCCACTACCTCCATCACCAGAACGCCCATCACCACACACCGCTCATGTGCACTCACCACCCCCTCTACCATTCACACATCCCCTGTGTCCTCTCCCAGTGTGTCTGTGAGCCCTCCTCCCAAAGTACACAAACGCAGCCACACACCCACCCAACAGCCATCCACCTCACAACAGCCTCCAGCCCAGGCACCTTCACCCAAAGTCAGCAAACGTACACCTCCTACATCCACTACCTCTTCCTCCACTCCCAAACCCCCTCCATCTACCCGTCCCAGTGTGTCAAAAAAGCTTTTCCCATCTAATGTTGACCTCTTTCCTACACCTCCCCCCCGTCCGTCCCCTAGGGCCCGCCTTTCCAGGTCCCAACCGAGCACCCCAGCCACCATATTACCGGGCACAGTGGTGCCAGCAATTGCGGGCTTTTGGAGTGCGCCAAGCAACAGGGCTGCCAGTGTTCCACGGAGCGAGGGCAAGGACATTCTGCCACCTCCAAAAGTCAAAAAGTTGCCCACATCCCGGAGGGAGAAGGCCAAAACACCTGCCACCAAGGGCTCAGGCAAAACAAGTGTAGATAGTGGCAGGACAGCTGCGCCACCATCCAAGGTGGGGAAGGGCCAGAAGATCAAGGGCAGGTCCACGTCGCCGCCAACCTACACGGCGGACACACCGCCACCAGCACGGCCACCAGCACCGCCACCAGCACCGCAGTCACTGAGCCCGCCACCAGCACTGCAGTTACTGTGCCCGCCACCAGCACCGCAGTCACTGAGCCAGCCACCAGCACCGCAGTCACTGAGCCAGCCACCAGCACGGCCACCACCAAGACCTCCGCCAGCACCGCAGTCACTGAGCCAGTCACCAGCACCGCTGCCACCAAGACCGCCGCCAGCACTGCCGCGAATGACACCAGCACCGCAGTCACTGAGCTAGCCACCAGCACCGCCGCCACCAAGACCGCCACAAGCACCGCCGCTAATGACACCACCACCAGCACCGATGCCACAGAGTCCGCCGCCAGCACCGATGCCACAGAGTCCGCCGCAAGCACCGCCGCTACTGACACCGCCGCCAGCACCACCAGCGGCCCGCGAAATCCTGAACCAGTGGCACCACTGCAAGCATGTCTGCCATCCCCAGTGGTTAGCCGTCCGAGGCTGGTGGTCAGTTCCAGGAGCCTGGGCAGCTTGCATGTTGCTCCACCGTCAGTGGAGTGTCACATCTACTACCTCAGTCCTTGGCATGATGAAGCACTCTGGGCACCAAGCCCCCTCCAGAACCAGTTAAGAGATACATCCACTACCTCAGTCCTTGGCAGGATGAAGCACTCTGGGCACAAAGCCCCCTCCAGAACCAGTGGAGATTCACATCCACTACCTCAGTCCTTGGCAGGATGAAGCACTCTGGGCACAAAGCCCCCTCCAGAACCAGTGGAGAAAGGCATCCACTACCTCAGTCCTTGGCAGGATGAAGCACGCTGGGCACAAAGCCCCCTCCAGAACCAGTGGAGAGATACATCCACTACCTCAGTCTTTGGCAGGATGAAGCACTCTGGGCAAAAAGCCCCCTCCAGAGCCAGTGGAGATTCACATCCACTGCCTCAGTCCTTGGCAGGATGAAGCACTCTGGGCACAAAGCCCCCTTCAGAACCAGTGGAGAAAGACATCCACTTGAGAGACTGTGGCTTTGCACTCCCCAGGATAAAGTAGTGGGCAACCCACCCACTGGAGAGACTTGAGACACTGTGGCTTTGCACTCCCCAGGATAAAGCAGTGGGCAACCCACCCACTGGAGAGACTTGAGAGACTGTGGCTTTGCACTCCCCAGGATAAAGCAGTGGGCAACCCACCCACAGGAGAGACTTGAGAGACTGTGGCTTTTCACTCTCCAGGATAAAGCGGTGGGCAAACCACCCACTGGAGAGACTTGAGAGACTGTGGCCTTGCACTCCCCAGGATACATCAATGGGCATGGAGCCCCCTCGTGGAGCTGGCGTTGTGCACTCATCCGGCTGAGGTGCCCCCCCTTCTCCTCCCCCTGAGGTGCCTGTTTCATTTCAATCTGATGCCCCAGCAGTGTTCTCTCCGTTTGGAGTCTGGTATCGAGTGTGGGCCTCACCCATGCATTTTGGGCCCAGTGGTCCACGGACTATGAATGGTGCACTATCCGGACTTGCATAGTTGATGTACATAATTGTTTATACTGTATGTAAAGATTTGACTAATTGATTTTTATTTATTACAATTGTTCAATTTAGTTCCTTTTGTCATCGTGTTCTTCCAGTGGGGATTGGGGGGGTAAATGTAATGTTGCAGCATGTATTAGTGTGTATGTTGTTGTGGGTGAGGGTGGGGGTGGGGGTGTTGCGTGTTGCATGTGTGTGTCACTCTCTTTTCCCTTCCCCTCCCCTGTGTTGTAGGTGCAGTACTCACCGTGGTTGTCGCCACCGTCGTTCGTGCTCCAGGTAGAGGAGCAGGAATACTATCGCAGGGAGTATTTGGAGTTCTGGCTCCATGGTGTCCTGGTTCCTCATGGAATGTGTAGAGGTGAGTGTTTTCCCTTCCAAGTCCTGTTTCCGCCGTGTTTTTGTTCGCGTTGGTTCCGCCCCGGAAAAGGTGGCAGATTGGCCTCTCATAATAGTGTGGGCGGTACATTGTCTTCCGCCTGCCTGTTGGCGGTGACTGCCATGCTGTTTGTTTGTACCGCCGTGGCGGTCGGAATGTTAAAGTGGCTGTCTATGTTGGCGGTTTCCGCCATGGTCAGAATTCCAATTTTTTTACCGCCGGCCTGTTGGCGGTCTCATCGCCGCTTTAACACCGACCGCCAGGGTTGTAATGAGGGCCATAATTTTTTCACAGTGGTTCAAAGCTAAACTGAAAAAGATGGGGACATATATGGCTTCTCTAAAAAGTCTTGCATACGTGTGTGATTTTGGGGATTTAACAAATCCCTTAATAAGGGATCAATTAGTATGTTGTACAAATATTTTGAGAGTGCAAGAGAAACTACTAGCAAAGAACCGAACTTTAAAAGATGCTACAGATATTGTTCAAGGATAGGAACACACATCAGGGAAATGTGTGATAAACCTGCCAGCTTAATTGAGAGTGGTAAATCTTGATATGAGTATGGAGGATGATAAGGAGTCTAAAATGTATGTGTACAATTGGGCATTACCAATTCAAAGAACAATCAGAATTTAGTCAAAGATACCAAAGACACCAAAATGAAGTTTTATAGGTATGGCAATCGTAACCACCTTTCTAATAAACCCACTTGCATTGCCAGAAATTGAACTGTAGAAATTGCGGTAAAAAGTGGCATTTGGCAAGAGTGTGCAGGAATGCAAGCATAGTGTAATTGACCAGCCTGAATTACTTCAGCAGGCTATTTTATGTGTATCTCAAACAGAAGTATCCATGGTGAATCAGGCTAATGATGAAGTGGGTGGAGGCCATATCATTATGTCTGAATGCCAAATATTGGTGAGGGTGAAGGAGATTACACTTTTAGCTGATTCTGGATCTGCCTTTAATTTAATAGGAGGCAAAAACTGGGAACCATATTTGACAAAAAGAACATACAATTGTGTGCTCCTGACATCAATCTTAGTGGGTCTTAGGGTACAAATATTGACCTCGTAGGTCATACTGTGATTAATATCAACTTTAAAGGATGTGAACTGTTGGAAAGGTGTATGTGGTGAAATGAGGGGATAACCTATTGGGTTGGTGCCATCAAAAGAACTTAGACATTACTCTAGATCCTAATGGTCCAGGCCTGGTCATGTTCATAACTAATCTCAGCAAGGAAAAAGATGTAGTGTGTGAATTCCCAGAGGTGTTCAGAAAAGGCCTGGGTTTGCTAAAATGATGTGAACATAAAATTGTTCTTAAAAAAATGTCCATAAATTTAGGAAAGTTCATAATCTCATGATGGGACCTTTGAGAGAAGAATTTGGCAGACTGAAGGGTTTGGATGTGGTAGAGGAGATTGAAGTTTCTGAATGGTTGGATCTTGTGTTGTTCCCACGAAAAGACATTGGATCCAAAATAAAGATGTGTGTGGACCTCAGGGCCTTAACCAATGTATTTGGGTGGATCACCAACCATTTACGAATAAACCCAAGATCCTATTTAGGTTGAATGGTGTGAATGTATTCACTGTCATGGATCTCTGTGCAGGCTATCACCAGGTGATGCTGCATAAGGATTCACGTTACCTCACTTCCTTTGTAGCACCACTCTGATTGTATGGATTTAAGAGAATGCCTTTGTGTCTGGCTTCAGCTGCTGCATATTTTCAAAGACTAATGAAGGGAGCTCTAGAAGGTATCAGCAATCTACTGTCCTTCCTAGAAGACATCCTTATTTTTGGGGAGGACAGACAAAGCCATGATCTTGTTCTGAGACAAGTTTTAGAAAAGTTGAAGAACAGTGGTCTCACTCAGAAAGTAGAGAAGTGCAAGTTTAGAATGGGTACTGTATCATATTTAGGACATACAATATCTGGTGAAGGCATAAGACCTAAGGTAGATTTGAAAGAATCCATAACAAAAGCACCCACTCCTGTTGATAAGGATGGTGTTCTATCATTCCTTAGTTTGGCCGAATACTTCTCAAAATTTGTTCAATGTTTTGCCAGTATTTTGATGCGTCTGAGGTTGTTGTTAAAAAAGGGAGCTAGGTTTAAAAGACCAAAGGAGTGTGAAGAAACATTTTCTCAAATTAAGTTGGAGGTTGGGAGTCTATTGAATTTAGGACGTTTTGATGTCACTAAAATAACAGATTTGACCATGGGTGCCAGTTCAGAGGAGTTGGCTCAGATTGTAGATTCAGAGAAGGTTATAGCATTTGTCTCAAGTTCTCTCAAAGGAGCAGAGGAAAGGCATTCTGTCATCGAGTGTGAGTCACTCGCATGTGTGTGTGTCATTCATCACTTCAGATTGTTTCTTTGGGGTTTGCCTTTCACCCTGAGGTCCAATCACAATCTTTTAACTCAGGTGTTCACATTTAAAGGCACTGAAAGATCAACTCAAAGAATCAAAAATGTCCATGGAGAGTGTAATGGAATTTAACTTCAAATTTAAATATTTGCCTTGTGTTTGTAATGCTGTGGCAGATTGTCTCCCTAGGTTGCCGCTTGACAAACAGGTGAAACCTGAGGCAGAATTCCCCACCATGTGGGTCAATGAAGCAGCAATGAATGAAGTTGAGTGGAGGGAAGAGTACAGAAAGGATGTAGATTGAATTAAAGTCATGGAATGTGCAATGATCGAATGACCAGAATGGGTGATATCTGATGAAGTGAAGAAATGTTGGTATGTGAAAGAGGAATTAAATATTATTGATGTGGCAAATTGTTCAGAGGAGATCATGTTTCATATTGATGGATTGCACATCGAAATGGTTGATTGCTTGTTGTACAAACTCTATAACAACAGGTATTGTGTTGGAGTATTTGAGTGATGTGTTTGCTTGCAAAGGAATTGCAAAAAAAAATTGTTACTGATGATAGGGTCCAATTTGTTTCGGATGAGATGAAGTATTGCTTAATGAACTTTGCATTGAGGATCATTAACCTGCATTGTATTCACCACAAGCCAATGGTTTAGTGGCAAATATGAATGGTTTAGTGAGGGATTGTGCTCAAACAGCTGTAGAATAAGGGAGCTATCACGGGAGGATCTTGAGAGAGAAACTTTGAGCCCATTGAAATATTCCCAACACTATTATTAAAATATCTCCATTCAAATGCTTGAAAGGACATATGGCTGGTTCTAAACTCAGTCCCAGGTGGTTAGAGTGAAAGAAAGAAAAGGTGAATGTTGATTCCAATAAGCTGGCAGACTACCAAAGGAAATACAAAGAGCGTTATGATATCAGGCATAGGACTGTGTGCAGGAATTGGTGTGTGGGTGATTGCATATATGTAAAACGACCAAGGTGGATTTCCAAAGGAGAATCCAAATTCATGGTACCTTTCTGGGATAACTGGGGTCAGGAATGTGGTGGTGTTAGAAAATGGTGAGGTATAGAGCATGTCACATTTGGTGAAACATTCTCTCCAAGTAGAAGGGGAGGTGGCTGAGAAAAGAATAAACCTGGAACATGTGCAAACTTACCAAGTTCTATTGAAGGGAGTTGTGTAGAAACTTATACCAGGAGGAGTCCAACTTATTTGAAAGATTATGTGGTGGGATAACACTCTCATGTGATATATGCAATAGATTTTTTTTCCTTGTTTGTGCGTACACATTGGTAGTTTTTACTAATAATGTTTCAGTGTTTCTATTGCATTTTTTATATATTAGTTATGCATGATATCCCATTTTGTCGTATCATGTAAAGACATATCTATCTTATGTTGTGGTTTACTTAGGTCCTCATTACGAGTTTGGTAGTCTGAGGACCGCCAAAATCGCAGTGACGTTCTGACCTCTGCAATCCTGGTCATCCAACCACCAGATTAGGATCCTGGCAGTTGGACCACTGCCTCCGCCGGGATCAGGGATCCCAACCGGGTTGGCAGCAGTGAACATCGTGGTCAACCACTGCAGTGCTGAGTTAGGCACCACCTTGATGATCATGACTTTCCTTTCCACCAGCCATTTCATGGCAGGGTCACTTCCATTAAAAAGGCTGGAATAAGGGCAGAGTTGGGTGCTGACAGGGGGGGCCCTTCACTGCCCACGAGCAGCACCCTTGGAATGCGCACTGTCTGCTGTGGCAGACAGTGCTCATTGTGAGGGTGCTGTGTGCGACAGCATTGGCGGGACCCGAGGCCAATTCAGCCACACTGTTTCTGTCGGTCAACCTGGCGGGAATGTCGTAATATTACATTTTCACCTTTCGGTTTGGTGGAAACATTGTAATACGACAATGGTGAGGCCACTGGCTTGAGGGCCACCTCTCCACTGCCGAATAGGAGTTTGGGCGGTTCAAACGCTGAACTCATAATCGGGCCCCTGGTGTTTTGGTCTATTATCCTAGATGTGGCCTATTATCCTGTGTTCTGTCCTTCCCTATTTTTTTCTATGGTAAGGGAATACTGCCCATGTCATGAAATCTTGTGAAGAGGAACAGAAATTTGGAAGAGGATGAACATTGGTGAGGAGCTTGACAGATGATATAGATTTAATTCCTTTGCCTGTGATGTTGTTGGAGGAAATAAACATGTTTAATTAAAGACATTTGTACCCATTCCTTTGTATAGAGCTTAAAAAAGCCGTTAAAATGTTTTTTTTAAACCATATGACAGCCCTCCTGATGTTGGAAGGCTATGAAGTTGCTGGTGACTGTCTGCTCCGCAACCCCACAGCTACTCAGCAGTACTGGAAGGAACTCGCAATGAGAAGCCACTTGAAGCCATGAATAAGGACCAATGACCAGGACAAGCAGTGGCTCTAGACAATTGTGGATAGGGTTGGACCCTTCTCCCCACCACATCCAAGAGCCCTGCTCCTGTGGGAACCTGCTATTGCCATGTTCCCTTGCAGAATGTGCTTGCTCGCAAAGATGCCACCCACTACAGTATACCCCCTCTCCAAAGCACAATGGCTTCCCAAGAAAGGCACAAAAAAAAGAAATTGACAGAACAATATAGGGACCTTAACAGAAGATGGGACCAATGATTGTTCACTAACAGGATAGACATTCCAATTTACAAGAAACAGTAGATGTTTTCTAAAGTGGCGGGAGTCACAGATTTCACTAATCTCCTATTGTGGATGGCCATCTGTCAATCCTGGAAAAGGCAGGGATACTCTATTAGAGGTGCTACATAAAGCTTGAGTTGGGATACACCTTTAAGAATTGACAAACAAAATCGGAACGCAACTAGAATTCATATGTTTAGTAATGATAAAAAGAACTCAAAATCAAAGACAGAACCTGACTAGCAGATGTGGAGTAGGAAGAAATCTAGATGACATTAAAACCTTGTCTCTTATTTCTTAGAAAGGAGCTGATCTTCTGCTAGCATCCGGCCTGAATTTCATAGAGCCCTTAGAATGCATTATATTCTGAGCTACAATTTCTTCTTCAGTATGCAATCTTTTGAGGAAATGGTTAGCAGCAGTCACCTTAGAAGTGGTCACTGGGGTAGAAGCTCTAAGGTAACTATAATAGATGTCCTGAGGTAACTATAATGCGTACCCTTGCTGTGCACTGCTAATTACTCCACATATTTTATGACTTCTTTTATGACATCATTGATATTATCACTGCAATATTTGCAGTGAACTTATTGATGAGAAAACTGTGCATGGCAGGTTTGGCAGTTCTAATTACCTTAGGGAATGAGTGAAAGTTACTTGAGATAACTATAAATGGTGAATTTCAGTCGTGTTTAGATTTTAAGATGTTAAGTTGTTATTGAACATTTCATATAACTGTAGCAGATATATATGGCCACTAGGTAGTTATAGTTAAGACCTAGCGTCCATAGGAAAAGCTTTTTTTTGTTTTACTAATACCTTTAGCGCTTTTTGATGAATCTTCACAGCATTTTCAAAACTCGTTTGCCACTAACTTCAGATGCTGTTTGGAAAGTTACAAGTTAATTCATCAAGCACGGGCAAAGAAAAAGAGGAGTCCCAAAACATGTTTTCTCCATGTAATTTCCCATAGGAATTTTAGACATGACTACAGCCCGAACCGCTGGACGGAGTTACACCAAACTGGGCAGAAAGCTAGATCTTGGTTCATAAAGTGTTATTTTTGTAATTTGGTATAAATCTGTAAGTAGTTTGAGCATTATTAAAGGAAAAAAATTATGTTTATCTAGATATATGGATCCACAGTGGTGGATCGGCATGCCTATAGCAATGCCTTGATTGGCTGCCACCATTTCAACCAGTAAGTGGTGGCACATCTTGGTACTTGGACTGAGCCACGTCCTACCACCTGGTGGTGGGATCCCACAGAGACCCTGTTTGGGGATAGAAATTTTTTTTTTTAAATGTTGCTGCAAATTTGTGGAGGATTGTTACATTTCCTGGAGGGGCCAGGTCCTGGGGGAAACAATACATATAGTTGGGAGGAGTGTGCATGTCCACCCACATAAGCCTGCTTGCAAGTGAGAAATTCAGAATCACCATAGACAATAAACTGGACTTGACTGCCCAAGTCAATGCCGTGGACTTGTCCTGTTTCAACACCCTGAGGATGCTGATGAAAATCTTCAAAAGGCTACCAGACAAGACCAGGAAAACATTCAACATCCTAAGGAAACTGATGAACATCTTCAAAAGACTACCAGACTAGACCAGGAAAACAATCACACAAGCCCTCATCACCAACAAACCATAATATGAAAGCACCCTGTTGGCAGAGATTATCAACCAGTTTAAAAGAAGACAGCAGACTGTCCAAAATGCAGCAGCCTGCCATACTGTTCGCCACACATGGAGTGCACAGAGAAATTGTTTAATGGCATTTATAATTTTAAAAAGAAAACTTCAATATAAGTAGTCTGATTAATATGGCGTTGCAAGACTACAGAAGGGAGACATTTTGGAAATGGAACATGAGCTAGTAAAGCAGGTTGGGCTCACTTAACCTGTGTTCATCCCACAGACCTACAGCAGGTCGGGCGAGCTCAGCTTCAGGCTCAACCCATATATCAAACCATATACCAACACCCCCAAGCCCACATCATACCACACCTTAGGGAACTCCACTGGCTCCTGATACACAAGCGTGCATAATTCTAACTCCACACCTTCTGCTGCAAACCACTCCACAAAACTAGTCCTGCCTACCTGAACAGCTGCATTAACTTCCACTAACTTTCCATCCACCTGCACTCTGCTGGTCTCTCACTAGCACACACCACATGCATAAACAAAAGTAGAGCAGGGGGCAGCGCCTTCTCACACTTGGCCCTTAGACCATGGAACAACCTCGCACAACACATCAAAGCCTCCTTCTCTCTTTTTGATTTTAGCAAGAATCTGAAGACCTGGCTCATGAGTAAGCCCCCAGGGCTTGGCCTCACACACCTGCTACAGAGTGCCTAAATGCTCTCATGGGTAATCAGAGTGTTATAAAATCACCAATAACATAACATAACAACATAACATATCAATGTGTTATACAGACCTTATTCAGTCAGTGAGTTGTGTGCTGCATGATCCATAATAAAACACACTACAGGATAGTTTAACAATATAGGGAGACTCACAGTTTTGATCAGCTCAATTTAACTTGACATAAAATACTTTTTTAAGCAACAACTGTTTTCAAACCTCTGATTTCTAACTGCAGTTTAGGTTGTACCTCATAGTGAATATCGTAGGCTTACCTGAACAGATGACACCAGCATCATTGTAGTGACCACACGTATTTTTGTATAACCCAACATAATGACAATGCAACAAGCTTGGCTCATCCCCACGGCAGTTCACGTAGTCCAGGAGAATTTTTCCATTGCCTTCTCCAAAATAAGCATTTTTAGGAGCAGAATGTACTGGGCCACACCCAAGCTGTGTGCAGACTACCTTTGCATTAAGGGTGTTCCAGTAAGTGTCACACACTGTCTCCCAAGAGTTATTGTAGAAAATCTCAACACGACCCTCACATGCGTGGCCTCCACCCTGGAGCCGAATGGGAAGAATTCCTGCAAGAGAGGCACGATAAGCAGAAGACCAATTTGTTAGTTCCTTAAACATAATCAAAACCCCACAACACAGTTGATACACTGTGATTAATCAGGAGAGCAAAATGAATAAGAATCAATATTGAATATTGAATGCCATGGTTTTTGATGCATTTTCAGATTTACCAAACCTGGTAAACCTGGCGATGCACCAAAAATATATGCTCCCCCAGGAGAGGCATAACACGGAGAAACATCTTAATTTCTACTCACTTTTTCTCTTTCTATGTGTGCTGCATGATTATTTTTTGTGTAAGAAGGTCCTCCTTCCTGCACAAAAACAATCCTGTATGCAACTCAGGCTGCATAGGTGCTAGGCTGCCAAAAGTGTGCCGGCGCAGAGGAAAAAGCCAGGAATGTGCAGCATTGGATAAATACGGCACATTCCTTGCCCTTTCTCTGTGATCAGGGCAGTGCAGCAAGGTGACTTGCTGCGCTACCCTTCGGCACAAAACCCATAAATATGGGCCTAAGTACACTAGACCTTATGAAGATCAGAAAGGAAATTAAGATGTGGAGCTTCGCGAAATAAGGAGATCTCTCCCCTCTTTCTCTCAACAACCTCCAAGATAATGCAGTTGCTGCCTCTAACTGCGGCAATGGGTTTAGTAACTGGGTTGATGGTTCGTCGGTCACACTAAAAAACTCATAGGGAACGCGAATAAGAAATAGCAGATGAAAAAAATAACTTGCCTCCACTCGGTCTTTCTGTCTTTTCCAGCCACAACACTTCAGTGGCAGGACTCAAGAAAGGATGGGAACCTGGATAAGGTGACACATGACACTAAAATACTTATATCGTAGGTCACACTGCAAATAAGCGAGCACTTTCTCACTACGTAGTAAGCAACTCATCTAGCAATGAACTATGGTGCCTTACAAGAAACATGAACACAAATGGAATTAGATGTGGTTTTATTTATTTACTTAGGTTCTTGATATATCACGCCCAGACCCTGAACACAGTTTTTCCGGGCGCCTTACGTAGATTAGATATACATCAACACAGGGAGACAAGCAAATAACCTGTCATGAATATGAGATGCTGGCCTTTAAAGGGATGATTTTATCATTGTAGTGCGTTACCTCCGAAGACCCAGTAAAATAGATGGGTATAGATTACTAATGGTGTTTTAGGATATGTCATTTAAAATCCCTTTTGAAAACGAATATTCATTAGGCTTGTTGGGCATGTGTCGGTACAGCATTTCAGATGCTTGGAGAATTTCCACAGTAAGGTGTTGCAGGCCTGGGCCATGCTCGGGCTGTCTTTGATATTTTCTTTTGTGGCATTGAAGTCCACAGTGAACCCATTGGGCCTTTCTGAATATGCTACAATATTTTACTCCTTAATGGAAGTCAAAGTAAGAGTTGGCTGAGCCAATGTCTGTCTAGGCCATTCACTACATATGGTTTACGACTCACTCCTCAAATGAAAGGAAGACGATGCACACTACAGAAAACAAGTGAGAAGCATTGACAATTGTTGCGCTCCTTTAAGTAGTAAGAATAATATTTACCTGTGAGAGAAGTTGATGTTGTGGTTGGAATTGTTGTGACTGTGGTCGATGTTGTTCCTGCGGATGTTGTAGTGCCTGAAACATGAACATAGTGAAGAAAATGAGGTCCAGGGCCTCTTACAAAATACATAACTTTTATATAAGTTCTCATTGTTCTGTTTGAAGATGTCAATTTTTGGCTTTGCAATGAAAGAAACAACTTAGATGCAATTCACTCAGATCGCATATTTTTTGTCATCCCTAGAGGGGTTGTGAAAAAACACAGGCTCCCTAACCACAAACTTAAAAAGGTAATTCATCTGGACTTTCCTTAGGCTGTATGTCAGAATAACAACATTGACCTTGAAGGTAGAGCTAGAGATAAGAATAGTAAATCTATACTTACCTGTAAACACTGACCTTGACAATATTGTGGAAGATGATATTCTAGCCATGATAAGTGACGGTATTTAATACTCAATATGCTGGTAGAAAACCAGTTCTTTGCAGTATAAAAGAGTAGGTAACTAGATACATTTCATAATCAGCTTCATTCAAAGGGCACTCTGAGAGGTTGTCTTTGATATGACTATTCAACACATTTTAAAACACAATTTAGTGAAAATAAAAAGTCAAAGGGTATTTACCTTGCCAAAATTAGACAGACCTGGATGACCCCTTGTGAGACAAAATCACTATGACAGCCCTTTTGAATGAGGGTCAAACCTTTATTCAGATTAGTGTTACTCAAGTTGCTTTGTCATTCAAGCGCAAAAGACAGTAGACGAATTTTGAGAGAAAATCCTCAGTACCAAGAGATTATGGGTGTTCAAGAGACAGAAAGGCCAAAACGCCCCTAAATTCTATGACATCTACATAAACAGTTGCATCAGCAAAAAATGAAGCCAATAGTGTACACACATAAAACACATATTTTTAATGTATTTCTACCAATCAAATGTATATCAATACACACAGATATAAAAAACAATATTAACTAAATACGATTTCACAAGATTATGTACAACACAATACACAACGTTTAGTTCTATAACCCCTTCACATTCATCACCATTGAGAGCTGAGTAAGTTAGACATCCTTGCTCCAAAGGTATGGCTTGGTACTAACAACCTTCTTCAGGATACATAATTTGGAAATCTTCCACATAAAAGGTACACATATGTTAAACAAATATCATCATCATATCAAGCTACGATCATGTCTAAAAACAAACATAACAATTATAAATATATACACTTTTCACAGAAAGCACAGCCGTTGACATTTAACATTGTATACTACTCCCACACCGAGAGAACAGATTATTCTCCATTTAATATAATCTTTAGATACAAATTGCCACACTCAGTAATTGTTGTTCAATAAATAATTTAGGGGTGTGCAAAATGGTTGTATGATGGAAATCCGCATGCATTTGCCCCGCGTGCCTTTACAACGTAGTCTCTACCACGACTGCAATGTCAACATGCATTACTTTACAACGACTTGCCTTGGGGCGCTGGAATTTGTAATAGTATAAATTACTATTCCAACTCCACTCTATGCAACATAGGGAAGGTGTTGGACTTAAAAATCCAACACCAGTGCAACAACATGCCACCTAAGACCAGTCGTTGTAACGACTTGCGTGACAAAGTAATGCATGGTAACGTCGCAGACATCATGGAGACTGTGTTGTAAGGCACATCTTTGTTCGGACAGCAGGGTAAAGGATGTTTCCCCCGCCAAATTCACCTAATTTGCTGTAGAGTATGCAAAATACCACAAAATTACACGAAATTACTCAAATGCATTTCAAGTTCATAAAATTAACCGAATTGTCCAAGTTTTGACATACTTTTTTTTTTATTAGTAAAAATAAATAAATACATACATTTATATGCATGTGTAAATATAGATACATAAATATGTGTGTGTGCATATACATACATATTCATTGAGAAAAACAAAGATTAAAAGGTTAAAGTAACATTATAGTTGGGAGAATACGTCAGTGACATCATTAATGCTTTGAACTTTAAAAAAACACAAATTGACCAGTTATTGTTAGCAGAGCTGACTATAACTTGTACCTTGCCATGCACTGCTTAAGACCACATATATAATTGATTACATGTTCTATGATATCACTTACGACATCACTGATGACATCTCAAATTAGCTCATCGATGACATCACTGATGACATAATCCAAACTTGTTTTGCACACATTGCTCTATAAATAGGTATGGCATTAGTACTATGAAAGTAAGTGCAAAAAAGCTCTGAATAATATAAAGCATCATTAATGCTATTGCACATACAACACCCTTAGGTGTAGCAAGCATGTGTTGTGTGCACAATTTACCCTATACCTTAAACTTCACAGGTAGTCTAGTTCAAAATAACAAACAACCACAGATATATTGGAAACCCTCATTGCACAATATGCATTCAACCATTCAGAGGAAGCTAAATTCCTCAAGATCTTCAACATCTGTTCCTAAACTTATGCCCTACTATAGACAGCTTTTATCTGTATCAAACTCCTCACAGTCACAGAACCTACAATGAGATATGAATTTGATACAAGTAGAACAGTGGGTACTGTAAACAGTGTTCACTCTATGAAGAGAGTTTACTCTGTACCATACTGTTTGCAAACAGTGAAACTTTCATGAGAATACACCACAGAACACAAACAAAATACACTCTTTACAACATATGTCAAAAAATACACTATTTGCTTAAATGGACAAGGTCCGAAGGTGCTAAAGATCATAATACCCACAGCCTTCATAATGGGATGAACACTTTACAGTCTATCTTTTAAAGCTAAACAAGCATTAACATGGGTTAGTACCTGGTGCACACAGACTTCCATGTTATGTAGAAATTTACATGCTATGACTATTCTGTCTATTAACTCTAGGCTGCTTACAATACTTAGAATCTACTACATAGAATCTTTACCCTGTTAGAAACCTTGTATGCAGAACTAAAAAAAGTGTGAGAAACAGACTGCATACAAGTCCTAAACTGTAATCCACACACAGATTTAGGCTCTCATTACATCCCTGGTGGTAACTGCCGCCTGCCGCTGTGGTGACGGCTGCCAACATACCATGACCGCGCCGGTAATCCGCCACGGTATTATGACCCACACACAGAATTCCGCCACAATACAAACACCCCACCATTGGCGGTACACACCGCCGCGCTCAGAATACACACACACTTACAAAATTACACCACATTGGACAATTCAAAATACACACACCTGACACACATACACACACCACACACCCAATCCAATAAAAAACACCCACCCATAATACCCATAACCCCTTAAAATGAAAAAAAATAGCTAACTGAGAGAGACAAGCCAGGAGCACCCACTCAATCAGAGGCAAATAGCACCATCACCCATGCACCATTCACGCATATCACAGAATACACCACAACACATCACCCCACACATCCTCACACATACCACTCACACCACATCCATGGCAACCAAAAGACACCCCAGGTTTTCCGAGGTGGAGCTAAGGGTCATGGTGGAGGAAATCATCCGGGTGAAGGCACAGCTTTTTGAATCACAATTGCAGCAGACGTCCATTGCAAGGAAGATGGAGCTATGGTGGAGAATCATGGACAGGTTCAACGCCGTGGGATAGCACCCAAGAACCAGGTATGACATCAGGAAGAGGTGGAACGACCTACGGGGGAGGTGCGTTCCATGGTATCAAGACACCAGATTGCTGTACAGAGGACTGGCGGAGGATCCCCACCACCTCCCCCACACCTAACAACATGGGAGGAGCAAGTCTTGGCGATCATGCATCCTGAGGGCCTCGCAGGAGTAGCAGGAGGACTGGCCTCTGGTAAGTCAAATCTTAACTACTTCATCCCCCCACCCTACCTGCATGCATCACAAACTCCCACACCTACCCTCACCCCATCACTTGACCAACTCACATATACCCCAGTAGCACAACCCACCCATCCCAATACAAAGCCCTGCATGCACCCACAATGCATGGACACCCATCACAGACCTGCATGGACACCCATCACCACAGCATGCCCAATAGAGAGACTCACCCAGCCCACAAAATCACCACTCACACAAGGCCAAGCCGACGGGGGAATACCAATCATACAAGAAAACACACCCATGCACAAGAAGATGGCACATGCAGATACATTAACAATGCATTTGCATTCCAACAGGACCCCTACCCAACGTCACTGGAGAGGAGGTGCCAGCTACATCCAGCCCCCTCCAGAAGAGGCCCACAGTGATGACAGTTGCTCTGCACGCCTGGATCAGGATGACCAACCTGGCCCAACAGGGACCTCTGGACAGTCGGTTCCCCTGCCACAGTCTCAACCCACCACCGAGCCTCCCCCCTCAGGAAACACCAGCACAGCACCCACCCAGCAGGTCCATGCCAATGTCCCCATGACACGTCAATCAGCAGTGTGTCCACCACTACAGGGACCCCAGGCAACCCCACAACCCCAAGAACATCAGGGACCTGGGGTCAGTGGCAGTGGGCACACGGTTCAGGGGACAGAGGCACAGGACAACAGGGAAGCTGGGAGGACTGATGTGCGACAGGGGAGGACAGGCCAAGGGAACCAACCCTCCACAAGGCACTCTCAAACATCATGGGAGCATACCACCTTCCCAGGAGACCATGGGCCAGGTACTGGCCAAGTTGCAGGAGACCCAGTGGCTACAGGAAGGACAGTACCTGGGGATCAGGGAGGATCTAACAAAAATATACACCATCCTGGTCACTATTGCAAGGGTGCTGGCTGACATGGGCAAGACCATGAGGGAGGCAGTGGCACTACAAATGGCACCTGACACTAGCCAAACCGAGGAACAGCCTTGCACCTCTGCTGGCGCTATGGATAAGAGGCCCCTCCACAGGACCAACAGGCCACCAGCACCCCACCCCCTGCAGAAGGAGAACCACCCCGCAAATGGTCCCTGCGATCAGGCAGAAGACAGAGAACATTTCCAAGACCCTGCCAGGAAATAAGACTCTCCTGATTGTCACCCTTCTGTCCCACTCTGTCACCCTGTCCACCTTGAACTGCCATTACTCCCTGCCTATGCCCCATTGGACAATGCACCTGTGATACCAAAAGACTGGACTCTACCCTAAACTACCTTCTACCATCAGACCAGCCCCTTGCACCACACCTTCTACTAATGAACACCTAAATAAACACCCTTGGAACAAATACCAATCTGGAGTCTGTCAAATGATTAAAAAATGTATTAGTACAACATAATCAAAGCATTGCAACTCAAACGTACAGTGCAATATACTTTAGGATAACCTGTGGTGGGCAGCAGTACACATAGCAGGAGCCAAAGTGAGGCAAAGAGATCTAAAAAAAGAGATGCCAAAGGGTAAAGTCAGTCGCCATAGACATAGGGAAACAGGCTGCCTTGTACAATGTCCAACAGATAACTGAAATGTTATGTGAAGTAACAGTGTCTTACCTGTGAGTCACTGGAAGTACTGCCGAATAATATTGGTTATGTTGTCAACACCTTCTTCCTCTGCCTCCTCTTCCTCATTGTCCACAGGCTCCACCGCTGCCACAAGACCATCTCCAGGCAAATCCTCCTGCAGAAAAGGCACCTGGCATCTCAAGGCCAGGTTGTGCAACATGCAACATGCAACAAGGATCTGGCACACCTTTTTGAGTGAGTAGTACAGGGATCCACCTGTCAGATGGAGGCACCGAAACCTGGCCTTCAGGAGGCCAAAGGTCCTTTCAATAATCCTCCTTGTACACCCATGTGCCTCATTGTAACGTTCCTCTGCCCTTGTCCTGGCATTCCTCACTGGGGTCAGTAGTCATGAGAAGTTGGGGTAACCAGAGTCACCTGCAAATATTGAGGGACAACTGTTAGACGCACACTATTCCTTAGGGACAACCCCATACCCATACACCAACATATACTGGGTGTGGACCTTGAGCTCACATATTAGCCGCACCTGGTGCCTCTGGAGTTGGCCCATCACATATGGGATGCTGCTATTCCTCAAGATATAGGCGTCATGCACAGAGCCAGGATATTTGGCATTCACATGGGAGATGTACTGGTCCGCCAAACACACCATATGCACATTCATTGAGTGATAGCTTTTTCTATTCCTGTAAACTTGTTCATTTCTCCAGGGGTTTGACAAATGCCACATGTGTACCATCAGTGGCACCAATGATGTTGGGGATATGTCCCAGGCCATAAAAGTCAGCTTTCACTGTGGCCAAATCCTCCAACTGGGGGAACACGATGTAGCTGCACATGTGTTTCAGCAGGGCAGACAACACTCTGGTCAACACGTTGGAAAACATTGGCTGAGACATCCCTGATGCCATGGCCACTGCTGTTTGGAAGGAACCACTTGCCAGGAAATGGAGCACTGACAGGACCTGCACAAGAGAGGGGATACCTGTGGCCTGGCAGATAGCAGGCATCAGGTCTGGGTCCAATTGTGCACACAGTTCTTGGATTGTGGCACAATCAAGTCTGTAGGCTATGATAACATGTCAGTCCTCCATTGTCGCCAGATCCAACAGGGGTCTGTACACCGGAGGATGCCGCCATCTCATACTCTGCCTCAGCAGTTGAAGCCTATGGAAGAGAACGGTGAGCAGAGGGTCATATTCACACTTATATTGCACCAATGATGAATTGTTGACTTTACAGAACCAGTATGTGAACTCGAGAGTCCGTTGAGGTGCCAATATCTGCTGTGACGCAGTGAGGTGCCATGCCCTGTGCCGACCTGAAATTGCGGATGCCTGACCTGTGAGGAGTGACAAGTGTAAATGAGGTAATTGTGCTGGCATTGTGCACCATCGCGGTAGGCGGTTGAAGACCGCGGCGCAACTTCACATTGGTTATTATTGGGCCCTATGGGTTCCAGGAACCAATGGCTATGTACACCGGCGGTGACGGTATGCACTGCACCGGACATCACCGCCATTTTCTATCGATCCACTCACTTGCTAACTGGCCATCAACAGGAGAGGACCTACACTGCAAGTGCTGCTGTGACCTTTGTCTGGGAAGTGACAATGGCTCATATGTCTGGGGAAAGGGCCCCAGCCTTCACTGCGGAGGAGTTGGAGAAACTGGTGGATGGTGTCCTACCCCAGTACACGTTACTCTACGGTCCTCCAGGCAAACTGGTGAGCACACTGTGAGCATGATGCGTGGGCCTTAAAAGTATGGTTTGCTGTGTGTGTAAGCCACATGTAGTGGGGTCAGAGTGGTCCTGGCCAAAGTGCAGCATGTAAGGTGGTCAATGTATGTGCGTCAGGGGGTGGGTGGGATCTGGTGGGCAATGAGTGTGACCGTCTGGACGAGTGACTGATTCCCTTTTCTGCTGTCTTTTACTTGTAGGTCAGCGCACACCAGAAAAAGGGTATTTGGCGTGCCATCACCAAGGAGGTGCGGACCCTGGGGGCTTTTGACAGGCAGAGGACCCACTGCTGCAAGAGCTGGGAGGACATGCGCCGCAGGGCAAAGAAGACGGTGGAGGTCCAGCTGGGGCTGGCCTCCCAACAAGGAAGGGATGCTCGTTGCACCATGAACCCCTGATGTTCTGCATCCTGGCGGTGGCCTATCCGGAGTTGGATGGGAGCTTAAAGGCATCACAGCAGCCACAAGGGGGTGAGTACAGATTCTGAATCCTGCTGTGCGCGTGTTGAGAGTTACCTGGGTGGGGGTGGGGGCTATGCGTGCCCCTAGGCCAGGGCGCAGATGGGAGTGTAGGTCCCTTGTTGGGCAGGCTCTGAAGCACACCTACTCCAATAGTGTTAGTGGGCATCTACTACTGGGCAGGGTCCTTTGGGTTTTTGGGGTGCAGCTGATGGCATTAGGCATTGTACCCCATGTCCTGTTGACTATCTTATGAACTGGTTGGGCATGGCCTTGTGCATTGGGCTGCTCCCTGTGTGTTGTGTAAGCCAACGGCAGTGGTGTTGTTGGCATTGACCAAGTGTATCCTTCCCCCCCTTTTTGTTTTGTCACCCTGTCCTTTTGTGCATTTGCATCATCTGGCAGAGGAGCAGAGGCACTGGCGACGGAGGGAGCTTCATCCCACATGTGCCTAGAGGCCGAATCCACCGACGGTGAGAGCACCAGTGGGATGGAGGGCGAGGGGAGCACCACGATTGGGGACAGGAGGGGAAACCACAGGCAGCGACTCCTCCTCCGATAGAAGCTCCCTGGCAGTGGCAGACTCTGTGCTCACCCCAACAACAGGTACAGCCACCACCCCCCCTACCAGCACCGCCCTCCGAGAAGCCCATCAGCGTGTTTCCTGTGCTCGCTCACCCAGGAGGGTGAGCATCTCCTTCGCCCCAGGAACCACAGGCCCTGCCCCAGTCAGCCCTGCTGCCCTCAGTGAGGAGGCTATTGACCTCCTGAGATCCCTCACTGTTGGGCAGTCAACCATTCTGAATGCCATCAAGGGTGTTGAGAGGCATTTGCAACAAACAAATGCATACCTGGAGGGTATTCACTCTGGCCTAGCAGCCCAACAGAGAACATTTCAGGCACTGGCCTCAGCACTGATGGCAGCCATTTTCCCTGTGTCTAGACTCCCCCCTCCAACTTCCTCTACCCAGTCCCAATCCTCTCAACCCCAGCATATCCCAAGCACATCTTCAGACCAGAAATCACCCAAATCAAGACACAGAAGTGGCTCAGGCAAACACAAGCACCACATATCATCCCACAGGCACTCACACAAGCACCATCCCCATGCAGACACACCAACATCCACTGCCTCCACTGTGTCCCCCTCCTCCTCCTCGTCCTCCTCCCTCCCAGTAGCATCTCCACTCATACCTGCATGCACTACATCCTCATCCACTACCTCCATCACCAACACGCCCATTGCAACATACCCCTCACGAGCAGTCACCACCCCCACAACCATGCACACGTCCCCTGTGTCCTCTTCCAGTGTGTCTGTGACCCCCTCCTCCCAAAGTACACAAACGCAAGCACACATCCACCCAACAGCCATCCACCTCACAACAGCATCTAGCCCATGCATCTGCACCCAAACACAGAAGACAGACACCTCCTACAACCACTCCCTCTTCCTCCACTCCCAAACCCTCTCTCTCTTCCTGCCCCACTGGGTCAAAAAACATTTCCTAGCCAACATTGACCTGTTCCCTACCCCGCCCCACCTTGTCCTTCCCCTCGGGCCAGGGTGTCCAAGACCTAGCCCAGCACCTCAACCACAAAGTCGCCGTCCAATGTTGAACCTGCAACTTCCAGAGGTTCAAATGGGGCACCCGTCAGAGAAGACAGTGTAACACCAACCCCTGCAAAGGACCAAACCATACCACCTCGTGCCAAGGTAAAGAAGGGCCAGAATGCAGCACAGGCAAGGCCGCCTCCAAACCTCCAGCTGACAGAGCCAAGTGCAAAACAGCATCTGCCAAGGTGAGCAGGGGCATCAGGTCAAAAACACACAGGTACCTCAGGGGGACGGGGAAAAAGGGCCACCTCAGCTGGAAGATGGTACTATGCCACTGCTCCTGGAGGGGGCTCCATGCCCACTGCTTGGTCCTGGGCAGTGCAAAGCCACAATCTCTCAACTGGGTGATTTGCCCACTGCTTGGTCCTGTGGAGTGCAAAGCCATAGTCTCCCTAGTGGGTGGTTTGCACACTGCTTGGTCCTGGGGAGTGCAAAGCCACAGTCTCTCAAGTCGGTGGTTTACCCACTGCTTGGTCCGGGGGAGTGCAAAGCTACAGTCTCTCAAGTGGGTGCTTTGCCCACTGCTTGGTCCTGGGGAGTGCAAGGCCACAGTCTTTCAAGTGGGTGACTTCTTCCACTGGTCCTGGAGGGGGCTTTGTGCCCAGTGTGCTTCATACTGCCAAGAATATTGTGAGTGGATGCCTTAATCCACTGGTTCTGGAGGGGGCGTTGTGCCCAGTGTGCTTCATCCTGCCAAGGATAGGGTGAGTGGATGCCTTAATCCACTGGTTCTGGAGGGGGCTTTGTGCCCAGTGTGCCTCATCCTGCCAAGGATAGGGTGAGTGGTTGCCTTGATCTACTGGTTCTGGGGGGGGGGGCTTTGTGCCCAGTGTGATTCATCCTGCCAAGGATAGAGTGAGTGGATGCCTTCTTCCACTGGTTCTGGAGGATGGCTTGTGCCCAGTGATGCAGCACTTGGGGTGTGCCAGGTCACAGTCCCTCACCTGGGTGTCAGAGCCACCAGATTTGCAGTGGGCAGGATGCATGATAGTCCATGGAGGCAGGGCTACAGTCCATCCGCCGGCAGCTAGGGCTGTATAGTGGTGGTAGTGCCAGTGCTGGTGGGGGTGCTGCCGGTGGTGGGGGGAGGCTCCAGCCCTTCTCCTTCAGCCTCAGACGGCTGCCCACTGGGGCTGCTGCTGGTAGTGGTGCTACTGTCAGCGGTGTAGGTGGCGGTACTTGCGGAGGGGGTTGCAACGGTGCAGGTGGCGGTGCTGGCCACGGTGCTGGCCGCGGTGCCAGTGCTGCCAATGGTGAGGGTAGGGTCCAGCCCTTCTCCTGCAGTCTCGGACGGCTGCCCACTGGGGTTGCTGCTGCTGGCAGTGGCGCTACTGTCAGCGGTGCAGGTGACCGTGCTTGCGGCGGTGCAGGTGCGGTGCTTCCAGTGGTGGGGGGAGGCTCTAGCCCTTCTCCTGCAGCCTCGGACAGCTGTCCACTGGGGCTGCTGCTGCTGACAGTAGTGGTGCTTGCGGTGGTGCAGATGGCGGTGCAGGTGGCGGTGCTTGCAGTGTTGCTTGTGGCGGTGAAGATGGCGGTGCTGGCTGCAGTGCAGGTGCCGGTGCTGCCAGTGGTGGGCGGAGGCTCCAGCCCTTCTCCTGCAGCCTTGGATGGCTGCCCACTGGGGCTGCTGCTGCTGACAGTAGTGGTGCTTGAGGCGGTGCAGGTGGCAGTGCAGGTGGCGGTGCAGGTGGCGGTGCTGTCCGCTGTTCAGGTGGCGGTGCTGGTGGTTGTGCTGGTAGCCACCAGGTCTTCACCTGCAGGCTTGGACAGTTGAAGTGCCTTGGCTGGGGCTTTGTGCCTCTTCCTGCCCATGGCAGATGGTGATGTCACCTTGGGTCTGGCAGCTCGAGTCTTTGACGTGGCCTTGCTAGGTGGTTGTGGCTCCTTCTCCTTGCTGGACGCTGTCCCCTTCTTGACCTTGCCAGGTGGCAGAATCTTCTTGGCCTTGGCACGGGTTGGTGGCACACTGGTTGGGCTGTCGGGTGCCCCCTTAGAGCCTCTGACAGCTGCAGAAACCACAGCAGACGTGGACTTCGTGGCTGAGGTGCTGCGCTGTGTTCTGGCCACCATGGCCCGAGGTGACAGACGGACAGGGGGGTGGTGGGGAAGAGGTCAATGTTGGCTATGAAAAGCTTATTAGGGACATTGGGCGGGAAGAGGGTGAAGGTTTGGGAGTAGAGGAAGATGGAGTGCTTATATGAGGTGTAAGCCTGCTGTGTTTGGGTGCAGGTGCATGAGCTAGATGTTGTTGTGAGGTGGATGGCTTTTCGGTGGGTGTGTGGTTTCGTTTGTGTTCTTTGGGAGGATAGGTCACAAACACACTAGGAGAGGACACAGGGGACGTGTGCATGGATGTGTGGGTGGTGACTGCCAGTGAGGGGTGTGTTGTGATAGGCATGCTGGTGATGGAAGAAGTGGATGACGATATAGTGCATTCAGTTGTGAGTAGAGACGTTACTGGGAGGGAGGTGGACAACGAGGAGGAGGGGGACATGGTGGAGGCAGTGGATGTTGGTGTGTCTGAATGGGGATGGTGCTTGTGTGAGTGCCTGTGAGATGAAGTGTGGTGCTTGTGTTTGCCTGAGCCACTTCTGTGTGTTGATTTGGGTGAATGCTGGTCTGAAGGTGTGCTTGTGTCATAGTTTGGACTCTTGCTCTAAGCAAGACTGCTGGTTTGAGGATGACAGTATTTTTGTCTGTAGGCGACTATGCCTATCCTACAACAAGCCACAACTGTTGTCCCAACCTTACCGGTTCACTAGCAGCACCTCACCAGAAACAAAATAGTAAAAAGTGGTTTGTGGCAGCCTTTACGCATGGACTTGAGAATAAGCCATCTCAGGGAATGGTGTGGTTAAACAGAGATTACCCCTTTCTCACAGATATATCATGTCTCATACAAACACAGGCAGAGACAAAGATGCAGTAAAGTTTCAATAGTTTTTATTTAACACAACTGCAATTTGCGATACGTTGCATGGGCTGCAATGATTAGGATAATGAATAGTGCAAGAAACAGAATTGTGAAGACGAGAGTCATTATTACAAAGACCCCCACCATCTTGCAATGCATGTAAAAGACATATGAGATGTAATATGCCCTACTACCCTAATGTGATAGGCCCAACCTCCTACCTAAAGGAGAGCTGGGTTTGCTAAACCTAATCTGCCAATGCCATGTTCATGAGAGGAGCCCCCAACCCTCGTTTCCTTGGAATGAGGTCTCTATCTCAGACTCCGCAGGGACACGAAGACTGGGTCAGCGTCAAGACGATGTGCAGCATTGGTATCAGCGATGGTGGCGATGCCCTCTGGTCGGAATCCCTCTGATTATCTGTCTAAAGTGCGATGTATTTATACAGATCTACCAAGATCCCTGACGTAGGTGTGTTCACAAACAATAGATAACAGACATGGTTGGGACGGCAATTATTATAAACAAATCCCTCGAAAGTATAGAGAGGGAAAATCCCTAAGTGTGAACACCTACTGTTTGTTTGTCTTTGTTGCTTGATCTTGACGCCTTAGCGCGGTCGCACTGATAATTCAAAGCATAACAAGTGGCCTAACTATAAACAAGGCAGCCATCTTAGATGAATTAAATCATTAAATGGGCTAAGACAGAGCAAGCTAAGTAGGTTAAAAGTCACTAGGTGACAGGGGCACGAGTCTGCAAGCCAAAGGCTAAGCTAACTCCTGTAATCCCATTAAAACAAACTAGGATTCACTACCCTTGGGATAGGCTGGGGTTGAGGGGATTGGGACTGGGTAGAGGAAGTTGGAGGGGGGAGGCTGGAGACAGGGACAATGGCTGCCATCAGTGCGGAGGCCAGAGCCTGAAATGCTCTCTGTTGGGCCGCCACGCCAGAGTGAATGCCCTCCAGGTATGCATTTGTTCGTTGCAAATGCCTCTCAAAACCCTGGATGGCATTCAGAATGGTTGACTGCCCAACAGTGAGGGATCTCAGGTTGTCAATAGCCTCCTCACTGAGGGCAGCAGGGCTGACTGGGACTGCTGGGAGGGCAGTGCTGGTATGGGGGTGGCAGCTGTACCTGTAATTGGGGTGGGCACAGAGGTGTCTGCCACTGACAGGGAGTTTCCATAGGAGGAGGAGGCCCTGTCTGTAGTGTTCCCTCCTGCCTCCGTCGTGGTGCTCCCCTTGCCCTCCGTCCCACTGGTGCACTCACCGTCGGTGGAGTCGGCCTCCAGGCCCATGTGGGATGCAGCTCCCTCCACCGCCAGTGCCTCTGCTCCTCCGACAGGTTATGCTAATGCACACAAGGACAAGGTGACAAAACAAAAAGGGGGGGAGAGACAGAGGATACACTTGGTCAGTGCCAGCAACAGCACTATAATTGGCGTACTCAACACACAGGGAGCAGCCCTATGCACTAGGCCATGCACTACCAGTTAGAAAGATAGTCACCAGCCCAAGGGGTACATAGCATAACGCCATCAGCTGCACACCTGAAACAAACAGGGCCCTGACAAGTAGTAGATACCCACTAACACCATTGGGGTTGGAGTGCTTCGGAGCCTGCCCAACAAGGGACTTAGCCTGCCATGTTCGCCCTGGCCTAGGGGCACCCACAGTCCACATCCTCACCCAGGTAAAACCTTAACGTGTGCAAATTCATGATTCTGAATCTGTACTCACCCCCTTGTGGCTGCTGTGATGCCCTCAAGCACCCATCCAACTCCGGATAGGCCACCGCCAGGATGCGGAACATCAGGGCAGTCAGGGTACGACGGGCACCCCTTCCTCGTTGGGAGGCCAGCCCCAGCTGGGCTTCCGCCGCCTTCCTTTAACAGCAGCGCAGGTCCTCTCACTGTTTGGGCAGTGGGTGCTTTGCCTATCAAAGACCCACAGGGTCCGCACCTCCTTGGCGGTGGCACGCCAAATACAGTTTTTCTGATGGGCGCTGACCTACAGGAAAAAGACAGCAGAAAAGGGATTAGTCATACCGTCCGGACTGTCATACTCATGGCCCACCATATCCCTCACATCCCCTTATGCACATACATTGACCACCATACATGCAGCACTCTGCCCGGGACCCCTCAGCCCCCACACATGAGACTGACACACACAGCACTCCATACATTCATGGCCCACGCATCATACTAACAGTATACTCACCTGTTTGTCTGGAGGACCATAGAGGAAAGTGTACTGGGGTAGGACCACATCCACCAGTGGCTCCAACTCCTCCAAAGTGGAAGCAGGGGCCCCTTCCCCAGACACTCGAGCCATTGTCGCTTCCAGGCACAGGTCACAGCAGCACCTGCAGTGTAGGTCCTCTATTGTTGAAGGTCAGGTAGCAAGTGAGTGAACAGATAGAAAATGGCGGTCACATCCGCGGCGATACATACCGTCACCGCCGGCGTACATTGCCATTGGCTCCTGGAACCCATAGGGCCCAATGTTAACCAATGCGAAGTTGCGCGGCGGTCATCGACCGCCGACCACAACGGCACACAATGTCAGTTGAATTACCTCATTTCCACTTGTCTCTCCACAGAGGTCAGGCAGCCACCATTTCATGTGGGCACAGGGCATGGAACCTAACTGCGTCACAGCAGACATTGGCACATCAACTGACTCTCGAATTCACATATTGTTTCTGTAAAGGAAGAGATGCATCATTATTTAAATAGATGTGTAAATATGACCCTCTGCTCACCGTTATTTTCCCTAGACTTCAACCACTGAGGATGAATATGAGATGGAGACATCCTCCCGTGTACAGACCCCTGGTGGACCTTGCGACAATGGAGGACAGACACATTATCCTAACCTACAGACTTGATAGGGCCACAATCCAAGAACTGTGTGCCCAATTGGAGCCAGACCTGATTGCAGCTATCCGCCAGCCCACGGGTATCCCCCCTCTAGTGTAGGTCCTGTCAGTGCTCCATTTCCTGGCAAGTGGTTCCTTCCAAGCGACAGTGGCCATGGCATCAGGGATGTCACAGCCTATGTTCTCCAACGTGTTGACCATGTTGACCAGAGTATTGTCTGCCCTGCTGAAACACATGCGCAGCTACATCGTATTCCCCCAGGTGGAGGATTTGGCCACAGTGAAAGCTGACTTCTCTGCCCTGGGACATATCCCCAACATCATTGGTGCCATTGATGGTACACATGTAGCATTTGTCTCCCCCGCCTGAGGAATGAACAAGTGTGCAGATGGTGTGTTTGGTGGACCAGTACATCTCCCATGTGAATGCCAAGTATCCTGGCTCTGTGCATGATGCCTTCATCTTGAGGAATAGCAGCATTCCATATGTGATGTCTCAACTCCAGAGGCACCAGGTGTGGCTAATAGGTGAGCCCATGGTCCCCACCCAGAAAAAGTTGGTATATGGGTGTGGGGTTGTCCGTAAGGGTGAGTGTATGTCTAACAGGTATTCCTCGAATATTTGCAGGTGACTCTGGTAACCCCAACCTCTTGTGGCTACTGACCCCAGTGAGGAATGCCAGGACAAGGGCAGAGGAATGTTACAATCAGACACATGGGGTAACAAGGAGGATCATTGAAAGAACCTTTGGCATCCTGAAGGGCAGGTTCCGGTGCCTCCATCTGACAGGTGGATCCCTGTACTACTCACCCAAGAAGGTGTGCCAGATCATCGTTGCATGTTGCATGTTGCACAACATGACCTTGAGACGCCAGGTGCCTTTTCTGCAGGAAGATGAGCCTGGAGATGGTCTTGTGGCAGCTGTGGAGCCTGTGGATAGTGAGGAAGAGGAGGCAGAGGAAGAAGATGTGGACAACAGAAAATCACTCATACAACAGTACTTCCAGTGACACACAGATAAGACACTGTAACTTCACTTTCCATTGCAGTTTTGTGTTGGACATTGTACATGGCAGCCTGATATTCCATATTGTATGGCCACTTACTGTACCCTTTGGCATCTCTATTTTCAGATCTATGGGCCCCACTCTGGCTCCTGGTGTGTTCCCTGCTGCCCACTACAGGTCATACCTATGTATACATGACTGTGCAGTTGAATTGCAATGTTTACAGCTTGTTAAACAAATACGTATTTTAATCAATTGACAGACTCCATACTTGTATTAGTTCCAAGGGTGTTTATTTATGTTCAAATAAGTGGAAGGGGTATTGCAATGGCCTGGGTTGATGATGGAGGAAAGTCCAGGGTAGAGTCCAGTCTATTGGTATCACAGGTGCGTTGTCCAATGGGGCATAGGAAGGGGAGCAATAGCAGTTCAGGGTGGACAGGGTAACAGAGTGGGACAGAAGGGTGACAATCAGGAGAGTCTTATTTCCTGGCGGGGGTCTTGGCAATGTTCTCTGGCTTCTGCCTGAATCACAGGGACCGTATGCGGGATGGTTCTACTTCTGCAGGGGGTGGGGTGCTGGTGGCCTGTTGGTCCTGTGGTGGGGCCTCCTGTCCACTAGCGCCAGCGGAGGTGGAGGGCTGTTTATCAGTGTGGCTAGTGTCAGAGGCCCATTGGTGTGCCACTGCTTCCCTCATGGTGTTGGCCATGTCAGCCAGCACCCCTACAATGGTGACCATGATGGTGCGGATGTGTTTGAGGTCCTCCCTGATCCCAAGGTACTTTCCCTCCTGCATCTGCTGGGTCTCCTGCAACTTATACAGTACAATATCTGGCCCAAGGTCTCCTGGGAATGTTGGTATGCTCCCAGAATCCCTGCAAGTGGCTCGTGGGGAGTGGGTTCCCTTGGCCTGTCCTCCCCATGTCGCACAGCAGTCCTCCCAGCTTCCCTGTTGTCCTGTGCCTCTGTCCCCTGAACCATGTGCCCAGTGACCCCAGGTCCCTGATCGTCCTGTGTTTGTGGGGTTGCCTGGGGTCCCTGTACTGGTGGACACACTGTTGATTGGCGTGTCCTAGGGATGGAGGTATGGGCCCGCTGGGTGGGTGCTGTGCTGTTGTTTCCTGAGGGGGTAGGCTCTTTGGTACTGTGGCAGGGTAGCTGACTGCCCAGAGGTCCCTGTTGGGCCAGGTTGGTCATTGTGATCTATGTGTGCAGAACTGCTGTCATCACTGTGGGCCTCTTTTGGGGGGACTGAATGTTGGTGGCACCTCCTGTCTGGTGACATTGAGTGGAGGTCCTGTGGGGATATAAATGCAGTGTTATTGTCTATGCATGAGTCATCTCGTACAATGGTATATTTCCCTTTATGGTTGTGATTGCCCTGTCAGCTTTGCCTTGTGTGAGTAGTGATTTTGTGGGCTAGATGATTTTCTCTAATGTGCATGCTTTACTGATGGGTGTCGATGCAGGTCTGCGATGGGTGTTCATGCATTGGTGTGGCATGCAGGCCTTGGTTTTGGGATGGGTGTGTTGTGATAGTGGGGTATATGTGAGGTGGTGGAGTGATGGGGTGAGGGTATGGGTATGAGTTTGTGATGGCATGCAGGTAGGTTGGGGGATATAATAGTAAAGATTTGACTTACCAGAGTCCAGTCCTCCTGCTACTCCTGCGAAGCCCTCAGGATGCATGATCGCCAAGACTTGCTCCTCCCATGTTGTTAGTTGTGGGGGAGGAGGTGTGGGCCCTCCGCCAGTCTTCTGTACGGCTACCTTGTGTCTTGCAACAACTGAATGCACAATCCCCCGTAGGTCGTTCCACCTCTTCCTGATGTCATCCCTTGTTCTGGGGTGCTGTCCCACGGCGTTGACCCTGTCCAGGACTCTTCGCCATAGCTCCATCTTCCTTTCAATGGTCATATGCTGCACCTGTGATCCAAATAGCTGTGGCTCTACCTGGATAATTTCCTCCACTATGACCCTTAGCTCCTCCTCTGAAAACCTGGGGTGTCTTTGGGGTGCCACGAGTATGTTGTGAGTGGTATGTGTGAGGGTGTGTGGGGTGATGTGTTGTGGTGTGTGCTGTGAGGTGTGTAGATAGTGTATGGGTGATGGTGTTCTGTGGCTCAGATTGAGTGGGTGCTCCTGGTTTGGCTCTCTCTCTCAGTTATCAATCTTTTTTTTCATTGAAAGGGTTGTGGGTAATGTGGGTGTGTGTTTTATAGTGGTCTGAGTGTGTGGTGTATGTATGTGTGTCAGGTGCGGCTAGTTTGAATTGTCCAACGTGGTGTAGTTTTGTTAGTGTGTGTACGCCAATGGTTTACCATGGTTGAAAGACGGCCGTGGTTATTCGTGGGTCCTGATACTCTAGGTGTATTTCTGTTGACGTAACAGTGTGGGTTTTGGTACCACTGACCTTTGGTCTGGCGGACTTGTGTGGGTGTCTGTATAGCGGTGGATTTCTCTGTGTGGGTTATAATACCCGTATTGGTATACCGCCGTGGTCACGGTATGTTGGTGGCCGTCAGCATGACGGTAGGCAGCATTTACCGCCAAGGTTGTAATGTGGGCCTTAGTTTGATTTCCTCTGCAATGCCTAATTTAGAGAATTTGTAATAAAACCCTTTAACGATCTAGAACTGAGTTAGTCAGTGGTCCCAGTCACTATTTCCATTCACTCTGTTAAATTGTTCAGCCTGATGTCAAGGAAGGTGATGACTCTTCTTGCAAGATCAAGGTTGCAGAAGCTGAGCAGAGGTAAATTTTGGGGTGATCAAAATATTGGGGTGTAGTAAAATATTGGTTAGACTCCCACAGTATCAGGGTAGGACTAGGAGAGGAAATAGGGCCTGGGCACAAAAATAAAAGTGCCCCCCCATTAGTGAATCAGCTAGGTAAAAAAGTTGGTCCACATTCTACAAATCAGGGCAGGTTTGAACTTGTTACAACACTCTGTTTAGGTGTTTTGCAAGATATGGGAGACTGCATGCATTTGTGTTTGTTGCATGCAATGTCTGTGGAAATATTAGGGAAATTAACAGTAAAAACTGGTCCACCAGAAAATATAGTAGGCGCACGAATGGTTAAAAACCTTCCAACACAGTAACCTGTCGGAGCAGCCCTTCTGGAATTGCCAAATTGCCATATCGGCCAGTCCATTCCTGGGTGCTACCTATACTGAGCCTGTGCTCATCTGGTTGCTCTAGCCCATGTGTGCTTTTCCGCTTTGGCAATGATGTATTCCTGGCAAGCATGTGTGGGCAGTAGGCTTCTGGGCAGTCTGACTCTGGTGATGCTGGCTGCAAGAAGTTTTCTTCTTTGCTCCTTTGTATCCCTCATTTTAGCAGGATATTCTTATTTAGCTTGCCTGTTCAATTTCACTTGGTCTGGCAGTCTGTTGGGTTTGGAGCTCAGAGCAGCATCCGTCCTATTGAATTCAGCAGCACTTCCAGCAGTTTTTGGCAGACTTGATTTACCAATTTGGCTACACTTCTCAGATTCCAGTTGGCACAATGGTATAAAGGGGCCTCAATCAGGCCCAGGCCTCCAGGTACTCATGGCAAAAATGACACAGACAACAGGGAATCTGTGCTGGTGTGTACTGGCCACGAGCATCCAGTGCACCTTTATTTAAACCCAGGGGCCTGCCAGGCCCTCCGAAAGAGTGTATGGATACAATGTATAGTAGTGGCCAGATGGCTCTCTTTAACCTTTGAAAGTAAAGCACAAAAGAAAACAAAATGTGTGAAAATAATAAAGCCACATAACCACAGAAATTGTACATGCATATGTCTAGAGGGACGTAAGATCTCGCTCTTCAAAAGCCATCTTAACATACAAAGTCTCTCAGCCTCTGGTTGGGTCTTGGATTGGTCCTCAATTGATACAGGTGCTCTTGACGACTCCTATCCAGACATTGAGCTTGTGATTCATTGGCCTACATCACCACCATCTGTGATGGACTCAAATCACTCTGATGACCTTCTCCAGCAGTGCTCCTATTGACCTACTTTCACACATTTTCAGCAGCAGTCGCCTCCTCTTCATAGTTTGTTTCATCTTTCCCTGACTCACGCCTTTCAGATGGAATCATTTTGAACCACAATACATTTCTCAATTCCTCCAGGCCCCTTTTTCTAGCCGTCACCGTGGTCCCTTTTATTTCATCACCACACATTTGTTTTCAAAAGGAGTATGACATTTCCAACCTAGGTGGTGGTCTTTGATAAAAACTTGGGGCCAGATGTATGAACATTTTTTGCACTCACAAATGGTGCGAATCGCAAAAATCGGCCGTTTGCCAGTGCAAAAAAGTGGTCTGCGATGCATGAAAGGCATTCGCAGACCACAAATAAGAAATCACTAAAATTGCGATTTCTTGCATTGCGACCTGGTTTTGCGAGTCGCAATTTGCAATTCGCAAAATCCATATCGCAAGGCGATGCTGCAAAAAATCGCAAATTGCGACTTTTCGCAGAATGCCATTTTGCACATGGAAAATACCATGAAATGAAACCAGGTGGTAACCTGGTGCAAAATTTAAAAATGCATTTTTTAATTGAACATGTAAAGCACACATGCCCTTTTGGCATGTGTGCACCTTACATGTCCCCCAAAACACTTTTGGGGTGCAGCAGAGGGGGCCTTAGGCCCCCAACACCCTGGGCATTTGCATTTCCAAAATTGCGATTTCTGGTTCAGAAATTGCAATTTTGGAAATGCAAAAAATTTGCAGCTATGGGCCGGTATCGCAATTTGCGATTCGGTAATAGCATTTGCGATTTTTAGGAAATCGCTATTACCGAACCGCAAATGTGATACATGGCACTTTGCGAGTCGGAAATAGCGATTTCTTAAAAATCGCTATTTCCGACTCGCAAAGGGCCGTGATGATATACCTGGCCTTTGGTCTCTTCCTCGAAGACTGGGCTCCTCCACTCTTGACTCGCTTTCTCTTTGTTACTCCTTCTCTTCTGCTGGGCAGGTTGAACATCCATGACAGATGGGTTTCCACGTGCGCCCCAATGGCAGAAGATCCTGTATTGACATTCTCATCAATAGATCATTTGGGGCACATTCAGTGGTACTATGAGGTGTTACCATACCAGGGAACTACACATTGCTGCATAAGAATGCTTTAGTTTTGACTATCCCTCGATGGCCTTGGTGTGCTAGTTCCACTGTTTGGGCCCACTAACCATGACTGATAACAATTTGATGGGCTCGTGAATTGAGCATCATTTCGCTTGCACTGAGCTCATCTTGGCGCCTCCACAGCTGTCTTCTTGCTTACTGTTTAGTCTGTGAGACCACATTTTAGCAGGATATTCTTATTTAGCTTGCATGTTCAATTTCACTTGGTCTTGCAGTCTGTCGGGTTTGGAGCTCAGAGCAGCATCCGTCCTATTGACTTCAGCAGCACTTCCAGCAGTTTTTGGCAGACTTGATTTACCAATTTGGCTACACTTCTCAGATTCTAATTGGCACAATGATATAAAGGGGCGGCAATCAGGCACAGGCCTCCAGGTACTCATGGCAATAATGACACAGACAACAGGGAATCAGTGGTGATGTGCACTGGCCATGAGCATCCAGTGCACCTTTATTTAAACCCTGGGGCCTGCCAGGCCCTCCGAAAGAGTGTATGGATACAATGTATAGTAGTGTCCAGGTGGCTCACTATAAACTTTGAAAGTAAAGCACAAAAGAAAACAAAATGTGTGAAAATAATAAAGCGACATAACCACAGAAATTGTACATGCATATGTTTAGAGGGACGTAAGATCTCCCTCTTCAAAAGCCATCTTAACATACACAGTCTCTCAGCCTCTGGTTGGGCCTTGGATTGGTCCTCAATTGATACAGGTGCTCTTGACGACTCCTATCCGGACATTGAGCTTGTGATTCATCTGTGATGGGCTCAAATCACTCTGATGACCTTTTCCGGCAGTGCTCCTCTTGACCTACTTTCATACATTTTCAGCAGCAGTGCCTCCTTTTCATAGTTTGTTTCTTCTTTCATTTTGAACCACAATACATTTCTCAATTCCTCCAGGCCCCTTCTTCTAGCCGTCACCATGGTCCCTTTTATTTCATCACCATACATTTGTTTTCAAAAGGAGTATGAAATTTCCACCCTGAGTGGTGGTCTTTGATAAAAACTTGGTCTCTTCCTCATAGAATGGGCTCCTCCGCTCTTGACTCGCTTTCTCTTTGTTACTCCTTCTCTTCTGCTGGGCAGGTTGAACATCCATGACAGAGGGGTTTCCACGTGCGCCCCAATGGCAGAAGATCCTGTATTGACATTCTCATCAATAGATCGTTTGGGGCACATTCAGTGGTACTATGAGGTGTTACCATATCAGGGAGCTACACCTTGCTGCGCAAGAATGCTTAAGTTTTGAGTATCCCTTGATGGCCTTGGCGTGCTAGTTCCGCTGTTTGGGCCCACAAACCATGATTAATAACAATTTGATGGGCTCGTGATTTGAGCCTCATTTCGCTTGCAATGAGCTCATCTTGGCGCCTCCACAGCTGTCTTCTTGCTTACTGTTTAGTCTCTGTGAGACCACGGGTGCCATCTAGGAAATTTCTCCAGTGATGACCTCTCAGTGCTTCTGCTGCTCACATTAGACACCTATCAACTTTGGTGGCTTCCACGATGTCAGGCAGGGACAGTGTCCATGAACATGCCAGCTCCATTATCATCTGGACAGATCCCTCCCCAGCAGGGTTATTTACTCCGGGACAGTACACCACCTTAAAGGAATATGTTGAAACTGGACAGCCCACCTTTCGTTTCTTGGTGGGCCGTTCTGTGCAATGCCTCGAAAGAGTGGTACCAGGGGCTTGTGATCAGTTACGACTTTTCTGTCCATGCAGGTAGAGGTAAAAATGGTTGCATGCCCACCGGATAGTCAGGGTTTCCCTTTCGATCTATGCATATTGTGTCTCTACCGCTGTAAGAGCTCTGCCTGTATACACAATGTGAACCCACTTCCTTTCACTCTTCATCTGCAATAGCGCTGCTTTCAGCCCCACATGAAACATGTGTCTTGTAGGGCTGAAGTATGCCATGGTGGCGTCATACAAGAGAGCCATATTGATGTCGTTGAATGCCTGTGCGGCTTTGTTGTTCCATTCCCAGGAGCTGTCTTTTCTGGTCAAGATCCTCAGGGGCTCAGAGAGGGTGGGCAAGTTGGGGATAAATCGGGTGCAGTAATTGGCGATCCTTAAGAAGAAGCTGTGAACTTTTGATGGACTCTATGGGATGGCCGCTGTCCTGATGGCCTCAGCCTTACTTGGATCAACATGTAGACCCTCCTCGGAGAATGTGTATCCAAAGAACTCCACTTCATTAATATAGAATGCACATTTCTGATGGTGGAGAGATAATCCTCGCTACACCAGTTGTTGCAGGGCAGTTCTCAGTCTAACATGATGATCTTCAAGGGTGCTTGAAAAGATTAGAATATCATCACTCACATTTATTACACGAAGCACATCAGATAATGATTTATGTATGACGTCCAAAAAGACCTCCTCCAATGATGACACCCCAAAGCTGATTGGGCCTGGGTGCTATGACTGGCGGTGAAACCCACAGAATAGGGCCAGCCACCTTCTCTATTATCCAAGATTGCTCTAGGTGCTACAACGCCTTTTCCATCAGTGGGCAGAAATGGAAGGCACTTTTCGGTGACGCAGAAAAACTGGCTTCAATGTGTCGTCATGGAGTTTTACTTGAATGCCTTTCGGCATCTTAGCCCTTTAAACTACTCTAGAAAACCTTTAAGGATCTCATCTGCATGGGACTGATGAGTCTGCTTTGCAAAAGAAAACAGGGACCAGATCCTCAATTGTGTGGCAGCCTAGTAGGGTTCCGGTGTTTTCTTGAGTCATGAGAAACTTGGCTCATGTTTTGGTGTGTCAGTTGGCTACTTCCACTTTAATGACTCCTCTTAATGGACTAGGGTCTGTGCCCCTATACATGAAGATGTTCACCTTAATGGGGGCAATCTCTGTCTTGGGTGTCTAACTTGAGAAATTGCTCTGCATCATTGACATGGTCTGACGCCCAGTGTCAATCAGGGTGGTGATCTTCGCTCCACTGACAGTTACCTGACACATGTAGTTTTCTACTACTTTGGTCGCCGGCTTTAGTCCATCCCCTCTCTCTCCCATGGACAAGTGCTTGATGGTGGCACTTAACCCCTGTTCTGGCACTCTGCTAGATCTTTGCTAAGTGGTTTGGACAGCCACACTCCAGGCATGTTTTGCCAGGTGCAGGGCATCGTTGAGGAGGGTGTTGAGCCAATGGACAGCTACTGCACATCTTTTTGCTCGACCTGGGTGTGACGGGTTCACGTGATCTCACTGGGTGCAGTTGTATGGCCTCAACTCTTCTTTGTTTTTGACCTTGGTAGATGTCACTGCGGGTGTTGAGCCGCATGCAAGATCAGATTCCATTTCTTCCACTTGACTGTCAGATAGCTTGTGGAATCCGGCCAGGATGAGTATGTCATCCAATGTAATGCCAGACTGCTGCAAGATTAGTTTTCGGAGGTTGGATGACCTTCACCCTTAAAAAAGCTGTGCTCTGATCTGATCTCATCCTGTTTGTTTATTCCAGTGCACATGCTTGTCAATTTCAGCAAAGAACATGTCAACTGACTCACACTCCGCCTGACGTGCTTGTCAAAGTTTAAACGTTTCATAGTCTTGGTTCAACTGGTGGATCAAATGTCTGTTCAGGGCAGCCACAGCTGTTTCAAAATCATCATCAGCTCTGGTGTTTGGTAAGTTTTCGAATAGCTGATGCAGTTGGTACCCTCCTAATGCACATCATGGATCGTTAAACAGCTGCATCTGTTTCGCACAAGTAATGCTTTAGACACCCTGCCCGGTGGTGCCATCGCAGCACGGTCGTTACCAGATCGGCAAGCAAACTGAATGGTGGTAGTGCCATGACTGACGCATGTGCATCGTTTTGAGGTTGCGCTGGAGGTGCAGCCTCTTGCTCTAGTGTTGACATAACCCTTTACTGTGTAGTTGCTGTAGCTTGTGCTTGTTAAAAGCTCTGTTCCTTGTACTGATAATGGGTACACCTCCTTCTCAGCAAAACTCACATAGACATCCCTGTTGTGCACACTTGTCTGTCAAACTTGCTTTTATTGATATATTATGTGTCCAGCTCACCTTTGTGCTGAGTTCTTTCTTCTCTCTATCTGTTGTCACGTGTCACTCTCTTGTTCATTTCGAAGGAGAAACACTCATTCTCATTGTGTCCAAGTATCCTATAGGACTTGCTGTGCCTCAGCCCCATTTCACAAATGGCCACTTACAGATATTCTGGCCTCTTAATTGCTTTGGAAACTCCCACATGCTGCTCACAAGTTTCAGTCTTAGCAATGCGTCCCTTGAACACGGCTCCTTCCAGCAAAAGCCGGGGCATGGCAGTGTACCCAGGCTCGGATCTGGGTGTGACAGCACCAACTGCAGATCGTGCAACAATGGGGCGACCGCTAGCTGAGGCCACTATGGACTACAAGTGATGCCGCCAGCACCGGGGGGGGGCTGAGGGATTCCTCTCCCTTTCAGTGGACACGCACACCAGATGGCACAGAGGAGAGGAAGACACTCTCCCACACTTTGTGTTCATGTTGGGGGGACAGCCGTCCCACCTCATCACCAATGTAGAGGGCCAGCAATCAGGCACAGGCCTCACGCAGGCATCCAGGTACTCATGGTAATAATGACAGACACCAGGGAATTAGTGCTGGAGTGTACTGGTCAAGAGTGGCCAGTGCATCTTTAATTAAACGATCGAGCCACACCCTGCCCCCGGGATGAGTGCATGGATACTGTGTATCGTAGTGGCCGGATGGCTCACTACAAATGGGATATGTTCATCACTCAAACATGAAGTCCTCTGCAGATATCGAGTTTGAGTCACAGCAAGTACCCTCAAACCTTTGGCGCTCTCTTGCTGGTACTGTGCAGTACTTCACAATTCCTTATTCTGCCTACTGGGTGTAGCCTCCTTATTGGGTCTGTAGCCCTGCTGTAGTTGTACCCCCTTTTTTTACCCCTTTTGTTTAATCCTAGTACCTGTACTGTTGCCAGACTGTCACAGTACACTAGGTTGAGTGACTTTTGCTGCATGGTAGGCTGGCTTGGTGCTATATGTTGGAAGCCTACAAAAGCTCAATAGACCTTGATCACTCTATAAATCCATCTTGCCTGTGACTGTTTAGTCCTCGCTCGAAGCTCTTCAGGCCTGGGTACCTAAGTTAAATGCTAGCCTAGGCTATGTCTTTTGGGTGATATTTATTTTGGGTATATTTTTAATTTTACACAATTTCATTCCCAGCTGAATCCCTGGAGAGTGAGTATTCAAACTCTTTGTGATGTGTTTTCTCTGAAGTGTCCACCTAATATTGTGGGGGATAAATATCTTGGGATTTCAATTGCTTAAAAAAACACTGTACATAAAATGTTTGTTGGTACAGGCAGAAACCGAGCAGAAGAAAACAAATGATGTGTAAACATACTTTAGAAACTATGCAGGAGGAGACAACACATAAGACAAAGCTGTTGTATTTTCGAAAACTAAGGATATACAGCTTAGTTTCCTTTTTGCCTGTTTTCGATATTTATATATTATCAGGAGAATATTCAGCCAGAAAAGTCATCTTTTCAGTTCATTGATAATATATGCTGGGGAGTATCAGGACACAGGCTCACTTCACTCATCAGATGCTAACTTGAGTAAGGCATCAAAGTTAATGACAAAAGTCACTGTATTATCGTCCCTGGTTGGATCATGGGTCATGTGGATATATAGTTTCAGTACCCACTGTTGTTTCTTATCTTTATGGTGTCTGTTTGAGTTGTGTTTTTTCTCTTCCTTCTTTTTGGTAGGATGTCTTGGCCGTTTTGGGGTCTTAGGTATCTTTAGCTGCTTTTGTTCACCCTCATTTTCTGCAATTGTTGCCTCCAGTTACCCTGTGGGTGGTTTACTGCTGCGGCATGGGGTTTGACATCTTTTACCCGCTTTGCCATTTTCTGCTTGATGTGTCCCTGGTCTCTTTATGGGAGGAATTCTTTCATATTGTGACTGTACCATGGAAGTCACTCGTCACCTTTTGATTCAAGTCTCTGACTCTCTGTCTACAAATATGTGGTTCAAGTTCAGCATGAACCAGTGCATGATTCATACTCCTATCTGCTTCAAGGTCTGTTCAACTCCAAAGTGTTGCAATGATCTCTCTGGAAAGTGAAACATCAACACGTTTTCCCCTGCTAAGCTGGTTACTTGTGCCTACTCACCATTCTCTGATGAGATTGGGAAAGCCTTTTCTCTGTGTCACAGTATTGTCCCTACTTTCCCAAAGTATCCTCTCCTAATGCTTCACTGGCATGTTTCCCCTTTTCACCCACAGGTCCCAGTCATGCTTTGGGTGCAGTCTCCTATTGTGATTGGTGGCTCAGATAAAGCTTGACTGCATGTCCCTTTGTCTGCCACAGTTTCCTTAGTGGGGGAAAAACTGCCTGCTGTGTGATGGATGTCTGCTGGTACTTCCATTTAAATGGCTTAACCTTATTATCCAGTGTATGCTACTTGGTGGGGAGTGTTTGATTTCTGGTATACTTGTACACATGTGTGCTTAGCCTCAGCTAGTTCAGTGTCTCAAGTTAAATTGTTGCACTTGATGGGAGACTACTGGTTGCCCTCCTATTGGCACAATTAGCTTTTTACATGGGTCATGGCAGTTCTATTGGGTGTCTTGTTCAGAATCTCCTTAGGGCGGTGTGGGGGCGAGACTTGTTTCAACATTACAAAGGAATGTATTCCAATGCCTGGACTTGACATTGTTTTTAAATAGGATGGGATTGCTTTTGCAGCCTTGCTGTTTCTGGGCTCTTCTAGAAAACGGTTTTCCTGATTTAATAACTGTTGTTCCTGGCTGCCTTTTGCCCTTGTGGTCATTGGATTGCTTTGCTGCCCATAGGAAGGTGATCTTATCTTGCTGTGGAAAAATGGAGGGAGCTATTTGACTCCTATTTAATTGCAATCGACAGAGATAAATTTTCTAAAGCAGGAAAACAAGGTGTATTGCTCCACAATTTAGGCACTAAACTTCAGATGAACAAACTCTAGTAAATGGTGATGGTGAACCTAGGGACATATTGGAAATGTCCATGGCAACATTCGAAATACATTTTGGACCAAGAATGAATGTGGAGATGAAGAGAAATAATTTCTTCACAGTGGTTCAAAGCAAGACTGAAAAAGATGGGGAACTATATGTCTTCATTAAAAAGTCTTGCATACATGTGTGATTTGGGGGATTTAACAGATCCCTCAATAAGGGATCAATTAGTATGTTGTACAAATAATTCGAGAGTGCAAGAGAAACTACTAGCAAAGAACCTAACTTTAAAAGATGCTACAGATATTGTTCAAGGATAGGAACACACATCAGGGAAATGCGTGATAAACCTGCCAGCACAATTGAGAGTGGTAAATCTTAATATGACTATGCTGGATGATGAGGAGTCTAAAATGTCTGTGTACTTTTGGGCATTACAAATTCAATGAACAATCATAATTTAGTCAAAGATACCAAATACACCAAAGTGAGGTTTTATAGGTGTGGCAATCCTATCCACCTTTCTAATAGACCCACTTGCTTTGCCAGAAATTGAACTGTAGAAATTGCAGTAAAAAGGGGCATTTGGCAAGAGTGTGCAGGAAAGCAAGCATAGTGTAATTGACCAGCCTGAATTACATCAGCAGACTATTTTATGTGGATCTCAAACAGAAGTATCCATGGTGAATCAGGCTAATGATGAAGTGGGTGGTGGCCATATCATTATGTCTGAATGCCAAATATTGGTGAGGGTGAAGGAGATTACACTTTTAGCTGATTCTGGATCCCCATTTAATTTAATAGGAGACAAAAACTGGGAACCATATTTGACAAAGAGAACATACAATTGTGTGCTCCTGTCATCAGTCTTAGTGGGTCTTGAGGTACAAAGTTTGACCTTGTAGGTCATACTGTGATTAATATCAACTTTAAAGGATGTGAAATGTTGGAAAGGTGTATGTGGTGAAATGAGGGGATAACCTATTGGGTTGGTGCCATCAAAATAACTTAGGCATTACTCTAGATCCTAATCGTCCAGGCCAGGTCATGTTCATAACTAATTTCAGCAAGCAAAAAGATGTAGTGTGTGAATTTCCAGAGGTTTTCAGAAAAGGCCTAGGTTTTGCTAAAATGATGTGAACATAAAATTGTTCTTAAAAAAATGTCCATAAATTTAGGAAAGTTCCTAATCTCATGATGGGACCTTTGAGAGAAGATTTTGGCAGACTGAAGGGTTTGGATGTGGTAGAGGAGATTGAAGTTTCTGAATGGTTGGCTCCTGTGTTGTTCCCACGCAAAGACAATGGATCTAAAATAAAGATGTGTGTGGACATAAGGGCCTTAACCAATGTATTTGGGTGGATCACCAACCACTTCTGAATATACCCAAGATCCTATTTAGGTTGAATGGTGTGAATGTATTCACTGTCATGGATCTCTGTGCAGGCTATCACCAGGTGATGCTGCATAAGGATTCACGTAACCTCATTTCCTTTGTAGCACCACTCTGAGTGTATGGACTTAAGAGAATGCCTTTGTGTCTTGCTTCAGCTGCTGCATATTTTCAAAAGCTAATGAAGGGAGCTCTAGAAGTTATTAGCAATGTACTGTTCTTCCAAGAAGACATCCTTATTTTTGGGGAGGATAGACAAAGCCATGATCTTGTTCTGAGAGCAGTTTTAGAAAAGTTGAAGAACAGTGGTCTTACTCAGAAACTAGAGAAGTGCAAGTTTAAAATGGGTACTGTATCATACTTAGGACATACAATATCTGGTGAAGGAAGAAGACCTAAGGTAGATTTGACAGAATCCATAACAAAAGCACCCGCTCCTGTTGATAAAGATGGTGTTCTATCATTCCTTAGTTTGGCTGAATACTACTCAAAATGTGTTCAATGTTTTGCCAGTATATTGATGCCTCTGAGGTTATTGTTGAAAAAGGGAGCTAGGTTTAAGAGACCAAGGGAATGTGAAGAAACATTTTCTCAAATTAAGTTGGAGGTTGGGAGTCTGTTCAATTTAGGACATTTTGATGTTACTAAAATAACAGTTTTGACCACGGATGCCAGTTCAGAGGAGTTGGCTCAGATAGTGGATGGAGAGAATGTTATATCAGTTGTCTCAAGTTCTCTCAAAGGAGCAGAGGAAAGGTATTCTATCATCGAGCATGAGTCACTCGCATGTGTGTGTCATTCATCACTTCAAATTGTTTCTTTGGGGTTTGCCTTTCACCCTGAGGTCCAATCACAGTCTTTTAACTCAGGTGTTTACATGTAAAGGTACTGAAAGATCAACTCAAAGAATCAAAAGGTCCATGGAGAGTGTAATGGAATTTAACTTAATATGTAAATATTTGCCTTGTGTTTGTAATGCTGCAGCAGATTGTCTGTCCAGGGTGCTGCTTGACAAACAGGTGAAACCTGAGGCAAAATTCCCCATCATGTGGGTCAATGAAGCAGCCATAAATGAAGTTGAGTGGAGGGAAAAGTGCAGAAAGGATGTAGATTGAATTAAAGTCATGGAATGTGCAATGATCGAGTGACCTGAATGGGTGATATCTGATGAAGTGAAGAAATGTTGGTATGTGAAAGAGGAATTAAACATTATTGATGTGGCAAATTGTTCAGGGGAGATCATTGAATTCCTTCAATAGGAGTGAGGAATAATTTCTTGAATCTGACTCCTAAGGGGGGTCCTTGACAGGAACCTCGACAAGGAGAGAGTGAGAGAAAACTATTGGTCGCCTTGATTGGACAGACAACCAGAAAGCCTAGTGACAGACTGTTGAATTTGTGCAAGCAAGTTTGAGAGGACAACACTTTTGTCTCCTGTGGAGGTGCCAGAGGAGCCTTGGTGGAATTTGCGACTGGTTATAGATGGACTTTTTAAATTGTTGTCCCGCTGGTGAGAGTTATGTTTTTATATTGATGTTTCATATTGATGGATTGCACATCCAAATGGGTGACTGCTTGTTGTACAAACCCCTTTCACCTAATAAAATTGCCAGGCCCCGGGGGATGGGGTCCTTGGGGCCACAATCCGCCCAGGGAGCGGAAATGTGCCCTGTCCCCCACACAACATGCAGGGACCCAGGGGATGGGTCTTCAGGGGTGAAATCACCTGGGGCGGTCGCATGCGCCCTCCCCATTAAATATGGTGCTGGGCCCTGAAGGGTAGGGTCCCCAGGGCCGAAATCGGATATGGAAGGGGTCTATGTGTCCCCTCACCCTGAAATATGTTGCCGGCACCGGGGGATGGGGTTCCTGGGTTCAAAAGCAGCCCAGGGAGGGGTGACCTATTTCATAGGTGCCAGATGTGGCCTGGAGAGAAGGCCCACTGGTTGGCTGCCTGTGGAGGGTTGGCCAAAGGCTATGTGCAGCATGGGGTTGGCCTCAGGGCCTGGTCACAGGCCATGCCATAGCCCATCCCCCTTCCACATAGGGTGCACTGCTAATTACCTTCAAAAGATGTTTTTTGTTTAAATTTACTGCTTGAGCTTTCAGCAAAGCCTGTTATTGTAGATATATTCCACTGCAAAAGTGAAAATCTTAATTTTCAAAAATGTACACAATTTGTGCAGTGATTAATAATTTCTAAAAGGAATAACTTCATATTTTTAATTAAATGGCCTGTAATACTACATCTAATGAACTATTACAAGCCCACAACATAAACATTCTCACTTCTGCCAATCAAGAGCAAATGATAATGTCCCTCTCGCACAAAACACCCAACACCAGGAACAAGTTACCGCATGCATGTCAGAAGTGGCCACCTGTATGAAATCCAACTACCTCAAATTGAACTCAGACAAAAACAAGGTGATAGTCTTCAGGAAGAACACCTCACTATAGGACTACACCAGGTGGCCCACAGAATTTTGATCCACCCACATAAGCCTGCTCGCAAGCGAGAAATTCGGAATCACCATAGACAATAAACTGGACTTGACTGCCCAAGTCAATGCAGTGGGCTTGTCCTGTTTCAACACCCTAAGGATGCTGATGAAAATCTTCAAAAGGCTACCAGACAAGACCAGGAAAACATTAAACATCCTAAGGATACTGACGAACATCTTCAAAAGGCTACCAGACAAGACCAGGAAAACTATCACACAAGCCCTCATCACCAGCAAACCATAACATGAAAACACCCTGTTGGCAGAGATTAGCAACCAGTTTAAAAGAAGACAGCAGACTGTCTGGAATGCAGCAGCCAGCCATACTGTTTGCCACACATGGCGTGCACAGAGAAATTGTTTAATTGCATTTATAATTTTAAAAAGAAAACTTCAATATAAGTAGTCTGATTAATAAGGAGTTGCAAGACTACAGAAGGGAGAAATGTTGGAAATAGAACATGAGCTAATAAAGCAGGTTGGGCTCACTTAACCTGGGTTCATCCCACAGACCTACAGCAGGTGGGGTGAGCTCAGCTTCAGGCTCAACCCATATATCAAACCATATACCAACACCCCCAAGCCCACATCATACCACACCTTAGGGAACTCCACTGGCTCCTGATACACAAGCGTGCATAATTCAAACTCCACACCTACTGCTGCAAACCACTCCACAAAACTAGTCCTGCCTACCTGAAAAGCTGCATTCACTTCCACTAACCTTCCAGCCACCTGCACTCTGCTGGTCTCTCACTAGCACACACCCCATACATAAACAAAAGTAGAGCAGGGGGCAGCGCCTTCTCACACCTGGCCCTTAGACCATGGAACAACCTCGCACAACACATCAAAGCCTCCTTCTCTCTTTTTGATTTTAGCAAGAATCTGAAGACCTGGCTCATGAGTAAGCCCCCAGGGCTTGGCCTCACACACCTGCTACAGAGTGCCTAAATGCTCTCATGGGTAATCAGAGTGTTATAAAATCACCAATAACATAACATAACATAACATAACATAACATAACATAACATAACATAACATAACATAACATATCAATGTGTTATACAGACCTTATTCAGTCAGTGAGTTGTGTGCTGCATGATACATAATAAAACACACTACAGGATAGTTTAACAATATAGTTTTGATCAGCTCAATTTAAATTGACATAAAATAGTTTTTTAAGCAACAACTATTTTCAAAACTCTGATTTCTAACTGCAGTTTAGGTTGTACCTCATAGTGAATATCGTAGGCTTACCTAAACAGATGACACCAGCATCATTGTTGTGACCACACGTATTTTTGTATAACCCAACATAACGACAATGCAACAAGCTTGGCTCATCCCCACGGCAGTTCACGTAGTCCAGGAGAATTTTTCCATTGCCTTCTCCAAAGTAAGCATTTTTGGGAGCAGAATGTACTGGGCCACACCCAAGCTGTGTGCAGACTACCTTTGCATTAAAGGTGTTCCAGTAAGTGTCACACACTGTCTCCCAAGAGTTATTGTAGAAAATCTCAACACGACCCTCACATGCGTGGCCTCCACCCTGGAGCCGAATGGGAAGAATTCCTGCAAGAGAGGCACGATAAACAGAAGACCAATTTGTTAGTTCCTTAAACATAATCAAAATCCCACAACAGAGTTGATACACTGTGATTAATCAGGAGAACAAAATAAATAAGAATCAATATTGAATATTGAATGGCCATGGTTTTTTATGCATTTCCAGATTTACCAAACCTGGTAAACCTGGGGATGCACCAAAAATGTATGCTCCCCCAGGAGAGGCATAACACGGAGAAACAGCTTTATTTCTCCTCACTTTTCCTCTTTCTATGTGTGCTGCATCCTGCAACACACATGGAAAGAGGAAAATGTCTCTCCGGATTATTTTTTGTGCAAGAAGGTCTCCCTTCCTGCAAAAAAACAATCCTGTATGCAACTCAGGCTGCATAGGTGCTAGGCTGCCAAAAGTGTGGCGGCGCAGAGGAAAAAGCCAGGAATGTGCAGCATTGGATAAATACGGCACATTCCTTGCCCTTTCTCTGTGATCAGGGCAGTGCAGCAAGGTGACTTGCTGCGCTACCCTTCGGCACAAAACCCATAAATATGGGCCTTAGTACATTAGACCTTATGAAGATCAGAAAGGAAATTAAGATGTGGAGCTTCGCGAAATAAGGAGATCTCTCCCCTCTTTCTCTCAACAACCTCCAAGATAATGCAGTTGCTGCCTCTAACTGCGGCAATGGGTTTAGTAACTGGGTTGATGGTTCGTCGGTCACACTAAAAAACTCATAGGGAACGCGAATAAGAAATAGCAGATGACAAAAATAACTTGCTTCCACTCGGTCTTTCTGTCTTTTCCTGCCACAACACTTCAGTGGCACGACTCAAGAAAGGATGGGAACCTGGATAAGGTGACACATGACACTAAAATACTTATATCGTAGGTCACACTGCAAATAAAAAAGCGTCTCAAGCAAGCACTTTCTCACTACGTAGTAAGCAACTCATCTAGCAATGAACTATGGTGCCTTGGAAGAAACATGAACAGATACACAAATGGAATTAGATGTGGTTTATCTTTTATTTATTTATTTAGGTTCTTGATATATCACGCCCAGACACTGAACACAGTTTTTCTGGGCGCTTTACGTAGATTAGATATACATCAACACAGGGAGACAAGCAAATAACCTGTCATGAATAGGAGATGCTGGTCTCTAAAGGGATGATTTTATCATTGTAGTGCGTTACCTCCGAAGAACCAGTAACATAGATGGGTATAGATTACTAATGCTGTTTTAGGATATGTCATTTAAAGTCCTTTTGAAAACGAAGATTCATGAGGCTTATTGGGCATGTGTCAGCACAGCATTCCAGATGCTTGGAGAATTTCCACAGTATGGTGTTGCAGGCCTGGGCCATGCTCGAGCTGTCTTTGATATTTTCTTTTGTAGCATCAAAGTCCACAGTGAACCCAATGGGCCTTTCTGAATATGCTACAAGATTTTACTCCTTAATGGAAGTCAAAGTAGGAGTTGGCTGAGCCAATGTCGGTCTAGGCCATTCATTATTTATATTTTACGACTCACTCCTCAAATGAAAGGAAAACATGATGCACACTACAGAAAAAAAGTGAGAAGCATTGACAATTGTTGCGCTCCTTTAAGTAGTAAGAATAATATTTACCTGTGAGAGAAGTTGATGTTGTGGTTGGAATTGTTGTGACTGTGGTCGCTGTTGTTCCTGCGGATGTTGTAGTGCCTGAAAAATGAACATAGTGAAGAAAATGAGGTCCAGGGCCTCTTACAAAAGACATAACCTTTATATAAGTTCTCATTGTCCAGTTTGAAGATGTCAATTTTTGTCTTTGTAGTGAAAGAAACAATTTTGATGCAATTCACTCAGATCGCATATTTTTTGTCATCCCTAGAGGTGTTGTGAAAAAACACAGACACCCTAACCACATACTTAAAAAGGTCATTCATCTGGACTTTCCTTAGGCTGTATGTCAGAATAACAATATTGACCTTGAAAGTAGAGCTAGAGATAAGAATAGTAAATCTATACTTACCTGTAAATACTGACTTTGACACTATTGTGGAAGATGATATTCTAGCCACTAGTGTGTGGGACGGTATTTAATACTCACTATGCTGGTAGAAAACCAGTTCTTTGCAGTATAAAAGAGTAGGTAACAAGATACATTTCATAATCAGCTTCATTATTAAAGGGCACTCTGAGAAGTTTTCTTTGATATGACCATTCAACACATTTTAAAACACAACTTAGGGAAAATAAAAAGTCAAAGGGTGTTTACCTTGCCAAAATTAGACACACCGGGATGACCCCTTGTGAGACAAAATCACTATGACAGCCCTTTTGAATGAGGGTCAAGACCTTTATTCAGTTTAGTGTTATTCTAGTTGCTTTGTCATTCAAGCGCAACACACAGTAGACGAATTTTGAGAGAAACTCCTCAGTACCAAGAGGATATGGGTCTTCAAGAGACAGAAAGGACAAAACGCCCCTAAGTTCTATGACATCTACATAAACAGTTGCAGCAGCACAATGCAAAAAATAAAGCCAATAGTGTACACACATACAAAACATATTTGTAATGTATTTCTACCAATAAAATGTATATCAATACACACATATATAAAAAAAAAATATTAACTAAGTACGATTTCACAAGACTATGTGAAACACAATAACCCCTTCTCATTCATCACCAGTGAGGGCTGGTTAAGTTAGACATCCTTGCTCCAAACCAATAATGTGAGTTGAGAAATAAATTCACAATATTCTTCAGTGTGTTTCAGTGGTATGGCTTGGTACTAACAACCTTCTTCAGGGTACATAATTTGGAAATCTTCCACATAAAAGTTACACATATGTTAACCACTTTGCTGCCAGGCCTTTTCCCCCTCCTGTGCCAGGCCTTTTTTTGCCTATTTGGGGCAGTTCGCGCTTAGGCCCGCATAACTTTTTGTCCACATAAGCTAACCAAGCCAAATTTGCGTCCTTTTTTTCCAACATCCTAGGGATTCTGGAGGTACCCAGACTTTGTGGGTTCCCCTGAAAGAGGCCAAGAAATTGGCCAAAATACAGGGAAAATTTTGTTTTTTTCAAAAAAATTTGAAAAAGTGGCTGCAGAAGAAGGCTTGTGGTTTTTCCCCTAAAAATGGCATCAACAAAGGGTTTGCGGTGCTAAACTCAGCAGCTTCCCAGCTTTCAGGAACAGGCAGACTTGAATCCGAAAACCCAATTTTTCAACACAATTTTGGCATTTTACTGGGGCATACCCCATTTGTGCAATTTTTTGTGCTTTCAGCCTCCTTCCAGTCAGTGACAGGAATGGTCATGAAACCAATGCTGGATCCCAGAAACCTAAACATTTCTGAAAAGTAGACAAAATTCTGAATTCAGCAAGGGGTCATTTGTGTAGATCCTACAAGGGTTTCCTACAGAAAATAACAGCTGAAAAAGAAAAATATTGAAATTGAGGTGAAAAAAACATCAATTTTTCTCTACTTTTTACTCTGTAACTTTTCCCTGCAATGTCAGATTATCGAAAGCAATATACCGTTACGTCTGCTGGACTCCTCTGGTTGCGGGGATATATAGGGTTTGTAGGTTCATCAAGAACCCGAGGAACCCAGAGCCAATAAATGAGCTGCACCCTGCAGTGCGTTTTCATTCTATACCGGGTATACAGTAATTCATTTGCTGAAATATAAGGAGTAAAAAATAGCTATCAAGAAAACCTTTGCATTTCCAAAAAGGGCACAAGATAAGGTGTTGAGGAGCAGTGGTTATTTGCACATCTCTGAATTCCGGGGTGACCATAGTAGCACGTGAATTACATGGAATTTCTCAAATAGATGTCTTTTTTACACACACCCCTATATTTGGAAGGAATAAATGTAGAGAAAGACAAGGGGCAATAACACTTGTTTTGCCATTCTATGTTCCCCCAAGTCTCCCGATAAAAATGATACCTCACTTGTTTGGGTAGGCCTAGCGCCCGCGACAGGATATGCCCCAAAACACAACGTGGACACATCACAGAAAACAGAGCTGTTTTTAGCAAAGTGACTACCTGTAGATTTTGGCCTCTAGCTCAGCCGCCACCTAGGGAAACCTACCAAACCTGTGCATTTCTGAAAACTAGAGACCTAGGGGAATCCAAGGAGGGGTGACTTGTGTGGCTCGGACCAGGTTCTGTTACCCAGAATCCTTTGCAAACCTCAAAATTTGGCTAAAAAAACACATGTTCCTCACATTTCTGTGGCAGAAAGTTCTGGAATCTGAGAGGAGCGACAAATTTCCTTCCACCCAGCATTCCCCCACGTCTCCCGATAAAAATGATACCTCACTTGTGTGGGTAGGCCTAGCGCCCGCGACAGGATATGCCCCAAAACACAACCTGGACACATCACAGAAAACAGAGCTGTTTTTAGCAAAGTGACTACCTGTAGATTTTGGCCTCTAGCTCAGCCGCCACCTAGGGAAACCTACCAAACCTGTGCATTTCTGAAAACTAGAGACCTAGGGGAATCCAAGGAGGGGTGACTTGTGTGGCTCGGACCAGGTTCTGTTACCCAGAATCCTTTGCAAACCTCAAAATTTGGCTAAAAAAACACATGTTCCTCACATTTCTGTGGCAGAAAGTTCTGGAATCTGAGAGGAGCGACAAATTTCCTTCCACCCAGCATTCCCCCACGTCTCCCGATAAAAATGATACCTCACTTGTGTGGGTAGGCCTAGCGCCCGCGACAGGATATGCCCCAAAACACAACCTGGACACATCACAGAAAACAGAGCTGTTTTTAGCAAAGTGACTACCTGTAGATTTTGGCCTCTAGCTCAGCCGCCACCTAGGGAAACCTACCAAACCTGTGCATTTCTGAAAACTAGAGACCTAGGGGAATCCAAGGAGGGGTGACTTGTGTGGCTCGGACCAGGTTCGGTTACCCAGAATCCTTTGCAAACCTCAAAATTTGGCTAAAAAAACACATGTTACTCACATTTCTGTGGCAGAAAGTTCTGGAATCTGAGAGGAGCCACAAATTTCCTTCCACCTAGCGTTCCCCCACGTCTCCCGATAAAAATGATACCTCACTTGTGTGGGTAGGCCTAGCGCCCGCGACAGGATATGCCCCAAAACACAACGTGGACATATCACAGAAAACAGAGCTGTTTTTAGCAAAGTGACTACCTGTAGATTTTGGCCTCTAGCGCAGCCGCCACCTAGGGAAACCTACCAACCCTGTGCATTTCTGAAAACTAGAGACCTAGGGGGATCCAAGGAGGGGTGACTTGTGTGGCTCGGTCCAGGTTCTGTTACCCAGAATCCTTTGCAAACCTCAAAATTTGGCTAAAAAAACACATGTTCCTCACATTTCTGTGGCAGAAAGTTCTGGAATCTGAGAGGAGCCACAAATTTCCTTCCACCCAGCGTTCCCCCACGTCTCCCGATAAAAATGATACCTCACTTGTGTGGGTAGGCCTAGCGCCCGCGACAGGATATGCCCCAAAACACAACGTGGACATATCACAGAAAACAGAGCTGTTTTTAGCAAAGTGACTACCTGTAGATTTTGGCCTCTAGCTCAGCCACCACATAGGGAAACCTACCAAACCTGTGCATTTCTGAAAACTAGAGACCTAGGGGAATCCAAGGAGGGGTGACTTGCGGGGCTTGGACCAGGTTCTGTTACCCAGAATCCTTTGCAAACCTCAAAATTTGGCTAAAAAAACACATGTCCCTCACATTTCTGTGGCAGAAAGTTCTGGAATCTGAGAGGAGCTACAAATTTCCTTCCACCCAGCGTTCCCCCAAGTCTCCCGATAAAAATGATACCTCACTTGCGTGGGTAGGCCTAGCGCCGGCGACAGGAAACACCCCAAAGCGCAACGTGGACACATCCTAAATTTTGGAAAAAAACAGAGGTGTTTTTTGCGAAGTGCCTACCTGTAGATTTTGGCCTCTAGCTCAGCCGGCACCTAGGGAAACCTACCAAACCTGTGCATTTCTGAAAACTAGAGACCTAGGGGAATCCAAGGAGGGGTGACTTGCGGGGCTCGGACCAGGTTCTGTTACCCAGAATCCTTTGCAAACCTCAAAATGTGGCTAAAAAAACACATGTCCCTCACATTTCTGTGGCAGAAAGTTCTGGAATCTGAGAGAAGCTACAAATTTCCTTCCACCCAGCGTTCCCCCAAGTCTCCCGATAAAAATGATACCTCACTTGCGTGGGTAGGCCTAGCGCCGGCGACAGGAAACACCCCAAAGCGCAACGTGGACACATCCTAAATTTTGGAAAAAAACAGAGGTGTTTTTTGCGAAGTGCCTACCTGTAGATTTTGGCCTCTAGCTCAGCCGGCACCTAGGGAAAGCTACCAAACCTGTGCATTTCTGAAAACTAGAGACCTAGGGGAATCCAAGGAGGGGTGACTTGCGGGGCTCGGACCAGGTTCTGTTACCCAGAATCCTTTGCAAACCTCAAAATTTGGCTAAAAATACACATGTTACTCACATTTCTGTGGCAGAAAGTTCTGGAATCTGAGAGGAGCCACAAATTTCCTTCCACCTAGCGTTCCCCCACGTCTCCCGATAAAAATGATACCTCACTTGTGTGGGTAGGCCTAGCGCCCGCGACAGGATATGCCCCAAAACACAACGTGGACATATCACAGAAAACAGAGCTGTTTTTAGCAAAGTGACTACCTGTAGATTTTGGCCTCTAGCTCAGCCGCCACCTAGGGAAACCTACCAAACCTATGCATTTCTGAAAACTAGAGACCTAGGGGGATCCAAGGAGGGGTGACTTGCGGGGCTCGGACCAGGTTCTGTTACCCAGAATCCTTTGCAAACCTCAAAATTTGGCTAAAAAAACACATGTTCCTCAAATTTCTGTGGCAGAAAGTTCTGGAATCTGAGAGGAGCCACAAATTTCCTTCCACCCAGCGTTCCCCCACGTCTCCCGATAAAAATGATACCTCACTTGTGTGGGTAGGCCTAGCGCCCGCGACAGGATATGCCCCAAAACACAACGTGGACATATCACAGAAAACAGAGCTGTTTTTAGCAAAGTGACTACCTGTAGATTTTGGCCTCTAGCTCAGCCGCCACCTAGGGAAACCTACCAAACCTATGCATTTCTGAAAACTAGAGACCAAGTGGAATCCAAGGAGGGGTGACTTGTGTGGCTCGGACCAGGTTCTGTTACCCAGAATCCTTTGCAAACCTCAAAATTTGGCTAAAAATACACATGTTACTCACATTTCTGTGGCAGAAAGTTCTGGAATCTGAGAGGAGCTACAAATTTCCTTCCACCCAGCGTTCCCCCAAGTCTCCCGATAAAAATGATACCTCACTTGCGTGGGTAGGCCTAGCGCCGGCGACAGGAAACACCCCAAAGCGCAACGTGGACACATCCTAAATTTTGGAAAAAAACAGAGGTGTTTTTTGCGAAGTGCCTACCTGTAGATTTTGGCCTCTAGCTCAGCCGGCACCTAGGGAAACCTACCAAACCTGTGCATTTCTGAAAACTAGAGACCTAGGGGAATCCAAGGAGGGGTGACTTGCGGGGCTCGGACCAGGTTCTGTTACCCAGAATCCTTTGCAAACCTCAAAATTTGGCTAAAAATACACATGTTACTCACATTTCTGTGGCAGAAAGTTCTGGAATCTGAGAGGAGCCACAAATTTCCTTCTACCCAGCGTTCCCCCAAGTCTCCCGATAAAAATGATACATCACTTGTGTGGGTAGGACTAGTGCCCACGAAAGGAAAGGGCCCAAAACACAACGTGGACACATCACATTTTTTTATAAAAAGCAGTGCCTACCTGTGGATTTTGGCCTGTAGCTCAGCCGACACCTGAGGAAACCTAGCAAACCAGTGCATTTTTGAAAACTAGAAACCCAGGGGAATCCAAGATGGGGTGACTTGCGGGGCTCAGACCAGGTTATGTTACCCAGAATCCTTTGCAAACATCAAAATTTGGCCCAAAAAACACTTTTTCCTCTCATTTCGGTGACAGAAAGTTCTGGAATCTGAGAGGAGCCACAAATTTCCTTCCACCCAGCGTTCCCCTAAGTCTCTCGATAAAAATGGTACATCACTTCTGTGGGTAGGCCTAGCGCCCACAAAAGGAAATGGCCTAAAACACAACGTGGACACAACATATTTTTTCACAGAAAACAGAGGTGTTTTTTGCAAGGTGCCTACCTGTGGTGTTTGGCCTGTAGCTCAGCCGGCCCCAGGGGGGGGGGCAGAAATGGCCTAAAATAAATTTGCCCCCCCAACCCCCACCCTCCCCCGCCGGGAGCGACCCTTGCCTACGGGGTCGCTCCCCCTGCGTGACATTGGCACCAAAAAACAAATCCCCGGTGCCTAGTGGTTTCTGCCCCCTTGGGGGCAGGTTGACCTAAACTCAGCCAATCTGCCCCCAAGGGGGGCAGAAATGGCCTAAATACAATTTGTCCCCCAGGGGAGCGACTTTTGCCTGATGGGTCGCTCCCCATCTCTAAAAAAAAAAAAACAAAGAAAAAAAAGAAAAATTCCCCTGGCGCCTAGAGGTTTCTGCCCCCCCCCCCCCCCCGGGGGCAGATCGGCCTAATAATAGGCCGATCTGCCCCCCGGGGGGGCAGAAATGGCCTAAAATAAATTTGCCCCCCCAACACCCACCCCCCCCCGGGAGCGACCCTTGCCTACGGGGTCGCTCCCCCTGCGTCACATTGGCACCAAAAAACAAATCCCCGGTGCCTAGTGGTTTCTGCCCCCTTGGGGGCAGGTTGACCTAAACTCAGCCAATCTGCCCCCAAGGGGGGCAGAAATGGCCTAAATACAATTTGTCCCCCAGGGGAGCGACTTTTGCCTGATGGGTCGCTCCCCATCTCTAAAAAAAAAAAAACAAAGAAAAAAAAGAAAAAGTCCCCTGGCGCCTAGAGGTTTCTGCCCCCCCCCCCCGGGGGCAGATCGGCCTAATAATAGGCCGATCTGCCCCCCGGGGGGGCAGAAATGGCCTAAAATAAATTTGCCCCCCCAACACCCACCCCCCCCCAGGAGCGACCCTTGCCTACGGGGTCGCTCCCCCTGCGTCACATTGGCGCCAAAAAACAAATCCCCGGTGCCTAGTGGTTTCTGCCCCCTTGGGGGCAGATTGACCTAAAATTGGCCAATCTGCCCCCAGGGGGGCAGAAATGGTCTAAATACAATTTGCCCCCCCCAGGGGAGCGACCCTTGCCTGATGGGTCGCTCCCCATCTCTAAAAAAAGAACCAACAAAAAAAAAAACACACAAAAAAAAAATTGCCCTGGCGCCTAGAGTGTTCTGCCCCCCCCCCCGGGGGCAGTTCAGCCTAATAATAGGCCGATCTGTCCCCCGGGGGGGGCAGAAATGGCCTAAAATAAATTTGCCCCCCCAACCGCCACCCCCCCCCCCCCGGGAGCGACCCTTGCCTACGGGGTCGCTCCCCCTGCGTCACATTGGCGCCAAAAAACAAATCCCCGGTGCCTAGTGGTTTCTGCCCCCTTGGGGGCAGATTGACCTAAAATTGGCCAATCTGCCCCCAGGGGGGCAGAAATGGTCTAAATACAATTTGCCCCCCCAGGGGAGCGACCCTTGCCTGATGGGTCGCTCCCCATCTCTAAAAAAAGAAACAACAAAAAAAAAAACACACAAAAAAAAAATTGCCCTGGCGCCTACAGTGTTCTGCCCCGCCCCCGGGGGCAGTTCGGCCTAATAATAGGCCGATCTGTCCCCCGGGGGGGCAGAAATGGCCTAAAATAAATTTGCCCCCCCAACCCCCACCCCCCCCCGGGAGCGACCCTTGCCTATGGGGTCGCTCCCCCTGCGTGACATTGGCGCCAAAAAACAAATCCCCGGTGCCTAGTGGTTTCTGCCCCCTTGGGGGCAGATTGACCTAAAATTGGCCAATCTGCCCCCAGGGGGGCAGAAATGGTCTAAATACAATTTGCCCCCCCAGGGGAGCGACCCTTGCCTGATGGGTCACTCCCCATCTCTAAAAAAAGAAACAACAAAAAAAAAACACACAAAAAAAAAATTGCCCTGGCGCCTAGAGTGTTCTGCCCCCCCCCCCCCGGGGGCAGTTCAGCCTAATAATAGGCCGATCTGTCCCCCGGGGGGGGCAGAAATGGCCTAAAATAAATTTGCCCCCCCAACCCCCCCCCCCCCCGGGAGCGACCCTTGCCTACGGGGTCGCTCCCCCTGCGTGACATTGGCGCCAAAAAACAAATCCCCGGTGCCTAGTGGTTTCTGCCCCCTTGGGGGCAGATTGACCTAAAATTGGCCAATCTGCCCCCAGGGGGGCAGAAATGGTCTAAATACAATTTGCCCCCCCAGGGGAGCGACCCTTGCCTGATGGGTCGCTCCCCATCTCTAAAAAAAAGAAACAACAAAAAAAAAACACACAAAAAAAAAATTGCCCTGGCGCCTAGAGTGTTCTGCCCCCCCCCCGGGGGCAGTTCGGCCTAATAATAGGCCGATCTGTCCCCCGGGGGGGCAGAAATGGCCTAAAATAAATTTGCCCCCCCAACCCCCACCCCCCGCCCCCCGGGAGCGACCCTTGCCTACGGGGTCGCTCCCCCTGCGTGACATTGGCGCCAAAAAACAAATCCCCGGTGCCTAGTGGTTTCTGCCCCCTTGGGGGCAGATTGACCTAAAATTGGCCAATCTGCCCCCAGGGGGGCAGAAATGGTCTAAATACAATTTGCCCCCCCAGGGGAGCGACCCTTGCCTGATGGGTCGCTCCCCATCTCTAAAAAAAAGAAACAACAAAAAAAAAACACACCAAAAAAAAATTGCCCTGGCGCCTAGAGTGTTCTGCCCCCCCCCCCCGGGGGCAGTTCGGCCTAATAATAGGCCGATCTGTCCCCCGGGGGGGCAGAAATGGCCTAAAATAAATTTGCCCCCCCAACCCCCACCCCCCGCCCCCCGGGAGCGACCCTTGCCTACGGGGTCGCTCCCCCTGCGTGACATTGGCGCCAAAAAACAAATCCCCGGTGCCTAGTGGTTTCTGCCCCCTTGGGGGCAGATTGACCTAAAATCGGCCAATCTGCCCCCAGGGGGGCAGAAATGGTCTAAATACAATTTGCCCCCCAGGGGAGCGACCCTTGCCTGATGGGTCGCTCCCCATCTCTAAAAAAAAGAAAGAACAAAAAAAAAAAACACAAAAAAAAAAATTGCCCTGGCGCCTAGAGGTTTCTTCCCCCCCTGGGGGCAGATCGGCCTAATAATAGGCCGATCTGCCCCCAGGGGGGGCAGAAATGGCCTAAAATAAATTGCCCTCCCCCCCAGGGAGCGACCCTTGCCTAAGGGGTCACTCCCTTTGCGTGAAATTCACGCAAAGAAAAAACTCCCTGGTGTCTAGTGGTTTCTACCCCCCTTGGGGGCAGATTGGCCTCATCAAAATAGGCCAATCTGCCCCCAAGGGAGGCAGAAATGGCCAAAATATAATTTTCCCCCAAGGGGAGCGACCCTTGCCTAAGGGGTCGCTCCCCACCAAAAAAAAAAAAAAAAAATAAAATAAAAAAAAAAAAAAAAAAATGGTCCCTGGTGCCTAGAGGTTTCTGCCCCCCCTGGGGGCAGAAAAGGCCTTTTCAAAAAAATGCCCCCCCTGGGAGCGACCCTTGCCCAAGGGGTCGCTCCCTTTGGTCAATTTCAATGAAAAAAAAAAAAATCCCTGGTGTCTAGTGGGGTTTCAAAAGCCGGATTGCAAGCAATCCGGCTTTTGAAACCCTCGGAGGGACTTCAAAGGGAAGGAAATACTTTTCCTTCCCTTTGAAGCCCCTCCGGGCCTCCCAAGTGATTGAAAAAGAAATGCTTTTGCATTTCTTTTTCAATCGCGCTGGAAGCAGAGCTTCCAGCGCGACTAGGGAGGCCCCTGTGACAAATCAGCGCGCGCTCGCGCGCTGACGTCACGGGGGGGGTGGGGGGGGTCGGGGGTGGAAGGGGAAGGGATTCCCCGGTCAGCCCTGACCTGGGGGGGTGGGGGGGTGTCCCTCGGGAGGAGCGCTAGCGCTTCTCCCGAGGGAAGCATTCAGGACGTAATGGTTACGTCCATGGCGCCACACGGGCGCTGCCATGGACGTAACCATTACGTCCGTGGCGGGGAAGGGGTTAAACAAATATCACCATCATATCAGGCTACGATCATGCCTAAAAACAAACATAAAACATAACAATTATAAATATATACACTTTGCACAGAAAGCACAGTCGCTGACATTTAACTTGGTGTACTACTCCCACACCGAGACAACAGATTACTCTCCATTTAATATAATCTTTAGAGGCAAATTGGCACAGTCGGTAATTGTTGTTCAATAAATAATTAGGGGTGTTCAGAAATGGTTGTATGATGGAAACCCGCATGCATTTGCCCCGCATGCCTTTACAACGTAGTCTCTACCACAACTGGAATGTCAACATGCATTACTTTACCACGTAAGTTGTTACAACGACTTGCCATAGGGGGAGCTGGACTTTGTAATAGTATAAATTACTATTCCAACTCCACTCTATGCAACATAGGGAAAGTGTTGGACTTAAAAATCCAACACCAGTGCACCAACATGCCACCTAAGACCAGTTGTTGTAACGACTTGTGTGACAAAGTAATGCATGGTAATGTCGCAGTCATTGTAGAGACTGCGTTGTAAGGCACATCGTTGTTCGGACAGCAGGGTAAAGGATGTTTCCCCTGCAAAATTCACCTAATTTGCAGTAGAGTAATTATGAAAAATACCACAAAATTACACAAAATTACTCAAATGCATTTCAAGTTCCAAAAATTTACCGAATTGTCCATGTTTTGATATACTTTTTTATTAGTAAAAATAAATAAATACATACATTTATATGTATGTGTAAATATAGATACATAAATATGTGTGTGTGCGTATACAACATATGGTGTTCTGTGGCTCAGATTGAGTGGATGCTCCTGGCTTGTCTCTCTCTCTCAGTTATCAATCTTTTTTTTCGTTGAAAGGGTTGGGGGTAATGTGGGTGTGTGTTTTATAGTGGTCTGAGTGTGTGGGTGTGGTGTATGTATGTGTGTCAGGTGTGTGTAGTTTGAATTGTCCAACGTGGTGTAGTTTTGTTAGTGTGTGTGTATTATGAGACCGGCGGTGAGTACCGCCAATGGTTTACCGCGGTTGAAAGACCGCCAAGGTGATTCGTGGGTCCTGATGCTGGGCGTATTTCTGTTGACGTAACGGTGTGGGTTTTGGGACCACCAGTTTATAACTGACCTTTGGTCTGGTAGACTTGTGTGGGTCTCTGTATAGTGGCGGATTTCTCTGTGTGGGCCATAATACCCGTAGGGGTATACCGCCGTGGTCACGGTATGTTGGCGGCCGTCAGCATAGCAGTAGGCGGCATTTACCGCCAAGGTTGTAATAAGGGCCTTAGTTTGCATTCTTCTGCAATGCCTAATTTAGAGATTTTGTAATAAAACCCTTTAACGATCTAGAACTGAGTTAGTCAGTGGTCCCAGTCACTATTTCCACTCACTCGGTTAAATTGTTCAGCCTGATGCCAAGGAAGGTGATGCAAGATCAAGGTTGCAGGAGCTGAGCAGAGGTAAATTTTGGGGTGATTGAAATATTGGGGTGCAGTCAAATATTGGATAGACTCCCACAGTAGCAGGGTAGGACTCGGAGAGGAAATAGGGCCTGGGCACAAAAATAAATGTACCCCCCATTAGTGAATCAGCTAGGTAAAAAAGTGGGTCCACATTCTGCAAATCAGGGCAGGTTTAAACTTGTTACGACACTCTGTTTAGGTGTTTTGCAAGATATGGGAGACTGCATGCATTTGCGTTTGTTGCATGCAATGTCTGCGGTAATATTAGGGAAATTAACAATAAAAACTGGTGCACCAGAAAATATAGTAGGCACACGAATGGTTAAAAACCTTCCAACACACTAACCTGTTGGAGCAGTCCTTCTGGAACTGCCAAATTGCCATATCGGCCAGTCCATCCCTGGGTGCTACCTATACTGCGCCTGTGCTCATCTGGTTGCTCTAGCCCATGTGTCCTTTTCCACTTTGGCAATGATGCAATCCTGGCAAGCATGTGTGGGCAGTAGGCTTCTGGGCGGTCTGACTCTGATGATGCTGGCTGCAAGAAGTTTTCTTCTTGGCTTCTTTTTATACCTCATTTTAGCAGGATATTCTTATTTAGCTTGCATGTTCAATTTCACTTGGTCTTGCAGTCTGTCGGGTTTGGAGCTCAGAGCAGCATCCGTCCTATTGACTTCAGCAGCACTTCCAGCAGTTTTTGGCAGACTTGATTTACCAATTTGGCTAAACTTCTCAGATTCTAATTGGCACAATGATATAAAGGGGCGGCAATCAGGCACAGGCCTCCAGGTACTCATGGCAATAATGACACAGACAACAGGGAATCAGTGTTGATGTGCACTGGCCATGAGCATCCAGTGCACCTTTATTTAAACCCTGGGGCCTGCCAGGCCCTCCGAAAGAGTGTATGGATACAATGTATAGTAGTGTCCAGGTGGCTCACTATAACCTTTGAAAGTAAAGCACAAAAGAAAACAAAATGTGTGAAAATAATAAAGCGACATAACCACAGAAATTGTACATGCATATGTTTAGAGGGACGTAAGATCTCCCTCTTCAAAAGCCATCTTAACATACACAGTCTCTCAGCCTCTGGTTGGGTCTTGGATTGGTCCTCAATTGATACAGGTGCTCTTGACGACTCCTATCCGGACATTGAGCTTGTGATTCATCTGTGATGGGCTCAAATCACTCTGATGACCTTTTCCGGCAGTGCTCCTATTGACCTACTTTCATACATTTTCAGCAGCAGTGCCTCCTTTTCATAGTTTGTTTCTTCTTTCATTTTGAACCACAATACATTTCTCAATTCCTCCAGGCCCCTTCTTCTAGCCGTCACCATGGTCCCTTTTATTTCATCACCATACATTTGTTTTCAAAAGGAGTATGAAATTTCCACCCTGAGTGGTGGTCTTTGATAAAAACTTGGTCTCTTCCTCATAGAATGGGCTCCTCCGCTCTTGACTCGCTTTCTCTTTGTTACTCCTTCTCTTCTGCTGGGCAGGTTGAACATCCATGACAGAGGGGTTTCCACGTGCGCCCCAATGGCAGAAGACCCTGTATTGACATTCTCATCAATAGATCGTTTGGGGCACATTCAGTGGTACTATGAGGTGTTACCATATCAGGGAGCTACACCTTGCTGCGCAAGAATGCTTAAGTTTTGACTATCCCTTGATGGCCTTGGCGTGCTAGTTCCGCTGTTTGGGCCCACAAACCATGATTAATAACAATTTGATGGGCTCGTGATTTGAGCCTCATTTCGCTTGCAATGAGCTCATCTTGGCGCCTCCACAGCTGTCTTCTTGCTTACTGTTTAGTCTCTGTGAGACCACGGGTGCCATCTAGGAAATTTCTCCAGTGATGACCTCTCAGTGCTTCTGCTGCTCACATTAGACACCTATCGACTTTGGTGGCTACCGTGAACATGCCAGCTCCATTATCATCTGGACAGATCCCTCCCCAGCTGGGTTATTTACTCCGGGACAGTACACCACCTTGAAGGAATATGTTGAAACTGGACAGCCACCTTTCGATTCTTGGTGTGCCGTTCTGTGCAGTGCCTCGAAAGAGTGGTACCAGGGGCTTGTGATAAGTTACCACTTTTCTGTCCACACAGGTAGAGGTGAAAATGTTTGCATGCCCACCGGATATTCAGTGTTTCCCTTTCGATCTGTGCATATTGTGTCTCTGCCAATGTAAGAGCTCTGCCTGCATACACGGTGTGAACCCACTTCCTTTCACTCTTCATCTGCAATAGCGCTGCTCTCCGCCCCACATGAAACATGTGTCTTGTAGGGCTGAAGTATGCCATGGTGGCGTCATGCAAGAGAGCCATTTTGATGCAATTGAATGCCTGTGCGGCTTTGTTGTTCCATTCCCAGGAGCTGTCTTTTCTGGTCAAGATCCTCAGGGGCTCAGAGAGGGTGGGAAAGTTCGGGATAAATCGGGTGCAGTAATTGGCGATCCTTAAGAAGAAGCTGTGAACTTCTGATGGACTCTATGGGATGGCCACTGTCCTGATGGTCTCAGCCTTACTTGGACCAACTTGTAGATCCTCCTCAGAGAATTTGTATCCAAAGAACTCCACCTCATTAGTATAGAACGCACATTTCTAATGGTGGAGAGGTAATCCTCGCTACACCAGTTGTTGCAGGGCAGTTCTCAGTCTAACATGATGATCTTCAAGGATGCTTGAAAAGATTAGAATATCATCACTCACATTTATTACACAAAGTACGTCAGCTAATGCTTCACGTATGGCATCCTGAAAGACCTCCTCCAATGATGACACCCCAAAACTGATTGGGCCTTGGTGCTATGACTAGCGGTGAAACCCACAGAATAGGGCCAGCCACCTTCTCTATTATCCCAGATTGCTCTAGGTGCTACAACTCCTTTTTCACCAGTGGGAAGAAATGGAAGGCACTTTTCGGTGACGCAGAAACACTGGCTTCAATGTGTCGTCATGGAGTTTTACTTGAATGCCTTTCAGGCATCCCAGCCCTTTAAACTGCTCTAGAAAACCTTTCAGGATCCCATCTTCATGGGACTGATGGGTCTGCTTTGCAAAAGAAAAAAGTGACCAGATCCTCAACTGTGTGGCCGGCTAGTAGGGTTCCGGTGTTTTCTTGAGTCATGTGAAACTTGGCTCATGTTTTGGTGTGTCAGTTGGCTACCTCTACTTTGATGACTCCTCTTAATGGACTAAGGTCTGTTCCCCCATACATGAAGATTTTCACCTTAATGGGGGCAATCTCTGGCTTGGGCTTTTAACTTGAGAAATTGCTCTGCATCAATGACATTGCCTGACGCCCGGTGTCAATCAGGGTGGTGATCTTTGCTCCACTGACAGTTACCTGACACATAGGGGTGGTCTTCTCTTCTGATTTCTTCATCCCATGAGGGAAATGGTGAATACTTCCACCTTGTCTTCATCCTCCAAGTATTTTTCTACTACTTTGGTTGCCGGCTTTAGTCCATCCCCTCTCTCTTCCATGGACAACTGCTGGATGGCTTTTCCCTTTTGAGGTTGGGTTAACCTCTGTGCTGGCACTCTGCCAGATCTTTGCGAAGTGGTTTGGACAGCCACACTCCAGACACATTTTGCCATGTGCAGGGCATCGTTGAGGAGGGTGTTGAGCCAATGCACAGCTACTGCACATCTTTTTGCTCGACCTGGGTGTGACGGGTTCAATTGATCTCACTGGGTGCCGTTGCATGGCCTCATCCCTTTCTTCTTTGTTTTTGACCTTGGTAGATGTCGCTGGGGGTGTTGAGCCGCGTGCAAGGACAGATTCCATTTCTCCCATTTGACTGTCAGACAGCTTGTGGAATCGGGCCAGGATGAGTATGTCATCCAATGTAATGCCGGACTGCTGCAAGATTAGTTTTCGGAGGTTGGATGATCTGCACCCTTGAAAAATATGTGCTCTGATCTGATCTCATCCTGTTTGTTTATTTCTGTGCACATGCTTGTCAATTTCAATAGTCATGCAAAGAACATGTCAACGGACTCACCCTCTGCCTGACGTGCTTGTCAATGTTTAAACGTTTCATAGTCTTGGTTCAACTGGTGGGTCAAATGTCTGTTTAGGGCAGCCACAGCTGCGTCGAAATCATCATCAGCTCTGGTGTTTGGTAAGTTTTCGAATAGCTCATGCAGTTCGTCACCCTCCTAATGCACATCATGGATCGTTTAACAGCTGCATCTGTTTCGCACAAGTAATCGCAGCATGGTCGTTACCAGATCGGCCAGCATACTGAATGGTGGCAGTGCCATCACTGACGCATGTGCATCGTTTTGAGGTTGTGCTTGAGGTGCAGCCTCTTGCTCTAGTGTTGACATGCCCTTTACTGTGTGGTTGCACTAGCTTGTGCTGGTTAAAAGCTCTGTTCCTTGTACTGATAATGGGTACACCTCCCTTTCAGCACAGCTCACATAGACATCCCTGTTGTGCACACCTATCTGTCTAACTTGCTTTTATTGATATATCATGTGTCCAGCTCACCTTTGTGCTGAGTTCTTTTTTCTCTCTATCTGTTGTCCCTCTTGTTCATTTCAAAGGAGAAACTCTCCTTTTCATTGTGTCCAAGTATTCTATAGGACTTGCTGTGCCTCAGCCCCATTTCACAAATGGCCACTGACAGATATGCTGGCCTCTTAATTGCTTTTGAAACTCCCTTGTGCTGCTCACAAGTTTCAGTCTTGGCAATGCGTCCCTTGAAGACGTCTCCTTCCAGCATAAGCCGGGGCATGGCAGTGTACCCAGGCTTGGATCCGGGTGTGACAGCGCCAACTGCAGATCGTGCAACAATGAGGCGACCGCTAGCTGAGGCCACTACGGACCACGGGTGATGCCGCCAGCACCGGGGGGGCTGCGGGATACCTCTCCCTTTCAGTGGACATGCACACCAGATGGCACACAAGACAGGAAGGCACTCTCCCACACTTTGTGTTCATGTTGGGGGGAGAGCGGTCCCACCTCAACACCAATGTAGAGGGCCAGCAATCAGGCACACGCCTCACACAGGCATCCAGGTACTCACGGTAATAATGACAGACACCAGGGAATTAGTGCTGGAGGGCACTGGTCAAGAGTGGCCAGTGCATCTTTAATTAAATGATCGAGCCACACCCTGCCCCCGGGATGAGTGTATGGATACTGTGTATCGTAGTGGCCGGTTGGCTCACAACAAATGGGATGTGTTCATCACTCAAACACGAAGTCCTCTGCAGATGTTGATTTTGAGTCACAGCAAGTACCCTGAAATGTTTGGCGCTCTCTTGCTGGTACCGTGCAGCACTTCACAATTCTTTATTCTGCCTACTGGGTGTAGCCCCCTTATTGGGTCTGTAGCCCTTCTGCAGGTGGACCCCTTTTTTTCTCCTTTTGTTTAATCCTAGTACCTGTACTGTTGCCAGACTGTCACAGTACACTAGATTGAGTGACTTTTGCTGCATGGTAGGCTGGCTTGGTGCTATATCTTGGAAGCCTACAAAAGCTCAATAGACTTTGTTCACTCTATAAATTAATCTTGCCTGTGTCTGTTTAGTCCTCACTCCAAGCTCTTCAGGCCTGGGTACCTAAGTTAAATGCTAGCCTAGGCCAATCTTTTGAGTGATATTTATTTTGGGTATATTTGTAATTTGACACAATTTCATTCCCAGCTGAATCCCTGGGAAGTGAGTATTAAAACTCTTTGCGATGTGTTTTCTCTGAAGTGTTCACCTAATATTGTGGGGGATAAATATCTTGGGATTTCAATTGTTTAAAAAAACACTGTACATAAAATGTTTGTTTGCACAGGAAGAAACCGAGCAGAAGAAAACAAATGATTTGTAAACATACTTTAGAAACTATACAGGAGGAGACAACACATAAGACAAAGCTGTTGTATTTTTGAAAACTAAGGTTATACAGCTTAGTTTCATTGTTGCCTGTTTTCGATATTCATATATGATCAGGAGAATATTCAGCCAGAAAAGTTGACTTTTCAGTTTATCGATAATATAAGCTGGGAAGTATCAGGACACAGGCTCACTTCACTCATATCAGATGCTAACTTGAGTAAGACATCAAAGTTAATGACAAATGTGCCTGTATTATCGTCCCTGGTTGGATCATGGGTCATGTGGATATATAGTTTCTGTACCCACTGTTGTTTCTTATCTTTATGGTGTCTGTTTGAGTTGTGTTTTTTCTCTTCCTTCTTTTTGGTAGGATGTCTTGGCCCTTATGGGGTCTTAGGTATCATTGACTGCTTTTGTTCACCCTCATTCTCTGCAATTGTTGCCTCCAGTTACCCTGTGGGTGGTTTACCGCTGCGTCATGGGGCTTGACATCTTTTACCCGCTTTGCCATTTTCTGCTTGATGTGTCCCTGGGCCTTTCATGGGAGGAATTCTTACTTGGACCACTGGTGAGGGCCTTTTCATATTTCGACTGTAGCATGGAAGTCACTCGTCACCCTTTGATTCAAGTCTCTGACTCTCTGTCTAAAAATATGTGGTTCAAGTTCAGCATGAACCAGTGCATGATTCATGTTCCTGCATCGGCTTCAAGGTCTGTTCAACCCCAAGTGTTGCAATGATCTCTCTGGAAAGTGAAGCATCACCAGGTTTTCCCCTGCTAAGCTGGTTACTTGTGCCTGCTCACCATTCTCTGAAGAGATTGGGAAAGTCTTTTTTCTGTGTCACAGTGTTGTCCCTACTTTCCTAAAGTATCCTCTCTTAATGCTTCACTGACATGTTTCCCCTTTTCACCCACAGGTCCCATTCATGCTTTGGGTGCAGTCTGCTATAGTGATTGGTGGCTCAGATAAAGTTTGACTCTGTGTCCCTTTGTCTGCCACAGTTTCCCGAGTGGGGCAAAACTGACTGCTGTGTGATGGATGTCTGCTGGTACTTCCATTTAAATGGCTGAACCTTATTATCCAGTGTATGCTACTTGATGGGGAGTGTTTGATTTCTGGTATACTTGTACACAGGTGTGCCTAGCCTATGCTAGTTTAGTGTCTCAAGTTAAATTGTTGCCCTTGATGGAAGACTACTGGTTGCCCTCTTATTGGCACAATTAGCTTTTTACATGGGTCATGGCAGTTCTATTGGGTGTCTTGTTCAGAATCTCCTTAGGGCAGTGTGGGGGCGAGACTTATTTCAACATTACAAAGGAATGTATTCCAATGCCTGGACTTGACATTGTTTTTTAATAGGATGGGATTGCTTTTGCAGCCTTGCTGTTTCTGGGCTCTTCTAGAAAACGTTTTCCCTGATTTAATAACTGTTGTTCCTGGCTGCCTTTTGCCCTTGTGGACATTGGATTGCTTCGCTGCCCATAGGCAGGTGATCTCATCTTGCTGTGGAAAAACGGAGGGAGCTATTTGACTCCTATTTGACTCCTATTTAATTGCAATTGACAGAGATAAATTTTCCAATGTGGGAAAACAAGGTGTATTGCTCCACAATGTAGGCACCAAGGTTTAGATGAACAAACTCTAGTAAATGGTGATGGTGAACCTAGGGACTTATTGGAAATGTCTATGGCAACATTAGAAAGACATTTTGGACCAAGAATGAATGTGGTGATGAAGAAACATAGGGGGTCATTACAACATTGGCAGTAAAAGCCGCTTATCGGCGTGCAGAAGACCGCCAACACACTGCCGCAGCCGCGGAATTCCGCCACAGCCATAATGACCCACAACTCAGAATCCAGCAAAATCTAGACACCCACACAAGTCCGCCACACCAAAAGTCAGTGATAAACTGACGATAACAAAACCTCCACCGTCACTCCAACAGGAATACACCCACACTATCACAACCCACGAATCGACGGCGCGGTCTTTCAACCGCAGTATTCCATTGACGGTAAACACCGCCACACTCAAAATACACACACGTTTGCAAAACACTACCACATTGGACAAATCGAAATATACACACACCTGATACACATACACACACCACTCCCACACACCCAATCCAATATAACACACACCCACATCACCCACAAACCCCTATGACAACAATTGCGACAGAAGGCCAGAGAGAGACACCACCAGAAACAACACTAGCATCCACAGGCACTCAACACCATCACTCACACAACATCCACAGACCTCACACAACAAACCTCTAAATATCACCCCACACATCACAACACACACCACCCCACACATCACCCACACCAACCCATGGCACCCCAAAGACACCCCAGGTTTTCTGAGGAGGAGCTCAGGCTCATGGTGGAGGAAATCATCTGGGTAGAGCCACAGCTATTCGGATCACAGGTGCAGCACACCACCATAGCTAGGAAGATGGAGCTATGGCGAAGAATCGTGGGCAGGGTCAATGCAGTGGGACAGTACCCAAGAACTAGGAATGACATCAGGAAGAGGTGGAACGACCTACTGTGGAAGGTGTGTTCCGTGGTCTCAAGACACCAGATTGCAGTTCAGAGGACTGGCGGCAGACCCCCACCTCCTCCCCCAGAACTTACAACATGGGAGGAGCAGGTCTTGGCTATACTGCATCCTGAGGGCCTCGCAGGAGTAGCTGGGGGAATGGACTCTGGTAAGTCAAACCTTAAACTACCATATCCCCCAACCTACCTGCATGCTATCACTTACCCCTCACCCCCATCACTCCAACTCCTCACACATGTCCCACTATCACAAACCACACAGCCCAAACCCAAGCCCTGCATGCAACACCAAAGCATGGACACCTGTTCAGTATTAGGGAAAGATGCAGAAGAAATTGTAACGCGAAGGGTTAATTAGCTTGAGCAGTGTAGATGAGTGTAATGCCTGTTGAAACCCCCTCCCAAACATTGTGGAAAAGTTCATGATATTATTTTCAAGCTTGTTTGTGTAGAAGACTCCGTCTCAACCTTGAGAACGAGAGTACAGGGAGAAGATGGAATGAAAACAAAGGCTGTAGAAGGGCAGAGCAGCCAAATACTGATAACATAGCTAGAAAATGCCAGAATGAGAGTTTTTTTTAAGCACTGAAGTGTGGGTGAGGGATTTGGAAGCTCGCAGATGGAATTGTGGAAGCTGCCATGGCCCAGCGCTGCCTCCCTGTTTGCTCGTGGTGCTTGAGGGAGAGAGAGGTCCAAGCAGGCGGTAGAGAGCTCTCCAGCATGTCGTGGATTAAGTTAAGTTTCCACACAGGGATAAAATACCTTTGTTTCTCTGCTCTATTATTATGACTGATTATTTATCACCTGAAGTATTCAGCTTGTTTTTATTTTGCTTTCTAAACCTATTAGTGTGAACTGCTACAATGACTGAAACATGCATTTAGGTGTGCAGTAAATCAAAGCTTATCTGAAGTATTTAGTTCATTTATAATTTGCCTCCTGAACATCGTAGTGAGAGCCTGCTGCAGTAATTGAAACATGCATTTTGGTGTGCAGTAAATCAAAGCTTATCTGAAGTATTCAACTCATTTATATTCTGCTTCCTGAATATCGTAGTGCAATGCATTTTAGTATATAGTTAATCAAAACTTATATCAGTCCATTAATTCTTTGCCTATATATATATAAATAGATGCTTTTCATTGCTATTCTTATTCTACTATTGTTAATGTGCTAAATGCCTACATTTTACCTGCAATTCTAGTAAAGCTAAATTGTATTTATAATTGGCGTGTGGTCCTTCATTGAGCGTCCTTATTGACTTATACCGAACAGGTGTCAACCAGACACCTGGATAAGACATTTGGTACCAGAAGTGGGGTATAAGTCAATAATGCCTCTTTGGGGACGTAAGAAAAGTGAGGCAGAGAGCGGAAGGCAGCATGGGGCAGAAGCCAGATCAATTCCCGGGTGGTTAGCAACTGACCCGTTCTCTGGTGTGGCAGGACTCCTAAACCGGTGGGCAGCGCCAGTGGTATGGGAGGCATTAGATGAGAAAGTGACTCCTCTCTTAGTGGAAGATGTGTTGAGAGTGTGAAGCTAAGAGGGGCAAAGCTGGAGCTGAAAGCAGCAGGGCAAGTGGGATGGCTTTTCCTGTCTGCGCTCCGTACGGTATACAGGAATACATTAACACAAGATGCAGAGATAATAAAACTGCCGGATGAGATTGCAGCCTTGCAGGAAAGGCAGTTACTTATGAAAGAGACTATAGAAAGTGCAGTGACTCGGGTGATCAAATGAAGGCAAGGTGCACCGCATTAGCAGTATGAGTAGCAAAACAGAAGAGTATGCATAAGCCTAAAATGCCCTCAACTGTGCAAGTGAGGGCACTGATACGCAAACAGAAGAGTAGGCAGAAGCCTAAAATGCCCTCAACTGTGCCAGTGAGGGCACTGATACGCAAACAGAAGAGTAGGCAGAAGCCTAAAATGCCCTCAACTGTGCAAGTGAGGGCACTGATGCGCAAACAGAAGCGTAGGCAGAAACCTAAAATACCCTTAACTGTGCAAGTGAGGGCATTGGTACGCAAAGAAAATTGGGATCCACATACTTGGGATGATGAGGTGGAAGTACGTGTAACAGAACTAGGTGGAGTTGAAAGTGGAGAAGGACGTGTAGTTGAAATTGAAGGTGAAAAGGGAGCGAATGGCGGGCAAATACAGAACTCTTGTTTGGTAAGAGATTATACGCAGAGTGAGTTGTTGCAGAGAACCCGTATGTTTAGGCAGATGCCTGCAGAGCCTTTGTTTAAATGGTTGGTGAGGTTGTGGGACACTGGAGCAAAAGATGCATTACAGAACCTTTTACGTTAGGCTGGAAATGATAGTACAGGATGATGTAGATGATGTAGTGATGTGGAGCCTATGGCAGAGGCAGAAAAAAAATGAGGGTGCCACAAGATTGGGCCTTAGTAAAATTAGAACGCATAACTGATGATTGGCCGGTCACTTTAAAAACATGGGTCCCCTTACTAGGTTGGACAAGAGACGGAGGGGTTGGCAATAAAATAGGCAGAGCGCAGGAGTTTGCCATCGTGAAGTGGAAATGGTATCTGCAGCAGAGGGCAAAACCAGGACCAGCAGGTGTGTCAAAGTTACAAGAAGATAAACTAGGGGCAGTGGACTGGCAGGCAATGGCCCCTGCACTAGAGCCCTCTGAAATGGAATCCTCACCATTTAAGACAGCCCCGCCTTTTGAACAACTCACCGAAGAAGAACGGCAAAATGCATGGTTCACAGATGGTACCGCTCGGTACTATCAAGGAAAAAGACAAAGGCAAACAGTCGCATTCCAGCCTGCTACAGAAACGATGTTGCTGCGAGAAGGGGATAATGAATCAAGACAGCTTGCAGAACGGCAGGGGGTAGCAGCAGTGATCGAACAAGCCCCCATCAGAGAGAAAACATTTGTGTACACTGACAGTCGGGCCACTTACCAAGGACTAGCAAGCTGGGCCCCGACTTGGCTCAAGGATGAATGGAAAATTAAAGGCATCCCCATTTCGGGAGGCGAACAGCTATGGGAAGAGATGTGGGAGAAAGGGCACAAATGTCAAATCTATGTGGGACATGTGGATGCCCATTTCCCATTGGACACCTCACTTGCATCTCTATTCGACAACACCGTAGATCAGATGGCCAAAACGCGAACGGTGGTCATCAAGGAGGAACATGCAACATCCGGACATCCAGGAGAGAATGGCATTTATGCATGGGCACAGCTACGACAAATTCCAGCCACTAAAGAACAAGTGCAAAAAGCAGTAAAGGAGTACCCCACATGCAACCGGATTAGACAAATGCCCTTGCAAAAGAAGCCTAGTGGCCATATCAGAAGAGGAACTGCAGCTACTACAGTGTGGCAATTGGACTATATCGGGCCGCTACCAAAGGAAGGAGGAAAAAGCTACGTATTGACCATGGTGGACACTTACTCTGGCCTTATGTTCGGTATGCCCTGTAAGTCTGCAGACCAAAAGTCCTCTTTGCGAAGGCTAAACTACCTGATAAAACATTATGGGGCACATGATGAGATCCAAACAGATAGGGGCACACACTTTTCTACTATTGTTAATGTGCTAAATGCCTACATTTTACCTGCAATTCTATTAAAGCTAAATTGTATTTATAATTGGCGTGTGGTCCTTCATTGAGCGTCCTTATTGACTTATACCGAACAGGTGTCAACCAGACACCGGGATAAGACAACACCCATCACCAAAGCATGTCCACTTCACATACCCATACACCCCCTAAACCATTATCACAGAAGGTCCCACACAAAAATGGAAGCACTGGGGTACAGGGTCACCCACCCATTGCACACCATGGCACATACAGATGCAATAATCATGCCTTTACATCCCTGCAGGACCCCTACCCAACGTCACTGGACAGAAGGGTCCAGACATGTCCACTCCATCCACAGAAGAGGCCCACAGTAATGACAGCAGCCCTGTCCAACTGGATCTAGATGACCAGCCCGGCCCATCTGGGACCTCGGGACAGTCGGTTCCCCTCACACTGGCACAGGCCACTACAGAGCTTCCCCCCTCTGGAAACACCAGCACAGCACCCACTCAGCGGGCCCATACCTCTGTCCCCAGGACACGTCAAGCAGCAGTGTGTCCACCACTACAGGGAACTCAGGCTAACCCACACCCCAACAACACCAGGGACCTTGGGGCAGTGGTAGTGGACACATGGTTCAGGGGACGGAGGCCCAGGAAAACAGGGGAACTGTGAGGGGTGCTGTGCGACAGGGGGAGGACAGGCCCAGGGAACCCACTCTCAACAATGCCCTCTCCAACATCATGGGAGCGTACCACCATTCCCAGGAGACGATGGCAACGGTACTGGCCAAGTTTCAGGAGACCCAGCGGCTGCAGGAGGAACAGTATTTGGGGTTCAAGGAGGTACTCAAATCCATCAATTCCACCCTGGGCACCATTGTAGGGGTGCTGAAGGAACTCGTCAACACCAGGAGGGACACTGTGGCACAACAAGGAGCCCCTGACACTAGCCTGGACGATGAACTGCCCACCACCTCCGCTAGCGTTAGTGGACAGGAGACACCGCCACAGGACCACAACACCAGCACCCCACCCCCTGCAGATGGAGAACCACCCCACAAGCGGTCCCTGAGATCCAGGACAAAGACAGAGAACAATGCCAAGACCTCCGCCAAGAAATGAGACCACCCTGATTTTCATCCTTCTGTCCCACTTTGTCACCCTGTCCATACTTAAACTGCCCTAGCTCCACTTCCAATGCCCCTTTGGACAATGCACCTGTGAGACTAATAGACTGGACTCTGCCATGGATATTCCTCCACCATCACCCCTGACCATTTTACAACCCCCTCCACTATTTGGCACTTAAATAAACACCCTTAAATCACAAAACAATCTGGAGTCAGTCTGTGCTTTCGAAAATGTGTATTTGCAATAACTGTGGAAAAATGCTAAATCCAATGTAATGTCAACATACCTATGTCACACAGCTCTAGTCCATGCGGAAACAAAGCAGAGGTCACACAGTGGGACCCACATCTGTGAAATTGAAAGGGAAAGTGACAACTCAGTGTCCATACACTGGGTGAAAATGACAGACAGATGAGAGGTAGAAGAATTAAATCAGATGTAGCAGACAGTGTTGTCTTCTTACCTGTGTCTCACTGGAAGTATTGGTGGATCACTGTGTTCCTGTTGTCTATGTTCTCTTCTTCTGCTTCCTCGTCTTCACTGTCCACAGGCTCCACAGCTGCCACAACACCTCCAGCTGGACCATCCTCCTGCAGAAAAGGCACCTGTCATCGCAAAGCCAAGTTGTGAAGCATACAGCAGGCCATGATTATCTAGCACACCTTCTTTGGTGAGTAGAATAGGGAACTACCTGTCACATGGAGGCACCGGAAACTGGCCTTCAGGAGGCCGAAGGTCCTCTCTATAATCCTCCTAGTTCACCCATGGGCCTCATTGTAGCGTTCCTCTGCCCTTGTCTTGGGATTCCTCACTGGGGTCAGTAGCCATGACAGGTTGGGGTAACCAGAGTCACCTGCAAATGTCGAGGGACAACTGTTAGACACACACTAACTCTTAGGGACATCCCCAGACCCAGACACCTAGTCACACTGTATTGGGTCCATGTTCTCACCTAATAGCCACACACGGTGCCTCTGGAGTTGCCCATTCACTTAAGGGATGCTGCTATTCCTCAGAATGTAAGCGTCATGCACAGAGCCAGGAAACTTGGCATTTACATGGGAGATGTACTGGTCGGCCAAACACACCATCTGCACCTTCATAGAATGGTAACTCTTCCGGTTTCTGTACACCTGTTCACTCCTGCGTGGGGGGACCAAGGCCACATGTGTCCCATCAATGGCACCTATGATGTTGGAGATATGTCCCAGGGCATAGAAGTCACCTTTCACTGTTGGCAGATCCTCCACCTGAGGGAAAACGATGTAGCTGCGCATGTGTTTCAGCAGGGCAGACAACACTCTGGACAACACTTTTGAGAACATAGGCTGGGACATCCCTGAAGCAATGGCCACTGTTGTTTGAAAAGACCCACTTGCTTAGAAATTGAGTACTGACAGCACCTGCACTAGAGGGGGGATTCCTGTGGAATGGCGGATAGCTGACATCAGATCTGGCTCCAACTGGGCACACAGTTCCAGGATTGTGGTACGATCAAATCTGTAGGTGACAATTACATGTCGCTGTGAGGCCGGAGGAGGGGCAGGAGCCCTTTAAATTTGTTTCGCGCGCCCGCATTCACGGGAAGCGCTGTGAGGCCGGAGGCGGGGCAAGAGCCCTTTAAATTTGTTTCGCGCTCCCGCCGTCGCGGGACGCGCGCGGGCGGCGCCCGGGCAAAGCCCGGGCCAAGGGCGGGCCCGTCCTTCACCCGTCATCAACCGGAAGAGGCCGGGCTGGGCCCCCCCCCTAACGTCTACTCCCTCCGCCAGTGGTAACTCCATCTGGGTGCTGTGTTAGACACTGTGTGAGTCTATTATTAAATATGGGGAAAAGAAAGACTAATGTTCAAAAGGGGGAAGGCGGGTCCAGCTCCCTTCAGTCCTCCATTACTAGTTATTTATCTTCTGTGATGTGGGCCATCGAATCTGAACTTGAACATGTAGAAGAAAGGATTGGGGCTGTCCAAAGTACTGTACAACACCCCACCTTGGAACCTATCGTCCACATTTCCACCTTTCCAAGAACTGGTCTTTCATCACTGATCTTGCCTCTGAATACCAGTCAGTTGGGCGACGATATACTTCCCACTACCGACCGAATCAATTCTTCTCCCCCATTAGCTATTCCTCCTCTTGAAAGCTCTTCTTCTCAGGCCCATTCTCCTCCTTTGAAGAAGAGGAGAGCTGGGAAAAAGCCCCAAAATACAAAAAAGGCCCTGGGCTCCAAAAAGTAACTACCTACCTTCCCGGCCCAAAGTGACCAACCCCCAATCTCCCTGGTCTCCTTCCCCGAATGTCCTCTGAGTAAGGATGCTCCTGAAGACCGTTCTAGTATTATTGACTTGACACTCAAATCCTTTTGCGCAACTCTAGAGGCAAAAATTACCACTTTGATCGCTAGGAAGCTTGATTGCTTTTGTAATGACGTGACCAGGTTTTTATCTAGTTTTTTAAAACCAGGTCCATTAAGTACGGGAATACATCATAGCCCTAAACCAGCCTATCAATCCACTCCTCCCTCTACTTTGGTATCCCAAGGAGTAAGTAACTCTTCGCTTGATCCACAAGCCGTCTCTGGTCAAGGACCTCTCGTTGACAACCCTGCATTAGGGCCGACAAGGGAAGTTTATTCCTCTAGGTTGCATGATAAAGGTCCAAATAAACTTACTAACCATGCAGACTTTTTACATTTACCACCTGCCTGCAATCCGTACGTTCTAGTTCTTTCAAACGTTCCTCCTCTGGAGTGCTCCAAACAAGAAGACACCCACTCCCTAATTAGAAAAGCTGGTCACTGGTTGAACTCCAATTTCAAACCTAATTTTTTTCATAATGATAAGATTCTCATGGCCCGAAGAGTGAGGAGGGTAGGATATTCAAAGATATTGGAGGAGGGAGACTATGGGCCTGATTCTAACTTTGGAGGACGGTGTTAAACCGTCCCAAAAGTGGCGGATATACCACCTACCGTATTACGAGTCCATTATATCCTATGGAACTCGTAATACGGTAGGTGGTATATCCGCCACTTTTGGGACGGTTTAACACCGTCCTCCAAAGTTAGAATCAGGCCCTATGTCATTTTAAATTTTGTTAATCCTCGTTCAGTAGACCATTTTTTGACCAATTTGGACCACTGTAATATGTCAACTAACAGGATTCAAATACATCCCCTGTGTCATTTTTACGACCCTGTGCTCCTACCAAATCGCATTGTCACTAATTCAAGTATTCACAGACCAGACCCAGAAAGGCTTCATTTACAGGTTAATGTACCCTCTAGCAACCGGTTCCCGACTCTTAGTCACCTTGACGAGAACGATTGACTATCGGTGATCTACCCCTGTTCTTCTAACATGGAGAAACCGAAGGCTGGGAACGTCCACGTTGAATGTACCTGGAACACAGGAAAGCCTGTAATGGATCTGAAAGTTCCTTTAAATACCAAAGTTCTAATGTCATGTCCTGTGTCTAGACCATTAACCCTGCTTAGCTGGAACATAGCAGGGCTGCGATCCAAAATTGACAATTCGGACTGGAAGAGCTTTATTTCCTCTTACGATATAATTTGTCTACAGGAGACCTGGTCCAAAGATACGTTCCTTCTGAACGGTTTCACCTCTCTGTGTCAGCCGGCATTAACCTCCCAAATGGGGAGAGCTAGCAGCGGCCTTTTAGTTCTTGTTTCCGTACATCTTCCGCTTTTAAATGTGTCCTTAATCTGGTCTTCCCTTTATTTTATGGTTGTCTTGGTCTCTATTATTGGCCAAAAGGATATCCTAATTTAAATTTTTTACAATAACATTCCTCGGGGCCTCCTTATGGGTCATTTGGAAGAGGTAACGGACTTCATAGATTCTTCACATGTTTTGCAGAATAGTGATCTAATTATTCTATGGGTGGGCGATTTCAATACTCCTCTGTGTAGCAAAGAACACATGGATTTGTGTGCCTTTCCTGCTGAGGGCAGAGAGTCAGTAATTCATTTTAACCATACTTCTGAAGGAGATGCCTTAAACCTTTTTACTTTTAAATTTGATCTGGTTCATGTCACAGAGAAATTGCCCCCCGACGCCTGTATATACACCAACCTTTACAGGGAATTTGAGGGGGAGTATTATCGACTTCATACTTATCGGCTCCTCTGATTTTTATGTAATTCAAGAATTTAAGATTATGCCTCACTGTGCGAGCGATCATAACCCCCTTAGCATTATATTGGACCTAAAAATTATCCAGGCATCCAAGAATAAAAGCTTGAGTGCTGCTACTGTTTATAATCCAAATTGTGGCATACGTTTAAAATGGGACAAAATAGATCCAAAAGTTTTTAACCAGGAAATTGTAAGAAGTAGGTCTGACTCGATTCATATGTGTTTGTCCCAGCAGTTAGATCCTGACCGCATAGTGCGTGAATTTGAATCTTTAAGCACTGACATTTCACGCGCCCTGGCGGTGGACAGGCCCGCGAAGGGGCCGGTGGCCCACAGATGGTTCGATTCTGCGTGCTCATCCGCCCATAAAAAACTCAAAGACGCACTTAAAGCAGTTCCTCTCTCCCGTCAATTAGTTAAAATAGCTAGAGACGATTATAAGGCTGCCCTTGACAAACGGAAATCAGAAATTAGGTCTAGGGCCTGGGGCGAACTTTTGGCTGCATCTGAGCAGAAGGATACTTCTAAATTCTGGAAAGTGATAAATCACTCTTACTTTTCTGGCAACAACTCTTTGGCCAATGACTGTCTTATTGCTGAGGACGTCTGGTTAACTCTTTTTAGGAAAGTCTTCTGTTCAGGAACCTATGAGAATTCGCATGCAAATCCTTCTGCACTTTTTATTTTAGATTCCAAAACTAAGGCCCCAAATATTATCTTTGATCTCCACGAGGTCAAAAATGCTATTGATAGATCAAGGCAGGGAAAGGCTCCTGGCCCCGATGGGGTTCCTGTTGATCTTTTTAAATCAGAAATTGATCTTTGGGGTCCGTTAGTTACAAATGTGTTGAATAGTGTGGTAAATAGTAACGTGCCCCTCTCATGGAAATCGGCTATTATTGTCCCCATCTTCAAAAAAGGAAATAGACAAGATCCTTCTTGTTACAGACCAATTTCTCTTATCGATTCGACGGCAAAGATTTTAGGTAGCGTGATCTTGTCCCGTTTAGAAGATTGGGTGTCCGAGGCCCAGATTTTATCTCCTATTCAATTTGGTTTTAGACCCGGTGTAGGCACAGTTGAGCAAGTCTTAAACTTGCAGCTGATACTCAGCAAATATGTGATAGTCAAAAAAGAGTCTATTCATATGGCTTTTATTCATCTAACCAGTGCCTTTGATATGGTCAATAGGTCAAAGTTATGGCAAATTTTGGAAGTCTTAGGCTGCGATCCGGCTCTATTGGAGCTTATTAAACGCCTACACACAGATCTAACGATTTCTGTTCAGGCCGGCTCACATGGGCAGAGAACCTCCCCCTTCCCGTCAACTAGGGGTGTAAGGCAGGGATGTATCTTAGCGCCTTTTCTGTTTCTGATATACATTAATGGGCTCTATGATTCACTGGTAAAAGATGCAAAGGACATACCGAAGATGGGCCAGAGACAACTTCCAGTTTTATTATATGCTGGCGATGCAGTTTTAATTGCTCGTACTGCAAACGGTTTACAGGGACTACTGGATGCATTTTATAATTTTATGTTGAACCTTGATCTGAAAGTAAATTACCCCAAGACTTTCATTATGACTTGTGGCCCACGTAACACAAAGTCTAAACAATTTACTATGGGAGGGCACACTCTTAATAAGGTCAAAGAATTTTGTTATCTAGGCATGTACATGAGTTCTTCTTTGTCCTGGAAGACACACATAAATTTTAAGCTCCAACAGTTGATAAGGAATAACGAAGCAATCTTTCGCTTTTCAAATAAACTAGGTCACAGACCCCCTGCACAGATGAAAACTCTTTACAATTCCAAATGCACTGCATCAGTCCTTTATGGGGCAGGCGTCTGGGCCTATAATAAAATACCGTCTCTCCAGAGTGTTGAAAATAAATTCCTGCGCAGATTATTGTTGGTCCCAAAATGCACTGCAAATATAATCTGCCATGAAGAACTTGGTCAGTGCTTTTTGGAGGATAGGGTCTTTATGGCTCCCCTACTGCTCTGGATTAGATGTTGGTCAAACCCTATGGCAAGTTTGGTCCAAGACTGTATCTCTGATTGTCTACAATTGGAAAATTCAAATAGGATTCCCTGGCTTATGTTTTTGCAAAACTCTTTTGAGAACCTAGGGCTTAGATACAAGTTTGATGATCCCCATTTGCTAACCACAAACTCTAGGTCTGTCTTGAAGTCTACTTACTCCAAGCATATATCAGAGCTGAGATTTTATAGTTCCCTGAAATTGAAATCTTATGATTCCTACTCTCGGATTGTGACTGTTCCATGCATTGAACCCTATTTGACTTGGTTTTCAAGTTTTAGAATAATTTCTTTTTCAACACTTTTTAGACTTAATCTAATTCATTTTAAGGTAGCTTTCCCCGAACCATGTTTTTGGAAAAAGGACTTACCACTTTGTCCCTGTGACTCCAAATCAACTCAGAGCACTTTGCACTTTTTTCTTTTTTGCCCTTTATATGCTGCTCCTAGAGGGGCTTTTATTTTACCTATGTTACGTCTTCTTAGACCCATTCATTATAAGGAAGCCCTACTATATCTTCAGAGATTGCCAGATATCCAAATTTGTCACCATGTATTAGACTTTGTTACAGCTTCTTTAAGTATTAGGAAAAGGCCTACTCCTTTTTAAAAAATATTTTATGTACGTATAGTATATCATTTTAAAGCTAATATTTGTACTTTTCTGATTTTGTGATTTTTAATCATGTCTAGTATATTTATCTGTGTATGTTAAGGGGTTTCAGATTGGATGATCATGTGGTGTTTTTAGTAATGGTTTTAAGTTTTTATTTTATATTATTTATAGATCGGTAAATGTGTCTTGGTTTGCACTTTTATGGCAATTGCAGAATAAAGCTATTTGACTGACTGAATTACATGTCGCTCCTCCATTGTCGACAGGTCCACCAGTAGTCTGTACACTGGAGGATGCCGCCATCGCCTCACGTGCCCCAGCGGACGTGCTCTATGGATGAGAACAGCTATCAGAGGGTCAGCCAACACTGAGATACGTAAACACAACTTAAAAGGAAAATGTTTGAAAATCGACATATGGCTGTATTAGTGTTTAAGAAAGGCCTAGATATGTGTGACACAGTCAAAATTAATGCCATGTGGCCCCCTGAAATGGCGGCTGCCTGACTTGTAATGTGGGACAAGGGGATATGAGGTAACTGTGCTGGCGTTGTACACCGTCGCAGTAGGTGGTCGAAGACTGCGGCGCAATTCTGCATTGGTTAACACTGGACCCTATGGGTCCCAGGAGCCAATGACGATGTACGCCGGCGCTGAGGGTACGCACCCCCGCGGACGTGACCTCCATTTTCTGTCTGTTCAATCACTTGATACCTGATCTTCGACAGGAGAGGACCTACACTGCAAGTGCTGCTGTGACCTTAGTCTGGAAGAGACAATGGCTCGTGTGTCTGGGGAAAGGGCCCCTGCCTTCAGCATGGAGGAGTTGGAGAAACTAGTGGATGAGGTCCTTCCCCAGTACACGCTACTCTACGGTCCTCCAGACAAACAGGTGAGTACACTGTGAGCATGCTGTATGGGCAATGCCTGTTTGGAGTGGTGTTGATGAAAGATAGGGGGGGGGAAATGAGGCATGCATGATACGACGGTGAGTGCATGTGCATCATGGCAAGGGTAGGGATGCGGGCCAATGTCTGTGACAGTGTGGATGGTTATATCTTCTCCTTTTCTCCTGTACTATTCCTGTAGGTCAGCGCCCACCAGAAGAAGGATATGTGGCGTGCCATTGCCAAGGAAGTCCGGACCCTGGGGGGTCTATCACAGACGGAGCACCCACTGCCATAAGAGACGGAAGGACATTCGCCGCTGGAGCAAGAATATGGCGGAGGCCCAGCTGGGGATGGCCTCCCAACGTGGGAGGGGTACCCGTCGCAACATGACCCCTCTGATGTTCAGGATCCTGGCGGTGGCGTACCCGGAGTTGGATGGGCGCTTGAGGGCATCACAGCAGCCACAAGGGAGTGAGTACACTCTCATTCTGCTGATTCAGCATGCATTGTAGGTGTCTGGGTGGGGGAGGTGGGCTGTGGGTCCCCCTAGGCCAGGGCAAGCTTAGTAAGCAAGGTCCCTTCTTAAGGCAGGCCCTGACGCACCCCACCTGTGTTCAGAGCCAACTACACCTAGTCAGACTCCTGTGACTTCCATGTGTGCAGCAATCGGGCATAGGCCTTGTAACCCATGTTGCTGTGATTAATTAGGGAACTCTAAGTGCACGGCGTAGTGCAGGGGGCTTCTGTGTCTGTAGTTTCCGCCAACGGTAGCGGTATTGGATGCACTCAACATGTCTTTCTTTTGTCTTCCCCCCCTTTATGTGGTCTCCCTGTTCTTGTGTGCATTAGCATCATCAGGCAGAGGAGCAGTGCCACCGGAGCAGGAGGGAGCTGCATCCCACATGGCCCTGGAGAGCGACACTACGGAGTCAGAAGCCACCAGTGGGACAGAGGGCGAGGGGAGCTCCACGGCTGGGACAGGAGCTGAGACCAGCGACACGGACTCCTCCTCTGATGGGAGCTTCCTTGCTGTGGCGGGCCCCTCTCCCCCCGCATCAACAGGTACAGCCGCTACCCCCCCCTACCAGCACCGCCCTCCTAGCAACCCCTCAGCATGTGCCCCGTGGCTGCTCACCCAGGAGGGTGGGCATCTCCTTCGCCCCAGGCACCGCAGGCCCTGCCCCAGTCAGACCTGCTGCCCTCAGTGAGGAGGCCATTGACCTCCTCAGGTCCCTCACTGTTGGGCAGTCTACCATTTTGAATGCCATCCAGGGTGTAGAGAGGCAGTTGCAACAGACCAATGCATACCTGGAGGGCATTCATTCTGGTCAGGCAGCCCAACAGTGAGCTTTTCAGACTCAGGCCTCAGCACTGATTGCAGCTATTATCCCTGTCTCTAGCCTCCCCCTCCAACGTCCTCCACTCAGACCCAAACCCCTGTACCTCAGCCTATCCCAAGCACACAATCAGACCAGCATGCACACACGTCAACACACATGGGAAGCTCAGGCAAACATAAGCACCAAACATCCCACAGGCACTCACGCAAGCATCATACACATGCAGACATACCAACAGCCACTGGCTCCACTGTGTCCCCCTCCTCCTCGTCTCCCTCCTCCCTCCCAGTCTTGTCTCCACTCACAACTGCATGTAATACATCCTCAGCCACTACCTCCATCACCAGCACACCCACCACTACACCCTGCTCACGTGCAGTCACCACCCCCACTACCATTCACACATCTCCTGTGTCCTCTCCCAGTGTGTCTGTGAGCCCACCTCCCAAGGTTCACAAACGCAGCCACACACTCACCCAACAGCCATCCACCTCACGACAGCCTCCAGCCCATTCACCTTCACCCAAAGTCAGCAAACGTACACCTCCTACAACCACTACCTCTTCCTCCACTCCCAAACCCCCTCCATCTACCCGTCTCAGTGTGTCCCAAAAACTTTTCCTGTCCAACCATGACCTCTTCCCGTCACCTCCCCCACCCCTTAAGTCTCCTAGGACCCACCTTTCCAGGTCCCAACCCAGCACCTCAGCCACAACATCTGCGGGAACAGTGGTGCCAGTAGTAGCCGGCTTCTGGAGTGTACCAGGCAGCAGAGCAGCCAGTGTGCCAAGGAGCCAGACGACGGACAGTCCCCCACCTCAAAAGCACAAAAAGTTGGCCAGTGCCCAGCTGGAGAGAGGCAAAATATCTATCACCAAAGCCTCTCCCCGGGGTACAGTTGGGAGTGTGAAGACAGCTGCGCCACCATCCAAGGTGGGGAAGGGCCACAGAAAAACAGGCAAGTCTGCGAAAACCTGCACGGCGGACAAGACCGCCCCCAGCACCGCTGAACAGGACACCGCCGCCACAAGCACTGCTGCCAAGGACACCGCCACCACAAGCACCGCTGACCAGGACACCACCACCACAAGCACCGCTGCCAAGGACACCGCCGCCACCAGCACCGTTGCCAAGGACACCACCGCCACACGCACCGCTGCCAAAGACACCGCTGCCACCAGCACCGCTGCCAAGGACACCGCCGCCACAAGCACCGCTGCCAAGGACACCGCCGCCACAAGCACCGCTGCCAAGGACACTGCCGCCAACAGCATCGCTGAACAGGACACCGCCGCCACAAGCACCACTGAACAGGACACCGCCGCTACAAGCACCGCTGAACAGGACACCGTCGCCACAAGCACCGCTGAACAGGACACCGCCACCACAAGCACCGCATGCCAATGAGCGCCAAAGCTTCCGACGCTACTGAGGCCGCCACGAGCAGGATGAATCACTCTGGGCACAAGGCCCCCTCCAGAACCAGTGGAGATTTACATCCACTACCTCTGTCCTTGGCAGGATAAAGCACTCTGGCAACAAAGCCCCCTCCAGAACCAGTGGAGATTTACATCCACTACCTCTGTCCTTGGCAGGATAAAGCACTCTGGGCACAAAGCCCCCTCCAGAACCAGTGGAGTAAGGCATCCACTATCCCTGTCCTTGGCAGGATGAACCACTCTGGGCACAAAGCCTCCTCCAGAACCAGTGGAGTAAGGCATCCACTACCTCTGTCCTTGGCAGGATGAAGCACTCTGGCAACAAAGACCGCACCAGAACCAGTGGAGATTTACATCCACTACCTCTGTCCTTGGCAGGATGAAGCACTCTGGGCACAAAGCCCCCTCCAGAACCAGTGGAGTAAGGCATCCACTACCTCTGTCCTTGGCAGGATGAAGCATTCTGGGCACAAAGCCCCCTCCAGAACCAGTGGAGACTGTTATCCACTTGAGAGACTGTGGCTTTTCACTCCCCAGGATGCAGCAATGGGCAACCCACCCACTGGAAAGACTTGTGAGACTGTGGCTTTGCACTCCCCAGGATGAAACAGTGGGCAACCCACCCACTGGAAAGACTTGTGAGACTGTGGCTTTGCACTCCCCAGGATACAGCAGTGGGCATGGAGCCCCCTTGTGGATCTGGCATCGTGCACTCATCCGGCTGAGGTTTCCCCCCTTTCTTTCCCCCTGAGGTGCCTGTTGTATTTCTATCTGATGCCCCAGCAGTGTTCTCTCCGTTTTGATTGGGTATTGAGTGTGGGCCTCACCCATGCATTTTGGGCCCAGTGTTCGACGGACTATGATGGTGGAATACCTTGGACTTGTATTCTTGGTGTATATATTTGTTTATAGTGTAAATGTGTATATCTATATGTATTTTTGATTACTGTATTTGAATAGATTACAAACGTTTGACTCATTTCCTTTTGTCCTTGCATTCTTCCGGGGGGGGGTTGGGGGTTGTTAATGTAATGTATCAACATGTACTTGTGTGTGTGTTGTAGTGGATGAGGGTGGGAGTGTTGTATGTTGCGCATGTGTGTCACTCTTTTTTCCCTACCCCCTCCCCTGTGTCGTAGGTGCATTACTCATCGTGGTCTTCGCTGCCGCCTTTGTTGTTCCTGGTAGAGGAGCAGGAAGATAAAGGCTGGGAGTATCTGGAGCTCGGGTTCCATGGCGTCCTAGTTCCTTGTTGGGTATGTAGAGGTGAGCGTTTTCCCTTCCAAGTCCTGTTTCCGCCATGTTTTTGTTCGCAGTAAATCCGCCCCGGAAAAAGTGGCGGATTGGACTGTTGTAATAAAGTGGGCGGAACCTTGTCTTCTGCCTGTCTATTGGCGGTTACCGCCGCGGTGTTTGTTTGTAGCGCCGTGGCGGTCTGATTGTTAAAGTGGCTGTCTATGTAGGCGGTTTCCGCCACGATCATGATTCCATTTTTTTTACCGCTGGCCTGTTGGCGGTTTCTCCGCCGCTTTAACACCGACCGCCAGGGTTGTAATGACCACTATAATTTCTCCACAGTGGTTCAAAGCCAGACTGAAAAAGATTGGGAACTATATGGCTTCTCTAAAAAGGGATCAATTAGTATGTTGTACAAATAATTCGAGAGTGCAAGAGAAACTACTAGCAAAGAACCTAACTTTAAAAGATTCTACAGATATTGTTCAAGGATAGGAACACACATCAGGGAATTGCGTGATAAACCTGCCAGCACAATTGAGAATTGTAAATCTTAATATGACTATGGAGGATGATAAGGAGTCTAAAATGTCTGTGTACAATTGGGCATTACAAATTCAAAGAACAATCAGAATTTAGTCAAAGATACCAAAGATTCCAGAATGAAGTCTTATAGGTGGGGTAATCCTAACCACCTTTCTAATAGACCCACTTGCTTTGCCAGAAATTGAACTGTAGAAATTGCGGTAAAAAGGTACATTTGTCAAGAGTGTGCAGGAATGCAAGCATGGTGTAATTGACCAGCCTGAATTACTTCAGCAGGCTATTTTATGTGTATCTCAAACAGAAGTATCCATGGTGAATCAGGCTAATGATGAAGTGGGTGGTGGCCATGTCATTATGTCTGAATGGCAAATATTGGTGAGGGTGAAGGAGATTACACTTTTAGCTGATTCTGGATCCCCATTTAATTTAATAGGAGACAAACACTGGGAACCATATTTGACAAAGAGAAAATACAATTGTGTGCTCCTGACATCAATCTTAGTGGGTCTTGAGGTGCAAAGATTGACCCCATAGGTCATACTGTGATTAATATCAACTTTAAAGGATGTGAACTGTTGGAAAGGTGTATGTGGTAAAATGAGGGCATAACCTATTGGGTTGGTGCCATCAAAAGAACTTAAACATTACTCTAGATACTAATGGTCCAGGCAAGGTCATGTTCATAACTAATCTCAGCAAGGAAAAAAATGTAGTGTGTGAATTCCCAGAGGTGTTCAGAAAAGGCCTGGGTTTGCTAAAATGATGTGAACATAAAATTGTTCTTAAAAAAATGTCCATAGATTTAGCAAAGCTCCTAATCTCTTTGTGGGAGCTTTGAGAGAAGAATTTGGCAGACTGAAGGGTTTGGATGTGGTAGAGGAGATTGAAGTTTCTGAATGGTTGGCTCTTGTGTTGTTCTCACGCAAAGACAATGGATCTAAAATAAAGATGTGTGTGGACCTCAGGGCCTTAACCAATGTAATTGGGTGGATCACCAACCACTTTTGAATATACCTAAGATCCTATTTAGGTTGAATGATGTGAATGTATTCACTGTCATGGATCTCTCTGCAGGCTATCACCAGGTGATGCTGCATAAGGATTCACGTTACCTCACTTCCTTTGTAGCAGTGTATGGATTTAAGAGAATGCCTTTGTGTTCGGCTTCAGCTGCTGTATGTTTTTAAAGGCTAATGAAGGGAGCTCTAGAAGGTATCAGCAATGTACTGTTCTTTCAAGAAGACATCCTTATTTTTGGGGAGGATAGACAAAGCCATGATCTTGTTCTGAGACAAGTTTTAGAAAAGTTGAAGAACAGTGGTCTCACTCAGAAACTAGAGAAGTGCAAGTTTTGAATGGGTACTGTATCCTATTTAGGACATACAATATCTGGTGAAGGCATAAGACCTAAGGTAGATTTGACAGAATCCATAGCAAAAGCACCCGCTCCTGTTTATAAAGGTGGTGTTCTATCATTCCTTACTTTGGCTGAATACTACTCAAAATTTGTTCAATGTTTTGCCAGTATATTGATGCCTCTGAGGTTATTGTTGAAAAAGGGAGCTAGGTTTAAAAGACCAAGGGAATGTGAAGAAACATTTTCTCAAATTAAGCTGGAGGTAGGGAGTCTCTTTAATTTAGGACATTTTGATGTCACTAAAATAACAGTTTTGGCCACGGGTGCCAGTTCAGAGTAGTTGGCTCAGATGGAGAGGAGTGGATGGAGAGAAGGTTATAGCATTTGTCTCAAGTTCTCTCAAAGGAGCAGAGGAAAGGTATTCTGTCATCGAGCATGAGTGACTTGCATGTGTGTGTGTCATTCATCACTTCAAATAGTTTCTTTGGGGTTTGCCTTTCACCCTGAGGTCCAATCACAATCTTTTAACTCAGGTGTTCACATGTAAAAGCACTGAAAGAGCAACTCAAAGAATCAAAAGGTCTTTGGAAAGTGTAATGGAATATAACTTAAAATGTAAATATTTGCCTTGTGTTTGTAATGCTGCAGCAGATTGTCTCTCCGGGTTGCTGCTTGACAAACAGGTGAAACCGGAGGCAGAATTCCCCATCATGTGGGTCAATGAAGCAGCAATAAATGAAGTTGAGTGGAGGGAAGAGTCCAGAAAGGATGTAGATTGAATTAAAGTCATGGAATGTGCAATGATCGAGTGATCTGAATGGGTGATATCTGATGAAGTGAAGAAGTGTTGGTATGTGAAAGAGGAATTAAACATTATTGATGTGGCAAATTGTTCAGGGGAGATAATTTACTTCCTACAATAGGATTGAGGAATAGTTTCTTGAATCTGACTCCTAAGGGGGGTTCTTGACAGGAACCTCAACAAGGAGAGAGTGAGAGAAAACTATTGGTGGCCTGGATTGGACAGACAAACAGAAAGCCTAGTGAGAGATTGTTGAATTTGTGCAAGCAAGTTTGAGAGGACAACATTTTTGTCTCCTGTGGAAGTGCCAGAGGAGCCTTGGTGGAAGTTGCGACTGGATATAGATGGACTTTTTAAATTGTTGTCTCCCTGGTGAGAGGTATGTTTCATATTGATGGATTGCACATCTAAATGGGTGACTGCTTGTTGTACAAACTCTATAACAAAAGGTATTGTGTTGGAGTTTTTGAGTTATGTGTTTGCTTGCAAAGGAATTCCAAAATAGTTGTTACTGATGATGGGGTCCGATTTGTTTCGGATAAGATGAAGTATTGCTTAATAAACTTTGCATTGAGCATCATTACACTGCATTGTATTCACCACAAGCCAATGGTTTAGTGTCAAAGATGAATGGTTTAGTGAGGGATTGTGCTCCAACAGCTGTAGAACAAGGGAGCTGTCATAGGAGGATCTTGAGAGAGAAACTTTTAGCCCATTGAAATATTCCCAACATTATTATTAAAATATCTCTATTCAAAGGCTTGAAAGGACATATGGCTGGTTCTAAACTCAGTCCCAGGAGGTTAGAGTGAAGGAAAGAAAATGTGAATGTTGATCCCAATAAGCTGGCAGACTACCAAAGGAAATACAAAGAGTGTTATGATATCAAGCATAGGACTGTGTGCAGGAATTGGTGTGTGGGTGATTGCATATATGTAAAACGACCAAGGTGGATTTCCAAAGGTAAATCCAAATCCATGGTACCTTTCTGGGATAACTGGGGTCAGGAATGTGGTGGTGTTGGAAAATGGTGAGGTATAGAGCATGTCACATTTGGTGAAACATTCTCTCCAAGTAGAATGGGAGGTGGCTGAGCAAAAGAATAAACCTGGAACATGTGCAAACTTACCAAGTTCTATTGAAGGGAGTTGTGTAGAAACGTATACCAGGAGGAGTCCAACTTATTTGAAAGATTATGTGGTGAGATCACATTCTTATATGATATATGCAATAGAGTTTTTGTCCTTGTTTGTGCGTACACGTTGGTAGTTTTTCTTAATAATGTTTCAGTGTTTCTATTGCTTTATTTTTTTATTAGTTATGCATGATATCCCATTTTGTCGTATCATGTAAAGACATATCTATCTTATGTTGTGGTTTACTTAGGGCCTCATTACGAGTTTGGTAGTCCTAGGACCGCCAAACTCGCAGTGGCGGTCTAACCTCTGCAATCCCTGTCATCCAATCGCCAGTTTAAGATCCTGGCGGTCGGACCACTGCCTCCGCCGGGATCAGGGATCCCAACCGGGTTGGCGGCAGTGAAAGTCGTGGTCAACCACTGCAGTGCTGAGTTTGGCACCACCTTGATGATTTTACTTTCCTTTCCACCAGCCATTTCATGCAAGGTCCCTGCCATTAAAAAGGCTGGAATAAGGGGAGAGCTGGGTGCTGACAGGGGGGGCCCTGCACTGCCCCGAGCAGCACCCTCGGAATGCGCCCTGTCTGCTGTGGCAGAGAGGTCTTATTGTGAGGGTTCTGTGCGCGACAGCATTGGAGGGAGTCGAGGCCAATTCAGGCACACTGTTTCTGTCGGTCAACCTGGTGGGAATGTCGTAATATTACATTTCTGCAGTTCGGCTTGGTGGAAACATTGTAATACGACAATGGTGAGGCCACTCGCTTGACAGCTACCTCTCCACTGCCGTATTGGATTTTAGGCCGTTCAAACGCTGAACTCACAATCGGGCCCTTAGTGTTTTGGTCTATTATCCTGGATGTGGCCTATTATCCTGTGTACTGTCTTTCCCTATTTTTTTCTATGGCAAGGGAATGCTGCCTATGTCATGAAATCTTGTGAAAAGGAACAGAAATTTGGAAGAGGATGAAAGTTGGTGAGTAGCTTGACAGATGACATAGATTTCATTCATTTGCCTGTGATGTTGTTGGAGGAAATAAACATTTTAAATTAAAGACATTTGTACCCATTCCTTTGTATAGAGCTTAAAAAAGCCTCTAAAAGGTTTTTTTATAAACCATATGACAGCCCTCCTGAAGTTGGAAGGCCATAACGTTGCTGGTGACTGTCTGCTCCGCAATTCCACAGCTACTCAGCAGTATTGGAAGGAACTCACAATGGGAAGCCACTTGAAGCCATGAATAAGGACCAATGACCAGGACAAGCAGTGGCTCTAGACATTTGTAGATAGGGTTGGACCCTTCTCTCTTCTATCTCCAAGAGCCCTGCTTCTGTGGGAACCTGCTATTACCACGTTCCTCTTGCAGAAGGTGCTTGCTCGCAAAGATGCCACCCACTACAGTATACCCCCTCTCCAAAGCACAATGGCTTCCCAAGAAAGGCACAAACAAAAGAAATTGACCGAACAATATAGGGACCTTAACAGAAGATGGGACCAATGATTGTTCACTAACAGGGTAAGCTTTCCAATTTACAAGAAAAGGTAGATGTTTTCTAAATTGGCGGAGTAACATATTTCACTAATCTCCTATTGTGGATGGCCATCTGTCAATACTGGAAAAGGCTGTGATACTCTATTAGAGGTGCTACATAAAGCTTGAGTTGGGATACACCTTTAAGAATTGACAAACTAAATTGGAACGCAACTAGAATTTATATGTTTAGTAATGATAAAAAGAACTAAAAATCAAAGACAGACCCTGACTAGCAGATGTGGAGTAGGAAGAAATCTAGATGACATTAAAACCTTTCCCCTTATTTGCTAGAAAGGAGCTGGTCTTCTGCTAGCATCCGGCCTGAATTTCATAGAGCCCTTAGAATGCATTATATTCTGAGCTACAATTTTTTATTCAGCATGTAATCTTTTGAGGAAATGGTTAGCAGCAGTCACCTTAGAAGTGGTCACTTGGGAAGAAGCCCTAAGGTAATTCTAATAGATGCCGTGAGGTAACTATAATGCGTACCCTCGCTGTGCACTGCTAATTACTCCACATATTATATCACTCATGACTTCTTCTATGACATCATTGATAATATCACTGCAATATTTGCAGTGAACTTATTGATGAGAAAACTGTGCATGGCAGGTGTGCCAGTTATAATTACCTTAGGGCATGAGTTAAAGTTACTTGAGATAACTATAACTGGTGAATTTCAATTGTGTTTAGAGTTTGAGATGTTACGTTGTTCTTGAACATTTCATATAACTGTAGCAGATATATATAGCCACTAGGTAGTTATAGTTAAGACCTAGTGTCCATAGGAAAAGCTTTTGTTTTGCTAACACCTTTAGCGTCATTTGATGAATCTTCACAGCATTTTCAAAACTCGTTTGCCACTAACTTCAGCTGCTGTTTGGAAAGTTACAAGGTAATTCGTCAAGCACGGGCCAAGAAAAAGAGGGGTCCCAAAACATGTTTTCTCCATGTAATTTCCCATAGGAATTTTAGACATGACTACAGCCTGAATCGCTGGACGGAATTGCACCAAACTAGGCAGAAAGCTAGATCTTGGTTCATAAAGTGTTATTTTTGTAATTTGGTATAAATCTGTTAAGAAGTTTGAGCATTATTAAAGGAAAAAAAGTATGTATATCTAGATATGTGGATCCACAGTGGTGGATCGACATGCATACAGCAATGCTGTGATTGGCTGCCACCACTTCAACCAGGAAGTGGTGGCACATCTTGGGATTTGGGCTGAGCCCAGTCCTACCACCTGGTGGTGGGATCCCAAAGAGACCCCGCCTGGGCCAGAATTTTTTTTTTTAAATGTTGCTGCAAATTTGTGGAGGATTGTTACATCTCCTGGAGGGGCCAGGTCCTTGGGGAACAATACATATAGTTGGAGGGAGTGTGCATGTGGCCCGCTCCTCCCCAGTGCAATTTCAGTCCTAAGGACCCCATTCCCTGGGGTCTAGCCAATTGTGAAAAGGGAAAGGGGACTCGCGTGGCCCTCTTCCCTTGACTGATTTTGGCCCCAGGGAGACCCATCCTAGGGCCTAGCTTTTTTTTTTTAATTGGGATGGGGCACGGGCCCCCATCCCGGAATGATTACAGCCTTGAGAATCCCATTCCCTATGGCCCGGCCACAATTACAAAGGGAGGGGGTGCGCATCATCACTCCCATAGCCATTAGTAGGCCCTGGGACCCCGTCCCCCAGGGCCGGCTCATATATTGTCCTTGGGTGCCCACCACTGGAAAGAAGATGCAGGAATCAATTTCAAAACTTCCACCCAGCAGGAGCAAGCACTAACTCCTCTCCCAGCGGACGAGAGCATGAAAAATATTCCCTCCTGATGGTAGAGGACTTTTCATCTGTTTCACTGCCTGCACTTAAGCCCTGGGTGGGCACCAAGTCCCCTTTGTTGACCCGGACCTGGGAGATGGGGTCCCCGAGGCCAATATCAGCCTGAGGAGGAGGGATGTGCACCCCCACCCCATTCTGCAATTCGGCTAAACACCTTCAGATGGGATTACCAGGGCCAAAATCAGGCCGAGTAAGGGGGGGGGGTTGCATGTTCCCCTCCCCCTTTTAGCAGCAGGGCTTGGCCCTGGGCAAATGGGTCGCTGGGGCTGAAATTGTGGCCCATACACTGTAAATATTATAGTGGGCCCCATGGGAAGGTGTCACTGAGACCAAAATTGGGGAGGGGGCCATGTGCCCCTTTTCACCTAATAAAAGTGCCAGGCCACAACCAGCCCAGGGAGCGGAAATGTGCCCTCTCCCCACACAACATGCAGGGCGGCGGGGAATGGGTCTCCAGGGCTGAAATCACCTGGGGGGTCGCATGCGCCCTCCCCCTTAAATATGGTGCCAGGCCCTGAGGGATAGGGTCCCCAGGGCCGAAATTGGCTAGGGAAGGGGTCTATGTGTCCCCTCAGCCTGAAATATGTTGCTGTCACCGGGGGGTGGGGTTCCTTGGGCCAAAAGCAGCCCAGGTAGGGGTGACCCATTTCCTTCTTCCCCCCAAAAATATGTCTGGCCCGTGGTGGGGGTGGGGAGTTCCTGGTGCCAGAAGTGGCCTGGAGAAAAGGCCTACTGGTTGGCTGCCTGTGGTGGGTTGGGCAAAGGCTATGTGCAGCGTGGGGATGGCTGTATGTGGGGGGTTGGCCTCAGGGCCTGGGCACAGGCCAGGCCATAGCCCATCCCGCCTTCCACATAGGGTGCACTGCTAATTACCTTAAAAAGAGGTTGTTTGTTTAAATTTACAGCTTGAGCTTGCAGCAAAGCCTGTTATTGTAGACATATTCCACTGCAAAAGTGAAAATCCTAATTTTCTAAAATGTATGCAATTTGGGCAGTGATGAATAGTTTCTAAAAGGATTAACTTCATATCTTTAATTATATGGCCTGAAATACTACATCTAATATACTATTACAAGCCCACAACATAAACATTCTCACTTCTGCCAATCAAGAACAAATGATAATGTCCCTCTCGCACAAAACCCTCAAACCAGGAACAAGTTACCACTTGCATGTCAGAAGTGGCCACCTGTATGAAATCCAATTACCTCAAATTGAACTCAGACAAGAACGAGCTGATAGTCTTCAGGAAGAACACCTCACTATAGGACTACACCTGGGGTGGCCCACAGAATTTTGATCCACCGACATAAGCCTGCTCGCAAGCAAGAAATTCTGAATCACCATAGACAATAAACTGGACTTGACTGCCCAAGTCAATGCAGTGGGCTTGTCCTGTTTCAACACCCTAAGGATGCTGATGAAAATCTTCAAAAGGCTACCAAACAAGACCAGGAAAACATTCAACATCCTAAGGATACTGATGAACATCTTCAAAAGGCTACCAGACAAGACCAGGAAAGCAATCACACAAGCCCTCATCACCAGCAAACCATAATATGAAAACACCCTGTTGGCAGAGATTATCAACCAGTTTAAAAGAAGACAGTCCAAAATGCAGCAGCCAGCCATACTGTTCGCCACACATTGAGTGCACAGAGAAATTGTTTAATGGCATTTATAATTTTAAAAAGAAAACTTCAATATAAGTAGTCTGATTAATATGGAGATGCAAGACTGCAGAAGGGAGAAATGTTGGAAATGGAACATGAGCTGATAAAGCAGGTTGGGCTCGATTAACCTGGGTTCATCCCACAGACCTACAGCAGGTCGGGTGAGCTCAGCTTCAGGCTCAACCCATATATCAAACCATATACCAACACCGCCAAGCTCACATCATGCCACACCTTAGAGAACTCCACTGGCTCCTGATACACAAGCGTGCATAATTCAAACTCCACACCTACTGCTGCAAACCACTCCACAAAACTAGTCCTGCCTACCTGAACAGCTGCATTCACTTCCACTAACTTTCCAACCACCTGCACTCTGCTGGTCTCTCACTAGCACACACCCCATACATAATCAAAAGTAGAGCAGGGGGCAGCGCCTTCTCACACCTGGCCCTTAGACCATGGAACAACCTCGCACAACACATCAAAGCCTCCTTCTCTCTTTTTGACTTTAGCAAGAATCTGAAGACCTGGCTCATGAGTAACCCCCCAGGGCTTGGCCTCACACACCTGTTACAGAGTGCCTAAATGCTCTCATGGGTAATCAGAGTGTTATAAAATCACCAATAACATAACATAACACAGCATATCAATGTGTTATACAGACCTTTTTCAGTCAGTGAGTTGTGTGCTGCATGATACATAAAATAACACACTACAGGATACTTTAATAATATAGTTTTGATCAGCTCAATTTAAATTGACATAAAATACTTTTTTGGGCAACAACTGTTTTCAAAACTCTGATTTCTAACTGTAGTTTAGGTTGTACCTCATAGTGAATATCATAGACTTATCTAAGCAGATGACACCAGCATCATTGTAGTGACCACACGTATTTTTGTATAGCCCTACATCAAATCAAATCAAAAACATTTATAAATCGCGCTACTCACCCGTGAGGGTCTCAAGGCGCTAGGGGAGTGGGGTTACTGTTGCTCGAAGAGCCAGGTTTTGAGCTGCCTCCGGAATGCAGGTGGTCCTGGGTGGTCCTGAGGTTGGCAAGGAGGGAGTTCCATGTCTTGGCCGCCAGGTAAGAGAAGGATTTCCCACCTGCCGTGGTGCGGCGGATGCAAGGGACGGCGGCGAGTGCGAGGTTGGCGGAGCAAAGTTGACGGGTGGACGTGTAGAAACTGAGGCGACGGTTGAGGTATTCGGGTCCCTTGTTGAGGAGGGCTTTGTGTGCGTGGGTGAGGAGCCGGAAGGTGATCCTTTTGTTGACGGGAAGCCAGTGCAGGTGTCTCAGGTGGGCGGAGATGTGGCTGTTGCGGGGTATGTCGGGGACGAGACGGGCGGAGGCGTTTTGTATTCGCTGAAGACGTTTCTGGAGTTTAGCAGTGGTTCCTGCGTATAGGGTGTTTCCGTAGTCCAGGCGGCTTGTGACGAGGACGTGGGTCACAGTTTTTCTGGTGTCAGCGGGGATCCAGCGGAAGATCTTTCGGAGCATGCGGAGAGTGAGGAAGCAGCCAGATGATACGGCGTTGACTTGTTTGGTCATGGTGAGAAGTGGGTCCAGGATGAATCCGAGGTTGCGTGCGTGGTCTGAGGGGGTTGGTGCGGTGCCAAGGGCCGTGGGCAACCAAGAGTCGTCCCAGGCGGACGGGGTATTTCCGAGGATGAGGACTTCCGTTTTGTCTGAGTTCAGTTTCAGACGGCTGAGTTTCATCCATTCTGCGACGTCTTTCATTCCATCTTGCAGGTTGGTCTTGGCGCTGGTGGGGTCCTTGGTGAGGGAAAGTATCAGCTGAGTGTCGTCGGCGTAGGAGGTGATATTGATGTTGTGTTTGCGTATGATGTCGGCGAGGGGGCTCATGTAGACATTGAAGAGAGTCGGGCTGAGCGAGGAGCCTTGTGGGACGCCGCAGATGATATCGGTGGGGTCTGAGTGGAACGGAGGGAGGTAGACTCTTTGGGAGCGGTTAGAGAGGAAAGAAGTGATCCAGTCCAGTGCCTGTCCTTGGATACCGGTGGAGCGCAGGCGGGATATTAGGGTTCGGTGGCAGACGGTGTCGAAGGCCGCCGAGAGGTCGAGGAGGATGAGGGCGACTGTTTCTCCGTTGTCCATCAGAGTTCTGATGTCGTCTGTGACTGAGATGAGGGCGGTTTCTGTGCTGTGGTTGGCTCGGAATCTGGACTGGGAGGGGTCGAGTAGGTTGTTGTCTTCAAGGAAATTGGTCTGTTGTTTGTTGACGGTCTTCTCGATGACTTTGGCAGGGAAGGGGAGGAGCGAGATGGGGCAGAAGTTCTTCAGGTCGCTGGGGTCAGCCGTAGGTTTCTTCAGGAGGGCGTTGACTTCCGCGTGTTTCCAGCTCTCGGGAAGGTGGCAGAAGCAAACGAGCTGTTGATGATAGTCTGGAGATGAGGGGCGATGATGTCGTCGGCTTTGTTGAAGATGAAGTGTGGGCAGGGCTCCGAGGGGGCACTGGAGTGGATGGTGTTGATGGTAACTTTGGTCTCTTCCGCGCTGATGTGAGTCCAGGCGTTGAGGGTGATGGCTGGGGTTGTAGGTTCTGTGGTGGTTGGCTGGGTCTGGTGTCCGAAGCTGTCGTGTAGATCGGTGATCTTACGATGGAAGAAGGTAGCGAGGGAGTTGCAGAGGTCTTGTGAAGGCGTGATGGAGTTGGCGTTAGGATTGGAGAGCTCTTTGACGATGTTGAAGAGTTCTTTGCTGCTGTCGGTGTTCTTGTCCAGTCTGTCTGTGAAGGAAGTTCTTTTGGTGGGGCGGACCAGCTGATGGTGTTCGCGGGTGGCGTTTTTGAGGGCAGACATGTTTTCTACGGTGTGGTCTTTGCGCCAGGCTTTCTCGAGGGTGCGGCAGTTTTTTTTGGATTCCTTGAGGGTGTCTGTGAACCATTGAGGTTTCCTGGTGCTGGTCTGTCTTGGGAGGCGTCTGAGGGGTGCGAGGTTGTCCGCGCAGTTGGTGATCCAATGAGTGAGGTTGAGGGCTGCTTTGTTGGGGTCGGTGGAGAAGGTGGGTTGGTTGTCGCTGAGAGTGGAGAGGAGCTGTTCCGTGGGGATTTTGTTCCAATGTCTGCGTGGGATGGGTTGTGTGCGGAGGTGGAGAGTCTTGCGTCTGAAGGTGAAGTGGACACATATGTGGTCGGTCCAGTGTATAACGACAATGCAACAAGCTTGGCTCATCCCCATGGCAGTTCACGTAGTCCAGGAGAATTTTTCCATTGCCTTCTCCAAAATGAGCATATTTAGGAGCAGAATGTACTGGGCCACACCCAAGCTGTGTGCAGACTACCTTTGCATTAAAGGTGTTCCAGTAAGTGTCACACACTGTCTCCCAGGAGTTATTGTAGAAAATCTCAACACAACCCTCACATGCGTGGCCTCCACCCTGGAGCCGAATGGGAAGAATTCCTGCAAGAGAGGCACGATAAACAGAAAACCAATTTGTTAGTTCCTTAAACATAATCAAAACCCCACAACAGAGTTGATACAGTGATTAATCAGGATAACAAAATAAATAAGAATCAATATTGAATATTGAATGGCCATGGTTTTTCATGCATTTCCAGATTTACCAAACCTGGTAAACCTGGGGATGCACCAAAAATATATGCTCCCCCAGGAGAGGCATAACACGGAGAAACAGCTTTATTTCTCCTCACTTTTCCTCTTTCTATGTGTGCTGCATCCTGCAACACACATAGAAAGATGAAAATGTCTCTCCCGATTATTTTGCTGCACTGCCCTTCGGCACAAAACCCATAAATATGGGCGTAAGTACACTAGACCTTATGAAGTTCAGAAAGGAAATTAAGATGTGGAGCTTCCCGAAATAAGGAGATCTCTCCCCTCTTTCTCTCAACAACCTCCATGATAATGCAGTTCATGCCTCTAACTGCGACAATGGGTTTAGTAACTGGGTTGATGGTTCGTCGGTCATACTAAAAAACTCATAGGGAACGCGAATAAGAAATAGCAGATAAAAAAAATAATAACTTGCCTACACTCGGTATTTCTGTTTTTTCCTGCCACAACACTTCAATGGCACGACTCAAGAAAGGTGAACTTGGATAAGGTGACAGGTGACACTAAAACACTTATATCGTAGGTCACGCTGCAAATATAAAAGCGTCTCAAGCAAGCACTTTCTCACTACGTAGTAAGCAACTCATCTAGCAATGAACTATGGTGCCTTGGAAGAAACATGAACAGATACACAAAAGGAATTGTATGTGGTTTATCTTTTATTTATTTATTTAGGTTCTTGATATATCACGCCCAGACCCTGAACACAGTTTTTCTGGGCGCTTTACGTAGATTAGATATACATCAACACAGGGAGACAAGCAAAGAACCTGTCATGAATATGAGATGCTGGTCTCTAAAGGGATGATTTTATCATTGTAGTGCGTTACCTCCGAAGAACCAGTAAAATAGATGGGTATAAATTACTAATAGTATTTTAGGATATGTCATTTAAAGTCCCTTTTGAAAACGAAGATTCATGAGGCTTGTTGGGCATGTGTCCGTACAGCATTCCAGATGCTTGGAGAATTTCTACAGTATGGTGTTCCAGGCCTGGGCCATGCTCGAGCTGTCTTTGATATTTCTTTTTGTGGCATCAAAGCCCACAGTGAACCCAATAGGCCTTTCTGAATATGCTACAAGATTTTACTCCTTAGTGGAAGTAAGAGTTGGCCATTCACTAGTTATGGTTTACGACTTACTCCTCAAATGAAAGGAAAACATGATGCACACTGCAGAAAAAAAGTGAGAAGCATTGACAATTGTTGCGCTCCTTTAAGTAGAAAGAATAATATTTACCAGTGAGAGGAGTTGATGTTGTGGTTGGAATTGTTGTGACTGTGGACGCTGTTGTTACTGCTGGTGTTGCAGTGCCTGAAACATGAACACAGTGAATAAAATGAGGTCCAGGGCCTCTCACAAAATACATAACTTTTATATAAGTTCTCATTGTCCAGTTTGAAGATGTCAATTTTTGTCTTTGTAATGAAAGAAACAATTGATATGCAATTCACTCAGATCGCATATTTTTTGTCATCCCTAGAGGGGTTGTGAAAAAACACAGACTCCCTAACCACAAACTTAAAAAGGTCATTCATCTGGACTTTCCTTAGGCTGTATGTCAGAATAACAACATTGACCTTGAAGGTAGAGCTAGAGATAAGAATAGTAAATATATACTTACCTGTAAACACTGACCTTGACAATATTGTGGAAGATGATATTCTAGCCATGATAAGTGTGTGGGACGGTATTTAATACTCACTATGTTGGTAGAAAACCAGTTCTTTGCAGTATAAATGAGTCAGTAACTAAACACATTTCATAATCAGCTTCATTCAGAGGGCACTCTGAGAGGTTTTCTTAGATATGACTATTCAACACATTTTAAAACACAACTTAGGGAAAATAAAAAGTCAAAGGGTATTTACCTTGCCAAAATTAGACACACCTGGATGACCCCTTGTGAGACAAAATCACTATGACAGCCCTTTTGAATAAGGTTCAAGACCTTTATTCAGATTAGTGTTACTCAAGTTGCTTTGTCATTTAAGCTCAAAACACAGTAGAGGAATGTTGAGAGAAACTCCTCAGTACCAAGAGGATATGGGTGTTCAAGAGACAGAAAGGCCAAAACCCCCCTAAGTTCTATGACATCTACATAAACAGTTGCATCAGCACACTGCTACAAATAAAGCCAATAGTGTACACACATACAACACATATTTTTAATGTATTTCTACCAATAAAATGTATAGCATTACACACATATATAAAAAAACAATATAAACTAAATACGATTTCACAAGATTATGTACAACACAATACACAACGTTTAGTTCTATAACCCCTTCTCATTCATCACCATTGAGAGCTGAGTAAGTTAGACATCCTTGCTCTAAACCAATAAAGTGAGATGAGAAATAAATTCACAATATTCTTCAGTGTGTTTCAGTGGTATGGCTTGGTACTAACAACCTTCTTCAGGATACATCATTTGGAAATCTTCCACATAAAAGTTACACATATGTTAAACAAATATCACCATCATATCAAGCTACGATCATGCCTAAAAACACACATAAAACATATAAATTATAAATATATACTTGTAACGACTTGCGTGACAAAGTAATGCATGGTAACGTTGCAGTCATCGTAGAGAGTGCGTTGTGAGGCACATCGTTGTTCAGACAGCAGGGTAAAGGATGTTCCCCCACAAAATTCACCTAATTTGCTGTCGAGTAATTACACAAAATACCACAAAATTACACGGAATTACTCAAATGCATTTCAAGTTCAAAAAATTAACCGAATTGTCCTGTTTTTATGTACTTTTTTGTTAGTAAAAATAAATAAATAAATACATACATTTATATGTATGTGTAAATATAGATGCATAAATATGTGCGTGTGCGTATACACACATATTCATTAAAATAAACAAAGGTTAAAGGGTTAAAGTAACGTTATAGTTAGGAGAATATGTCAGTGACATCATTAATGCTTTGAACTTTAAAAAAACACAAATTGACCAGTTATAGTTAGCAGAGCTGACTATAAGTTGTACCCTGCTATGCGCTGCTTAAGACCACACATATCATTGATTACATGTTCTATGATATCATTTACGACATCACTGATGACATCTCAAATTAGCTCATCGATGACATCACTGATGACACAATCCAAACTTGTTTTGCACACATTGCTCTATTAATGGGTATGGCATTAGTACTATGAAAGTAAGTGCAAAAAAGCTCCGAATAATATGAAGCACCATTAATGCTATTGCACATACAACACCCTTAGGTGTAGCAAGTATGTGTTGTGTGCACAATTGACCCTATACCTTAAACTTCACAGGTAGTCTAGTTTACAATAACAAACAACCACAGATCTATTGGAATCCCTCATTGCACACAGTGTTTAATATGCATACAACCATTCAGAGGAAGCCAAATCCCTTAAGATCTTCAACATCCGTTCTAAAACGAATGCCCGACTATGGAAAACTTTTATCTGTATCAAACTTCTCACAGTCACTGAACCTACAATGAGAAATTAATTTGATACAAGTAGAAAAGTGGGTACTGTAAACAGTGTTTAGTCTATGAAGAGCGTTTAGTCTGTACCACACTGTTTGCAAACAGTGAAACTTTCATGAGAATACGCCACAGAGCACAAACAAAATACACTCTTTACAACATATGTCAAAAAAGACACTATTTGCGTAAGATAGACAAGGTCTGAAGGTGCTAAAGATCATAACACCCACAGCCATCATAATTGGATGAAAACTTTACAGACAGTCCATATTTTAAAGCTAAACAAGCACATGAAAATGGGTTAGTACCTGGTGCACACAGACTTGTTATGTAGAAATGTACATGCTATGACTATTCTGTCTATTAACTCTAAGCTGCTTACAATCCTTAGTATCTATTACATAGAATCTTTACCCTGTTAGAAACCTTGTATGCAGAACTATAAAACGTGTGAGGAACAGACTGCATACAAGTCCTAAACTGTAATCCACACTGATTTATGCCCTCATTACAACTCTGACGGTAAATGCCGCCTACCGCTGTGCTGACGGCTGCCAACATACCCTGACCACGCCGGTAATCTGCCACGGGTATAATGACCCACACATAGAATTCCGCTCGTGCTCAAAATACACACACACTTACAAAACTACACCACATTGGACAATTCAAAATACACACACCTGACACACATACACACACCACACCCACACACCCAATTCAATATAAAACACACACCCACAATACCCACGACCCCTTACAAGGAAATAAAAGATAGCTAACTGAGCGAAACAAGCAGGAGCACCCACTCAATCAGAGGCACATAACACAATCACCCATACACCATTCATGCATATCACAGCATACACCACAACACATCACCACACACATCACCCCACACATCCTCACACATCCTCACACATATCACTCACACCACATCCATGGCACCCCAAAGACACCCCAGGTTTTCTGAGGAGGAGCTAAGGGTCATGGTGGAGGAAATTATCCAGGTAGAGCCACCGCATTTTGGATCCCCAGTGCAGCAGACGTCCATTACAAGGAAGATGGAGCTATGGTGGAGAATCGTGGACAGGTTCAACACCGTGGGACAACACCCAAGAACCAGGGATGACATCAGGAAGAGGTGGAACAACCTACGGAAGAAGGTGCGTTCCGTGGTATCAAGACACCAGATTGCTGTACAGAGGACTGGCGGTGGATCCCCACCTCCTCCCCCACAACTAACAACATGGGAGGAGCAAGTCTTGGCGATCATGCATCCTGAGGGCCTCGCAGGATTAGCAGGAGAACTGGATCTGGTAAGTCAAATCTTAACTACTTCATCCTCCCCACCCTACCTGCATGTGAACACAAACTCCTACCCCGACCCTCACCCCCATCACTCTACCAACTCACATATACCCCAGTAGCACAACCCACCCATCCCAATACAAAGCCCTGCATGCACCCACAATGCATGGACACCCATCACAGACCTGCATAGACACCCATCTCCACAGCATGCCCAATAGAGAGACTCACCCAGCCCACAAAATCACCATTGACACAAGGCCAAGCCGACAGGGAAATCCCAATCATACAGGGAAACACACTCATGCACAAGATGGCACATGAAGATACATTAACAATGCATTTGCATCCTAACAGGACCCCTACCCAATGTCACCAGGGAGGAGGTGCCAGTTCCATCCAGCCCCCCAGAAGAGGCCCACAGTGATGACAGGACAGCTGCTCTGCACGCCTGGATCAGGATGACCAACCTGGCCCATCAGGGACCTCTGGACAGTCTGTTCCCCTGCCACAGTCCCAACCCACCACAGAGCCTCCCCCCTCAAAAAACACCAGCACAGCACCCACCCAGTGGGCCCATGCCACTGTCCCCAGGACACGTCAATCAGCAGTGTGTCCACCACTACAGGGACCCCACAACCCCACAATCCCAAGAACATCAGGGACCTGGGGTCAGTGGCAGTGGGCACATGGTTCAGGGGACAGAGGCACAGGACAACAGGGAAGCTGGGAGGACTGCTGTGTGACAGGGGGAGGACAGGCCAAGGGAACCGGCCCTTCACAAGGCACTCTCAAACATCATGGGAGCATACCACCATTCCCAGGAGACCATGGGCCAGGTACTGGCCAAGTTTCAGGAGACCCAGTGGCTGCAGGAGGGACAGTACCTGGGGATCAGGGAGGATCTAACAAAAATATACACCATCCTGGTCACCATTGCAGGGGTGCTGGCTGACATGGGCAAGACCATGAGGGAGGCAGTGGCACAACAAAGGGCGCCTGACACTAACCAACCCGAGGAACAGCCTTCCACCTCCGCCGGCGCTAGTGGACAGGAGGCCCCACCACAGGACCAAGAGGCCACCAGCACCCCACTCCCTGCAGAAGGAGAACCACCCTGCAAACGGTCCCTGCGATCCAGGCAGAAGACAGAGATCATTGCCAAGACCCCCTCCAGGAAATAAGAGTCTCCTGATTGTGACCCTTCTGTCCCACTCTAGCACCCTGTCCACCTTGAACTGCCATTGCTCCCCTTCCTATGCCCCCTTGGACAATGTACCTGTGATACCAAGAGACTGGACACTAACTGGACATTCCTCCACCATCACCCCAGCCCATTGCACATAGCCCTATACTTATTGGCACGAAAATAAACACCCTTGAAACAAATACCATACTGGAGTCAGTGTAATGATTCTCAAATGTATTAGAACAACATTATCAATGCATTGCAACTTATATGTTCAGTGAAATATACTACAGGATGGCCTTTGGTGGGCCGCAGTACATATAGCAGGATCCAGAATGGGGCACACAGATCTGAAAATAGAGAATCCAAAGGGAACTGTCAGTGTCCATAGACAAAGTGTAAGAGGCTACCATGTACAATGTCCAAAAGATTACTGAAATGTTAAGTGGAATTACAGTCTCTTACCTGTGTCTCACTGGAAGTACTGCTGTATTATGTCTGTTCTGTTGTCAACATCTTCTTCCTCTGCCTCGCCTTAGTCACTGTCCACAGGCTCCACCGCTGCCACAAAACAATCTCCAGGCTCATCCTCCTTCAGAAAAGGCACCTGACATCTCAAGGCCAGGTTGTGCAACATACAGCATGCCACTATGATCTGGCACACCTTCTTGGGTGAGTAGTACAGGGACCAGTCAGATGAAGGCACAGGAACCTGGCCTTCAGGAGGCGGAAGGTTCTCTTAATAATCCTCCTTGTACTCCCATTTGGCTTCTTGTAACGTTTCTCTGCGATTGTCTTGGCATTCCTCACTGGGGTCAGTAGCCATGAGAGGGTGGGGTAACCAGAGTCACCTGTAAATATCTAGGGAAAACTGTTAGACACACACTAACCCTTAGGGACAACCCCATACCCAGACACCTACTTATACTCTGTTGCAACCTTGGGCTCACCTATTAGCCACACCCAGTGCCTCTGGAGTTGGCCCATCACATATGGGATGCTGCTATTGCTCAAGATATAGGCATCATGCACAGAGCCAGGATATTTGGCATTCACATGGGAGATGTACTGGTCTGCCAAACACACCATCTGCACATTCATTGAGTGCTAGCTTTTTCTATTCCTGAAAACCTGTTCATTTCTCCAGGGGGGACACAAATGCCACATGTGTACCATCAATGGCACCAATGATGTTGGGGATATGCTCCAGGGCATAAAAGTCAGCTTTCACTGTGGCCAATTCATCCACCTGGGGGAACACGATATAGCTGCGCATGTGTTTCAGCAGGGCAGACAACACTCTGGACAACATGTTAGAGAACATTGGCTGAGACATCCCTGATGCCATGGCCACTGTAGTTTGAAAGGAACCACTTGCCAGGAAATGGAGCACTGATAGGACCTGCACTAGAGGGGGGATTCCTGTGGGCTGGTGGATAGCTGACATCAGGTCTGGCTCCAATTGGGCACACAGTTCTTGTATTGTGGCATAATCAAGTCTGTATGTGATGATAATGTGTCTGTCCTCCATTGTCGACAGGTCCACCAGGGGTCTGTACACCGGAGGATGCTGCCATCTCATATTCTGCCTCAGCGGTTGTCGCCTATGGAAGAGAACGGTGAGCAGAGGGTCATATTTGCAGATAGATTGCACTACTGTTGCTGAATTTACATCACAGAAGCAGTATGTGAAGTCAAGAGTCAGTTGATGTGCCAATGTCTGCTGTGACAAAGTTAGGTGCCATGCCATGTGCCTCCATGAAATGGCGGCTGCCTGACCTCTGAGGAGGGACAAGTGGAAATTAGATAAGTGCGCTGACGTTGTGTGCCATCGTGGTAGGCGGTCGATGACCGCAGCGCTACTTCGCATTGGTTATCATTGGGCCCTATGGGTTCCATGAGCCAATGGCGATGTACGTTGGCGGTGACGGTACGCACCGCTGTGGACGTCACTGCCATTTCCTATCTCTTCACTCACTTGCTACCTGACCCTCAATAGAAGAGGACCTATACTGTAAGTGCTGCTGTGACCTGAGCCTGGAAGCCACAATGGCTCCTGTGTCTGGACAAAGGGCGCCTGCCTTCACTGCGGAGGAGTTGGAGAAACTGGTGGATGGGGTCCTACCCCAGTACACATTACTCTACGGTCCTCCAGACAAACAAGTGAGTACACTGTGATCATGATGCGTGGGCAATGCATGTTTGGAGTAGTGTGGATGTAAGGCACATGTTGGATGGTGCTGAGGCGTCCTGGCCTGAATGCTACATGAGAGGTGGTCAGTGCATATGCATCAGGGCATGGCTGGGAACTGGTGGGCAATGAGAATGCCGGTCCGGACGGGTGAGTAATTTCCTTTTCTGCTGTCTTTTCCCTCCAGGTCAGCACCTACCAGAAAAAGGTTTTTTGGCATGCCATTGCCTAAGAGGTGCGGACCCTCGGGGTCTATCACAGGCGGAGCACCCACTGCCGCAAGAGATGGGAGGACTTGCGCCGCTGGACCAAGAAAACAGAAGAGGCCCAGCTGGGGCTGGCCTCCCAACGTGGAATGTGCCCGTCGCACCATGACCCCCCTGATGTTCTGCATCCTGGCGGTGGCCTATCCGGAGTTGGATGGGTGCTTGAGGGCATCACAGCAGCCACAAGAGGGTGAGTACAGATTCTGAAACCTGACTTAGCACGCTTTAGGAGCCAACTGGGTGGGGGATGTGGGCTGTGGGTGCCCCTAGGCAAGGGCGATCATGGCAGGGTAGGTCACTTGTGTGCAGGCTCAGAAAAAAACCCTACCCCAATGGTACAAGTGGCCATCTACTACTGGGAAGGGTCCTGTGGGTGTCAGGTGTGCAGATGCGGGTGTTAGGCATCGTACCCCATGGGCCGGTGACTACCTTAGTGACTGGTTGGGCATGGCTTGGTGCATGGGGCTGCTCCCTGTGTGTTGTGTACGCCAACTGTAGTGGTGTTGCTGGCACTGACCAAGTGTATCCTATGTCTCTCCACCCCCTTTTTGTTTTGTCACCCTGTCCTTATGCGCATTAGCATCATCTGTCGGAGGAGCAGAGGCACCGGTGACGGGGGAGCTGCATCCCTCATGGCCCTGGAGGCCGAATCCACCGAGGGTGAAGGCTCCAGTGGGACGGAGGGGAGATCCACGAAGGGGACAGGAGGGGAGACCACTGACAGCGACTCCTCCTCCGACAGAAGCTCCCTGGTGGTGGCGGACACCTCTGTGCGCACCCCAACAACAGGTACAGCCGCCACCCCCTCTACCAGCACTGCCCTCCCAGCAGCCCCTCAGTGTGTTTCCTGTGACCGCTCACCCAGGAGGGTGGGCATCTCCTTCGCCCCAGGCACCTCAGGCCCTGCCCCAGTCAGCCCTGCTGCCCTCAGTGAGGAGGCTATTGACCTCCTGAGATCCCTCACTTTTGGGCAGTCAACCATTCTGAATGCCATCCAGGGTGTCGAGAGGCATTTGCAACAAACAAATGCATACCTGGAGGGCATTCACTCTGGCGTGGCGGCCCAACAGAGAGCATTTCAGGCTCTGGCCTCAGCACTGATGTTAGCCGTTGTCCCTGTGTCCAGCCTCCCCCCTCCAACTTCCACTACCCAGAACCAATCCCCTCTACCTCACCCTATCCCAAGCACACCTTCAGACAAGCATGCACCCCATACAACACCCAAAAGTGGCTCAGGCAAACATAAGTACCACACTTCATCTCACAGGCACTCACACAAGCACCATGCCCATGCATACACACCAACATCCATAGCCTCCACTGTGTCCCCCTCCTCCTCGTCCTCGTCCTCCCTCCCAGGAGCATCTCCACTCACTCCTGCATGCACTACATCTTCACTACAAGCCCCCCATCGGCAGTCACCACCCCCACAACCATGCACACATCCCCTGTGTCCTCTCCCAGTGTGTCTGTGACCCCCTCCTCCAATAGTATACAAACGCAAGCACCTACCCACCCAACAGCCATCCACCTCACAACAGCATCCAGCCCATGCATCTTCACCCAAACTCAGCAGACGTGCACCTCCTACAACCACTCCCTCTTCCTCCACTCCCAAACCCTCTCCATCTTCCCATCCCATGTGTCTAAAAACCTTTTCCTAGCAAACTTTGACCTCTTTCCTACGGCTCGCCCCATCCTTCCCCTCGGGCCAGGGTGTCATGATCCCAGGCCAGCACCTCAGCCACCAAGTCGGCGTCCGCTGTGGTACCTGCAAGTCCCAGAGGATCAAAAGGGACACCCGTCAGGGCAGCCAGTGTGCCACCGACCCCTGCAAAGGACGAACCCATTACGCCACCTGCCAAGGTGAAGAAGTGGCCAGCATGCAGTACGGCCAAGAAGCATAACCCATCCAGCAAGGCCTTCTCCAAAACTCAAGCTGCCAGTGCCAAGGTCCCAGCAGCATCTGCCAAGGTGGGGAAGGGAAAGGAAACCCAAGGCAAGGAACTTCAGGCCCCAGAGGCTCCAGGTGAGGGACTGGTGTCCAGCATCAGTACCGACAGCCCCGCAACCTGTACTGCGGAGAGCACCGCCGCAGGCACCACCACCTGCACTGCCATCTGCCCCGCCACCTGCACCGCTGCTGTCACAACTGGCAGCAGCATCATCCCCAGTGGGCAGCCGTCCTAGGCTGCAGGAGACGGCCTGGTGTCTCCCTCCACCACTACCAGCACCTGCACCACGGCCAGCACCGGCAGCATCCCCGCCGCAGACAGCGCTGCAAGCACCGCCACCTGCACCGCCATCTGCACTGCCACATGCCATGCCGGTGCCACTACAACTGTCAGCAGCAGCATCCCCAGTGGCAGCCGTCCGAGGCTGCAGGAGACGGCCTGGAGCCTCCCCGCACCACTTGAAGCACCCCCACCAGCACTACCACCAGTTTGCAGTCTTAGTCGCCGCAGGATGGAGTCTGGCTCTGCCTCCATGAAGTATCATGCTACCTATTCCCTGCACATCTCGTGCTTCAGAAACGCAGGTGAGGGAATGGGAACTGCAACACCCCAGGTGTAGTATCACTGGGCACAGGGCCCCCTCCAGAACCAGGGGAGATATGCATCCACTATCACTTTCCTTGGCAGGATGAAGCAGACTGGGCACAAGGCCCCCTCCAGAACCAGTGGAATGCACCCACTATCACTTTCCTTGGCAGGATAAAGCAGACTGGGCACAAGGCCCCCTCCAGAACCAGTGGAGAAATGCATCCACTATCACTTTCCTTGGCAGGATGAAGCAGACCGGGCACAAGGCCCCCTCCAGAACCAGTGGAAGAGGTCACCCACTTGAGAGACTGTGGCTTAGCACTCCCCAGGACCAAGGAGTGGGCAACCCACCCACTTGAGAGACTGTGGCTTTGCACTCCCCAGAACCAAGCAGTGGGCAAACCACCCACTTGAGAGACTTTGGCTTTGCACTCCCCAGGACCAAGCAGTGGGCAAACCACCCACTTGAGAGACTTTGGCTTTGCACTCCCCAGGATCAAGCAGTGGGCAAACCACCCACTTGAGAGGCTGTGGCTTTCCACTCCCCAGGACATTGCTGTGGGCATGTTGGCCCCTCCAGGACCAGTGGCATAGTACCATCTTCTGGCTGAGGTGCTCCCCTCCCCTTCACCTGAGTTGCCTGTGTGTTTTCGACCTGATGCCCCTGCAGTGTTTTCTCCGTTTTGAGGCAGGAGTCAAGTGTGGGCTTCGTCCATGATTTTGTTGCCCACTGGGCCATGGACATTTGCAAAGGACAGTGTACGGCCTTCTATACATATTGTAAATATTTGTTTATACTGGTTTTTCCAATCGTTTACTTTATCTGCATGTTTCAAAATATAACTGATTTGACTCAATTCCTTCTGTCCTTGTGTTCTTCCAGGGGATTACGGGGTGTAAATGTACTGTTGTTACATGTTTTTGTGTGTTTGGTGTTGTGGGTGAGGGTGGGGGTGGGGTTGTTGCATGTTGCATGTGTGTGTCACTTTCTTTTTCCTCCCCCCGTCTCCTGTGTGCTAGGTGCAGTGCTCACCACGGTCGTCGCCGCCGCCGTCTTTGTTGTTCGTGGTGTATTAGCAGATACACCAGCATCAGCAGGACCTGCAGCTCGGGCTCCACGGCGTCCTGGTTCTTCATTGATTGTCAAGAGGTGAGTGGTTTCCCTTCCGAGTCCTTTTTCTGCCAAGCTTTTGATGCCGCTGGTACCTCCCCGGAAAAGCTGGGGGATTGGCGGGTTGTGATAGGGTGGGCGGTACATTGTCTTCCGCCTGTCTGTTGGCGGTGACCGCCGCAGTGTTTGTTGCTAACACCGTGGCGGTCGGTGTGTTAAAGTAGCTGTCTGTGTTTGCGGTTTCCGCCGTGGTCGTGATCCCATTTTTTTTACCGCTGGCATGTTGGCAGTATTACCGCCGCTTTAACACCGACCGCCAGGGTTGTAATGAGGGCCTTAATCTTCAATGCAAAGATTTATAATGTGTTCAATACCTCTACACACCTATGATGAATTAGGAGCACACAACTTTTTTAAGCATTTACACCAATTAGTTGGATACAGGCTGTAAAAAATTAGGTAGAAAAGTAATATGGTATCTACTCACCACACAATGGGTGATTTCACTTGTGATGTCATAAATGATATCATAAAACATGTCATGAGTGATATAATATGCGCTGTCATAAGCAGTGCATGACAGGAACATAAGTTATCTTTAACTCAGCTAAATATAAGTAGTGAATGTTTGTGTATTTTTAGTTCAGAGTGTTAATTTTGTCACTGACATATTCATCTAACTATTGTTACTTTAACCTTTGCTTTTTCCAGTGAATTACGAAAGTTTAAAAAAATAAAAAAAACTGATCTTTTTATCACACCTAATTATAATGTTACCATAACCTTTGTTTTTTCAGTGAATGTCATTTTTTTAACCTAAAGTAACATTTTATTATCATAGGTGAAGCCAAACCCCTGCCATGCAGGCCCTTTGGCCATGCACAGTGGGGGGAGTGTGGACCACAGGGCCTGGCCTGTGACTAGGCTATGCAGCAAACTCCTCACAAGCAGCTAACCCCATGCTGTCTACAGCCTTCAGCTGTGCGCAGCAGGGGGCTACCAACCAATGCACCAAGAGGCAGCAACCCCCCTTCAGACAGCCAACCTCAAATTGCGCATGCCTTTTTACCGCATGCAGCATGGACATGGGCATGGCCGGAGGACCTGGCTTGGAGTCAGGTCTTGCATCCAATTCCCCGCAAACATCCATTTGGAGGCAGCCAAACCCACCCCGCACACGGCCTTTGCACATGTGTGGTATGGGGTTAGCCACATGGCCTGTGTTGCAGTCAGGCCATGGTTCCAACCCCACACTGCCCGCAGCCTTTGTTCATGCGCAGCGGGGGTTGATCACAGGGTTTGGCTTGCCTCCAAGCCCTATTGCCAAACCCTCAGCAGGCTATCAATCCCACACTCGCACAGACTTTGACGGGTGCAGCACCAGGTTGGCCTTCAGGCCCTTGGAACCCCATCCACAGGGACCAAATATAATAAAAAAAAGGGAAGGGGCCCGGTGGCCTCCCTCCCTGAGTCTAAGTAGGCCATGGGGATCCCTTCCCCAAGGGCCATACCATTAAAAAAAGGGAAGAGGTGCCATGTGCATCCCCATTTGTGAGCCTAATTAGACCCCGGTAACACCAGGGCCAGTTCTTAATTTGTGCTTGTTGTTTCCGGCACTTATTTGTGAGAGCCGGGGCTCATTCTTATGCCTCAAGCATTTGCTGCGAGCAAAAGACACATATGGGAAAGACGGAAGAAGGAAAAACTAAAAAGTGTCATAAAGGGAGAAAGTAGAAAGTTGCAGGATGAGCTGAAGGGGCAGGGGTGGCCGTAAATGTATTGAAGAGGCCTGAGATGGCTTCAGGATTACGCTGCCTCACTATTCAGTGCTGGCAGATTTAATTACAGCAGCCTCATGTTTAAGAGAAGGGCTTTGAGCACCGGCACCTCTTCATTTACAAATTAAGCACTGCCCAGGGCCTTTTGTATTTTAAAGGTGAGGGCGCATGGGCCCCCTCTCCAAGCCTCATTAGGCCCCGGGGATCCCATCCCTCAGGCCCATTTTTTTTAAAGGAGAGGGGGACATGGCCACCCTTCCTGAGTCATCTACAGATTCACCTGTTTTTTGTGAGTGTATATAAAATTTGAATCTACTCATAACCACATTAGTCTCTGAAAAATCAATTTTCTATTTTTTTTCCTCCTTGTTAATGTTGGTTATTTCTTCCCCATTCTGATCCATATTAACAGGTAAGTACTTTAAAACATTCTGAACCTCTTTGTCTAGTGTGCACAAGACAATTGCTTTTTTTTTTCTTGATGGCCTAAAACCCTGATCATCAAATACTTATAAGCAGTTTTCTAATTTGTAGGTGGAGACATTATGGGGGTCATTCTAACCCTGGCGGTAAAAACCGCCAGGGCGAATGACCGCGGTAGCACCGCCAACAGGCTGGCGGTGCACCGCTGGGCATTCTGACTGCGGCGGTTCAGCCGCGGCCAGAAACGGAAAGTCGGCGGTGTACCGCCGACTTTCCGCTGCCCTTGAGAATCCTCCATGGCGGCGGAGCGCGCTCCGCCGCCATGGGGATTCTGACACCCCCTACTGCCATCCTGTTCCTGGGAGACAGATGGCGGTATGGGGTGCCGCGGGGCCCCTGGGGGCCCCTGCAGTGCCCATGCCAATGGCATGGGCACTGCAGGGGCCCCCGTAAGAGGGCCCCAAAAAGAATTTCAGTGTCTGCCTAGCAGACACTGAAATTCGCGACGGGTGCTACTGCACCCGTCGCACTCCAGCAACTCCGCCGGCTCCATTCAGAGCCGGCTTCATCGTTGCTGGGTCTTTCCCGCTGTGCTGGCGGGCGGCCTTTTGGCGGTCACCCGCCAGCACAGCGGGAAAGCCAGAATGGCCGCCGCGGTCTTGTGACCGCGGTGCGGTCATTTGGCGGTAACCGCATGGCGGGCGGCGGAATCACCGCCTATGTGTGTTAAAAACAATGGCGGGGGTATAATTCTGGAAGAAGCAATGGAATCCATTATGACAGGTGTATACATTTGTAGCTTGAATTTGTCCTAAAAGGTTAGAAATTTAAACTTTACACTCTCTATTGTTTCTTTATACTTGCAATCTATAGTCCTTTCTCACTTGTGGTGCCCCTCCCTTTCCTTTTCTTTTTAAGAGAAAGAGGAGCCAAAGGTAAAGGCATAATTAGATGGGAGAGTGCAGAGGTGATGAAAACAGTAGGTGAGTGCCACCAATCTTTTGCTGCTTTCCTCTGAAGCAATTTATGTTATACAGTGGTAGTTCAAGGCAGTATACGCTCGCTCACTATGGTGCGCAAACTTTTCTTCTTAATTGCTGCTTCATTGCTCATGCAAAGCAATGCATGCAACTTTGCACTGTGATGTGCCCCGGATTAAGGCACGATACGATTGTTTGAGGTCGCTAGCTGAATTTAAAGTCTAAAAACGTTAAGCAACATTTGGGGCATCAAAGAAATAATTAAAGTCAATTTTGCTAAAATACCTTTCCTTTCAATATCACAAATGAGTTTCTTGGACCACAGGCCGGCTTGAGGGCTGAGCTGGAAATCTTCGTTAAAATCTTGTCAATATAACGCTTCACAAATACAGATGATAGTAGGCACGTTTATACTGGATAAAACTGCCTCACACAGTCCTTCCCCACCAGCCAGCTAAATCAACTGACTTGTGTGAAACTTCCACATAGAACCTTCACACACAGTTCTAAGATGACATAGGTACCATTCTTGAACTGGATTCTACCACAACCCAAGCTATAACAGGACCTCAGTGTATCCAATGGTTTCTAGCTACCTACTTCCTTTACCAACTGCCATTTCCTGTTATCCTGTCTGGTGTTTGGGGTGGGTGACTGTTTCCTCTTCTTCCTATTCGATAGGATGTGTTGGATGTCCTACTGAAGGCTGAGCCATCCTTGGCTGCTTCCATTCAGCGTCATTTAATTTGATTGTTCCATACTGTTGTTCTGGTGGGTGGTTTGCCATTTGAGTTTAGGATTTTACATATTTTACCTGGCTTTGCCCTATTCTGGTTTATGAAGCCCAGGCCTTTAATGGGTAGGAGTCATTCTTGGACCACTGGCAAGGGCCTTTTTATCTTGAGATTCTTGATTCATTCGTCACCTTTTGGTTGAAGTCGCTGGTCTTTTTTTCTGAAACTTTGTGGTTCAGGTCCTGGAGGATCCTGTCTCTGCTTCATTTTCCTGTGTATGCTTCAAGGCATATTCAACCGTAAGGTGTTTGAATTATCTCTATGGTATGTAAAACTTAAGTTGTCTCCCGCCTATTTACCCTCTGCTGAGCTGAAACTGGTTTGTTGTGTCTGTTTAAAGTTAAGAATGGCAAGCGGTTCTTCAGTGCGGCAAAGCCTTTTATTTTTGTCAGTGATGGCCTTCTGTGTCCCAGTGACCATACTGATCCCTCGAGTTCTCTTTTAGTGATCTTTGCTTCACTGACATGCTTCATCATTTCAACCAACACTCAACAATGCTTCATGTGGATTCCTGGTCTTGTGGATGGGTTGATGGCTTACACAGAGGGCCACTGCGTGTTGTTATGTGTGCCATAGCTTCCTGCGTGGGGCTGAAGCAGGCTGTCAAGTGGATTGATGCCCTCTGATTCCATTTGCATACTTCACCCTCTTCTCCATCCAGTGTTGTTTGATAGGGGAAGATGGGTTTTCAGTCTACTTTTCCGCAGGTGTGCCTAGATCCAGTTAGTGCAGGGTCTCTGGTACTGCTCTGCCTGATGCACCACCATTAGTTGCCCCTTATTTACATGATTGGCTTTTCAATTGGTTACGGCTTCTATTGGGTGCCTAACCCTGTTCTCTCTTACAGCCATGTGGACAAACTTTTTGCCCAGCTATGGCTTTTATGAGACAGCATCCCTTTCTGGCATTCTCATCACTTCATATAGGCCCAGTGGACCAATCCCACTGCTCTAAACTAAAACATACTAATAGGAACTCTGAGAATATAAATTCACATTGTTGGCTGGCTAAGAATCTCCAAACAGGGTGGTTCACATCCCCACAGGGAAGTAACCATACAGTGGATGATAAAGGGAGTAACCAATCTATTGCAGAGCTACTCTCCGCTTGTCACCGCTTAGACAATAAAGACTCAACTGGCCAAGGTTAGCCTTATTGTCCTTCATTTGATGGGGGGGGGTATGCGAGAAGGTAGCCTCTTTCTAGAATTGTTACCCCTACTTTTGGCTTGTTTGTGAGTATATGTCAGGGTGTTTTTACTGTTTCACTGGGATCCTGCTAGTCATCCTGCTTGATGGTACTAGAACAGGGTTTCCCTCATTTAATACTGTTGCTATTAGCTGGTTTTCTCTCTTCTGGTCATTTGACTTAATTTTTCCTCAGGCTGCCCTTTGGACTCAATTGTCTTTGTGAGTTTTTTGCACGCTGTCGGGCTACTTGCCGATTTCCCTGATGTGGTGGCCAGTTCTCAATTACCTTTCCTTGCTCAGGTGGGTGTTGTGTGCTTCCTACCTCTGCTGTTCTGAGGTCCAAAACCAGCAGGTGAGTTACTTTGGACTCCTTGTATGGACTACTATCTGGTGGTTCTTTGTGTGTTTAGGGTTCTTACTCATTTTTTCAGCAGCCATTAGTTCTTCTACTGCTTCTTTCAGGCACTTTGGACATTCTTGCATATTCGGTGTCCTGGTTGGTGTTTGGCATGACCACAGTGTCATGGGTGTCAGTGTGATTTCTGTCTTGGGTCAGTTGTCTAGGACTTCTTATCTCTTTTCTCTTATATATAGTAACATGGTAAGGACTATGACAAGAAAGACAGAACAAGGGGAATAATGCATCCTTACCAATAATCTTCATTGCTTCAAGTCCAGGTTTTACTAGTCACAGTCCTTCAAACCTTTTCCTCCAGTCCCTAGGCTGCTGCCACGTAAGCTTGTCATTTTCTGACCTGCCTATGGATTGAAGTAAAGAGGAGGAGCCATTGGAAAGGAAACAAGCATTTGCAATGCAATAGGTCTCGCATTTGCTTGAGTTAGAGCTATTGGCGTTCTACATTGATAACTAGACTTTTCTATTCTTGTCACATGAATTGGTCAACCCTGCCTCATAATTTGGCCGCACAGTAGCACATGAAATCCTAACTGTGATTATGACAGCAAACCTACCATAAGGCTATTTTAGTAGTATGTGTACATCTTACTCTGTTTACATGCCAGCGCAAAAGTATTGCTCTGGAATTGCGCTTTTTGCTAAGCTGAGTAAAGATCTGTATATGGACATGCTGTGCCAAAAGCCCTGTATACCCTAAAAAAGAGGCACTGTTCTCCCATCAAATCATTCAACACAGAGGAAGAACACAGCACGTTGAGGTACTTAGATTCTGCAACGCTTTTGGTCTGAATGAGATCCCAAGCTAGCTACATGTGGCTAAGAAAAAGTTTCAACCCTTATTTACTTAAATTTGCATTCAACTAAACTTAAAGCACAGGTTACAATAGAAGAATTTAGGTTTGGTTTATGCCTCACCTGCTTGCACTCTCACCCACGCTACACTGTTGCTGCAAATTAGTAAAAATACTCAGCAAATTGTGCTTATATCTCAGAACAACTAACTGAAGTTTGGACGGCCTCGTATATGCAACTTGGATACTTCAGCATGAACAGAAACTTCTTCGTAAGAAACTTCCACACGCGCTTCTAAAGGAAGAAATAGACTTGGGAACAGAACTGATAGCAATAGGCCCTTCAGTATCAAGCGAGCAAACCTTTGTCTTGATATTACACAGAAATCTAAAGCCACTGCAGCAGAGATTGGATAGCCTTTGCTGCTCAACAGACCGCAATCTACAATAGAGCAGACCTCCACGCTACTCAGCTAATCTAATGCCCGTATTGTACAAGGCTGCAAGTCTGCCACAGAAACCAGTCAGCTGAAATCCTGTGGAAGCCGCGCTGGCATAACGAGGTAAGGGCCCTTCTATTGTACACTTGCACTCCTGAGTCTAGAATGACTCAAATTTGTTTACAGTGACTTGGTCTGGGGGACGCCAATAGCAGGACTAGCTCTGGGGCATGCCCACATATGGAATGCAGCCCTGCTACCGGGGCCAGAGGGAGCATTTGTAAAGAGCAATCCAGAGAGGAAAGGTCTGTTGGATGAAAAAACGAACAGAAGACGAGACCGTACACAAATAGCGTAATCATTTCCACGTTTTTTCTCCTTCAGAACTGGCCCCTGGGACCTACAGGCTCCGTTTGGCCCAGAAATTGAATTTCCCTGCTCCTACTCGTAAAGCACTCAGTGAGGCCGGTGGTTATTTTATTTTTTTTACAAAAACTATAACGGAGCAGCCAGTGCTCCGACCGATTAGAAGGTAGGCGCATTGAGTGTCAGATAGCGAAGAGAAGGCAAAGACAGATCTGAACAAGTTAAAAGCAACGCGCGCAGAGCACAAAAAAAAATCATCAAAACATTAAACAGCGCTAAACATACTGATCGCTATAGTGCGACTACAAATAGTAAAAAAAAAAGTTCCACAACAATATAAAAAGGAAACCTGTGTAAGAAGATTGTACTTGGTCGCTGCGCTTTGGGAGGGCTAAACACAAAAGGAGGCATGACAAATGCATGCCAGAAACCAATTGCAAACAAAGAATACAATTATAATAAGCACACAGCCAATAAGAAGCCAGTAGGTGGGCATAGAGCCCACAGAGCAATTACAACAGTCCGAGAGACAGTGCATGCACGCTGCCTTGGCTCGACCTAAAAAGGACTACGCTCAGGTTTTATATGTGAGGATGTCTGAAAATGAGCATATTGTAGTTTGGGACCAACATTATGGTTTTCCCTGTGGATGAGGACTCTCACTTTGTAAGAACTCTATCAAGGATGGCCTGGATTCAGCAAATAAAGATTTCTGGGATGTAATCAGGACATTAACCAAACAACTGATTTTGTAATAACATGCTCAATATTTTGTTTTTCATGTCATTTTTATAGGATTTCCAGCTCAGAATAAATAAATTTGATCACGATGAAATACGAGTCTTTGAACTTTCTCAATTTAAGATAAATCAGACTAGTTGAGAAAATGTGTTGGGAAGTTTCACAGCTTTTTACCATACCAACTAATCTTCAACGTTTGTCAAAAAGGTATTTCTTAGAACTAACTATACATCGAACATTGGTAAAACACCCACACACACACATACATACAAACTTGTAAAGATTGTAAAGATGTTGTGTGTTTATTAATTTTACAGTTTATCATTCCTGCAAAGCTGGTCACTGTAGATATACTCCTCTCCGTGAGTCAAAAGGGGTATTTTAAACATTGTGTGAAATTTGTGCAATGATGTTTTTCAGTGTTGGAAATTTCTATTTTCAAACGGATTAATGTCATGTTTTAATTAAATCGACTGTAATTTTAAATCCAATGTTTTAGACATCCATATTTAGTGAGTGACTTGTAAATTGCATGATATCTAAAATAAATAACTACAGGGCACTTTAATATTAGAGGAAGGTGGTCTTGATAGGCTCAGTTTAAATTGACATAAAATTATTTTTTGAAAGAAACAATTATTTTGTAACTGCGGTCTAGGTTGCACCTTATGGAGAAAATGAAGTCTTACCCATACAGATGACACCAGCGTCATTATAGTGACCACATGTATTGTTGTAAAACCCTACATAACGACAATGCAACAAGCTGGGCTCATTCCCGTGGCAGTTCACATAGTCCATGAGAATTTTTCCTTTGCCTTCTCCAAAGTAAGCATTTTTGGGAGCAGAATGTACTGGGCCACACCCAAGCTGTGCACAGACCACCTTTGCATTAAAGGTGTTCCAGTAAGTGTCACACACTGTCTCCCAGGAATTATTGTAGAAAAGCTCCACACGGCCCTCACATGCGTTGCCACCACCCTGGAGTCGAATGGGAAGAATTGCTGCAAGAGAGGAACAATAAACAGAAGATCACTGTGTTAGTTCTGTCACAATATTTAGAAAGCAAAGAGATTTGACAATGAATATTCAGGACATCAAACTAATGGCAAGCATATTGTAAATGCTGCACCACACCAGGCATTTAGCAGTGTTTTATCATTAGGAATTTAATATAAATTTTGTTAAGCAGTAGAACCAGTACAGTATAGTGTGATGAAAATTCATTTACTTGGGCCATGTTATTTAAAGAAATGTTTTAATGCAAGTCTAATGGAGAATTTTTTGTGTGTTTATTGTTTGTATTTTCTTCCTCTACAGATGAGTCTAATGAGCACACAGTAATGACAAGTCAAAGACTAGCTAGTGCTGGACCCCTACGGATCTTCTGCTACAGGTTGCCATCAGTGTATTGAAAATGTGTAGATTATTTGCAGATAATAACCTTAAAATCTTTTTCCTGACAAAAACCCAATTCATTCCCCCTCCCAATCAAAAATAGACATCCTTGACTTATGTTCTAAATTTCTTTTGTTGTATATGCTCTTTATTCTATATCCTCTTCATTAAATACTTCACCACCATATCCTATTTTACTGAGATTCTGCTGTACCTGAGAGAGATGCAAGCTGTGCAACTGATAAAGGAAAACATACGAATGAATAAACAGGCTAATTGCTTGACTGGAAGTGCCCAGAATTCCATTAACTACCAACATAATATTTTACATGCCAAAAGCAACTATGGAGGAGGTCACAATGGGCAGGCTTATTCTCCATTATCCCAATACAATCACTAACCTCCTCTCCTGGACCTGCTCCCAAACTAGTCTATTCAATATGGCCCTTCACCGCCCTATCCTTGTATCCCTCATTCAAGTACTGCAGCCTAACGCATCTCTACATACCAACAAGATTGAACCTGAGCTTCCTCCTACACACCAGAAAAGCATCAATAGAAAGAGGGCTGGCCAACAGTAGTTACAGAAACCCAAAGAAATGTAATGTTTTATGATGTGACATACCTCACCAAGGTCTCATCCAACAAAAAAATAACACAGACAGACTCAATTACTTTACAGGATCATTAATGAGAAAGACCCCTCTAAAGTACTGCATGGAAATTAGGGTTTGCACCAGCAGGGAGATACCACATCTTGCATGCCTTCTGGGATGCAGTATTCATTGAGCTGGTCAACAAAACAAAGATAATAGAAGACTATTTCAGAAGTAAAACAAACAATGATGAGCCAACAAAGAATTGAAAGTACACAATAAATGTTTTAAACAACTTTCAGACACTAATCTACTTTACTCAGGCATCCATTTCTCAGTCGGTGACCTGATCAAGTTAGAAGTCCTCCCAGATCCCCAGCAGAACACATCTCACCAATTCAGAGAGTTTATGCTTCCAATGCACAAAGAGCTATGTCATACATCACACGCTTGGTGCTAGAAAACAAACTATAGCTAAAATTAAACCAAATGGCATCCGATAATGTCAGTTTAGTCCATCCCTGTAGGTTTAGCAAAAGCTTATATCCAGGATTGCCTCTAAAGCAGACCATTACAGTGGTTCTCCCTCCTTTTCTTAGGTCGACCCTAGGCAGTGCTGGAGCTGTCGCTTACCGACCTGTTGTTATATACTTTGTGGACTTCAACTCCAACCATTTATTTTATTTGTCTATTTCTTTGTCCTTTAGAAATCCTTGCTTCCAAGTGGTTAATTTGTCTTCTTTGTCCCTCCTTTTCATTAGTTGTTCACTCCCTTGGAGCACGGCCAAAGTACTTGTAGCCTTCCACCTGTCTCATTATAGTGAAAGGAAAAGGGACTAATTTTTCCATTGGCCAACAGCAACGGACATCAGGGTTCGAGTTTTTCCAGAGCTGTTCTCAGACTTTCACTGGTTCCTATACTCCGACCGCCCTTCAGTAGACATGGCAATAATTCAGGTTCTTATCACATTTGCTTGGGATGCAAAGAAGAGATCAGCTGTTTTCAGAGGGGGCTCGTTTATTTAAAGTTGCTTTTTTTTATAACATTGCACAGCACTTTATCATCTAGCAAAAGAGTGTAGATGTGCATCAAAACTGTAAGTAATAGGGTAGCCTTGTTATTAATGTTATTGTCACACAGCATGTGTATTTTATCCCATGTAGTAATTTCGTTATGGCTTCTCTTTCCCTCTGTAGGTCGTGTGTTTTCCCACCATCCATGATCTATAGCAATCATATGAAACAAAGCTTTTAAAAATAATTAGCAAACACAGGCTTCAGATGGTGATTAAGTTAAATACAGAAAAAGAAATGTCAAACACAGTGCTTTTTTCTAAAAATATAAAAAGATATTTAATCGAGCACACACTCTACATTATCACTAGAAAGCAATTGCTTTTCGAATGCTTCCTGATGCGTGTATACACGCTTTGGAAACTTGTCTAGTTATTTTTCTAAAGCGCGCACACGCTTCCCAAAGCGTTTGAGAAAGATTTCTTCAAATTGGTAATTCAGAGTGTGTGCGTATTTATCTTTGACAAGTGTGTTTTGCTCTTTAGAAAAATAACCAAATACGTTTCCAAAGCGCTACACACGCTTCCTGAAGTGTTTGAAACTAGATGTGTTTTATAGTGATAATGTGTGTGTTTAAAATGTCATGTTCAAAATGTCATTATATTCACACGTTAACAAAGGGCGGTTGTCAGGACTCAGGTGGTTGCCCAGCAGGTCTCCCAGGGCTGTGTTTGCAATGTGTACTTTTATCTGAAGCTGACGTCGCCTGCCGGATTATTTCAAACAGGGGACATCTGGTTTCCTTACGAACCTCTTGTTCATATTCCCATGGCCCACTTGTTTCATACCGTGGGTCAAGGGTTAAGACCTGAAAATACCAGATCTTATCTGAAGCGTCATGTGAACTTGTTTTGGCTTTTCTACTAAAATGTTCATATTTGCTGGTATCTTTACAGTTTTTTTCGTTCCTTTACTTTGTCTAATTTTTTTGATGAATGTTGCCACAGGGAATTATATTGTGTAATGGCGTGCCTGTGTTGTGTGAATCTCTCTTTGTGCCAATGATGATGATGAAGATGCAGTTTTGGTGTGTGTGATGCTGTGTATCTTGCTCACAAGTTTCAGTGACACTGGTTTGTTAAGTGGCTCTCTATTTACACCATTGCGGTTTTGGGTGTGGTGTCTGTGTGCCTGTCACCCTTTGTGTAGCTCCGCATGGCAATATTGTTGCATGTTAATTTGTCCATATTGCTGAGTAATGGTCTGTGCGCACGTTGTGACACTGACAATTCCGTTCTGTTTTGGCACCCCTGTGTCAGTGTCATGTGTGTTGTGTGACTCTTTATTTATACCAATGAGGCTGTGAGTGTGCTGCTGTGTGTGATGCTGTGTGTTTCGCAGCTCTTTCTGCAAGTGTCAGTGATGCTGTTTTAGCTGAGTGGCTCTAGGTGTAGCAGTGTTGGCAAATAATGTACAGACCAGGCTCCCTATTTACAGCAAGCTTTGGCAAAGCCAATAGGTATTGCCTATGCATGAGCTAGTGTCTTTGTCAGTGTCTTTTTTATTTTAAAAATGTTGCCCAGTGTATCTCTCTATGCTATACAGTCCCGCCAAAAGCAGTTGCGGAAGCCAGTAGATCCCAAAGGCGAGACCTATTGGTTTTGCCAATGCTTGTTCTCTCTTGCACCCACCAAAAGTAAACAAAATAATGACCTCTAACTGCGGCAATGGGTGTTAGGAGAAAGCATGTTCTTTTAGGCTAAAACCTTTTAGTCTGCCCCCGTTGCACCAAGGATTTGCCTGCAAAACAAAATCAGGGTTATTATGGCTAGCAGGCTGAGCAAGTGAGGCCCCTCTCTCCATCTCACATCGGAGGGACCAGATACATTTCCTTGAAATCTGCAACATCCAATCCGAAACCTCTCTTTTCACTACTAATGAGAGAGATCCACAGAAGCTTTTACATATGAAACACTGTATATTGCCCCACTGATAAAGTGACTTCATAAAAAGTGAATCAATATTTCCCGTTGACTAGTCTATTACAAGGCCATTGTTTAATCCGTTTTCTATATGCATGGTTCTTGGATTTTATGTCGTGAACCATCACATACAGGTAAAGGATTGGCGTATCCCAAGTACTTAAAAGCCAGTGCTCACATTTTGTTGTCCTATGAAATTTGTCGCTAGTAATAAATGTCTCGGACATGCTGACTCTGTCAAGTATATTCTGTTTGGTAGCATTAAAGTCTAGTGAACCCAATGGGCTTTACTGCATATGTTACAAGATGCAATCAATGAAAATCAAATGAAAAGGTGGCTAAGGCAATGTCTGTTTGGGTCAGATATTTTTAATGCTTAAGGACTCACTCTTCACATTGAAATGAAAATATGGTGCTGTTGGACCTGGCCCTTTTTGCAGAGTCATCCCCAAACTGTTTGCCTCCTTCCTCCTATCTTTTCTGACCAGTTTTTGTTGGCTTTAGGACTCTGAGGACTTTACCACTGCTAACCAGTGCTAAAGTGCATATGCTGTTTGTGTAAATTGTATTGGTGATTGGTTTATCCATGATTTCATATTTGAATTACTAGTAAGTCCCTAGTAGATGGCACTCAAGGTGCCTAGTGCCTATAAATCAAATGCTTCTAGAGGGCCTGCAGCACTGATTGTGCCACCCACATGAGTAACCCTGTAAGCATGTCTCATACCTGCCACTGCACTGTCTGTGTGTGCCGTTTTAAACTGCCAAGTCGATTTGGCAAGTGTACCCACTTACCAGGCCAAAACCTTCCCTTTTTATACATGTAAGGCACCCCTAAGGCCGGCCCTAGGTAGCCCCATGGGCAGGGCGCAATGTATGTCACAGGTGGAAGATGTGTCTTAAACGTCCTAACAGTGACATACTGCCAAATTCGGTTTTTACTGTTGCATGTCCTATCTCTCTCACAGGTTAGCATTGGGGCTGCCTTTAAATATCCTTAAAGTGTAGATTCCCTTTGAGAGCAGATAGCAATTGACGTTTGGGGTCTCTAAACTCACAATCTAAAAATACATCTGTTAGTGAAGTTGGTTTTTAGATTGTTAGTTGCAAAATGCGATTTTTAGAAAGTAGGCATTTTCTTGCTTTAACCATTCTGTGCTTTTGCCTGATTGTGTATTCCCTGTCTGTGTCAGACTGACAGTTTGGCTGTTTGTGAATATCCTCTAGACAGTGACACAAAGGGGGTTGGGGTGTAGCCTGCATATCCTGATGAGCCATCTAGAGTGGAGGGAGGAGTGGTCAATTACACCTGAATGGGCTGTGCCTGCACTCACACAATGCAGTCTCCAACCCCCTGTTGTGTGTCTGGGGCCTGGCCTGGGCAAGGAGGGATCTTGTGAACAACAAAGACTTTCCTTTGAAGTTTGCTTACCTCAAAGGCAGAAAGGGGTATAAGTAGTGGACCCAAACCCCCAGACTTTAGATATCTTCAAGATTACTTCTGGAATCAAGAGGAACCACTGTCAAGGAGAAGAGCTGAAGAGCTGGAGGCGGAGTACTGCCCCTTTGCATCTGCTTTTCTGGGCTGCCTGAAAGAGGACAAAGATTGGACATCCTGCTCGTGAAGAATTTCCAAGGGCTTGGATTGAGTTTGCCTCCTGTTCCGAAATCTCACGGCCATCAAAGACTTCCTCTGCCAGCACATGTACTCTTTGCTGAGACTCCTGCCCTGCCAAGTGGTGCCCTGTCCAGTCTCTGGGCCCTTGAACAAGGCCTGAAATCCACACACAAAACACCGTGCAGGAAAATGTTTGACACACCACCTGCAACCCGGGTGAAAAATGACGCACCACCTCTTTTGCGGCAAGAAGCGACGTTCCACCTGCATCGTGGCTGGGAGATCTACGCATTGCAGCTGGAGAAATGTCGCAACACCCCATGAAGTGCGGTTTTCCAACACCATGCGACCAGATTTCTTATGCATCACTGCTGGGCATCAAAGTCATCATGGACCTGGGTGGATCTGAGGTGCCCTGCCCGGAAATCGTAACATCGCTCTTTTGCAAGGGAGAAAAATGACGCATTGCCTATTCAACTGGAGAAGAAACAACTCATGGCCTTACTTGCGAGTAAGGAATAAACACATCGCTGACTTTTCTGATGCACATTCACCTGTGCGGCTTTATTTTTCTGACGCTAACCAGATACTTTAAGTAAAAACAACGTTTTGATTGTTTTCTATGGAGTAAGACGCTTCTTCTTTTGAAAATCCATATGTTGACTTGGGTATGTTGGATTTTTGTTGTTTTGGTGTTGTTTGAGTTAGATAGATATTACCTATATTTCAGGAGCGACTCGCAGTTGCAGCGGTGGGCAGAGGGGAGTGAGGGCGGGAAATTAATAGAAAAAATAAAACTTACCTGAATTGTCACAGCTGACTCGATAACCACCGCACTTCTCTTCTCCTGCAAGCAGCCTACAGGCACAGGCCCCCAGCCTGCCCTGCGGCCAGTCCTGACGATGCTCAGAGAAGCGTGAGGAATGGCTGGGAGCCCCTAGCCAGGGCACTCCCTATCAGACCGGCAGCCTGTGCAGGCTGTTTGAAGCCCAGCAACACAGTTGCTGGGCTGGAAAGACCCTACTGCGCATGTGTGTTTGGCCGGCCCGAGACGGCCAACCAAAGATACATGCTCAGTGAAGGGGAGTGCTTGTAAAAGCCTGTGCACCTCCCCTTTTTAAAAAAACGATCAGAAGCATAGTTTATTTATTTTTAGCAAATGATTTGCAGCAGCTGCTGCTGGCGGGGGGCGATGCTTCTCCACTCTTATGGAGGCGCCGCCCCTGCTATTTTTCTAAACTGGTGTGGTGTCCATTTGTAGTGTTTTCAATGTATTACTGTGTGTGTTGGTACAAATATTTTAGACTTTGCCTTAGAGATAAGCCTGACTGCTTGTGCCAAGCTACCAAGGGGGTGAGCATGGTCTTGAGTGTGTACCTTCATTGCCCTGACTAGAGTGAGGGTCCCTGCTTGGACAGAGTACACACTGACTGCCAACCAGAGACCCCATTCCTAACAGATGCACACTAAAGCAAGACGGTAGAAGCAGTGACAAGGACTCTGCTCCTTCAACTAAAAAGAGCCATAATTACCTGTGACCTGAGTTGATATTGTGGCTGGTAATTTTATTGCTGTTGTTACCGCCGATGTTGTATTGTCTGAAACATGAAAACAAATAAGAAAATGAATATATAGATACATAAGTTTTACAGACATTACCACTGTCCATCCATAGGATGTTAATGCTCCTCTATCTAATCAGTGTTTAAAATGTAAATCTAATTCACCCATATCACCGATAGTATGTGATCCTCAATTACTGGTACAACACAACCTTTGCCCCAATCTCTCAAAACACTTGAAAAGGTCACTCATCTAGACATTCCTTAGGCTGTACATCACAATAACAACATAAATATCGTCCTTGAACATAGATGTGGAGCTAAGGATAGTACATCTATGGCTACCTGAACATAATGACCTTCAGAATATTCCTGATTCAATACATGTGTAGGCTATATTGAATATTCACTATGCTTTTAGAACACCCTTTTCCTGTGGTATAAGAGACCAGGTGCCAGATGTACCAAAGGATTTTACCCATTCTTGTTGCGCCACGTGGTGCGGCGCGAGCCGAGCATTCGGCTCGCGCCGCGCAGCGCGTTCTCAGGACGCGGCGCGCCCCGAGTCTTCTTTGTACAGCGCGAGGCCCCAGATATTATTTTGGGCCTCGCTCTGCCTTCTGTGGTGTCCCTGTTCTCCCCTGACCCCTCCTTACCTGTTTCTTTTTCTTTCTTCTTCTACTTTTTCTTCTTTACCTTTTCGAGGCATTTTTTGTCCTTTCTTTATGTCTTTCCCCCTTCCCATGTTACCTTTTTCTTCCCAGCATTCCTTGGTCCCTATTTTCTATGGTTCCTGTTCTATTCTATCCTATGTACTTTTTCCCTATCTAAAATGGTGTCTTTTTACTTCCTGTTGGTCACTTCCTGTTTCTTGGTATATAAGGGCTCTGTTTTCTCCCTTTCCTTGCGCTGCATCACTTTCTGCTCAGATTGTGTCTTCGCTCCTGATTCTTAGCCTTCGGTTCTGAATCTTTTCAATTTTGCATTTACCTGCATTTTGTTCCTGTTTGATTCCTGGTTTTGTTTTCGTTTCAGGAATCCATTTTTTGGAGGTTTTTTCCCCTTTATTGGGGTTTTTTCCCTCTGGCACTAATTCTAAAAGGGCACGGTCTGTTCTTGGCGTTTCCACTGCCTGCAGCACCGTGGCTACTAGAAAGAGTCGCCCCTTTCTGGGCCAAAGCCGAACCCTCAAGACCTACGCCACTAGATCTGCGGTTTCCAGGCGCCAGCAGCAAGTGAGTCGTGACAGAATGCAGCGCCAAACCATTCCGACATCTTCTGATACTATGGATGACACAGTGGCGGCGGCTGCAGATCCTGATTCATCTTTTTTGACTACTATTCAACAACAAGCTCAGGAATTGCAACAATTGCGCAACGAGAATGCGGTCTTACGACAGGCTTTGGCCCTCCGCAGTGGCGATGTTCCGACTATCTCCGCCTCAACGCCTCGCTTCTCTGGTGAACCAACTAAACTGCGTGAATTCCTGGATGCATTAACGGTTTACTTCGCCTTCAGACCTAGCCAATTCTCTCATGACAGGACAAAGGTGGGATATCTTATTAGTGCATTATCCGGTCCTGCGTTGGCCTGGGCAACCCCGATGGTGTCATCCAACGATCCAGTATTGTCGGACTATTCTGCCTTCGTGACCCGCTTCAAACAAATGTTTAGTCGCCCAGGATTGGAAGCCTCGGCAGAGGAAGCATTATGTGATATCCAGCAAGGTTCCCAGGATGTCCTCCGATATATTACACGTTTCCGTCAATTAGCGGCAGAGACCACTTGGGTGGAGCGTACCCTGGTAACTTTGTTTCGCAGAGGACTTAAGGAAGAAATTAAGGATGAATTAGTACATTCCACCAGAGTTGAAGATCTTCGTGGCCTCATGGATCAAGCACTTTCCATCGAGTATCGTCTTCAAGAACGACGAATGGAGAAGAGAAGGAGTAGAGGAGCGTCTCAGCCAAGCTCTTCACGGATGTATCCACCTCATCCTGAGGAATCTCGTCCTCCTGCTAAAGATATAGAAGGGGAACCCATGCAAGTGGATACTGCTCGAGGGCCACTCTCTGCTAGTGAGAAGGAAGACAGACGGAAGAAGGGATTGTGCCTCTACTGTGGTTCTGCTGGTCACCTGCTTCGTACATGTCCTGTACGTCCACCTAGACCCTTGGGAAACGCCACCTCCCGTCCTCTGTAAGAAGGGAGGGGACGGGATCATCGGCTATACCTTCTATCAGCTCATTCAACGACAATACAACTTACTTGTTCGTGTTACCAGTCATATTACAACTACCTGATGGCCGCCAAGAAAGAACTATGGCATTATTGGATTGTGGTGCTAGTGGTATATACATGGATAAGACATGGGCCACTCATCTGCAAATTCCCACTCAACCCAAAGACATTCCTGAACAAGTACACACCATGGATGGATCTTTAATATCCTCAGGTCCAGTCGATACTACGACCTTGATGTTAAATTTACAGTTTGGTAATCATCAAGAACACCTCTCTTTTGATCTCATTTCATCTCCCAACCATACCATTATTCTCGGAATTCCATGGTTTACTAGACATAACCCATATGTGAACTGGGTAACCCGGACAATTTCTTTATCCTCACAGTTTTGTCAAGAAAATTGCTTTGCTTCCGATAAATATTGGTCACCAAACAGATTAACACCTATGAAGAGTACTACGGAGTATTCCATCAACACTGTCCAAGGGGTTCCTGAACATTATTTAGAGTTCCAAGACGTGTTTCAAAAACCATCCAGACCTGTATTACCTCCACATCGAGAGTACGATTGTGCTATTCCTTTGGAACCTGGAACAGTCGTTCCCTTTGGGAGGATGTATTCTCTCACGGAACCTGAAAAGGAAGTTCTTAAGGAGTATCTGGAGGAAAATGTACAGGGTGGTCTCATTGTTCCATCATCTTCTCCAGCAGGGGCTCCTCTCTTTTTTGTACCTAAGAAGACCAAAGATCTTCGTCCTTGCATAGACTTTCGAGGCCTAAACAAGATAACTATAAAGGATCGTTATCCTTTGCCCCTCATTAAGGATATTTTAGAGGCAGTCAGAGGGGCTCAACGTTTTACCAAGTTGGATCTTCGGGGAGCTTACCACCTTTTACGTATAAAAGAAGGAGACGAGTGGAAAACAGCATTCAGGACACCGTTTGGTCATTTTGAATATAAAGTCATGCCCTTTGGTCTTACGAACGCTCCTGCTATATTTCAAAGGTTTATGGACTCAATATTTTCCGATCTCTTGAACCAGACACTCGTAATCTACTTGGACGACATCCTTATTTTTTCCAGACACCCCGAACTCCATTCTTCTCATGTGAAACAAGTCCTTCACAGACTCCGAGCACATCAACTATTCTGTAAACCCGAAAAGTGTGAGTTCGATAAGACGGAAGTCAAATATCTGGGTTATCATTTAAGTTCCACCGGCATAGCTATGGACCTAGAAAAGGTACAAGCAATTCTAGAGTGGCCTTCTCCCTCTTCTATCAAAGAAACACAATGTTTCCTAGGATTAGCAAATTTTTACCGACAGTTCATTCAAGACTTTGCTAAACAGACCAGCCATATAACCCATACCTTAAAGAAGGAAAATCTAAAACAGGGGTTTGTCTGGACCAAGGCGGCTGAAACAGCTTTTCAAGAATTAAAGAAGGCATTCACTCAAGCTCCCATCTTGAGACATCCAGATACCAATAAACAGTTTATCGTAGTTACCGATGCTTCCGAAAAAGCTATTGGAGCAGTCTTGCTTCAACTTCAAGAAGATGATGGTCTTGAACATCCTGTTTTCTATTTGTCCCATATTCTCTCTTCAGCTGAACAACATTACTCTGTACTAGAAAGAGAGTTGTTAGCTCTGAAGACAGCCTGCATCGAATGGAGACAGTTTCTGATGGGATCCAAGGAGCCTTTCGAGGCGAGAACAGATCACCGTAATCTGCAATGTCTACGTAATTTTGTATGCCAAAATAGTCGCCAGGCGCGTTGGGCCTTTTTCTTTAGTCAGTATGACTTTTACATCACCTATATTCCTGGATCTCAAAACATTCTGGCTGATGCTCTGTCTCGACGCTATCCAGATTGTACTCCTTCCCCATCTCAGTTTCTACTGGAGCCTAGTAAGATCATTGGAGTTGCTCAATCTTTTCTGGATGAGGTACAACTGGAGTATTCCAGCCTGTCTAATAGCGAAATAGAGAAATTAAGAACCTTTTTATGCAAGAAAGAAGGATTCTTTTTTCATCAGAAGCTGTTATTCCTCCCTACTAACAGAGTGCGAGACAAAGCATTACAGATGTGCCATGATTCACCGGTTGCTGGACATAGAGGTATTAAGGCCACACAAGAACTTCTTTCGCGATCTTTCTGGTGGCCTACCTGGAAATCAGATGTCGAAAGATATGTTCAGGCTTGTCCCATATGTGCCCAAGTCAAGATTCCCCGTAGCAGACCTGCAGGATTACTACAGCCTTTGCCAGTTCCACCAACGCCATGGCATACTATTTCCACTGACTTTATGTGTTCACTTCCGCCATCAGCTGGAAACCAGGTTATCATGGTCACTGTTGATTCTTTCACTAAGATGGCCCACTTTACTGCTCTAAAGAAATTACCAACATCCCAAGAATTGAGCCAGATATTTATCGACCATATTTTCCGTCTCCATGGACTTCCACATACCATTGTGTCTGACAGGGGTCCCCAGTATATTTCCCGGTTTTGGAAACATTTTTGCAAGACACTGAATATCAATATAGCACTATCATCCGGTTTCCATCCTCAGACCAATGGACAAACTGAGCGTTTGAATCAAGGACTAGAACAATACCTTCGTTGTTTTTGTAATTCCACCCAAAGCAACTGGAACACTTATCTTCCTATTGCTGAATATTCCTACAACAATTCTGTCCATAGTGCCTCCAAGGTCACTCCCTTTTTCTGTTCCTATGGGTATCATCCGACCTCTTTTCCTACTGCTCCTCAATCTACCTCTCCTCTGCCTGCCATTACATCTTTTTCCAAACGTCTCCTGCAACTCCATAAGCTCATTAGATCTAATTTATTGCACACTAAGAGGTATATGAAGAAGATCGCTGATAAGAAACGTGGACCCACTCCCGATTATCACCCTCAGGATAAAGTCTGGCTTTCTTCCAAATTCTTGCCCTCTCGTCTTTCTCTGAATAAGTTCACGCCTCGCTATTATGGGCCTTTTCGTATTCTTCAGTTGCTCAATCCTGTCACTGTTCGTCTTCGCTTGCCTCATACTTGGAAAATTCATCCGGTCTTTCATGTATCCCAACTCAAACCTTATGTCCCTGATCCTTTCTCTCGTCAGTTTCCTTGTCCTCCTCCTGTGTTGGTGAATGATGTCCCTGAATATGAGGTTCACGAAATTTGTGACTCTCGCCTTTTTCACCGGCGTCTTCAGTATTTGATTCACTGGAAGGGTTATCCTCTTAGTGAATGCTCTTGGGAAGATGCTTCTTCTGTTCACGCCCCTCTTTTGATTTCTCGTTTTCATCGTTTGTTTCCCTTCAAACCTGGACCTTCGGGGGGGGACCTACTGTTGCGCCGCGTGGTGCGGCGCGAGCCGAGCATTCGGCTCGCGCCGCGCAGCGCGTTCTCAGGACGCGGCGCGCCCCGAGTCTTCTTTGTACAGCGCGAGGCCCCAGATATTATTTTGGGCCTCGCTCTGCCTTCTATGGTGTCCCTGTTCTCCCCTGACCCCTCCTTACCTGTTTCTTTTTCTTTCTTCTTCTACTTTTTCTTCTTTACCTTTTCGAGGCATTTTTTGTCCTTTCTTTATGTCTTTCCCCCTTCCCATGTTACCTTTTTCTTCCCAGCATTCCTTGGTCCCTATTTTCTATGGTTCCTGTTCTATTCTATCCTATGTACTTTTTCCCTATCTAAAATGGTGTCTTTTTACTTCCTGTTGGTCACTTCCTGTTTCTTGGTATATAAGGGCTCTGTTTTCTCCCTTTCCTTGCGCTGCATCACTTTCTGCTCAGATTGTGTCTTCGCTCCTGATTCTTAGCCTTCGGTTCTGAATCTTTTCAATTTTGCATTTACCTGCATTTTGTTCCTGTTTGATTCCTGGTTTTGTTTTCGTTTCAGGAATCCATTTTTTGGAGGTTTTTTCCCCTTTATTGGGGTTTTTTCCCTCTGGCACTAATTCTAAAAGGGCACGGTCTGTTCTTGGCGTTTCCACTGCCTGCAGCACCGTGGCTACTAGAAAGAGTCGCCCCTTTCTGGGCCAAAGCCGAACCCTCAAGACCTACGCCACTAGATCTGCGGTTTCCAGGCGCCAGCAGCAAGTGAGTCGTGACAATTCTGTGTCTATGGGAAAAAGCTTTCGTACATATGGCCCCAGGTTACTAGATCAGTCTCACAATGTTCTTAATTCAAAGCATAATCTGAAACGATCTCTTTGAAGTGACTATTATTCAAAACATTTTCAAATGCAACTTGGTGAAACTAAAAAGTAAAGGAGTATTTACAATGACAAAAGCAGACAGACCCAAAACTGATCAAGCTTGGTCTCGAGACAAAATCATGATGATGGCCCCTCTGACTGATGGTCAGCTCCTTTATTTAGATTACTTTTGCTCACGTTACTTTGCCAGACCAGAGTTTCCAAGACTCATGGGTAATTTTAGTGCGTCAGGTGATAGACAATGTAATTGGCAGCATTGGCATGGTGCAAGTGGGTCTTTGGCTATATCTTCATCAGTTTTAGACAGGTAAAAGTAGTCCCAGGATGCCTGGGTCATTTATCCCACAAAAATAGGTAAAAGCCTGTGTGTGGGGGGTGGAGGGGGCTTGTAAAGTGACTTGTTTTTAGAAAGCACTTGGCTTATCCTATGTGCTAGCTATGACACATCATCTGCCTGTGATTAGCAAACCATACCTGCTCTTCATCTTCAATATATAATGCTATTCCCCCTTCATCTTACATTTACCAACCATTTTTGACAAGACTCACAGATCTACTCGATTGCCTGTATCGCCTGTTACAGTTGAACCTTCAAGAAGTGTATTGCCTATTTTGATGACGTCCAACTTGTAGCAAATTGATCCTGCTTTTGCACATTTGCCCGGGAGGAAAAGTCATGAACATAACCCTGACAGCAAGTATAAGGGTGGCAAAAACACTTGGGGCTGGGTAAGTGGTGTACAGAGAAAGGCCTAGCAATAAAAGTTATCCTAATGTGCTACGCAAAAGGTCAGTATGTTTTAAGGGGGTGACAGACTTTATATTGGGTGGAGGAAGGCAGATGGTCAGTGTATGGGTAAATTAGCAGTATGTTTACAGGTAACTGAGGTAGGTGATTTCCAGTTTCAGTAGTGAGGAAGAGCTCCTGTATGTGGACAGGATCGTGTCATCTTTGTGTCTGAGTTATAGCTCAGAATGAGGCATTTATACGATGGCACAGCGAACATCACTAGGCTGGAATGCTATTTTCTATTAACTTCTTTTTCATTATTCCTCTTCCCAATTCTTACAGCATCTGTGGGAGTCCTCATCAGTGTGACACCAATTCTATTAGGCTGTACACACCATGTTCATTTGTAAAAATTCACCCTTTTAAAAACGCACAATATACAGTTTCAGGTTTGGGTAGAGTCAGATGTAGCTGTCTGTCAAGACCTCATGTCAGCACACAATGTACAACATACATAAAAGAGCTTTGGATCAGTCAACTTGTTGGCTTGTTAGAGTGAGCCCTCTTCAGGCGTTGTCCCCAATGGTCTGTCATGTTTTGAATCAGCCCAGTACATTGCCTGGATACTCACATCAACTTTAATGATTTACAACTTCAATAAAAGTAATTAAACCATACAGCCCAAAAGCTCATTTGGAGAGGAAGGCTGCTGCAGTTTCTCTCCTGCCTCCTTAGTACTTCTGCTCTTGCATCTGCCACCTCCATCCTAAGCCGCTTGCTGCTAGTGCTGTGCTTCAATGTTTTGACTACCTTTAAAAGATTCTGCGGGGGTGTGCCTTGGCCGTGAATGGCGTAGGACACATGTCATCCGAGCTCCGGTCTCCTGTGGGCCCTAATGCAACCGAAAAGAATGATTACTGGCATGAAACCACTCACAGTGGTGCCAGAGCAGCCCGGCTCTGTATGACCTCACTCTGAGCACAGCAGGCTACCTCCCATTCCTGTCTGACGATCACAGGGCAGCGATCTTCAGCGATCTTCAGCTCCTTGTGGGCACATGGTGCTATCTTGCATCCTGCCTCCACAAGCTTAGAGGAGCTGCATGAGCTGTGGAGGATCATGGGTGTCTGGCGGCTTCTGGTGATGCCTGGAGGTGCAGGGACCCCTCTCCTGCCTCCCCAGCTAAGGACTACCAAGCCTGGCTGGTCGAGCTCCATAACAAATGAGAACTCTCCCCCAGCCAAGCTCCAGTACAAACCCGAGACCATGCGGAAGTGATCCTCTACCCCCCCACCTCGAGGCTTTGACAGGGGATGCTACAGACTGGGGCTTGCAACCCCCAATAGCTCCACATCACGGCATCGGTCATGCCTCCACAGCTGTGCATGATTTGCAACATGCCCATGACCTGGGGACTGCTGCAGCAACAGCCCCGGCAGCTACATCCCTCAAAGCGGTCGCCCCCGCCACCATGGACAGTAAGGCCTACTGCACTCCTTGGAGCCCCCTCGCTGTCCCCTTCTGGTCACTCTTTGCAGACTGGTGGTGTTGGACTCTGTGACCTCCCCTTAATAAAGTCTGCACAAGACTCCCTCACCTGCCTAGGAGCCACTCACCTACATATCGAGGCTCTCAATGTGCCTCCCTGATGCCCTCTGAGGCTGGAGAAATGGCAGCCAGAGCGACTTCCACAGCTGCAGAGCAGCAGGTAAGTGGCCTACCTCCTATTTTGGACAGTGCTAAGCTGGGCACCAGGGGACTCTATTAGTCAAGCTGTGCCCTCTTCTATCTGCGGACTGTGTGGCACACTAGGAAGCAGCTCTGATCTTCTCCAAACTCTGACAACAGCTCAGGCTGTTTTATGCATATTGTGGCTTGTTTATGTGTCATTGGGGCCACCTCACACCGGCATGCTCTGGGAGATATGAACACTTCTGCAGAACCTGTTTGACAGGCTGAATTCCTAGCTGGGATGCCTGGTTGCAGACACTGGGGCCTGTGCTCTGGCTGCATGCACTGATTCTAACTACACACTTGTGGCCTTGGGGGACCATCGACTACCTGTCTACCCTGATGACCCCACTGCTCTAGCCCACCTCAGTGACACCACCCACTGTTTCCTATATCTTTTTCAAAGGGGATTCAGCCCACCTGCATCCTACTTCTTTATAATTAGCACCCTCGGAACATACCAGTCTGCCGCCTCACCTATTATGCCCAGGGACAAAACCACTAAAGACAGCTTGTTGGTCTCCCTTTGGGCCAAGACCAACATTAGGAGCAAGAAGGACTGGCAGGCCCCTGCGGTCCCTCTTGCTCTCTCCATCGCACAGTATTACATGGAGAAGATTTTGGTGGACATCTGTGAGGAGATCTTTAAAAATGTACTTCAAGAGCTGCCTTAATGACCTCCAATAGATGACCTGAAATACACAGTAGACTCCTGAGCAGTGGATTATGATGCGCTATAGAGGCGACACAATGCATTGGAACAGCAACATATTGAGCTCCAGGCTAAACACGAAGACCTGGAGAACCAAGGCTGCCTCAACAACCTGTGCATCAGAGGCATCCCCCGTGGTGCAGAGGGAGAAGATAATGGCCCTCATTATAACAATGGTGGTAAAAACCACCTACCGCCGTGGTGACGGCGTCAACATACCATCACTGTAGCTACCATTCGTCCATCATATTATGATCACAGCCGGACTTCCGCCACAAGAAGGGTGGAAATCTGGCAGTGATCATACTGGCGGATGGTGGTAAGCTGACACTGCTACCACCAGCACCTCCACGCCAGTTGAACGCCGCCAGCAGCATTATGACCTATGACACATCCTGTCGGTGTTCTGCTGGTGGGGTGCTGCTGGCGGTAGTAGTGCCCCTTCTTGTTCCCTGCCAGAAGACCTCCTTGACAAAAGTAATTCGGGCTTCCGACAGGGGAGGGGGGGGACATGTTGTGTGTGTCTGGTTGTGTGCATGAATGTGTGAGTATGTGTGTGAATGCGTCTGTGTGTGCTGTGTTGTATGCGTGTGAGTGAATGTGTGTAAGAATGGTGAAGTGAGTGCATGTATGCATGTCAGTGTGATTGTGTTAAGAATGTGTGCGCGCATGTATGGATATGTGTGTGTTAGTGTGAGTGACTGGATGTATGTGTTCAGTGTGTCTGCAGGTGTGTGCGTGTATGGGGGTGGGGTGGTGAGTGTGGTGAGTGTGATGACCGGAGGGGGTGGTGGGGAGTTTGGAAGGAGGTGGGGTGGGGTGTGCCAGGTGAGTTTTGGGGGGGGGGAGCCCCCTACTCGTGACAGGGAAGGAATTCCCGTTATTGGTAGGGCCTACTGCCATTGGTTTTCGTGGCGCTGCTAACACCATGAAAACCATGGTGGTAGGCAGGTTCATAATGCCGCCAGCAGTACTATGCCGGCCGCCGGGCTAGAGATTGGCATCTCTGGCCCGGCAGCTGATATCGCCATGACAGTATGAGTGGATAAGTGGGAGGTTGGCTGCTGCCAAACTGCCATTCTCATAATGTGGCGGTATGTACTGCCAGTCTGTTGGCGGTACTACCGCCACATTTCCACTCACCAATGGGGTCATAATAACCCTCATTATGTCTTCTCCCAGGGATCTTTTGGGGTCCATTCGGAATGCTGCATATGGGGAACCCCTAGTTCTCGGAAGGATGCATAGTGTGGCAACTGTACCTGGAAGGCCTGACGCATCCCCGACATCCTCACCAGAGTTCACTTCTTTCAGGACAAAGAGGCAGTGCTCAAGGCTGCAGGGGGAAGGCAGACTTGATCTTCTATGGGAACACCTTGCAGATCTATCAAGACCTCTTTCCCTTACTTTGAAGAAACGGAGAGCATTCAAGCCTGTGATGGAACATTTGCAGGCCCGGGCAACAAAATATCAATGGTCTCACCCCTTTGGCCTGATGTTCACATGGAATGGAACACAACGCTATGTCTGATCCCCAGCTGAAGCCAGGTCAAATCTGGGCCTATCGGCGGACCCCCCAGCAGGAATGCTTCACCTCCCTCCCCCTCATGCCCAGATGCTTGGCAATCAAAATGGCACATGGTCCATCAACGTGGCCACAATCATATGGCAAAAGCAGACATTATAGCACACCTACAGAAACTGAAGAAGGAACCTTCACACGCTCCGGCTGAAGAGAACTGATGAACGTAGCTTGGATCTGACCCTGGCCCAGGGCTGGTGCTGTATTCCGCTAACTTGCACACTATTCATATCCTTAGCAGGGCCCATGGCTCAGAGTTTAGACTTTTGAGATCTGTTTAATATTACTTGTGTTTTCACATACTGCTACTTCAGGGTTTGTGCATTTCACAGAGAGCGCACCAGCCCTGCTTTCGGCCTTGAACCCCCCCTCAATTGGGCTTTCTCTCCATTGAGAGCAACATCCCTATCGGGTCGGGTCTTCTCCTTTGACCTTTAATTGAGTGGTTCACTAGGTTGGGTCCTGTTGGCCCCTTTCATCTCCCCATCACCTGTGTTACACCTTCTTCCTCCCTTCTTCCTCCCTGCTTCCTCCAAGCTCCTACCACCACCCCCTATAGGAGCTCAGTGGCAAAAGTACAGGCCCCTTTCCTGAACAACCACTTCTACAGTGTCCATGCCCCACTCCAGCATGTGCAGTACCTCCTACCCCCCCATGAGCACCACACATGACTTGAAGTTATTATCCCTCAATGTTTGAGGGCTTAACTCCCCCAGCAAACCACTACAGATCTGGTGCTATCTTGTAAAGCAGGTCCCAGGTGTAATCTTCCTGCAAGAAAAACACCTGCTTACATGTGACTGTCACCGCATGGCACATCCCAAATACCCTCACCAATGCTGGGCATACACAGACTCTAAGAATTTAAAGACTAATAACATGACCAGGGACCATGGTGGGCATTTCCTTGCTTTGATGGCTGAGAGGGGCAGAAACACGCTGACACTCCTCAACCTTTAGGGTCCAAACCAAGCACAGGACACATTCATACTTCAGACACTCACAGGACAACTCAGATCAGTTGTGGGTGACATTATTGTGGGAAGCGACTTTAACTTTGTCTGGGATCCTGACCTGGACAGGAACACAGCATATGCACAGGGCACTGAAGCTAGGTCCAAGCTGCTTAAGAAGGAATTCACAGATACAGGCCTTATCGATGCCTGACAATATCTACATGAAGAAATAAGGGACTACTTTTATTAGCATATGCATCTTTCTTATTCTCGCATTGACTACCTCTTTATCACCTCCTCCTTACTGGAAACCTTAACATCTGTGCGAATCTCCAATATTTCCGTTTCGGACCACGCTATCACTGAATACTTCAGGCTCAGCTCACTCCACGATACCTCCCGCCACACCCTTCATGATGGGATTAAAGCCACCATACGAGGAGTCATATCCTCCATCACCATAGCCAGGGCTCGGGAGGCATGCATGCTGGAGGCAAAACTTACAGAGGACATCCTCACCCTAGAACACTCCGATAGGCAGCACCCTATATTAAGGGTGAAGCATCAACTGGCTATACTATGGGGAAAACTCTGGACACACAGAGTTAACAAAGCAGAGCACTTCCTCTTAGAACTTAAACAAAGGTACTATGGGAGGGAGACAAAGTGGGCAACCTCCTTGTGTGTAGGCTACATCAGCAACACACGCAGTCCCACATTGCTAAGCTCAAGACAGAAGACCTCGGATAGGCAATCAGGGAATCAGACAAGCAGGATGCCTTTTTGTCCTTCTACCAATGCTTTTACACCTCATGGAGAGAAGATCAAACTGCAATAGATTCCTACCACCAGACCTGCCCCCGGCAGTCACTATCTCCCATCTTGGCTGCAGATGTGGAGGAGCCCTTTTCCAAAGCTGAGCTCCATAAAGCCATTAAGGACCTTCCCAAGGGTAAATCCTCAAGACCAGGAGGCCTTACTCCACCCTTCTACTTGGCTTTCTTGCCTCAGCTCCAAGATCACTTGCTTAAGCTTTACAAGTCCTTCACCCACACCACGGGCCTTACACCGACCATGTCTAATTTGGAAATCACACTCATTCCCAAGCCCATTTAAGACCCCACGCTTTGCTCCTCCTATCGCCCAATAGCCTTATGGAATACCAATTACAAACAGCAGGGATACCCCTTTTCCCCCTTGCTGTTCGCCCTCGCAGTGGAACCACTTGCTATCCATTTTCGGCAATGCTCTGATATCAAGGGCACCCCCTTTGGGGGATAGGACACAAGGTCCTTTTATATGCCGATGATCTCCTACTCACCTTGACGGAGCTGGGCACCTCCGTCCCCACAGTAGTGCCTGCCCTCCAAACCTACGAGCCAATATCTGGGTAAAAGATCAACTTGGCCAAGTCCCACACACTCAAGCTCACATTGCCACCACACCACCTTCACTTCCTGCAGGCATTTACCCCCTTTTAATGCTCTTCCTACTCCATACAATATTTAGGCCTCACTATCAAAAATTCCTTGGTCACATGGATGAGAGCTAATTGGCTGCACTATTGCAGCAACACTGGAAGACCTCTGATGCCGGAGGCCACTCCAAATCTCATGGCTAAGCTGCTTTAACATCATGAAAATGAACATCCTCCCCCAATTACTGTACCTTTTTTAATCACTGCCCACCGCGATCCCCTCAGATGACATCAAACAGTTGCAGGGAGCTCTTGGCCCATTCATTTGGAAGGGAAAGCGCCCTCTTGTCTCCAGTGCATTGCTCATGCTCCCAAGAAGGCGGGGACAGCTTGCCTGTCCCAATATACAGGACTATTATTGGGTGACCCACCTGCGCTACACATCCAAGTGGGTAGTGCGCAAGAGCAAAAAACACTGGATACACATGGATAGAGCTGTTGCCCACTCTGGGATCTTGCGTAGCTCCCAAAACAGCTTTGCTCTTGTAGTGCCTACATAGTTACTCCAATGTGCACAGTACTAAAGATATGGGACAAACTGCCTCTAGGGCGAAGCCTGACCACATTCCCATTTCCAAACACCCCCATGGCACGTAACCCCACCTTCTCACCAGCACTTCCTTGTGACTCTTTCCTGGACTGGGTAAAGGGCGAATGTAGAATCCTTCAACTCTTATTGCAGGGAAAGACTATTAAGTCCTTCTACCAGTGTGAAGCTGAGTTCCACCTTCCTGACTTCACCTGCCATCAGTAATTTCAGCTGTGGCACTGGGTTCTTCATACCAAGTCCCCCCCCCTCATTTACTGGCTGCTACCCACTCCCTCTCCTCTTTTGAAACACTTGTCTGAGGATTTGAGGGCACCTGAAGCCTGGTGTCAAAGACATATGAGGTCCTACACTGTCGCTCCTCTTGCCCTATCAACTATATCAATGGAAATGGGCCCCAGACAACACCCCTGGTATTACACTGAAACAGTGGGAGCAGTTATGGAGAGACATTTAATGAATTCACAGAAGTTGCCCTCAGCAGGAAACAGCATACAAGATAATGCTTCAGTGGTACTACACTCCAACACGCTTACACGTTATCTACCCTACGGCCTCTGTCTTGTGCTGGCGCTGTGGGGCATATATGGATGACTCTCACCATATATGGTGGGCATACCCCTCTCTTGCCATTTTTTGGAAAGAATTCTTAAGCCATATCAAGGACACCATGAGCTATTCTGTCACGTCAGGCTATCACACAATCATACTGGGGATACACCCCACATAGCTGTTTTGTGCACAGGCGCAGCAGATCTCCATTGCCAGGAAGATGGAGCTATGTGGAGGATCGTGGACAGGGTGAACTCCATGGGACAATATCCATGCACAAGGGACAACATCTGAAAGAGGTGGAATAACCTACGGGGGAAGGTGCGTTCCATTGCATCAAGGCACCAGGTCGTTATCATGAGGACTGGCAGTGGACCCCTACCTCCTCCCCCACAGCTGACAGCATGGGAGGAGCAAGTTATGGCATTCCTGCATCCTAAGGGCCTCTCTAGAGTCAGTGCAAGGCTGGACATGGATAAGTCACCATTACTTACCTACCACCAGCAATCCCTGCAGGTCATGTCACCCCCTCACCCTGACTCCCTTCACCCCACTCCATCCTATACAGTGCACCACCCCAATAACCACAGGTACATCTGTACCCCTGCATGACCTACTCACTGCAGGCACACCCCTCCCAGCACTGCATACACACCCACCAGCAATGCATGGACAGCATGTAGCACTTCCAATCCCACAATCCAACACCATAGACTACCAAAGGTGGGAGGACAACACCAAAGCCATAGGGAAAGGTGGAAATGCAGAAAATGTGATAGACAATGACCCTAACAAATCGCTTACATCCCCACAGGTTCCCCAGCCTATGTCAGCGCAAGCAGATGCCACGGCAATCCAGTCCCTCGCCAGAAGATACCCCCAGTGATGACAGCAACTCTGGATGTCCCAAGCTGGATGAACTCACTGGCCCATCTGGGACCACAGGTCAGTTGGCTACAACATCCCACAGTCAGTACAGCACAGGGCCCTCCCCCTCTGACTCAAACACCACAGCAGACACCCAACGTCCCCCCCCCAATCCCCTGTCCCCAGGACACGTCGAACAATAGTGTGGCCAACTAAACAGGGACCCGAGTCGACACCACACAGGCAAGAAGAAGAAGGTCCTGGTGTAAGTGGGAGTGGGCACACCGTTCAGGGGACACAGGCATAGGGGGCCAGAAACAGTGGCAGGTCAGCTGTGCACTGTGGGGGGAGGCCCAGGAACCAACTGCCCAGAAGGCACTCACACATGTCCTAGGGGCATGCCAAAAATCCCAGGACAGGATGGGCCAGGTCATCACCATCATGTAGAAGAACCAGTGCCTGCAATGGGTACACCACCAAGAGGTCATGCAGCAGTTGCAGGGCCTAAATGCCAACATGCCCTTTATTGTAGGGGTGCTTCGTGACATGGCCAACACCATGCGGGAGAACAGAATTCACCAGCTGCCCACTACCATTAGCTACTTCACTCAGCAGCCATCAACATCTGCTGCAGCTAGTGCACAGGAAGGCCTGCCACAGGACCCACAGGCTGCAGTAGAAGACCCACCCCACAAATGTTCCCTGCGACCCAGACACTAGACACTGTGGCCAAGACCAAGACCACCGCCAAAAAATGATCCCCTCCAGAATGTCCACTTTGTGTACCACTGAGTCCCCTTGTTCACTTTGGACTTCCATTGCTCCTCATCCTATGGCCCCATGGACATTGTACCTGTGGTCCTGACCAAATGGACTTCTACACTGAGGTTTACCTCAACCATCACCCTACTCTACGGCAATGTCCCTTCATTACTGTCACTTCAATAAACACTCTTGAAAACAACTGATGTAATTGTGCTTTATCAGACAGGAATGTGCAGTGTAATGGACAGTATCCTACTGTGCAAATGTCCGGTAAAATGTCATTCCATCAAACAGATGTTGTGAAGTAGTCTGTAACCATCACATCAGTACACTGTTGTTACCACTCCAACATCTGCAAAAAGGGAAGGCATAAGTGGCAGTCAATTGAAAAGGTAATGCAATAACTAGCTCAACAGAGCTGGCAGATAGCACTCCACAGAAATGGAGAATTTAACAGCTCTACAATCTTACCTGTGTGTCATTGGAAGTACTGCTGTATGATAGGTGTCCTGTTGTCCACATCCTCCTCCTCACTGTCCTCAGTATCCACTGCTGCCACAGGTGCATTGCCACCGCCCTCCTCCTGCAGGTAGGGCACATGGCGTTTGAGGGCCAAATTGTGCAGCATGCAGCATGCCACTACAATCTGGCACACCTTCCTAGGGGCGTAGCATAGGGTCCCACCTGTCAAATGTAGGCATCTGAACCTGGATTTCAGCCAAATGTGCATTCTACAACCCTTCTGGTACAGCCATGTCCCTCGTTGTACCGATTTTCAGCCCCTTTTCTCGGATTCCTAACAGGGGTCAACAGCCAGGACAGGTTTGAGTAGCTGGAGTCATCTGGAAGTAGTGAGGGACACACATTACCCATTCATGCTGACATGGTGTACATTACCAGTTGCCACACACTGACATACATTGTGTGAAGTCTCATACTCACCTATGAGCCACACTCTGTGCCTCTATAGTCGTGCCATCACCTGTGGGACGCAGCTATTCCTCAAGACATAGGAATCATGCACAGATCAAGGATACTTTGCAGTGACGTCGGAGATGTGCTGATCTGCAAGAGACACCATCTGGACATTTAGGGAGTGGTACCTCTTGCTATTCCTGTACACCTGCTCATTTGCCCTGGGAGGAACCAAGCCAATATGGGTCCCTTCAATTGCTCCGATCACATGTGGTAGGTGTCCCATGGCGTAGAATCCAGCCTTTACAGTGGGCAAATCTTCATTCTGGGGGAATGCGATGTAGCTGCTAATGTGTTTGATCAAGGCAGTCAAAACCCTCCCAAGCACAATAGAAAACATTGGCTGTAACATTCCTGCAGCCAAGCCCACAGTCACCTGGAAAGAACCAGTTGCCAGGAAGTGGAGCAATGAGAGTACCTGTACTACAGGGGAAGTAGCTGTAGTGCTACGAATAGTAGGCATTAGATCAGGTTCCAATTGTGCACACAGCTCAGCAATGGTGGACCTGTCCAGACTATAGGTTCATATGATGTTTTGGTACTCTAGTGTAACCCAGTCCACAAGGGGTCTGTACACCGGTGCTTGCCTCCTCATCCTCATCCTCCACAGTGGTTGGTATCTAAGTGAGTGTTAGAAATGGGGTCTCTAGCTGGCAGTCGATTTGCACCCTGTCCAACTCGGGACCCTCACTCTAGTCAGGATAAGGGAGATACCTGCTCAGATAACCCCTGCTCACCCCCTTGGTAGCTTGGCATGAGCAGCCAGGCTCATCTCAGAAGCAATGTGTAAAGCAGGCAATGCCAGAGTGCGGGCCAACAGGTCGCTGTGCGAGCAGCAGCTCAGTGAAGTCATCTGATGATGGCGTCGGTGAGACCAGGGTTGCGGTGCGAAGCAAGGCAATGCGAATCCGTGTGGCATTGGCAGGTCACGGTGCGGCCAGCAGCTTAGTTGGTGGCGGCGCAGTAGTTTCTCCTGTTGAACAGCACAAAAACCACATTTCCCACTATTGCAGGTCGAGGAAACTGAGGTGTTTGGTGTCCCTGAGACTTCCAACAGGAAGAAAGCTCTACTCCAAGCCCTTGGAGAACTTTCTCAAGCAGTACACACAGCAAAGTTGACCCTTTGCACTCTTTTCAGGCAGAAGCAGCAACTTCTAGCCCAGTCCAGCAAAGCAACACAGCAAAGGGACAGTACTCCTCCTTCAGCTCTTCAGCTCTTCTCCTGGGCAGCGGTTCCTCTTGATTCCAGAAAGATTCTAAAAAAACTGGGGTTTTGGGTCTTCTTCTTATACCCCTTTCTACCTTTGAAGTTGGCAAACTTCAACGCAAAGTCTCAGGTGTTTGCCAGATCCTTTCTTGTTCAGGCCAGGCCCTAGACAAACACCAGGGGGTCAGAGACTGGATTGTGTGAGGGCAGGCACAGTCCTTTCATGTGTGAACGACCACTCCTCCCTCCCCTCTAGCTCAGATGAGTCATCAGGATATGCAGGCTACATCCCGCCCACATTTGTGTCACTGCCTAGAGGGGTGTAAAACAGCCCAACTGTTCAAGTGACCCAGACAGACAATCCACAAGCAGGCAGTCACAGAATGGTTTAAGCAAAAAAATGCCTACTTTCTAAAAGTGGCATTTTCAAACAGACAATTTAAAAACCAACTTCACTAAGAAAAAAAAAATTTAAATTGTGAGTTTAGAGACCCTATACTCCACATTTTTATCTGCTCTCAAAGGGAATCTGCACTTTAAGGATATTTAAAGGCATCCCCCATGTTAACCTATAAGAGAGATAGGCCCTGCACAGTGAAAACTAAATTTGGCAGTATTTCACTGTTAGGACATATAAAACACACTAGTATATGTCCTACCTTAAACATGCACTGCACCCTGCCCCTGGGGCTACCTAGGGCCTATCTTAGGGGTGCCTGACATGTAGTAAAAGGGAAGGTTTAGGCCTGGCAAGTAGGTACACTTGCCAAGTCGAATTGGCGGTTTAAAACTGCACACACACTGCAGTGGCAGGTCTGAGCCATGGTTACAGGGCTACTAATGTGGGTGGCACAACCAGTGCTGCAGGCCCCATAGTAGCATTTTATTTGCAGGCCCTGGGCACCTGTAGTGCACTTTACTAGGGACTTACCAGTAAATCAAGTACGCCAATCATGGATAAAACAATCAACAGTACAATTTCAATAGGGAGCACTTGCACTTTAGTGCTGATTAGCAGTGATAAAGTGCGCAGAGACAATAAACCAGCAAAAACAGAGTCCAGTACACCATAAAATCAGGAGGGCAGACGGCAAAAAGACAGGGGAGACATGCCAAAAAGCTGCCAGGTCTAACAGTGAGCCAAAAGTAAAATGGCTGTTACTACAGGACCTATGGACACACTATATCATAGTACACAGAGCATGTATGTATGTAGGAGACTGGAATTGTCTAGGTGTGTACAGTCAATTACAATGATGCACACATATCTTCCCAACATGAGTACCAGCAGGAGGAAATGGCAACCACCTGTCCTGTATGCAGGGACAGGTGGAAGTGACCTCACTCTGCCAGCGTTAGGTATCATGGTGGAAGGTGGTCTGCACCGCCGTGCAAATCCTCATTGGCTAACATGGGGATCTATTGAGTACAGGAACCAATGATGATCAACGAGGGCGGTGACGGTGTTCGCCACCGCGGATGTGACCCTCATTTTCTTTCTTCACTTGATTCCTGACTTTCCACGGTACTACATCTCCACTGTGTATGCTGCTGTGACCTGTGTCTGTAACCTACAATGGCTCGTGCTACAGGGGAAAGGGCCCCCGCCTTCACATCCGAGGAGTTGGAGAAGCTCATGGATGGGGTCCTACCCCGGTATGGACTGTTGTATGGGCCTCCAGACCAACACGTGAGTACATAATGGGTATGTTGGATGCGACAGAGCTGCATGTAGATATATGTGTGTGCTGGCAGTTGTCATTTGGGGGGTTGGCTGCATACAATGTGAATGCAGATGTATGGGTCATGTGTGTACTTGATGAGGAGCAAATGCAGTGTGTGAGCCATTTGTGTGACAGACTGGATTGTAAAGTTCATGGTTTTCCTTGTGTCTGTGTTTCCTCTGCAGGTCAGCGCCCATCAAAAGAAAGGGACCATCGTGGTCCATAGCCGGCAGAGCACCCACTGCAGGAAACGGTGGGAGGACCTGAGACGCTGGGCCTCGAAGACAATAGAGGCCCAGCTGGGAACGGCCTCCCAACGGAGGAGGGGTGCCCGTCGGAGCCTGTCCCCCCTAATGGCTCGCATACTGGCAGTGGCCAATCCTGAGTTGGTTGAGCATTTGAGGGCAGCACAGCAGCCACAAGGGGGTGAGTACAGACTGTATGGCATTTTGTATATGTTGCCTGCCATGGGGTTTGGGTGCAAGGTTCTTGTCAGTGAATGCCCCAATATGCTGGTTTAGCTATTCCTGTGTGGTCCTGCTTAGCTATGTAAGGCGGTATGCCTTTTTGGTATTGCTAAGTAGCTAGCATACCATGGCAGATAGGGCTTAGTTAGTCCCAGTAGGTGTGTTGTTGGTAGTGTTTGAGTTCCTTACTGCTGTTGTACCTAAGCAATGGTTTGTCACTGTGATCCATACTGCGCGATGTAAGTCCCATTGAGTGATTGTGATGTGTATGCCATATGTGCTGTTGGCTCTGTGATTGACCCTGTGCTACCTTTCTCTCCCTCCCTCGTTTTGTCATCATGTCCATTTGTGCATTAGCATCATCTGGTGAAGGAGCAGGGGCACCGGTGAGTGGGGGAACTGCAGTCCACGGGTTCCAGGAGGCAGATTCCACCAACGCCAAGGGGACCAGTGGGTTGGAGGGCAAGGGCAGCACCAAGGGGGAGAAAGGAGCTACAACAGCAGACTCTGATTCCTTCTCTGATGGAAGCTCCCTGGTGGTGGTGGACCCCTCTAGGACCACCCCAGCTACGTCATCTTCCGCCACCCCCTGTACCATCACCGCCATCCTAGTAGCCCCCCTCAGAGTTGGCTGTGCCTGCTCACCCAGGAGGGTGGGCGTCTCCTGCGCCCCAGGCACCTCAGCCCCTGCCTCAGTCAGCCCTGTTGCCCTCACTGAGGAGGCTATTGACCTCCTGAGAGCCATTTCTGTAGGGCAGTCAACCATATGGAATGCCATCCAGGGGCTGGCATTCCAGATGCAGCAATGTAATGCCTACCTGGAGGATACTCACTGTGGCTTGGCTGCCCTACCAAGATTGTTTCAGGTTCTGGCTTTCTCTTTGACTGCAGCCACTGTCCGTGGTTCTGCCGTCCCCCCTCAAACTACCTGTTCCCAGTCCCAAAGTCCTCTCCCCCACCCATCCCATGCACACAATAAGACCAGCATGCACACAAGACAACAGACAGGACTCCCCCAGACAAACACAAGCACCACACTTCACTCCATAAGCACACACAGCCAGCACACAGAAACACATACAACAACAGCCACTGCCTCCACTGTCTCGCCCTCCTCCTCCTCTCTCACAGTCACATCAGCACTCACATCTGCATGCACTGCAGTTCAAGATCCTGCCACCTGTACAGCCTTGCCTACAGTCACCACAGCACCAGGCACACAGACATGCACCACACACACCACATGTGCAGTCACCACCATCACCACCTCATGTAGTACACCCACCTCACTTGAAGACACCACCACAACATACATACACTTGTCCGGTTTATCCTCCCCCACCCGCTCTGCCCCCCTCCAAAGACACATAAAAGCTCCCACTCAGACACCCAACTGCCACCCAAATCACACTCGCACAATGTCCATGCACCTGCACCCAAGTCCAGCACACCTCCTCCTCCTACAACCACTCCCTCTACCTCCACTCCCATACCTCCTCCCACACCCACCTCATTGGCCTTAAGAAGCTTTTCCTTTCCCGCCTTAACCTCTGGGTGGTGCATTGGCTGTCTATGGGAGGGATCACCGCCATGGTCATAATTTGGCAGTCTTCACCACCGGCCTGGTGACGGCACTACCATCATTGCCGGCTTGGTGGTCAGCTGACCACCAATGTCATAATGAGGGCCTTAGTGTCTACACCTTTTTAGCTGCCTTGTGGGGTCCCAAAGGGGCAGTCTCTGAGCCCAACAATCATTAACATCTTTGTGGCTGCCTAGACTAGGCTAACTCAAACTTTTGGCTTTCCATCAATTGCATACGTGGAGGACACAAAGATTGGGGTGTCTATCTCCAGCAATGTAATGAAAACTGCACTGCTTCAATAGCTGTATGGGCGCAGTGGTGAAGTGGAAAAACAATACCAGTCTCAAGTTGAACTTGGATAAAACTAAGCTTCTTCTTCTTGGCAAGGACACTGCCTTTTGGGATCAATCTTGGGGCCACTCCAGTATCTTCAGTTCGAAATTTGGGGGTGATTTTTGACCTCTGCCTCTATTTCAATGCCCAGATCAACAAACTCACCTCATCCTCCTTCTTTTTGCTGCCTATCTTAAACAAAATCCTCCCCTTTATACCACATGAACACCAGAAATCTTTGGTTACAGCTCTGGTTTTGTCCAAACAAGATGCTTTATACACAGACAGTCATCAGTGAAAAATTCCTAAGTTCAAGTCAGTGTCAAAGGTACTAGTAGAGCTCCACTGGCTCTCGGTTAAGACAAGAATTGTATTCTGCTTGTCACACAAAGCACTGCATGGTAGAGGTGCAGATTACCTACAGAGGAATTTTTCTGCTATGCTCCCAGAAGATATTTGCACTCTGCTACCTGCAGAACAGTTCATTATTCCATCCAGGAGCATTGATAAAGTTCTGAAGCCTACACCCTTCCAAATGACAAGGGCACATTAAATTTCCATCAGGAACATCTCTGACTTATGCAACTTTCTTCTTACAAGTTTTAACAGTCCTGGTAATCATTTTAGGTCATGACAAGTATTACAGTTAGCATATTTTGGAACACACACTTCTCTCTTGTCTGTTATCAGTTTTATGTTCGATAGGCTTCAGACTCCACCCCACTTGCTGTTTTTTGTTTTTATTTTAGTGCATGCTGGTGTGCTGTGCCTGCGGATTGGGGCATTAAATTTGGCAAGATCATGGGGCAGCCATGTAGCATCTTGAAACTCTAGGTGCGGATATCCCAAAACAGTTTCCCTGCCTCCAAGTAACTCAAAATCTTTGGTGGAGCCAATAGAGCTCGTTTGCAAGTGAATGTGCTATTATTGATGTGTGTGTTTCATTTTGGATGGGTGAGTGGGTGAATGCAATAATGAATCAATGAGTGGGTTAATGGATGGATAAGTGCAAGAATGGCAGACAAAGTACATACATGATAAGGTACTAGTGCCTAAACTAACCAGTGAAGGAAAAGGCACTTTCAGTTATAATGAAAATCTGGTTTACCTATTTTCATACACAGTGAGTGTGTTTTAATATTTTTCTGAATTCTGTGTTCCTTCAAGAGATGGTTTGCTTGTTATTAGCTTGTTTTCTGTGTTCTGTTGGGTGAAGGGCATTTTGTCCAGCCCCATATTTTTGCTAAAGCAGTGGGCAGGGCGTCATTTGTTATGGGTGTTGAGAGAGTTCTACATATACTGAGGCCATTCTCAGGTGGTTGTTCTAGCCCATGCCTGGTGTTGCCCATTGGTCATGCTACGCTCCCAGCAAGCGTGCATGGGCAATAGGGTTGTGGGCTACCTTGCTCTTGGGGATGGTAACTAATACATCTTCTGCTTGCTTTCATTTGTAGTCCTCAAAACGTAACAGGCTATTCGTGGTTAGCCTGCTTGCAAGATTAATTTGAATTCAATGGGCAGTCTGTCACGGGTTCAGAGCTAAGACCTGCATCCAACCTATTGTCACCAGCGACACTTGCAGGGGTCTTTGTCATTCTTCATAGTTTCAAGTTGGCATGACATGTTAAGTTGCTCACCACTCAGATAAAAGGTTCTCTGCAGGTATTAAGTTTGAGTCACAGCAGGTAACCACAGACTTTTGTCTCTCTTTTGCTGGTACATGCAATACTTCACATTTCTCCATGCTGTGGCACTGGCTGCAGGCTTTATGTCAGGTCCTGCGCCCTACTGCTCAAAGGCATCTAAATGTATTCTCCTAGTGTGTGATCCTTGTAGCCCAAATATTTCTAAGGTGACAGTGCTTAATTATATAAGGGATAAAGTGCCCCTTGGAATACATCATAAGGATATTGCAAGTCACTGAGGAGTTTCGTAACCACATGGAGGAAAGAGACCAAAGGCCAAGTTCCTCTGTAAGGTTATGGAATGCCCTGGGGGTACTTTATCCAAAATAATACATGGTCACACTGTCACATTTCACACTAACTTCTTAAAACCTTGTTGCATAGCTCTTTCGCATGAAAGAGTGAGTCGGTTTACAAACCTGAAGAATAAAAATAAAACCTCCAGTGGAAAAACATCTGTAGCAAAATGGCCCACTCTGAAAGGTCAACCGAAAAAATTTGCCTTCTTCCTCCTCTTTTTCTGATCTTGTTTTTATTGGCTTTTGGACTCTAAGCACTTTACCACTGCAAAGGACTGCTAAATTGCATGTGGTCACTCCTTTAAACATGGTAGCATTGGCTCATACCCTATTTAATTTACCTGTAAGTCCCTCGTAAAAAGCACTACATGTGTCCAGGGCCTCTAAATTGAATGCTACTGGTGGGCCTGCAGCACCGATTGTGCCACACACAAAAGAAGCCCTTTAAACATGGCTCAGGCCTGCCACTGAGAGCCTGTGTGAGCAGTTGTACTGCCACTTAGACTTGGCATTTAAAACCATTTGCCAAGCCTTCAACTCCCCTTTTATGACTCATAAGTCACACCTATAGTAGGCCCAAGGTATCCCTTAGGGCAGGGTGCTCTGTAAGCAAAAGGTGGATCATTTACTATTACATTTTGAATGTCCTAGTAGGGAAGAACACCTCCATTTATTTTTTACTACTGTGAGGCCTTACTACTTTCATAGGTTAACATTGTGAATTACTTATTTCACTTTTAAGCTCTAATTCCTCACTGAGAAGGAGTAGCTATATCAAGTTTAAAATCATTGAATGGTAATGATAAATCCTCTTCACAATTAAAGTTGGATTTACCATTACTATTTTAGAAATGCTACTTTTAGGAAATAGATAATTCTCTTCTCTTACAGCTCTGTGCACCTCCAATACATGTCTACGCTGGATGACAGCTACACTTTGTGCATTCCCTTTAGACAGCCACAAACACAGGAAGGTTATTAATGTCTGAGAACTCATCTGCATTCAGATGGTCATCCCTGGGCAGGATGGGTGGGTGGGGCTGACACTTTCACCTAAATAGGCAGTGCCCGTCCCCACACAAAGAGCTGGCTACCCCCTATTGACAGTCTGGAGCCAGGGCTAAGAAGAAAGGACCTTTGTGCACTTCAAAGACCCTTCTTTGAAGTCATCCCCACCCTCAAAGGCACAACTCTGTAAAGGTATTGGGTCTCTGACCCCACCAAATAAGACACTTCTAGACCTACAACTGGACTCTGTCAGAGAAGTTGCTGTGCTGTATCAGGAACAGTTACTCTGCTGGACGGCTGACCTGGAAGGACTGTTTATCTGCTGTACTGTCCTGCTGCCTTGTGTTCTCTGAGTCTGCTGAGGGAGTGCTGGACTATGCCTTGCACCCCAAGTGATCTCCATGGGCTTGTTGGAATGCCTCCTGTTGCTTGAGACTTAGGGATATCAAAGTATCTATCCCTGCTCAAGTGCCTGGTTTACTGGAAGTGGACCCATATACTTGCTCCAGTGGGAATCTGTGCATTGCCTACTGGGAAAGATATAACCAACACATCGCCGCAGTTGCGGGAGTAGAACTGGCACATCGCCTTCGGAACCAGCACTTTGCTATTACATCATTGCTGCATCAGAGCTAACATGTTACTGCCACTACTGAAGGTAGATTTGCGCATCCTTCACTGCGTGGAGAAACCCGGTGCATCGATTTCGGAACCAATGCATTGAGAGTGCATCAGAGCCACTGCATCGTCACCATTCCGGAATGAAGATTGACACATCCCTTCACTGAGTGGAGAAATCTGGCTCATCGGCCTTGGAACCGACGCATCGTAGCACCCGCACTTCACCAGCACTGAGTCAGAAATATTGATGCATAATGTGACTTCGACCAGGATTAAGGTACTTTGCTCAGTGGGCCCTGCATGGGCCCTGTAGCCAGCTGGTGCTCCATCACTCTTGACTTTGTCTCTGTCGAGCGCAACCAGATAACCTCCATTGGTGCTTAATGCTTCTAAGTGCTAGAACTCTTTTCTATCTTCAAAAATTGATTACTCAACTTCTACTCATTGGATTTTTTGTCATTTTGGTCTTGATTTATTTACACAATCATTGTCTATTGTCCTAACCTGGTGTGGAGTCTTTTTGAAGTGTTTTCAATGTGTGATTGTGTGTGTGTGTGTTTGTGTGTGTCTGTCTGTCTGTGTGTGTGTGTTTGTGTGTGTTGTACAAATACTTTACACATTGCCTCTTTAGATAAGCCTGACTGCTCTTTGCAAAGCTACCAGAGGGTGAGCACAGGTTATCTTTTAGTGTGTATCTGACTTACACTGACTAGGATTGTGGTTCCTGCCTGTACAGGGGGCATCCCCTGACAACCAGAAACTCAATTTCTAACAACATCAAACATCTGTTAGTTGTTTATTGCAACCAGATATTTTTCTTTAAAAGCCTGCACTGGCTCAGCATGTGTAGACCCATTCAGGAAGATTCTATATTTTATCTGTCTAAGGAATGCAAAAAAATAAACATGTTTTCTCTCCTTGTTATTGTAAGCTAAAAAATAGAGCAGAAGAGAATAAAGCAAAGTTAAATTTTTGTTGCTTTAAACAGCTGCTTCAGTTAAGCTCCGTGACTTGACATTCCTTTCATTGTGGCTGCTGACTCTGGCAGCAGGCATAATGACGTCAGTACTCAACTGTAATAACTTATAACAGTCGAGCTGTGACATATTTTTATAATTGACAACTGGGTGCACCACAAGTCACTGATAATAAGGAAATCTGATCATGGCATTTATACTGGGATTAAAGACTCCGATGTATTATAAAACAATAGATGCCAGAGCTAAAAGATGTTCTCAGAAACCCGTGGCCATTGCTACAAATATTGGTGCGCCAAATACCAAGGTTATGTAGTCTTGATTCCTTCTGATGCCTCTTTCATCCACCACCACAGACTCACTTCCCCTTTACTTTACACTTGCAGATTCTATTTCATCAAGAACAAAGAAGGACTGTGGGCTGTATCCCTCAATTAAAAAATACTCTATTTGATATAGGAGATTTTTTTCAGTTGTTGAGAAATGCATCTGACTAGCCCTTATACCTAGAGACTTATGTAATGGGAACAGACTGACACTGACGACGTATTACATCTCCAATTCAATATCCTCTCCTTGTATGACTGTCAGTCTATATAAGCAATATTATACCCTATTTTTCCACCCAGGAACATATTCCACTATGTAGTTAAATTACTGCATTTTTGCACACAATCTGGATAACCTTGCAAATCAATCACACTTACCCTCAGCTTTTGCCATCTTGAATAAAGGTTTGTGACCAGACCTTAATGTTTTTTTTGTCTCCAACCACACCAATGGAAATAATTTGGAGCCCATGTAGTAGCCAGTGCTTCTCGATGACTGAATAATTCCTTTTGGAATTCAACAGTGAACGTGATACAAAGGCAAATGTCTTTTCAATCTTACCATACAACTGTGAGAGTATTGTCCAGTGCATACCTCACTGTCATCTACTATGATTATTTTCCTCACATGCATTTTAAACAGAGTCAACACAACCACTTTGGCAATCTCATCAAATGACTTCTGCTTTCTTTCTTCCAATTCAAACCTTTTTGCTTTCCTTAAAATTAGTCTTAACACCTCAGACTTATCAGCAAACTTACTTATGAACTTGGCATAATATTTAACTAGCTTCATAAATACCTCAATTTGTCCTTGTCATCTGTGATTGCAGCATTGATTATGATGCTAACTAGATCAGACTTAGGTCTCATCCCATTCTCAGAGATAGACTATCCCAAGTATTCTATCTCTCTCTGCAAAAACCTGTATTTTTACTTCTAGAAGGTGAGACTTCATTATTTTTCTGAATAGTCTCCCAAAGCCAAGATGTCATCTTGAAAAAAACGCACATTGTTAAGGCCCTCCAACATATTTGTAATTAACCTTTAAAAGACAGTGGCTGCTGATGACAATCCAAAAGGTAGACTAGTAAATTGATAAAAACCTTTAGTTGTCATAAAAGCAGTCAGTGCTTTAAGTTCCAGATGTAATCTTATTGGGTGGTAAGCACTTCTCAAGTCTAACTTGCCACCCAGCAGCAACAAAACCATCTTATTTATGTCATACTCTCTATCCAGAACAATATTGGTGGTTCATCTTTAGCAAAGTACATTTTTCCAGAAATGTGACAATCCTGAAATTGTATTGATGCCCACATATATCCCACCACATCAATTGTGAATCTCAGGTAGAAATTGGGATTTATGTCTCTATGGCTCAAATTAACCTTTGCCCAAGTGGAAAGGAAGAGATCCATGGGGACAACAGTGTAAAGTGAACCAGAGTCAACCATCTGCTTCACATTTTGACATCCAATTTTGAATTAAGCTGATGGTCTATGTATTCTTCCCACACATCATCTTTTATTTTCCAACCTAGACCGAGGTATGAGGTTACTGACTGACAGGTCACAGGTGGGGTGATATGTAGTTGACAGAAAACATGCAAACAAGAAACTTCTATCACATCCCATAGATTGGGGTAGCAACACCACAATGGTCCCAGGAGATTGGCCCCAGTAAAACACACATGGCAGAGGGCTGCATGCATTCCCGAAAACACCACAAAGTTAGATGCCACATTTAGTTAGGAACACTTAGCCAATCAGATCACAACACACACACCACACGCAGCACCCACGCTACCCCTCAGGCCAAACATCTTGACATGCACTCGCTGGCCCACATTGTGTCCACGTGAGGTCAAGGCCTACCTGCATTCATTATCAGGACTTTTATTTATGTCTCCATGACAACTGTTTGCATTCTCAAACAAGAAAGGAATGTTTTCAATGACTTTCTGGTACTCAGAGAAATGTATAAAACCTCACTGCATACTGATGTACATCAAGGGACAGTTCTCAGATTCCGGTTCTGTAAATGCTCTTCCGGCATAATGTTTCATTCAACGAATTGTTCCTGTTTTGCCAAACACCTCTTGTCTTTTGGTTTTTAAGGTAAATTCACATTTGAGCAACAAGGTGCACACTGCCGATATTGTGGTTTAAATAAATGTTCTTTTTTCTCAGTCAGGAAGTTAAGGCAGCTACTATGCCAACACCACTGAGCAATTGCTCCATAGTCAGATGTAAACAGTCTCAAGCAGAACCCGAATCATTCTACATTCAACCCTGAACATGGCTGGCTCAGCTACAAATACAACAACATACTAATTGTACGGTGGAAGAATGCATTCGCCACATTAACATACATGTTTTCAAGAAAATCATGGAAACAAGATATAAGTATCATAAGCAAGCAATAATTGATCAGAAACAAACTTTTATTATTTAAGTAATGATTTTAAACTTAGATTTCATATACATGATTTGCTGCGTATAGATGTCTACTTGCAGTTGGTTACAGAGAATTAGCCAAAACCTGTTTGGTGTGCAGGCTTAGGGTTTTTTTCCAGGCTAAAACGTAAGGGGGAACAACAAACAAAACAGTACAAGAAAAGTAAAAATAAAATAAAAGATTAAGAAAATCTGGTAAGCATGAAACTTGAATTCGGGTAAACACACTAACAGACTAACTTGCGCATAGGTTATGATTAAAAGTAGTTACTCACGCATGCAAAGGTATGAGGAAGTGCTGGGTACTAAGATAAAACAGATTTATAGCTAGAAAATATGATAGAAGTCAAAGGTGGAGGAGATAAAACTGCCAAGGATTTTTTTATTGAACAAACCGTCGGAGTCCTCAAGGTCATTGTGTATTTGCTCGTTAGTTAGGGAATTGAGGCAATTTATAAGAGAATAGGTATCGATTGAGTATTCCATTTTGGTTCTATGTTGAATAATGAACTTAGAACGCTACTAGAAGAAATAAATTCTGCTTCGAGTGAATTACACAATGTCGTTTTATTGTGAGAGCTTTGAGGTAAATTATTGGAGAAATTAACCTGAAATTAACCTGAGGGGTGTAGTAGAGAACACATAAATGATCGATCCTGGGAATCAACAGGAGATAAACTCACTTAACTCCTATTGGACGCTAACTTGAATAAAGCATCAAAGGGAATGATAAAAGTTCCTGCATTTTTTAAGACTATTCAGTTATTTGCCTCCTCTCCCAAACCTCTCGACCGCTGCGATCTCCCTGTACCTTGCTTGCCATTGCGAAGGGGTAATCTGTGTGTCTGCCAGGGGATTGCAGATTTTCACCTCTGCGTCTGTAGCTATGAACCTGATTATGGGTCTCAGTGTTTTCAAAGGATCTGTGTCTACCTGGTTCCTGTGCCAACTACCGTTTCTTGTTACCCTGTCTGGTGTTCAGAGTGGGTGGCTGTTTTGTATTCCTGCTTTTCGGTAGGCTGTCGGGTCTGCCCTTCTGAAGTCGGAGGTGTCCTTCTCTGCGTCCATTCAGCCTTATTTTGTGGTTTGTCTCTGGGACTTGACATTTTTTACCTAGCTTTACCCTGCTTTAGTTTATGTGGCCTAGTGCTTTCATGGGAAGAATCTCTGTTGAGAATCTACTCATCTTGACACTTCTCCAGGGACGTCACACATCACCTTTCGGGTGAAGTCTATGACTCTTAGCCTGAAGCATTGTAGTTAGACTCTTGCATGTTCCTGTGTCTGTTTCATGTTCCTATGTGAGTTTCAAGTTGTGTTTAACCCTAAGGTGTTTCAATGATTTCTCTGATATGTGAAATTTCAAAAGGCTCCTGCTGGGCTTCCTTCTGCTGCGTTGGAGATGGTTGCGTGTGTCTGTTTACTACCATTCACTCTTGAAATGGCATATGTCTTTTCTCTGTGTCATGGTGATGGCCTAATACTCCTCAAAGGAACGTCAAATGTTCTATTTTTGACATCCCTTATAGGTTGACCAAAAGGAAACAAGTTGGTTGGTCAACGAAATCTTATTTCATGAGACACCGGTACATTCTTTTTTCAGAGACACATTTTTCAATAAATTCATACTGAATCATACAAAAAGAGAGGAAAAAAACAATAATGTTCATTGTATCATATTTGATCATTGTGTGTGAGAGATAAGTATGTACCATCACCGGTGAGTAAAAATAGTGATAACCGTTCAAACAAAATGAAATTATAATCATAAAAGGTTCGAAAAGACTTAAGGTTTTTGGAAGCGTGCAAATTGGCTTCTGAGGCTGATTTTAGGGGAAACAGTGTTGTTTTCAGAAAGCAGTCCAATTTTTTTAAGTAAGGGTCTAAGGACTGGAGAGATGAAAACATTTTTTCAAAGTGGTAAGTATCAGGGGATCTCGAACAAATTTATCAGCGCCACAATTATTTCTTTAACCCTTATTTGAGGTCCTTTCTGGGACATCTATTTATTTTTGCCCCTGAAAGTGGTGTTGACACATGTTGATACGCTTTGGCCCAGCCATGTTCTGGAGTCTCCCCAGGATGAAGAACTAGTAAGGCCTGTGTCTTGCTTAAAATAAGGGTTATTAAGCGTCCTTCAAAAAAGCAATATGTTTAGAAAGTGAAGCGCGTAAGAAGTGGCCTTCTTTCTGTGATAGTACAGGTCTTCGGGCTGCCTACTTACGAAATGTAAGTTGTCCCGATGTTTTGTGATGATCGAGCTGTGCATTGGGTGAGGCACGGAGATATCTCGGCATGGAAGTCCTTTCTCGAGAGACTGTTAGTTGGACCCGAGGGGAGACGGGATGCAGTGCCGAATTTTGAGTGTGCCGAGTCACGATTTTGATTTCTTATCTACCCAAAGTAAGACGCAGATTCATAGAATCATCTTGTTTGTGCAGTGAAATTTGAAACTTTCACAATGGCACTACATTCCTCTGGGTGTCTCTCTCAAAGATCCTTGCTTCGTTGCCATGGTTAATCTTTTCGACAGGCTACAGCCATGCCTTATGTCATTCCTGGTCCCATGGACTGGTTAATGACTGTGGCATAGAGAGCATAAATATGTATTCTCTTGTGTGCCAGAGTTTTCTGATGGGGACTGAACCAGATTGGTGTGTATAGATGCCATCATGTACTTCCATGTACAGGGCTTCACCTTTCTCTCTATCCAGTGGCGTAGCGTGGGTTGTCAGCACCCGGGGCAAGGCAAGTAATTTGCGCCCCCTAACCCGTGGATTTTAGCACTTGAGTCCCCCCCCAGATGCTGCGCCCGGTGCGGCCGGACCCCCCTGCACCCCCCTGCACCCCCCACGCTACGCCACTGTCTCTATCCATAATATATGGAGGAGTGTGGTGGGTACTTAGTGCCTTTGGCCGCAGGTGGGTCAAGCCACTCAAAGTCTGCTAATCCTGTGTCTCAGGTACTGCATCGCACCTAAAACAAAACTACAGCCAGCTTGCTTATGTGCGTGATTGACTTTTGCATGATTTATGGCAGTTCAAGTGGCTCGCTTGCTGAAAGTCTCCATGGGGAACTGTGGTGGCAGAGTGTGTTTCCATACTGCAGAAGAAGGTATTTTGGTGCCTGGTTTTGGCATTGTTTTTGCCATGGATGGCACTACTATGCATCTTAGCTGCTTCTGGAAGTTGATAGGATGGTGTACCCCTGGTTTAGGTATTATTGTGCCAGGTTGCCTTTTGCTGTCGTGGCCCCTGGCTTGTTTTTGTTGCTCTAGCTTCCCTTGTGCTTCTTTCAGCCTTCTTGGTCAATACAGATTTTTTGGTATCCTGATTAGCATGGCTATACTGAAGAACAAAGAGTAGCCCTGGCACAAAACGCTCAAACTATCCCCGCTTCATTCTTCTCCATTGCATAATCTCCTCCCTCTCTGACTGCTTTCTTTCTAGCTTCCCCCACCTTATTATCTTCTTCTCGCTCTCCCATAACCTCCCTGTGGCTCCTTTAATTAACCTTGGGGAGCTGGGAAAGTGACAGGAACCAGGAGCAGCCCTGGGTCTTCAAATAAGGGCTTGTATGGACCCGCTGGTTGGTATTTGGCATTGTCAATGTGTCCTAAATTTCAGCTTGTTTTCAGTCTTGCGGCAGTTGTCAATGGCCTCTGGCCTTGCTCCACTCATTAAACTATCTGTTTCTGAGGCAACTGCCTTTGGAAATTCTGTGTTCTTCTAATCATCCTACTCCAGGTATCAGGGAGATTCTGTAGTGCTAGGGTACTTGGAGACCCTTCAGTCATTTGCTCTGAGCACTAATTATGGGCATCATTGTCTTTGGGGGGTCTTTATTCAGCTTTGTTGGAGATGTTTAGTCTCAGCGCATTGCTCAGAGACCTTTGGTTTGTTCTTCGAGCCTTCAATGTATCAGATTACGTACCTTCTCTGGTTCCCGGTTAACTGTTGCTTCAATTTTTATATTCACCCATCAGTTTTGTGGATCTCTGGGGTCTCCTTAGTTCTTTGGTGCCCATGGCTCCTCAGCTTAGGCTCTGGTTGTGTCTTCTCTGACTTTCCTGGTTCTGTAGTGTTGATTCCGTGTGAACTGCTCAAGACTTTGTTTTTGAACTCAACTGGCTTGGTCGCTGAGGCCTTGTTTTCACAAGGGTCTATCCCTTCCAGTTCTTTTGGCGGGAACTTTGCTGGATTTCTCCCTCAGACTCTTGTCTTTTCTGTTTCCAATGGTTATTCGCATGCCTTTTTCTTCTCATTTAACACCTAGCACCATTGCATGGCATTGATTGGTGCAGCAGGCCTTGATTTTTTTTTCAGTGCTCTGTGTGGACTACCATGGGCTCAATGCAGTCACTAAGTCTGGTGCACATCCTATACCCTGAGCTTATGAGCTCATAGATCGGGCCTGCTTCTGCCTTTGTCTCTCTTGACAATTTTGGGTCTTATATCCTCAGTGACTCTTGGCTGCTGGATCGGGTCACTTCAGCTCTACCAGGGTGTGCTAGGCAGGGTCTGAGGGGGTGCTTGAAGTACCATTCTGGAGGAGGTCTTCATGCATTGCTATGTGTAGTTTTGGGTGGTTCTGTGTGTCAAGGTGTTGAAGTGCTTAGTTTTTAACTCTCTCCAACTTCATATTTTCTGCTTGCATTTTGCCTACTAACTGCTCATCGTTATTGACTCTCTGGGTCGCTTTTTCAGTCGCAATGGTTCCCTGTCTTGTTTTTTTGCATTACTATGTTTTGTTTCTTGCTAGACTGGTTCCTGATTTCTCATTGCATGTATTCAAGTATGCCCTTTTGCCATGCTTGGAATATCCTAACAAGAAAAAACTGTCACATGTAAGTCAAAATGAAGGGGTAATTCTTCCTTTACATACCTGTGATCTCTTGATTGCTTCAAGTCCAGGTCTTACTAGTTACAGTCATGTGAACCTTCTCATGCACAGCCCTGTCTGCTACTACCTGGCCTTACATTTTCAGGCCTAAATAAGAGTTGTATTGGTAGTACAGAGGATGAGCAATGGGGAGGAAGAAAAGGACTACGCTAGGATTTTTTATGTGAGGATTTCTCAAAATAAATGTCTTATACTTTGAGAGCAATATATCTGTGAGGACTCACCTTCCCTTGCCAAGGACTGTGATGAGAAAGACCTGATCTCTGAGTAAGGAAGATTGCAAGTATGTAATAAAGCCTATACTCTGTATAATCAAGTTTTTAAAACAATATTAATAATTTTAAATTGGTTTGTGATAGATTATTATTTTATGAGCTTCCGCTCGAAATAAAACTGCTTTATGATCAGGACATACAATATCAATAGCTTTTGCAATTTAAGATAAATCAGGAATTTTGAGAAAAGATCTGGATTAGTTTCACAGCTTTTTACCAACCAAACTGTAGTTCTGAAATCAAAGGATTTATATACATATACACCTATACACATTACCCATTGACAGTCACTACTAGGTAGTGAAAGTTAGGATCATGTTGCCATAGAAAATTCCTTTTTTATGTTGCTAATAACTCTGGCACCATTTGGTGAATCTCCAAGAAACTTTTTTTTTAAAGTGATACTTTTTTACTAGTTTGTGCATGGAAAGTTTTGAGGGCATAATCAAGCAACAGCCAAAACAAAGGGGGGTCCTAAAATATGTTCTTCCCATTAATTTTCCAATAGGAGATTTAGAAGTAGCTTTGTCTCAAACTGTTCGGCTGCAGGATAGACCCAGGCAGCTGGTGGCGCCTCTGGCAAACAACTGATTTACTGAGAGAATGGTCTCATGTATAGTGAGCCTAAGGCTCCTGAGCCTAGTGCAACCCCTGTGTTGGTGGTCCTCCAGTGATACAGAACCTTCCTACTGGGGCTGGCTCATGATGTACCCCTGGCTGGTCATTTGGGGCAAGACCAAACCTTTGACAGGCTTGTTTCCCACTTCTATTGACCTTAAACTGAGGAAGGCCTCAGATGCATTCTGTAGGTCCTGTTCTACCAGCCAGACAAGTGGCAAGACACGGGGAAATGCAAGGCCCCCCTCCTACCTTTTCCTCTCATTGGCACCTCCTGTGAGAGGTTGGACATCAACATTATTGGGCCCCTGTACCCAAGACAGCAACAGACAGCAACAGATTTGATGTGGACTTGGTGGACCATGCCACCCAGTACCCAGTGGATATCCCTCTAAGGACTGTGACTGCACCGATGGTGGCCAGGGCGCAGATGGGATCTGTACCTGCTTGGCTTTATCCAACGAAGTGGTATCAGACTGGGGTACCAACTTCATGTCAGGGTACACGAAGGCCATGTGTAAGGAGTGTGGGATAATCAACAAGTTCTCCATTCCTTTTCACCCCCAAACCAACAAGTTGGTTGAAAGATTCAACCAGACCCTAAAGGGCATGATTATGGGTCTACCAGAACCTATGAGGCGTTAGTGGGTTGTTCTCCTATCATGTCTTTTGTTCACTTACATTCCACAGAAGGGGGTTGGATTCAGCCCCCTTGAACTTCTGTTTGAGCACCTTGTGAGAGGGCCTCTCAGTTTGGTGAAGGAGGAATGGGAGCAAGCTCCCAGAAGAGCCCCCAGGATGTGGTTGACTGGCCCTCTGCAACCAAACATCACGCTTCCAAAAGTTCACCCAGGAGAATTTAGAAGCCACCCAGGAGAATATAAACCTCTGATATTACCAGAATGCCACTCCGGTTGAGTATCGACCTGGCCAAAAAGTATGGGTGATGGAGCCCGTGAAGCCAAGGGCCCTGCAAGATGGCTGGTCTGGGCCTTATGAGGCAAAGAAGCACAAAAGTGATGTCACCACTTTGTGGACCTCAGGACTCCTAGAAACCCTTTGAGGATCCTGCATGATAATCGCTTCAAGCCCCACTTTGCGAGGTCTACGCTTACCATGTACTTGGTTAAGGATGATGGGGTGATGGAGGAGAGTGAACCTCACTCCGGCCTCCTATCTTCCAAAGATGAGGATGGGTAAGTGGATGGTGTCAGCCTCCCCCTACACTAACTCTAGGTCAACAGAGAGACTGAAGACATTTTCTGGTGCAGTTAACTATATATTCTCCCTTACCCCAGGACTCACTACATGATATACCCATGATATTGATCACTGGCTAGAGTACACCTGTGAAGGACAAGATTGACAGGCTGTCTTATAAGGTGAGAACCAGCAGCAAGGAGGAGGTCTCCGAGATGTTGGTGTTGGGGTAATTAAGCCTTCAAACAGCCCTTGGTCAAGCCCAGTGGTATTGGTCCCTAGGCCGCCCATCCAGATGTCACACCTGAACTGTTCTGTGTGGACTACCATGAGCTCAATACAGTCACTAAGTCTGATGCACACCCCATCCCCGAGCTTATGAGCTCATAGATCTGCTAGGAACTGCCAAGTTCCTCAGCATATTTGACTTAACATCTGGGTACTGGCAGACTGCTTTGACCGAGGGGCGAAAGAGAGGTCTGCGTTCTTTACCGTTGAAGGGCACTTCCAGTTCTGGGTGATGCCACCTTCCAGAAGTTGGTCAACCAGGTCCTAGCTGGACTAGAGAACTTCAGTGGCTCTGATCTAAACAACATTACAGCATTCAGTTCTATCTGGGAGGACTGACTACCTGTGCTATGTTAATGAAGTGCTTCAGGCTCTGTAGAGTGCAGGCCTATCAAGGTCAGTAAGTGCCAGATGAGGCAGGGTTCAGTAGTCTACATGGGTCACCAAGTGGGAGGAGGAAAGGTGCAGCCACTCCAGACGAAAAGTTAAACTATTCTGGCTTGGGAGCCCCCCAAGACACAGTCAGAGATAAGAGCCTTCACAGGCCTCACTGGTTATTGCAAGGGAGATTTGTCAAGGCATATGGCACCATTGTTGCTCCCTTGACAGAGCTGACTTCCCGGAAGCACCCATGTCAGGTGAACTGGACCGAGGCATGCCAGAAAGCTCTTGACACCATGAAGGAGGCCATGTGCACAGCACCCGTGCTCAAGGACCCTGACTTTTCCCAATAATTCATTGTGCAGATAGATACAGCAAAGGATGGTGTGGCTGAGCTCTCACAGCAAAAACAAAGAGGACCTGGATGTGCCTGTAGCCTTCATCAGTAGGAGGCTACTTTCCAGGTAACAGAGATGTAGCACAATAGAAAGGAAAGCCTTTGCTGTGGTCTGGACTCTGAGGAAGCCGAGACATTACCTGTTTGGTACTCACCTCTGAGTTCAGACAGACTACAGGCCCCTCAGATTGTTAATGCAGACGAGGGGTGGGAATCCCAAACTGTTAAGGTAGTCCATCTCCTCAGGGAATGGACTTTACAGTGAAACACCTTTCTGGAACAGACTGTGACTATGCTGATGGTCTCTCCATGTTCTTCTGCCTTCATGAAGGGAACTTCCAAGGGGTTGGGCTGCTCTCCCCACTTTCAGCTGGTGGGACACATTTTAGATCCTTGGAGTGGTCTCCCCTAACTTTTTTACCTTCTGACCTGCTGTCTGGCTAACCTCATTTTTGCTGGTTTTTGAACTTTGAGCACTTTACCACTGCTAACCAGTGCTAAAGTGCATATGCTTTCTGCCTAAAACATGGTAATATTGGTTTAGTATTGGCAGGGTGCAGTATATTTAAACAGATGGATATGTACTTTTAAGTTTTACATGTTCATGTGGTGAAAAACGATTACATTTGTTTTTCACTACTGCAAGGTCTTTCCCTCCGATGGGCTAACATTGGGATTGTCATATTACATTGTATAGGTGTAACTTCCAATTGGGGAGAGATGGCACCCCGAGTTTGATGTCTCTGGAATCACAATTTAAAATTACTACTGAGAGTGAAGATGGATTTTGGATTTTAAATTGTGATTCTGAAAATGCCACTTTTAGAAAGTTGGCATTGTCTTACCACAAATCATCTAGGGCCAGATGTATCATTATTACCAATAGCGATTACCAAATTGTGATTTTTTTGTGAATTGCAATTAAGAAATCGCTACTAGAATGTATGAAACTCCAGGATTTTCATGTAGCGATTCGCAAGGACTCCAAATGAACCTACCTCATTAATATTCATGAGGTAGGTCGCAATTTGCTACCCATTGCAAATGGCTACAATCTCAGGGATGGTGGCCTACTGGGCTCGGCAGACCACCATGTTTGTGATTGCTTTTAAGAAGAAGAAAACAGGCTGCATTTAAAAATGTCATTTCCGTAGGACCACTGCCTGCTCTGAAAAGATGTTTTCGCATGCATTCACATAGGTTGTGAATGGGTTACCACCAATTTGAAATTGATGGTAACTGCAATTGTTTTGCGACCGCATTCAGGGTCACAAAACAATCATACATACCTCTGCGATTTGATATTAAGAAGGGACGCCCTTGACAAGCACCTTTCTAATACCAAATCGGTATGTAGTCATAATTGGATTTGATACATATCAAAATCAATTTTTGCGATTGCAAAAATGTTTGATCCATCTGGCCCCTAGTGCCTTCTGCCTGTCTCTGAAAACATGTATAGGTGGGTGACAGCTGGGCTCTTGGGCATTCCCTCCAGGCAGCCACACACAAAGAGAACTTAGGTTGACTGATGTCTGAAGTGCTCTTTGCCTGAGAGTAAAAAGATGTTTTCGCATGCATTCATATAGGTTGTGAATGGGTTACCACCAATTTGAAATTGATGGTAACTGCAATTGTATTTAAAAATTCATATCTCAACTTCTACTTATTGAATTTTTGTCATTTTGGTCTTGTTTTATTTATAAAAAATAAGATCTATTTTCCTAACTTGGTGTGCAATCTTTCTGTGGAGTTTTCACTGTGTTACTATTTGAAGAGTTGCACTAATACTTTGCACATTGCCTCTTAAGTTGAGCCTGCCTGCTCTGTGCCAAGCTACCAGACGATGAGCACAGGTTAATTAATGGTGCGTATCTAATTTACCCTGAGTAGGATTGCGGCTCCTCCTTGAACAGGGTGCCTACCTCTGCTAACCAGAAACCTAATTTCCAACAACTACCATGTTACTTTTCTACCTAACTTTGTACAGCCTGTGTCCAGCTGATGGGAGTATTTACAAATCGTTTTACTTAAGAGTAACTATGTGCAGGTGACAGTTGAAATCTTGTGTTTAGCATTTTCCACACCAGTTTATGGCTCAGCAGAAAAAGTTTCCAACAGGGCAAAGATTCTATGTACTACACACTAAGGCCCTCATTACAACCCTGTCGGTCGGTGATAAAGCGGCGGTGATACCGACAACAGGTCGGCGGGAAAAAAAATTGAATTATGACCATGGTGGAAACCGCCAACACAGACAGCCACTTTAACACTCCAACTGCCACGGCGGTAGCAACAAACACGGCAGGGGTAACCGCCAACAGCCAGGTGGAAGACAATGTACCGCCCACAGTAATATGAGAGGCCAATCCGCCAGCTTTTCCGGGGAGGTACCAGCACCATCAAAAGCACAGCAGAAATGGTACAGAGAAGAGAAACGAGTCACCTCTCGACACTCAGGGACGAAAGACGATGTCATGGAGCCCGAGCTGCACATTTTTCCAATGCTGGTCTACCTCCTCATACACCAGGAACACGAACGGCGGTGAAGACGACCACGGTGAGTACCTCACCTAGCACACAATGGAGGGGGGGAGGAAAAAGAGAGTGACACACACACACAACACGCAACACCCCACCCCCAACACCATACATACAAATAGATGCAACATCATTACATATACACCCCGTAACCGTCAGGAATAACGCAAGGACAAAAGGAATTGATTAAATTGAGTGTAATAGTACAATATTAGATAAATATGTCCTTAAAGCAATAAACAGTGTGTACAATATATACAAATAGAGGGACAATGCCCACTTTAAAATTTCCGTGGCCCGCAGGGCCATTACACATAGGCCAAGGCCACACTTGGCTCCTGGCTCAATACGGAGAGAACACTGCAGGAGCATCAGGTCGGAAGCACACAGGCACCTCAGGGGGACGGGGAATGGGGGGACACCTCAGCCGGAAGATGGTACGACACCACTGCTTCTGGAGGGGGCAACCTACCCACTGCTTGGTCCTGGGGAGTGCAAAGCCACAATCTCTCAAGTGGGTGGTTTGCCCACTGCTTGGCCCTGGGGAGTGCAAAGCCACAGTCTCTCTAGTCTCTCAAGTGGGTGCTTTGCCCACTGCTTGTTCCTTTGGAGTGCAAAGCCACAGTCTCTCAAGTGGGTGGTTTGCCCACTGCTTAGTCCTTGGGAGTGCAAAGCCACAGTCTCTCTAGTGGATGCCTTCTTCCACTGGATCTGGAGGGGGCTTTGTGCCCAGTGTGCTTCATCCTGGCAAGGAGGGGGTGAGTGGATACCTTCTTCCACTGGTTCTGGAGGGGGTTTTGTGCCCAATGTGCTTCATCCTGGCAAGGAGAGGGTGAGTGGATGCCTTCTTCCACTGATTCTGGAGGGAGCTTTGTGCCCAGTGTGCTTCATCCTGAATGGTGCAATGTGACAGACTCTCACCTGGGTGTCATACCGACAGGTGTTGCAGGGGCCAGGACGCACTGCAGCCCATGTAGTCACGACTACACACTGCTTGCCGGCGGTGATGGCTGCTCAGTGGATGGCAGTTGCGATGCAGGTGGCGGTGCTGTCAGTGGTGGGGGGGAGGCTCCGTCCCTTCCCCTGCAGCCTTGGACGGCTGCCCACTGGGGCTGCTGCTGCTGGCAGTGGTGCTGGTTGCAGTGCAGGTGGCGGTGCTGGCTGCGGTGTAGGTGGCGGTAGTGGCCGCAGTGCAGGTGGCGGTGCTGTCAGTGGTGGGGGGGGGCTCCAGCCCTTCCCCTGCAGCCTTGGACAGCTGCCCACTGGGGCTGCTGCTGCTGGCAGTGGTGCTGGTCACGATGCAGGTGGCGGTGCTGCCCGCGGTGCAGGCTGCGGTGCAGGTAGCGGTGCTGTCAGTGGTTGGGGAGGCTCCAGCTCTTCCCCTGCAGCCTCGGACAGCTGAAGTGCCTTGGCTGGTGTTGTTTTCTCCTTCCTGCCCTTGGCAGATGGTGGTGCCTCCTTGCTTCTGTCAGCTGGTGTTCCCTTCCTGCCCTTGCTGTCTGGTGGTGCCTCCTTCCCCTTTCTGGCTGGTGTCCCCTTCTTGCCCTTGCTAGGTGGCTGCCCCTTCTTGCCCTTGGCAGGTGGTGCAGGCACACTGGCTGTGCTGATGGGTGCCTCGTTGGAGCCTCTCACACCTGCAGTAGCTGCAGAAACTACAGTGGCTGTGGACTGGGTGGCTGAGGTGCTGGGCTGGGTCCTGGCCACCCTGGCCCAAAGTGAATGATGGGGGTGGGGAGGGGTAGAGAATAGGTCAAGGCTGGTGAGGAAAAGCTTCTTAGGGACACTGGGGTGGAAAGAGGGTAAAGGTTTGGGAGTGGATGAAGAGGGAGTGGTTGTAGAAGGTGTCTGTCTGCTGTGTTAGGGTGCAGGTGCATGGGCTGGATGATGTTGTGAGGTTGGGTGTCTGAGTGCTTGCGTTTGTGTACTTTAGGAGGAGGGGTCACAGACACAGTGGGAGAGGACACAGGGGATGTGTGCATGGATGTGGGGGTGGTGACTGCCAGTGAGGGGCATGTAGTGATAGGTGTGCTGGTGATAGAGGTAGTGGATGAGGATGTAGTGCATGCAGGTGTGAGTGGAGACACTACTGGGAGGGTGGTGGACGAGGACGAGGAGGGGACACAATGGAGGCAGTGGATGTTGGTGTGTCTGCATCTGGATGGTGCTTGTGTGAGTGCCTGTGGGATGAAGTGTGGTGCTTGTGTTTGCTTGAGCCACTTCTGTGTGTTGATTTGGGTGAATGCAAGTCTAAAGGTGTGCTTCGGATAGGATGGGATGGAGGGGATTGCAACTGGGTAGAGGAAGTTGTAGAGGGGAGGCTGGAGACAGGGACAATGTCTACCATCAGTGAGTTGGGCAGAGCTTGGAATGCTCTCTGTTGGGCCACCACGCCAGAGTGAATGCCCTCCAGGTATGCATTTGTTTGTTGTAAAGACCCTGGATGGCATTCAGTGTGGTTGACTGCCCAACAGAGAGGGATCTCAGGAAGTCAATAGCCTCCTCACTGAGGGCAGCAGGGCTGACTGGGGCAGGGCCTGAGGTGCCTGGGGCAAAGGAGATGCCCACCCTCCTGGCTTAGCGGGCACAGGAAACACGCTGAGGGGCTGCTGGGAGGGTGGTGCTTGTATGCAGATGGCAGCTGTACCTGTAGTTGGGGTGGGCACAGAGGTGTCCGCCACCGCCAGGGAGCTTCCATCCGAGGAGGAGTCGCTGTCGGTACAGTCCCCTCCTGTCTCCGTCGTGGTTCTCACCGTCGGTGGATTCAGGCTCATGTGGGATGCAGCTCCCTCTGTCGCCGGAGTCTCTGCTCCTCCGCCAGATGATGCTAATGCACAGAAGGACAGGGTGACAAAACAAAAAGGGGGGGAGAGACAGAGGATACACATGGTCAATGCCAGCAACAACACTGCAATTGTCGTGCACAACTCACAGGGAACAGCCCTATGCACTAGGCCATGCACTACCAGTTACAATGCTAGTCACCAGGCCATGGGGTACAGCTGCACACCTGAAACCCACAGGACCCTGCCCAGTAGTAGATGCCCACTAATATAATTTTGGTTGGAGTGCATCAGAGCTTGCCCATCATGGAACCTACCCTGCCATGTTTGCCATGGCCTAGAGCAGTGGTTCCCAACCTTTTGACTTCTGTGGACCCCCACTTTACCATTACTGGAGCCTGGGGACCCCCACTGAATCTTTATAGGACTCTGGGGACCCCCTACTGAGTCATTACTGAAAGGCGAGGGTCTAATCTGTTGATGTTATTTAGTTTTCTAAGCAGTCGCGGACCCCCTGAGGAGGCTTCGCGGACCCCCAGGGGTCCCCGGACCACAGGTTGGGAACCACTGGCCTAGAGGCACCCACATCCCCCACCCAGGTAACACCTTAACATGCACAAAGTCATGATTCTGAATCTGTACTCATCCCCTTGTGGCTGTTGTGATGCCTTCAAGCGCCCATCCAACTCCAGATAGGCCACCACTAGGATGCAGAACATCAGGGGGGTCAGGGTACGACGGGCACCCCTTCCTCCTTGGGAGGCCAGCTCCAGCTGGGCCTCCGCCGTCTTCCTTGCCCAGCGGCGCAGTTCCTCCCACTGTTTGCAGCAGTGGGTGCTCCGCCTGTCAAGGACCCCCAGGGTCCGCACCTCCTTGGCGATGGCACGCCATGTAGGAGGCTGGCCTGGCTTATAGTGGGTACCTGATGTTACTTACACCTTGTGCGAGGTCCAGTTATCCCTTATTAGTAGATTAGTAGTGTTCTAGCAGTTTAGGCTGATAGAGGGAGCTATAGTAGAGCAGCTTAGGCTGAACTAGTAGACATGCAAAGCCCCTACTATACCACTTATATCAGTGGTTCCCAACCTTTTTACTTCTGTGGACCCCCACATTATCATTGCAGGAACCCAGGGACCCCCACTGAATCATTATTGGAATCCGGGGACCCCCTATTGAGACATAACTGAAAGCCCGGGACCTAATCTGTTATTACTATTTAATTTTCAAAGTAGTCGTGGACCCCCTGAAGAGGTTTCGCAGACCTCCAGGGGTCCCCGGACCACAGGTTGGGAACCACTGACTTATATCATAGAGCACTATATCATAAGAAACACAATACTCAGAGTCACTAAAAATAAATGAGAAATATCTCAGAGGATATACTTTCTTAGGAGGTAAGTAAAATACACAAAATATACACACAAACTAAAATCAGGTAAGTAAACAGTTAGAAAAGTAGTGCAAACACTGCAGAATACAATAGGATGCAATAGGCCTAGGGGCAAAGCAAACCATCTACTCTAACTGTGGAATGCGAACTACAAATGGACCCCAGGCCTAGTGTAGTGTGTAGAGGGTCACTAGGAGTGTAAGAAACCACTAAGGATGTCAAAGATACCCCACCCCAAGACCCTGAAAAGTAGGAGTAAAGTGACCCTACTTCCCCAGAAACACACTAATGTTGTGATAGGAGATTCTGCAAAGGCAACAACTGACTGCAAAGCACTGAAGACGGATTCCTGGACCTGAGGACCTGTAAAGGAAGGGGACCAAGTCCAAGAGTCACGCAAGTGTCCGGGGGGGGGGGTGGGTAGAAGCCCACTAAACCCCAGATGAAGGTGTAAAAGGGCTGCCTCTTAGTGGACGAAGCTGAAGATTCTGCAACAACAGAAGATGCCAGGAACTTCTCCTTTCCACAGAAGATGTCCCACGGCGTGCTGGAGGATGCAGAGTTGTTTCCACGCAGATAGACCACAAACAAGCCTTGCTAGCTGCAAGAGTCACAATTGAAGAAAATGGGTGTTGCCAAGGCCCAGGAAGGACCAGGACGTCGCCCCTTGGAGGAGGAGAGAGAGGGGGCACTCAGCAGCACAGAGAGCCCACACAGAAGCAGGCAGCACCTGCAGAAGCACTTGAACAGGTGTTCAAGAAATCTGACCACAGCAGTCGTCTCAACACTACAAAAGAGGGTCCCACGAAGTCGGTGGTCAACTAAGCGAGTTGAGCAATGCAGGACAGAGTGCTGGGGACCTGGGCTATGCTGTGCATGAAGGATTCCTTGCAAAAGTGCACAGAAGCCCTAGCGGCTGCAGTTCATGCAGTACACAGAATTACTGTATGGCATGGGGAGGCAAGGACTCACCTCCACCAAATTTGGACAGAAGGACTACTGGACTGTCGGGGTCACTTGGATCCAGCTCCTGTGTTCCAGGGACCATGCTCATCGAGATGAGAGGGGACCCAGAGGATCGCTGAAGCAGAAGTTTTGTGCCTGCGTTAGCAGGGGGAAGATTCGGTCGACCCACCGGAGATTTCTTCTTGTCCTCCAGTGCAGGGTGAAGGCAGACAGCCCTCAGAGCATGCACCACGAGGAAACCATCGAGAAAGCCGCTACAATGTTGCTGGTAGTCGACTTGCTCCTTTGTTTCAGTTTTGCAGGCGTCCTGGAGCAGTCAACGGTCGATCCTTGGCAGAAGTTGAAGAAAGAGATGCAGAGAAACTCTGGTGAGCTCTTGAATTCAATTCGTTATCTGCCGAGAAACCCACAGGAGAGACCCTAAATAGCCCTCAGAGGAGGATTAGCCACCTCACCAGGTAAGCACCTATCAGGAGGGGTCTCTGACGTCACCTGCTGGCACTGGCCACTCAGAGGCATCCATTGTGCCCTCACACCTCTGCATTCAAGATGGCAGAGGTCTGGGACACACTGGAGGAGCTCTGGGCAGCGCCCCTGGGTGGTGATGGACAGGGGAGTGGTCACTACCCTTTCCTCTGGCCAGTTTCACACCAGAGCGGGGCCTGGGGGATCCCTGAACTGGTGTAGACTGGCTTATGCAAGGAGGGCACCATCTGTGCCCTTCAAATCATTTCCAGAGGCTGGGGGAGGCTACTCCTCCCCATCCCTTCGCATCTATTTACAAAGGGAGAGGGTGTAACACCCTCTCTCAGAGGAAATCCTTTGTTCTGCCTTTCTGGGACTGGGCTGCCCAGACACCAGGAGGCCAGAAGCCTGTCTGTGGGTTGGCAGCAGCGGTAGCTGCAGTGAAAACCCCAGAGAGCTAGTTTGGCAGTACCCGAGGTCCATGCTGGAGCCCCGGGCATGCATGGGATTGGCACAACAACACCAGATTTGGCACCGGGGGACAATTCCATGATCTTAGACATGTTACATGGTCATGTTTGGAGTTACCATTGTGAGACTACATATAGGTATTGACCTATATATAATGCATGTGTGTAATGGTGTCCTCATACTCACAAAGGGTGCCCTCACACTTAGTAACTTTGCACCTAACCTTCACCAGGTGAGGGTTAGACATATAGGTGACTTATAAGTTACTTAAGTGCAGTGTAAAATGGCTGTGAAATAACCTGGACGTTATTTCACTCAGGCTGCAGTGGCAAAAGAAATGCTGCAGCCCATAGGGATATCCTGGAACCCCAATACCCTGGGTACCTAGGTACCATATACTAGGGATTTATAAGGGTGTTCCAGTGTGCCAATCAGAATTGGTGAAAATGGTCACTAGCCTGCAGTGACAATTTTAAAAGCAGAGAGAGCATAAGCACTAAGGTTCTGGTTAGCAGAGCCTCAGTGACACAGTTAGGCACCACACAGGGAACACATATAGGCCACAAACTATGAGCACTGGGGTCCTGGCTAGCAGGATCCCAGTGACACAGGCAAAAAAAAACTGACACACAAGTAAAAATGGGGGTAACATGCCAGGCAAGATGGTACTTTACTACACGCCAAATACCCTTTTTCTGATGGGCACTGACCTGCAGAAAAAGATACAGTAGAAAAGGCATTATTCATACCTTCCAGACTGTCATACTCATGACCCAACATATCCCTCCCATCCCTTTACGCACATACATTGACCACCATACATGCATCACTCTGCCCAGGACCCTTCCGCCCCCCCCATAGGAGGCTTACACACACAGCACTCCATACATTCATGCCCCATGCATCATGTTCAAAGTGTACTCACCTGTTGGTCTGGAGGACTATAAAGTACTATAAAGTTAAAGGTACTGGGGTAGGACCCCATCCACCAGGTGCCCCTTCCCCAGACACTTAAGCCATGGTTGCTTCCAGACACAGGTCACAGCAGCACTTGCAGTGTAGGTCCTCTCCTGTTGAAGGTCAGGTAGCAAGTGAGTTAACAGATAGAAAATGGCGGTTACGTCCGCGGCGGTACGTACAGTCACCGCCTACGGTCATCACCATTGGCTCCTGGAACCTGTAGGCCCCAATGATAACCAATGCGGTGTGGCACGGTGGTCATTGACAGCTGCCCACAACGGCGCACAACGCCAGTGGAATTACCTAATTTCCACTTGTCCCTCCACACAGGTCATTTCAGGGGGGCACAGGCCATGGCACCTAACTGCGTCACAGCAGACATAGCCACATCAGCGGACTTAAAAGTTCACATACTGTTTCTGTAAAACAAAAATAGCATATTAATCACAGTATATGTTTGAATTTGACCATCTGCTCACCGTTTTTCACCGTAAAGTTCAACCACTGAGGATGAATAGGAGCTGGAGACATACCCCTGTGTACAGACCCCTGGTGGACCTGGTGACAATGGAGGACAGGCACATTATCCTAACCTACAGACTTGATAGAGCCACAATCCAAGAACTGTGTGCCAAATTGGAGCCAGGCCTGATTTCAGCTATCTGCCACCCCACAGGTATCCCCTCTCTAGTGCAGGTCCTGTCAGTGCTCCATTTCTTAGCAAGTGGTTCCTTCCAAGTGACAGTGGCCATGGCATCAGGGATGTCACAGCCTATGTTCTCAAATGTGCTGACCAGAGTGTGTCTGCCCTGATGAAACACATGCGCAGCTACATCGTATTCCCCCAGGTGGATGATTTGGCCACAGTGAAGGATGACTCCTATGCAATGGGACATATCCCCAACATCATTGGTGCTATTGATGATACACATATTGCCTTTGTCCCCTCCCGGAGAAATGAACAGGTGTTTAGAAATCGAAAGAGCTTTCACTCTCTGAATGTGCAGATCGTATGTTTGGCGAAGCAGTACATCTCCCATGTCAATGCAAAGCATCCTGGCTCTGTGCATGATGCCTTTATCTTGAGGAATAGCAGCATCCCATATGCGATGTCTCAACTCCAGAGGCACAGGGTGTAGCTAATAGGTGAGCCCATGGTCCCCACCCACTTGATGTAGGTATGTGGGTGTGGGTTTGGCCCTAAGGGTGATTGTCTGGCTAACAGGTATCCCTCGATATTTTCAGGTGACTCTGGTCACCCCAACCTTTCATGGCTACTGACCCCAGTGAGGAATGCCAGGACAAGGGCAGAGGAACGTTACAATTAGGCACATGGGCGAACAAGGAGGATCATTGAGCACACCTTTGGCCTCCTGAAGGCCAGATTCTGGTGCCTCCATCTGACAGGTGAATCCCTGTACTACTCACCCAAGAAGGTTTGCCAGATCATCGTTGCATGTTGCATGTTACATGTTGCACAACCTGGCCTTGAGACGCCAGGTGCCTTTTCTGCAGGAGGATGAGGCTGGAGATGGTTGTGTGGCAGTGGTGGAGCCTGTGGACAGTGACGAAGAGGAGGCAGAGGAAGAGAATGTGGACAACAGAACTACTATAATTCAACAGTACTTCCAGTGACACACAGGTAAGACACTGTAACTTCACCTTCCATTGCAGTTTTGTGTTGGACATTGTACATCGCAGCCTGAATTTCCAATTTCTATGGCCACTTACTGTACCCTTTGGCATCTTTATTTTCAGATATCTGTGCCCCACTCTAGGTCCTGGTGTGTTTACTGCTGTCCACAACAGGTCATACCTATGGATATGTAACTGTACATTTGAATTGAAATGTTTACATCTTGTTAAACTAATACATTTTTCAATCGAAAGACTCCATAATTGAATTAGTTCCAAGGCTGTTTTTTTCTGTTATAATATGTGTAGGGGTTATTGCAGTGGGCTGGGTTGATGGTGGAGGAATGTCCAGGGTAAAGTTCCAGTCTATTTGTATCACAGGTGCATTGTCCAAGGGGGCATAGGAAGTGGAGCAATGGCAGTAGAAGGTGGACAGGGTGACAGAGTGGGACACAAGGGTGACATTCAGGGGAGTCTTATTTCCTGGCGGGAGTCTTGGCAATGTTCACTGGCTTCTGCGTGGATCGCAGGGACCTTTTGCATGGTGGTTCTCCTTCTGCTGGGGGTGGGGTGCTGGTGGCCTGTTGTTCCTGTGGCGCGGCCACCTGTCCACTACCGTCAGCAGAGGTGGAGAGCTGTTCATCGGTGTGGCTAGTTTCAGGGGCCCATTGGTGTGCCACAGCTTCCCTCATGGTGTTGGCAATGTCTGCAATGTTTACCACGGTGGTGTGGATGTCGCTTAAGTCCTCCCTGATCCCCAGGTACTGTCCCTCCTGCAGCCACTCGGTTTCCTGCAGCTTGGCCAGTATCTGTCCTATCATTTTCTGGGAGTGGTGGTATGCTCCCATGATGGAGGAGAGGGCCTCTTGGAGAGTCGTTTCCCTGGGCCTGTTCTCCCCCTGTCACACAGCAGTCCTCCCAGCTTCCCTATTGTCCTGTGCCTCTGTCCCCTGAACCGTGTGCCCACTGTCACTGACCCCAGGACCCTGATCGTCCTGTGTTTGTGGGGTTGCCTGGGGTCCCTGTAGTGGTGGACACACTGCTGATTGACGTGTCCTGGGGACAGAGGGATGGGGCCGCTGGGTGGGTGCTGTGGTGGTGTTTCCTGAGGGGGGAGGCTCTGTGGTGGTTTGAGAATGTGGCTGGGTCACCAATTGTCCAGAGGTCCCTGATGGGCCAGGTTGGCCATTGAGATCCAAGCGTGCAGAGCTGCTGTCATGACTGTGGGCCTCTTCTGTGGGGGGACTGGATGTTGCTGGCACCTCCTCTCCGGTGACGTTGTGTGGGGGGTCCTGTGAGAATGTAAATGCAGTGTTATTGTTTCAGCGTGTGACATCTTGTGCATGGGTGTGTTCCCCTCTATGGTTGTTATTACCAAGTCAGCTTTGGCTTGTGTGAGTTATGATTTGGTTGGCTAAGTGATTGTCACTAGTCTGCATGCTGTGGTGATGGGTGTCCATGCAGGTCTGTGATGGGGTCCATGCATTGGTGTAGCATGCAGGGCTTGGTATTGGGATGGGTGGCTTGTGACGGTAGGGTGTATGTGAGGTGGTGCAGTGATGGGGTGAGGGTAGGGGTAGGAGCTTATGATGGCATGCATCTATGGGGTGATAAAGTAGTAAAGATTTGACTTACCAGAGTCCAGTCCTCCTGCTACTTCTGCCAGGCCCTCAGGATGCATGATTGCCAAGACCTGCTCCTCCCATGTTGTTAGTTGTGGGGGAGGAGGTGGGGTTCCACAGCCAGTCCTCTGTGCAGCTATCTGGTGTCTTGCTACCACCAAACGCACCTTCCACTGTAGGTTGTTCCACCTCTTCCTGATGTCATCCCTTGTTCTGGGGTGCTGTCCCACTGGTTGACCCTGTCCACGACTCTCCTCCATAGCTCCATCTGCCTAGCAATGGACGTCTGCTGCACCTGTGATCCGAATAGCTGTAGCTTTACCCAGATGATTTCCTCCACCATGACCCTTAGCTCCTCCTCTGAGAACCTGGGGTGTCTTTGGGGTGCCATGGGTGCAGAGTGTGTGGTGTGTGTGAGGGTGTGTGGGGTGATGTGTTAGGGTGTGTGCTATGGGGTGCCTAAATGGTGTATGGGTGATGGTGTTTTGTGGCTCTAATTCAGTGGGTGCTCCTGGCTTGTCTCTCTCTCAGTTGTCAATTTTTTTGTCGTAAAGGGTTGTGGGTAATGTGTGTGTGTGTGTTTTATATTGGTGTGGGTGTGTGGCTGTGGTGTGTGTATGGGTGTCAGGTGTGTGTAGTTTGAATTGTCCAATGTGGTGTTGTTTTGTTAGTGTGTGTGTATTTTGTGCGCAGTGGTATGTACCGCCAATGGTTTACTGTGGTTGAATGTCCGCCAAAGTGATTCGTGGGTCATGATGCTGTGGCGTATTTCTGTTGGCGTAACGGTGTGGGTTTTGGTACCACCATTTTATCACTGACCTTTGGCCTGGCAGACTTGGGTGTGTGTCTGTATAGTGGCGGATTTCTATGTGTGGGATACCACTGCGGTCGCTGTATATTGGCGGCAGTCAGCATGGCGGTAAGCAGCACTTACTGCTAATGTCATAATGAGGGCCTAAGTATTGTAAGCAGCCTTGTGTTATTAGACAGAATTGTCTCAGCATGACAATTTCAACATAGCATAGAATACTGTGTGCACCAAGTACTAACCTGCATACACATGCTTGTCAGCTTCAAATGATGGGCTACCTGTAATGTACCAGAGTGTGAAGGCAGCAGGTAGTAGCACCTTTAGCACCTTCGGACCTTGGGTTTTGTTTGATGAATACTGTCTCCTTGAACAAGTTTTGTTTGTAGTGACTACTGTTCTTAGTATTCATTTCTCAATGTAGGTTTTTTGGATGTAAGAGGTTTGATACAGATAAATGCTGTCCATAGCAGGGCATTAGTTTTGGAGCAGACGTTAAGTATCTTGAGGAACTTGGTTTTCTATGCTGATTAAATTCCACATACAGTAAGGGTTTCCCATGTATCTGCGGTTAATTGTTAATGTGAACTTAGCTATCCATGAAGTCTATGGTATGGGGTCAATGCTGCATATAACAGAGATTTCTACACCTAAGGGAGTAGCATCTGTGATGACATTAACAATGCTTTATATTAGTCTGAGCTATTTTCTACTTACTTTCAGACTTTTAATGCCATACTCATTTACAGAGTAATGTTTATAACAAAAGCTTGGATGATATTATCAGTAATATCATCAGTGATGTCATAAATTTTGTCATAGAACATGTCATGAGTCATGTAATACGTGAGGTAATAAGCATGAAAGGAGCAGGTTCTAGTTAGACATGCTAACTACAACTGGTGAATTTCTGTGGCTTTTGAGTTCAAAACATTAATGTTGTCACTGACGTATTCACCTAACCATAACGTACGTCACTTAAAATTTTTGTTTAGAGAATATATATATATATATATATATATATATATATATATATATATATATATATATATATATATATATATATATATATATATATAAATAGATAGATAGGAATTTCAACTTGAAAATAATTCTTCGTACTTTTTTTTTACAGCTTCGCCTTTTAGCACAGCCAGGCTTGTCTTTATTGATATATTCATCAACAAAATTCTAAATGGAAAGTTTGAAAATTGTATGAAATTTGTACAACTCGAATGAATGAATTTTGCAAATGTGTGTTCTAAACAGATTTATGCCGACTTCATTTCACTGCAATTATTAGAATAAGGTGCTAGACTTAACATTTTAAGTGAGTGTCTTCTATGCTGCATAGTATATCATAAAATACACTATAGAACACTTTAACACATAAAGTAATATGAAGCTCAAAACACACTTTAAGGAAATAACTGATTTAAAAGCTTTGTTTTGTAACTTCAATATAGGTTGCACCTTGGAAAAAATAACATAGACTTACCTACGCAGATGACACCAGCATCATTGTAGTGACCACACGTATTATTGTATAACCCAACGTAACGACAATGCAACAAGCTGGGCTCATCCCCACGGCAGTTCACATAGTCCAGGAGAATTTTCCCATTGCCTTCTCCAAAGTAGGAATTTTTGGGAGCTGAATGTACTGGGCCACACCCAAGCTGTCTACAGACCACTTTTGCATTAAAGGTGTTCCAGTAAGTGTCACACACTGTCTCCCAGGAATTATTGTAGAAAATCTCAACACGACCCTCACATGAGTTGCCACCACCCTGGAGTCGAATGGGAAGGATCTCTGCAAGAAAGGGTCAATAAACAGAAGACCACCATGTTAGTTTTCTTAGGACAGTCAAAACCGAACAGCAGTATGAATAATCAGGATAGCAAACTCTGGACAATCAATATTCTATGCACTGCACCTTCAGCAAGTGTTTGCCCACTTTGTATACTCAGGAATATACTGCAATCGTTGTCAAACGCTACTGGCGTGGTGAGAATTGACAGTCTTGGGTCATGTGATCCACGGAAATATCTAAATGGAAGTCTGCTATGCCATTTTTTAGGTGTCAGTTTCTTGCGCTTTATTCCTCTACAGAGATGTGTAATAAACATAAACACACAGCAACAGTGAGCCAAAGACTACCTTGTATTGACCCCTCCACATTTTCTACCGAACACGTTTTAAACAGTGTTCTGAAATTGTGCACACTGTTTGTAGATAATAATCTACAAACTAACTAAATACAGGCCCTCCTCACAATTCATAACTGACATTCTTATCTGTCTAAGCTAGCACATCCTTTATAATTTTAAGGCAGATAAGCTACCCCACTGGTTTTAGGAAATGCCTCACGTGCAATGTACTGCCCTAATAGGAGTGGTCCCATTTCCGCGTGTGCTGATTATCACTGTTTTGTTTTTTTCCATATTCAATTCAAACCACTGTCCAATAAGTGGATTGCAGGTAGTTCCTAAATCAGTTCACAAGAGAGAGCCACACTCAACAGCTCATCACAGCCGGGAAACATTTCCTTCTTCAGTGTCATTATATTATCTTCAAAGTGGGGCTTCTGATTACGTTACATACATGAATTGATTCTGGAAAAGTGACTGCACCACTTTTGCACTACAGCATGTTTTATATGGGGCAAGCAAACTCCACAACTTCAGGTGGACCAAGCAACGAATGTCAGTCTGTGCCGCATTTCTTGCCGAGCTGCCGCTTTAACTCTTATTAAATGGGGATTTGGCTTGCCAGGTAAATTTCTGACTGCCTTCCAAAAACACGTAGTGCTTGGACTGCATGTGGCATCTGGCGCCTGGTAATTGTTTTTGATGTGAATGCCATGTATTCTTGCTTGGGAGTCATAAGTCTTCAAATAATTGCTTCACGTTGTTTGCACATCTTAGCTTTACCTCAATAAATGCAATTTGCTTTTCTCAAATGTAGAAGCAGTTTGATATGCAAGACTACCTATGAGAGAAATGTTGGTTATGTCATATGAGCTACTTAGGAAGTTGGGATCACCACCTGTGTTCACTCCGGTGACCTCTACTGCGGGACTGGCTCAACCCATATACTAATACCTAGAAGCACACTGATGACTGCAGGAAGGTTAACTCCACCTCAGGTTTTACCTCATAGACCTCTATGGCTTGTTGGACAAACTACTGTGCTCGATTGGCCTCACCTGGCTCACTCTGTATTCAGCAGGCCCACGTTCACCACACAATATCATTTCTCTAGTCTTTGGACACTCTCCAATTTCAACTTATCCTATAAGGTTACCAATAGGGTAACCACTTAGGGTGAGCACTTGACTCACTAATATAGTTATGAATGGACCCTTTGACCCACTAATATAGTCAATTAAATAGCATGAACCAGCCACAACTCCTTCAGGCTGAACTGTCTTGTAACAAAACCTTCATCAAACCTGGTAGATGAGCTTTTACAGCAACAGAGTGAGTGCAAGATACCTAAATATCAAAATCAGAAGACTACAACCAAAGCAATTAATCACCAATCACACTGGTAGCGGAGTTTCCGCAGCACTAAAGAGACCCACAGGATACGTGTTGGAAAGTGGGTTCCGTCTATTTAGTATGAGGGCTGCACGTATGAGACTGCCATAGTGCTCAGCCCGGTATCTGTGCACAGGTAGCATTGCACAGAGGGGACTCTGCAGTGTTAGATCTTGACCTTGTGTAGGCCTTATAATATTAGTGGGCACTCATAGGTAAAGTAAGTATGGTTTACTCCTTTGTCTGCAGTGACACTTTATTATACACATGGGGGGAAATTGCCTTAGAATGCAGTTTCATTTTCTTTTGGCCTACAAAATCCAGCAAGATATCCGATGGGAATCAAAAGTATGCACCCAGTTGAAATAGGTCAGTCCCAAGCAGATATATGTACATTTTATGGGTTATCCAGAATATTTCTCCAGCTAAGCTCAGGATGCCAAGATCATTACTATACTTTCCTGCATTGGTAACAAAGGCCTCCTCACACAAAAGGAGTATTTAACAGAGTATCCCTCAGCTCCTGAGAAGGAAGGGGTGGGGAAGGAAATCTGCATCTGTTAATAGGTGTCACACTGTATCAAGGCTGTGGACAGCCCAGGCCCACTGAACAAAAGAGAAAGCCCAGGCAACTGGAGCCAACATAGGAAGGGGCTTCTCTTTTGAGTTTTGGTGGAAAAGTCCATGACAGTGATGTCAGCTAGGAGTGAAGCTGAGGTTCCCAGGGGAAATTTACTAGTGACTTCTGGATGTCCCCATCTGAAACTGTCCCAGCATGCTGTGCAGGAGGGTTGGAACAAGAGCGGAGAAGTGGTGTGGCACCCTAGGATTGGCCACCCGTGCCTGGTTTCTAGATATGAAAAACTCCTGCAAGTCCCCCTGATGCCTTACAGAGCCAATGTTTCTGCCCCTAGCTGACCCCAAGACCAGTAGGTCTCTACAAAGTCAGTAAAGCTGGCAAACCTACACTCCCTAGGAACCATTTGGGGGAAATGTGGACTTCTGCCCCTAGGGAAAGGAGGAGAGGAGCACCAGAGCCAAAGCCCAGGAGGAAAGCTGGCACAGGGAGCCAGGGAACCAACTCCCTGCAAATTATGCCACATTTGAGGCCACAAGGCCTGCTGGAACAACACCTGGTGGCTGTGGTTACAGCTCACCCCAGAAGTAAAATAAGCCCAGGATCATCCATCCAGTGTGGATAGGAAGGTTAAAAATAAAGACTATATAGGAATATTTAGGGTGTACTGGTCCTTTGACCCTCAATCACCAACATGTTTGAACCCTGTACTCATGTTTTTTAACCTCCACATCCACCCACCTAGCAAAGGGATACTTTGGGAGTGAATGAGGAATTTATAGCTTTAAAGTTACACCCCATATCTAATTTTCTTTGTAAGAGCTCCCTTGAACATGGTAGAGCCCCTCCCTTGGCCTTCAGGAGTCAGAGTGAACCCAATGATGAAGCATGCCACTATTTGAGTGGGTGAGGGTTATATAACAAAAAGGGTTTCTTTCCCTTCCCCACTTCAGTAGGAGTGGTGCATGGGTGTGGCATGTAACATAATTCCCCCATCTCATTCCTCTTGGAGGAGCCTGAACTCCAGAAGGGATACTCTTCAGCTAGTGGTATTTACAGAGGAAGGACGTATTCCCTCATCTTCATCCAAGAGGACCGCTCCATCCTTTAGGGGCTATGAAGTTCTTTGAACCTCCAGACCTCAATGATTTGAGAGACTTCTTGACAAGGCCAATAGGCTTACTTCATTTAAAGTGATAACCTCTTATTTTATGATGTTCTATTTTGAATAAGTAGGTGGTACAGTGTGGAGTCACGGCCATGTGGAGGTCAAACGTGGTTTCATAATGTTATGTAAAGTCTTTCTAATGGTGTATTTTTATATATATATATATATGTATACATATATATGTGTACACACACCTCTGGGGAGTTCCCGGTTTCCAGTTTAGGTGGGGAGCAGCTCCCGTAAGGAGAACCCTGCAACACTGGAACTACTCTAGATATGCTCACATCAAATGTTTTTCTAGCAATGTTTTCAAGTATAGTATTAGCAGAATGCCATCCATGTAAGGCTAGAAAGGATCAAATTATTTTGCCATTTGTACAGCAAAATCTTTAACCATAGGAATGACACAGTGCCATCCTCGATGAGCTGTAAAATAACAAAAGCCTTTCACCAATTCAGGCACCGTATTACAGCTTTGGATTGGTAAAATACTATCCAGGCCAAACTGGAATGAGCAGAAGCAACCCCTGACACATGTTTTGCTATCATTATAGTTCATCAGAGAGGTTTAACTTTGTCTAGACACAAGGGAGCACCCAGTATAGGACAACATAAAACCCTTTTATGTTTAGATTAATACATAAATTATGCAAAAAAGAAGAGAGAACTCTGGGTATTTCCCATGTTTAGGTGGAGTGCCGCTCCCTTAAAGAGCACCCTGCAACACCAGTGACACTCTAGGTTTACTTAAATGGGTGAGATGAAAGAAAACTTACCAATATAAGCCTAGGCACATCACCAGAATTGTGGTGAGTTGTGATGGAAACTGTAGTGTCCTGTGAGTTATAAATGACAGGACCCTTTTGGCTCTTGATGAACACCATAAAACAGTGACATAAGTCTTAGAGTGTGGTGAAGTGAATGAAGGTTTAGAATGTTCGGTTTGTGGTTAGATGCAAATGAATAAAGATGTGTAATATCCAGCTCCATGTTTGAGGTAGTCATTGGCTAGTACCCAGGCTTGGGAAGACACTACAGAAATAAGGAGAGATTAAAACATTATCTTTATTCTTACAGGCAATCGGGGGTCTTTCTTCAAAAGTGGAGGTATCAGAAATTAGTCCAAAGATGGGGGGTGCAATCAAATCGAGAAGTACTGATTGAATGGTTAACCGGTGCATAAAGAAACTATGTCAGTACCAATGGCAAGAGTCTGAACCTTTATCCAAGGATTATCAAGGAAACCTTTCTCTTAATAAACACTGTAAGCGTTATAAACTCGGATTATTGAAAACCAACTGTGATGTAACAGAGTGTATGGACAGTATTGCCACTGACTTATCATTAATAGAAGAAAATTGGGAAGATTCAATACTAAATCTATTATTGTGGTCACTTACATTTTGATATTATGTATGTTCCAGGCTGTCCTTGACTAAAGAATGTTTAAACTGACAGGTACACCTTGGAAATAATCGAGGACTTATGTTAGTGCACACCTAACCTAGATACCCTCCCAACAAATGTTAGTGGGACCTTTCATCAGAGGTTAGGTAATTACTTTGCACCAGACACTTTGTCATCATTCACGATTACATTTATAGCTATCATTTTACACCATAAAATTAGAAATGACAAAAATTTTGACTGACACGTGTTTTAGAGAAACTCGGCTTCTTCAAGGCTTTGTTATAAATATGGAAAGATAAACACAAAATGATCAAAATACAAGCTAAATGTGTGACATAACTCTGATCCACTTTGAAGGTACATACAAATAAAAGTTAATTGAAAAAGACTATGGTGGTCATTACAACCCTGGCGGACGGTGTTAAAGCAGCGGTAAGACCGCCAACAGGCCGGCGGTAAAAAATTTGCAATTATGACCGTGGCGGAAACTGCCAACAAAGACAGCCACTTTAACACACAGACCGCCACGGCGGTATAAACAAACAGCGCGGCGGTCACCGACAACAGACAGGTGGAGGACAATGTACCGCCCACAGTATCACAACCTACCAATCCGCCACCTTTTCCGGGGTGGATTCACCGCAGATAAAAACACGGCAGAAACAGCCATTTCAAAGGGAAAACGCTCACCTCTACACACTCCACGAGGAAGGAGGGCACCATGGAGCCGGAACTCCATATTCTGCCAGAGCTAGTCTTCCTGCTCCTCTACGAGGATCATCAACGCCGGCGGCAAAGACCACGGTGAGTACTGCACCTACGACATAGGGGAGGGGGGAGGCAAAAACACAGGGACACACACACTCAACACCCCAACCCCCACCCGACCCTCACCCACCACAACACACACACCAATGCATATCTATACATTACAGTAACACCCCCCAAGCCCTCCGGAAGAATGCAAAGACAAAAGGAAATGAGTGGAACCATTGTAATATATCAAAATACAGTAAGCAAATATATACATATATATATATACACAATAAACAAAATATACACCACGATTAGTAGTGCAGGTATTGCACCATTCATAGTCTGTGGACCACTGGGCCCAAAATGCATGGACGAGGCCAACACAAGATACCCGATCCAAACGGAGAGAACTCTGCAGGGGCATCAGATCGAAATACAACAGGCACCTCAGGGGGAAGGGAAGGGGGGGCACTTCAGCCGGATGAGTGCACCACGCCAGATCCACGAGGAGGCTCCATGCCCATTGATGTATCCTGGGGAGTGCAAAGCCACAGTCTCTCAAGTCTCTACAGTGGGTGGGTTGCCCAATGTTCAATCCTGGGGAGTGCAAAGCCACAGTCTCTCAAGTCTCTACAGTGGGTGGGTTGCCCACTGTTCAATCCTGGGGAGTGCAAAGCCACAGTCTCTCAAGTCTCTACAGTGGGTGGTTTGCCCACTGTTCAATCCTGGGGAGTGCAAAGCCACAGTCTCTCAAGTCTCTACAGTGGGTGGTTTGCCCACTGTTCAATCCTGGGGAGTGCAAAGCCACAGTCTCTCAAGTCTCTACAGTGGGTGGGTTGCCCACTGTTCAATCCTGGGGAGTTCAAAGCCACAGTCTCTCAAGTCTCTACAGTGGGTGGTTTGCCCACTGTTCAATCCTGGGGAGTGCAAAGCCACAGTCTCTCAAGTGGATAACAGCTTCCACTGGTTCTGGAGGGGGACTGGTGCCCAGAGTGTTTCATCCTGTTAAGGACAGATGGAGTGGATGCTGTTCTCCACTGGTTCTGGAGGGGGACTGGTGCCCAGAGTGCAGCACACACCCTGTGACGGTCCCAGTTGCGTCACTGGCCCTGCTGCAAATGGGCTAGCGGTGCTTTCCATGGCGGTCTTTGCCCTGTTCAGTGGTCCTTGGCCTGTTCAGCGGTGCTTGAGTTGCCAGTGTCAGACCTGTTCAGCGGTACTTTCCATGGTGGTCTTTGCCCTGTTCAGTGGTCCTTGCCAAGGCGGTCCTTCATTGCCCAGCAGGGCTGTGGCTGGCGGTCCTTCATGGGTCAGCTGGGCTGTGGCTTGCGGGGCCCTCCTGGCCAGCTGGGCTGTGGCTGGCGGTGGCCTCCTGGGCAGTGACGATGGGGCTGGCGGTGGCCTCCTGGGCAGTGACGATGGGGCTGGCGGTGGCCTCCTGGGCAGTGACTCTGGCGGTGGCCTCCTGGCCAGTGACTCTGGCGGTGGCCTCCTGGGCAGTGACAATGAGGCTGGCGGTGGCCTCCTCGGCAGTGACGATGGGGCTGGCGGTGACCTCCTGGGCAGTGACGATGGGGCTGGCGGTGGCCTCCTGGGCAGTGACGATGAGGCTGGCGGTGGCCTCCTGGGCAGTGACGATGGGGCTGGTGGAGGCCTCCTGGGCAGCTGGGATGATGGCGGTCCTCTCCGCCGTGCTGCTCCTCCCAGACTTTGGAGATTTCTTCTGCCCCTTCCCCACCTTGGGAGGAGTCACAGCTGAGTCGACACTCCCCCCGGGACCCCTGTGAGCGGCTTGGCTGACTGGAGACTTCCCCCTCTCCCGCCGGGCACTGTCCAACTTCTGGTGCTTCACGGGGGGGACTGGCTGTGCTGTGGCTCCATGCCACACTGGCTGGCCTGGTGGCCGGTGCACTCCACATACCTGTAACAACAGACACCACTGGTCCGGGAGATTTTTTGGCTGATTTGCTAGTATGGGACCTATGAGTTGGACGGGGGGGGGAATAGGTTACGGGTGGACAGGAAAAGTTTTTGGGAGACACTGGGACGGGTAGCTGGAGGGGGTTTGGGAGTGGAGGAAGAGGTGGTGGTTGTAGGAGGTGTAACTTTTGTGGATTTGGGTGCAGGTGCATGGGCTGGAGGCTGTCGTGAGGTGGATGGCTGTTGGGTGGGTGTGTGCCTGCGTTTGTGTATCTTGGGAGGGGGCGTCACAGACACACTGGGAGAGGACACAGGGGACGTGGAAATGGCAGTGGGGGTGGTGAGTGCACGTGAGCGGGGTGTGCTGGTGGGTGTGCTGGTGCGGGACATAGTGGCTGTAGTGGTAGTGCATGCAGGTGTGAGTGTAGAAGAGACTGGGAGGGAGGAGGGAGACGAGGAGGAGGGGGACACAGTGGAGGCAGTGGATGTTGGTGTGTCTGTATGTGTGTGATGCTTGCGTGGGATGTGTGGTGCTTATGTTTGCCTGAGCTTCCCTTGTGTGGTGAGGTGTGTGCAGGCTGGTCTGATGGTGTGCTTGGGATAGGCAGAGGTACAGGGGATTGGGTCTGGGAGGAGGAAGTTGGAGGGGGGAGGCTAGACACAGGGACAATGGCTGCCATCAGTGCTGAGGCCAGAGTTTGAAGGGTTCGATGAAGGGCAGCCTGACCAGAATGAATACCCTCCAGGAATGCATTTGTGTGTTGCAACTCCCTTTCTACACCCTAGATGACAGGGGCAGGGGCTGAGGTGCCTGGGGAGAAGGTGATGCCCACCCTCCTGGGTGAGCGGGCACGGGGCGAAGGCTGAGGGGCTGCTGGGAGGGTGGTGCTAGTTGGGGGTGTGGCGGCTGTACCTGTAGAAGTGGGGGGCACAGATGTTGCCACCACCACAAGGGAGCTCCCATCGGAGGATGAGTCTGTGTTGCTGGTTGCAGATCCTGTGACCGCCGTGGTGCTCACCTCGCCCTCCGTTCCACTGGTGTATTCTGAGTCCATAGTGTGGCCCTCCATGTCCATGTGGGATGCAGCTCCCTCGTGCTCAGGTGCCACTGCTACTCCGCCTGATGATGCTAATGCACACAAGAACAGGGAGACCACAAAAAGGAGGGGGACGACAGAAGAAAGACAGGTTGAGTGCATGGCTTACCGCTACCATTGGCGGACAATACAGACACAGCAGCCCCCTGCACTATGTCGTGCTGTTGGGCTCTACAGATGCAATTGCTGGGAAATGGCCTACAAGGCTATGGACGACATCTGCACACATAGATGACACAGGGGCATGAATACCTGTACTTGCCACTCTACAGACGTGGGGTGGGGTGCCACATGGCCTGCCTTACGGAGGGGCCTAGCCTACGGAACTCGCCCTGGCCTAGGGAAACCCACAGCCCTCCTCCCCCACCCAGATACCTTCACTGCGCACAAAGTCCGCTGAATGATAGTGTACACACACCCTTGTGTCTGCTGTGATGCCCTCAAGCGCCCATCCAACTCAGGGTAGGCCACTGCCAGGATCCGGAACATCAGGGGGGTCATGGTTCGACGGGCACCCCTCCCACGTTGGGAGACCATCCCCAGCTGAGCCTCCGCCGTCTTCTTGCTCCAGCGGCGAATGTCCTCCCATCTTTTACGGCAGTGGGTGCTCCGTCTGTGGTGGACCCCCAGGGTCCGGACGTCCTTGGCGATGGCACGCCAAATATCCTTCTTCTGGTGGGCGCTGACCTACATGACATGTACAGGGGAAAAAGAGAAGTCATTACCAACTGCACCGTCAAAGTGAGTGGCCCACATCCCTACCCTTGCCATGTGGCACATGCATTCACAGTCCTTCATGCACACAGATATGTGCCCCCTTCCTTCTTACAACCAGCCCTCTCCACATAGGCATAGCCCATACAACATGCTCCCTGTGTACTTACCTGTTGGTCTGGAGGACCGTAGAGTAGCGTGTACTGGGGGAGGACCCCGTCGACGAGCTTCTCCAACTCCTCTGCAGTGAAGGCAGGGGCCCTTTCCCCAGACGCATGAGCCATTGTCTCTTCCAGACCGAGGTCACAACAGCACTTGCAGTGTAGGTCCTCTCCTGTCAAAGATCAGGTATCGAGTGACTCAACAGCTGGAAAATGACGGTCCCGTCCGCGGCGGTCACGTCCGCGGCGGCGCGTACCATCACCTCCGGCTTACATCGTCATTGGCTCCTGGGACCCATAGGGTCCAGTGTTAACCAATGCAGCATTGCGCCACGGTCTTCGACTGCCTACTGCTGACGGTGTACAACGCCAGCGCAGTTACCTCACATCCCATTGTCCCACTTTACAGGTCAGGCAGCCGCCATTTCAGGGGTCCACATGGCCTAGTTACCAACTGCATCACACATACCTAGGCCTTGTCTCACAACACAAATACAGGCCACATTTTGTGTATGAATGGTGTTCTGTGTAGACTGTGGGTACATATTTCTGAGTTGTTTGACTCTGTGGTCGCTGTTGTCCTTCATAGGCACCGTCCGCTGGGGTATGTGAGGAGATGGCGGCATCCTATGGTGTACCGACCGCTGGTGGACCTGTCGTCAATGGAGGAAAGAAGTTTGATCATCACCTACAGGCTGGACCTTGCCACAATCCAGGAACTGTGTACCCAGTTGGAGCCTGACCTGATGTCAGCAATCCACCATCCCACAGGAATCCCCCCTCAAGTACAGGTGCTATCAGTGCTCCATTTCCTTGCATGTGGGTCATTTCAAACATCAGTGGCCATGGCATCAGGGATGTCCCAGCCCATGTTTTCCAACGTGTTGTCCAGAGTGTTGTCTGCCCTTCTGAAACACATGCGGAGCTATATCGTTTTCCCTCAGGTGGAGGACTTGCCTACAGTGAAAGGTGACTTCTATGCCCTTGGACATATCCCCAACATCATAGGTGCCATTGATGGGACCCATGTAGCTTTGGTCCCCCCCCACAGGAGTGAACAGGTGTACAGGAACCGGAAGAGTTATCATTCCATGAATGTACAGATGGTATGTTTGGCAGACCAGTACATCTCCCAGGTAAATGCTATGTTCCCTGGCTCTGTGCATGACGCCTACATCCTGCGGAATAGCAGCATCCCTTATGTGATGGGTCAACTCCAGAGGCACTGTGTGTGGCTATAAGGGGACTCTGGTTACCCCAACCTGTCATGGCTACTAACCCAAGTGAGGAATCCCAGGACCAGGGCAGAGGAACGCTACAATGAGGCTCATGGGCGGAGTAGGAGGGTGATCGAACGCACCTTCGGCCTCCTGAAGGCCAGGTTCAGGTGCCTCCATATGACAAGTGGTTTCCTATTCTACTCACCAAAGAAGGTGTGCCAGATCATCGTGGCCTGCTGTATGCTTCACAACTTGGCTTTGCGATGACAGGTGCCTTTTCTGCAGGAGGATGGTCCAGATGGCGGTGTTGTGGCAGCTGTGGAGCCTGTGGACAGTGATGAGGAGGAAGCAGAGGAAGAAGACATTGACAACAGGGACTCAGTCATCCAGCAATATTTCCAGTGACACACAGGTGAGAAAACATTCCTGCCTACTACAAGTACCTTAACACTTCTACCTCTATCCTGTCTGTCAATTTCAACCAGTGTATGGTCACTGAGTTGTCATTTTCCCTTTCGGTTTCACAGGTGTGGTTTCCAACGGGTGTCATCTGCTTAGATTCCTCATGGACTTGAAATGTGTGACATAGGTATGTTGACATTACATTTGAAAAAGCATTTTGACACTGTAACTGCTAATACACAATTTCGAAATCACAGACTGACTCCAGATTGTTTTGTGCTTCAAGGGTGTTTATTGAAGTGCTCAATATTGGAACGGGTTGTAAAATGGTGAGGGGGGTGGTGGAGGAATGTCCATGGCAGAGTCCAGTCTATTAGTCTCACAGGTGCATTGCCCATATGGGCATAGGAAGTGGAGCTGGGGCAGTTCCAATATAGACAGGGTTACAAAGTGGGACAGTGGTTTGACAATCAGGGTGGTCTCATTTCTTGGCGGGGTCTTGGCATCATGCTCTGTCTTGTTCCTGGATCTCAGGGACTGCTTGCAGGGTGGTTCTCTGTCTGCAGGGGTGGGGTGCTGGTGTGGTGGTCCTGTGGCGGTGCCTCCTGTCCAGTAGCGCCGGCGGAAGTGGTGGGCAGTTCATCGTCCATGCTAGTGTCAGGGGCCCCTTGCAGTGCCACAGTGTCCCTCCTGGTGTTAAGTATTTCCTTCAGCACCCCTATGATGGTGCCCAGGGCAGAGCTGATGGTTCTGAATTCCTCCCTGAACCCCATATACTGTTCCTCTTGCATGCGCTGGGTCTCCTGAAACTTGGCCAGGACCGTTGCCATCGTCTCCTGGGAGTGGTGGTATGCTCCCATGATGGAGGAGAGGGCCTCGTGGACAGTGGGTTCCCTTGGCCTGTCCGCCCCCTGTCGCACGGCAGCCCTCCCAGTTCTTCTGTGTTCCTGTGCCTCCGTCCCCTGGACCGTGTGCCCACTGCCACTGCCCCCAGGTCCCTGTTGTTGTTGGGGTGGTGGGTTATCCTGGGTTCCCTGTAGTGGTGGACACACAGCTGATTGACGTGTCCTCGGGACGGAGGTATGGGCCCGCTGGGTGGGTGCTGTGCTGGTGTTACCAGAGGGTGGAAGGTCTGTGGTGGGCTGTGCCTGTGTGAGGGGAACTGACTGTCCCGAGGCCCACGATGGTCCGGGCTGGTCATCTGGATCCAGTTGGACAGAGCTGCTGTCATCACTGTGGGCCTTTTCTGTGGGTGAGGTGGAGATGTCTAGACCCTCCTGTCTGGTGACGTTGGGTAGTGGTCCTGCAGGGGTGTAAAAGCATGATTATTGCATCTGTGTGTGTCATGGTGTGCAATGGGTGGGTGACCGTGTACCCCAGTGTTAGCATTCCTGTGTGGGGGCTTGTTTGATGATGGTTGAGGGGGGTGTTATGGGTATGTGGAGTGGGCATGCTTTAGTGATGGGTGTCCATGCTTTGTTGTGTCATGCAGGGCTTGGTGTTGGGATGTGTGGTTTGTGTTATTAGTACATTTGTGAGGAGTTGGAGTGATAGGGGAGGGGGCGAGGGTGGGGGACTGTGATAGCATGCAGGTAGGGTGGGGGACATGATAGTTAAAGGTTTGACTTACCAGAGTCCATTCCTCCACCGACTCCTGTGAGGCCCTCAGGATGCAGAATCGCCAAGACCTGCCCCTCCCATGTTGTTAGTTGTGAGGGAGGAGGTGGGGGTCCGCCGCCAGTCCGCTGTACCGCCAGGTGGTGTCTTGAGACCACGGGACGCACCTTCCCCCATAGGTCGTTCCACCTCTTCCTGATGTCATCCCGATTTCTTGGGTGCTGTCCCACTGGGTTGACCCTGTTGACTATTCTTCGCCATAGCTCCATCTTCCTAGCTATGGAGGTGTGCTGCACCTGTGCTCCAAATAGCTGTGGCTCTACCCGGATGATTTCCTCCACCATGACCCTGAGCTCCTCCTCTGAGAACCTGGGGTGTCTTTGCCATGCCATGGGGTGGTGTGGGTGATGTGTGGGGTGGTGTGTGTGGTGATAAGTGTGGTGATATGTAGTGGTGTGTGGTGTTTTGTGAGTGGAAGTTGTGTGGGTGATGGTGTTGAGTGCCTCTGGCTGCTAGTTTGTGGATTCTGCTGTCTCTCTCTGGCCTTCTTTCTGAATTTGTAGTAGTAGGGGTTTGTGGGTGATGTGGGTGTGTGTTTTATATTGTATTGGGTGTGTGGGTGTGGTGTGTGTATGTGTATCAGATGTGTGTATTTGGAATTGTCCAATGTGGTGGTGTTTTGTATGTGTATGTTTATTTTGAGCGCGGCGGTGTGTACCGCTAATGAAATACCGCGGTTGAAAGACCGCCGCGTGGATTCGTGGGTCGTGATAGCGTGGGCGTATTTCTGTTGGCGTAACGGTGGAGGATTTGTTTTCGCCAGTTTATCACTGACCTTTGGTGTGGCGGACTTGTGTGGGTGTCTGAATTTTGTCGGATTTCGAGATGTGGGTCATAATAGCTGTCGCTAATTCCGCGGCCACGGCGGTGTGTTGTCGGTCTTCTGCACGGCGGTAAGCGGCTTTTACCGCCAATGTTGTAATGACCCCCTATGATTTAAGTAATGTAATTTTCAGCAATTCACTTCAATTGCTCTGACAAATAAATAGTGGTTCAGTCTGAAGTTTCCACTGATGTATACCGGTCTCTATAAAAATATTGGCTTTCTGCTTCAGAGATCTGTCTACATTCTTCAAGTTGCAAAGTTCTTGATGCAGGATGAGAGCCAAATAGTTTCTCTACTCTTTCACCTAAGGAATTTGAGATGCTTCAAGAAGAGACGGACTTGCTGAATGATATTGGTATGTATAGGATACTACTTTCAGGGAAATCATTTATTGGATGCCCATACTCTTGCAGCTTAACAGTTCTCTTACCCATGGATGTGTTTGTGTACAACTACATTCTTCTATTATCTATCCTTTCTACAAACCTCCCCCACTTACATTTGTGATGTACCTAACTTTTTTCCGATCTCCATGCTGCCCAATCCAGCTAAATAGTTGGAAAGGGTAAATACAGCTCAACTTCAAAGCTATATAGAAATGAATGCTCTTCTTGGCACACGCAACTCAATTAATAGAATATTCTAATATTTATTGGACACACAGATTTTGGGTGGGTGCAGATGATTGGGAGTTGTTCCTCAGTGGCAGTGGAGGAGGTTCACCGACAATCAGTTTGAAACTAAATCGATCAACATCCCTAAGGTGAACTGCCCCAAAGCATGAAAATATAGTCTTTGGCCTACTTCTGTGGGACCATATCTCTCTACATTCGAACTGGTGAAAACCTTCCTGTTTTCATTGCCTTCCAAACATTTTTATATCCTCAAATTGAAGGAGTATCAAACATGTTGAGTGTCTTTTGGTCTGAGAGTGTTTGCTTGTGGCTCGCCCATGCTCAGTAAGCTGCCCTAGCTTTGTGCACATAGGATGATCTATTAATGTCTTAGTATTTGGTGAAATTTAAACATGGCTGTTTGCAGTTTAAGATGAGTGTTTAACACTTAGACCCACAATATAAGGCTAATGGGTAGACATACCTACCACTACAGCCAATTCCGAATTGCCCAGAATTGATTCACAGTAGGAAATATTTCCAGGTACATAGCCAGACCTCTCCAACATTCAAGACTGACTCCCTCACCTCACTAAACATTCCTCTGACTTGCACTGGCCCTAGAATAAGTGAAATCATGCAGAACAGGGCTTGATAAATCTGGGGCTATATAGTTATTTCCAATTCATTATTTGGACAAAATCTCATGAACAGTGATTTTAGGTGTACATTATTTGGGCAAAATCTCCTGAACAGTGGATTTAGGTGCAAGATTCCTTCTGGACCTGGAGAATATTGATCCCTTGACTAGGTGCACTTAAACCCAGCCAACTCGTATTGATGGCATTAGGGCCATAGCTTAGCACTGATCCTCCCAAGGATCCTTTGGGCATATTTTAGGGTGAATTTGGTGTATTAAAATATATTAGGTAGACAGTGGAGTGACTTAAGGCATAAGCTAGCTGCTCTGCTTATCCTTGAAAATCTCAAACCCAGTAATATCCTGGTCGCCTGGTGCAAAGGTGTGTTTAACAAAAATCATACACTACCTTTTTATGACCTATTTTCTCACCTCATGTGTTGCCAAACCCATGTAAAACGTTGCCCTCTTGTATCTCTGTAGAAGTGTTTGCCCCATTGTGCCATACTGAAGCCCCTGTTGTGTCAGACGACACATAGTGAAATGCCTTAGTTTCAGTTTCACATCCTGTACGGTGAGATTTACACCCAGATCCTGTGGGATGTTCCTCTGGCACTCTAGCAGCTTGGTGGCTTGTTGCAGCGGCAAGTCCTTTCAGTTTCTGAGATTCCTTTGTGTCAACTGTAGCCTGATATCAGCCTGAAGGTTTGGTTCCCTCTTTGTCCAGTATATATTGAGATGTTTGAATCACATATAAAACTTTGATAGAGTACACCTAAGCATGTTTTGCTAATGCTTTACTTGCTATCTACCTAATTTGTGAACCTAAAATGCTACTCAAGCATAACTTTGGCTATGCAACGTTATTACCATATATACGCAGGACACAGATTATCACCAGAGTAAGCTTCATTGTCAAAAGTCAGTGACTATATCTGGCTGGAAACATTGGTGAGGGGAAACGGCTGAGGTGAACACATCATAAGGAGTGCACTAGTTTAGAAACACGCATATACAAGAAGTGACAAGAAACATGAATTTTGCAAAAAAAACTCTTTAAGTAAGATGGCCTTGTAAAGGCAAGTAGAAGTAATTGTGAATAAGCAAATCTCGTTTAACAGAAAAAAGTTAAAGTTGGAAATAACTTTAGGACAGACAGAAACCCTGTGCAACATCCTACTACTAGTCAAATACCATGGAAGTTTCAATGTTGTCTGATACTGTATTCCATTTGTTGGCAGCTCCAATGAAACAATAGGAATGTGACTCGTCGTAGATTATAAGCAAGCAGAAATCTTACATTTCCAACAGAAGATAATTTTTCTTCATCTGATTTTTCCATTGATATTCACATTTATATACTTTGATACTACTTAGTTACAAAATGTTACTTAATTTGGTAACTATACTTCTGATGGATACTACTTCTTCCTGATGATTCATTTTCCTTGTGAATATCCCCAGGTGCCAGACAGGATCCTGTAATCTTTTTTTCCAAGTCATAGCTCTCCAACTCCGCCAAAGGCACCACACAATTTCACTGAGGGCTGCACCCATCCAGAATGTGATAACGGCATCTATATGGCACTACCTGTTGTCCAAGTGTCACTTCCTTGCAGTTTTCTTCTGCAAAGGACAGAGGCATGCAGAGTGGAACTGGAAAGAGTTTAATGACAGCAGATAAGCGAATAGAACAGTAAATTATCATGGAAACTAATTATCATTGTCAGGGCTATCTCAAAAAGTGAGAGCCTGGGAAGTGTAGCAAAAGGAACAAAAGCACTATTGTAGGCCTGGACTGAGTGGGGTTAATGGTGCTGGGGGGGGTCCCTTGAAAAGCAGCAAACGTGATTAGATCATTAATGGAGCTGTTTGGCTGTGACAGCTGTTCTCAGGAAGTGCACCAAAGTGACCTGTTTTTTAACTGCTCCAGGGAGAAGTCCTCTTTCTCATCTTAAAGTTGAGACATTTACGGGCAAGAGCTTCACCTTTTTAGAGGCACCATCATTAAGCAACCAGGACAGTCACAGACTGTTTAGAGTTTTAAAATATCGAGTTTGTTCACTTAATTGTTTCCTGTCTGGACAGTCAGGCCCTACCTGAAAGACAGTGAAGGCTAAAAAACATACACATTAGATTCTGGTTAGATTCAACAAATGCTTTAACCTTTTAAAGTGCATAGGCCCAGCCCAAATGCATAGGCCTTTGCCTTTATGCAAAATGTGTGATTTACTGCACAGTAAAAATTGTCATTGTATGCCACCTCCGAGCATTGTTCTTGTGGAATGACTGCCAGATCAATGCGGGATTAGCCTACTGCCACATATTTCCTGCTAGAGATCAAATTTTACTTTGATATTATTGGCATAGAAGTCAGTAATAGGTGACTTATATATCTGTTTTCAGTAGCCTAACAGAGAACATTAACATGAAAAGTAAAAATGTGCGTTTGAAATATGGTGGACATTGTGCCCTCCCCTTGTTTGGGCATCACGTATTACCATAGCATTTGTTGTGCATTTGTTTTTAGTGAAACATTAATATAATTTAGTAATGAAAATATTAATTGCTGAGATATAGTAGACATGAAAAGTATATTATAAGTAGTAAAAAAACATGATTTAACAGTACTTATGCTGATTTATATGAATTTATGCATATGGAGCTATATGTGTGCAGAAAAATAAATGCACATCTCAGTCATTTCTAACGTTATGCATTAATAATGATTGCAATTAAATAATTTTGCTTTGCATATGTGTTAAATAAATGGTACACATTTAGCATAAGTGTTTGTTAATAATTATGATTATGCATTTAGGCCTCTTTAGCCAGACTAGGCCTGAAAAATCATTTTAGCAGCAGTGAAGGAAAGTGCTGCCTCATCTTGTTCCCTTTGATCTGAATTCTTTTCTAGGTTGCTTATGTGTTAGAGAAGGTCCTATTGTATTAAACACGGAGACTGTGGTCTTATTAACCTTGAAAGTGTTCCAGATATCAGACTATCAGCAAACATTAGTATTCCTCAAGAGAACTGTTGAATCATTCTGAGTCCCATGGGAAGAAATCGTAATGCTTCAAATGTTACAAATTTTTTAATTTTTAAACAGAATTGTATGAATTCATCAGATGACTTTGCAACTTCTCTAGGAAAACCTGGAATAGTTGCAAACCTGATGGGCATCTAAAATTTCTATTGGATACTGATCAATTTGCATCTGATTGGCCCACTCTGCGGTCCAATCAGTGAACGGTGAACATTTTCAGTTAGGGAGAGACTTTTGAAACCTTTAGGTTTTTTTTTTTGTGGCTATTCTGATGGGCCCACTCTGCGGTTAAATCAGTGAACTGTGAAAATTTTCAGTTAGGGAGAGACTTTTGAAACCTTTAGTTTTTGTGCCATTCTCAGAGTTAGTCCTCTGCTTGCCTCTCATGCTGTGAGTTCTGTTCCTTTCTCATCTCTAGAATTCATATGACCTTGCATGCCTGTGAGGAATCCTAATCACACCAGCACCATGACAGCAGCGTTCCGATTGGCCACAAGGCAGGCTGTGAGCCTGTGTCTGCAGCTGAAGTGAAGGCAGAAAAGCGGTGTGGTGGTGGCAGCAGCGAATTAGGTTAGTGGTTTTTTTTGTTTAATTAATTTCCCCTCATGCCTCCTACCATGCGCCGCCCCACCCCTTAAACGTGTCGCAAGCCACTCCTGGCACTATTTACATTACATTGGCTCAGTGGTTGAAATAAAACTTAGAAATTTGATTCAGTTTGGAGTTTTGATTCAAATGGGTCACGGTGCTTAATTGTCTACATTTGTTATGATTATGGTTTGTGTTGAGTGTATCTGGTTACCTCGGTTTTTGCTGAGTCCAAAGAAAACATCAACCTTATTAGGTGGGGTAAGTTGTTGCACTCCACCTCACATGTGGTTTCCGAATCCTAATTGGGAGGAGGAAATCGCATTCAAGCTCCAAATACCTGTCTAATGCACCACATGCATTGCAATAAACAAAAGCAGCTATCAGAATTGTGTGCCCAAATGGTGCTGGCAGACTTGCTACACCACACATTGTGGAGAGAAGGGTTGATCAGACTACTAGTCTTTCTGCTTTTATGGTGCAGACCAGCTAGAGATCTTTTAAGGTAAGGTAGATCCTGGTGATAAGCCACATATCAATGTGCATTGCAAAGAGCAATGTGCTCCCCCCAAGTTTTCACTGTCCATGTGGCGGTACTGCTGGGCCATGTGATCACAGCCTTGTGACACCTGACTCAGAATCCCTGTTCCATATGGAACAGGAACAGGAGTGGTTTATAGAAAAAACCCTTTCCACACACACAGGGTCAAAAGGTGAGGCACCAGTCTACTGCCCTTCATGTAGTAGACTTGCTCAAGAAACTCGCTTTTTTGCTTCTAAGGTGCCAGCCAGAGAAAGACACATGACATTATTAACTGACCTCTTATACTGATCCCCTACGTTCTTACTCGTGAGTTCGCAGTATCTCCCGTTGATGGACAGTAAGCGCTTTCAAAACACTGTACATGTTGAGTTGAAACCCCTGGAGGATAAATACTTTTGCAAAGCCCCACTTTCGAGCACTGGTTGTAAAACTCTTGCACACCACGAACACTGCTTCCTTTCAAATCCAAATAACCCATTGGTTTCCTATTGTTCCCAGGGTGCTATGCCCATATTAAAGCTCACATCACACTTTTCACATGTCCTGCTGGTATGTTATGCATGTGATGGCTGAGAATACCCATCTACAATATTATTCATACATCCTCAGAGGCTCGTCTCATCACTTACAAACCTGCCTTGAACATTCCATTTACGTTCCAACTTCGTAAGACGACATCAAAAGGATGACAATAACATTATTCCTTCAGCCATTTTTCAAATATTTTGCCAATCATAGTAGGTCGCATTCATAAACACTGCATCGCCTCCCTGGTTATCCAAAATGTGTACTAGTTGCACGCAGAGTATGTTCCAAGAGATCAACGCTGTTCCAGTTTTATAATGTTCTGAATATGTACTGTTAATCCTCACCCCAGAGTCACATTGTTCAAGCATAAATACATTATGTTCTGAAAATACACAATGTTCCACGGTGAAAAGCTCGCTCTCGTAATGGACATTCTCCAAGTTGAGCGTGGTGCCAAAAAATGCAGCGTTGCAAATCCAACGTTTCCAGGTGATGTGAGAGGTGACTAGACGCCGCTGTAAACAGGGTCCCCTTGTAGGAAAAAGACACGCTGGATTAAACGCTGTTCTGGACACAACTGCGTGATTCGGATCTAGGAGGACAGAGTATTTAAAGTGCATGTCTCCTGCTGATGATAGCTGTTTTGACAATTACGTCTGAAGGCCAGAGAGTGAGGTCCATCTATTCCACTTCCTTATCTGTATAGTGCAGCTAGCTATGATGCACACATAAGTACAACTACCAGGGCAGGGAAACAGAGAGCAGAACCGTGGTGTCACATCAAGCAGTGAACTATTCTGCTTTGATCCTTGTGGCGATTTGGGGTCCTCATCTGAAATCTAGGACTCTCCAATAACAGTGGGAATTTCAGAAGTTGGATGGCAAGATGCTGTATTTCGAAAGTGTAAAAGGCTTCAAACCGAACACATTTTTAAATAAAATAAATATCAAAGCACAATGAGAGAAGTTAGAAATGCAGTTTCCGGTTGGCTAGGGTAGACACCTAAGCCAAGCAGAACCCACTACTCTAGTCAGGGCGAGTAAGTTACACACCAACCATAACCTGTGCTTACCTCCTGGAAGCTTGGCACAGAGCAGTCAGTCTTGTCCTCAGAGGTCATATGGTAAGCTTTTGCACAACACACTTGTACCAGTGACACAATAAATACACCACAATAGAGACTCCACACTGGGAAAAATGTGAAGTATATTATACAGAAATCATAGACCAATATGATATAAATCAGTGATTACTTGACCAACTGGGCAATTGTTAGAAACATCACAATGAGTGCAACAACAGAATTACTGTTAGTTTGACAAACATCTGCACATAATATGCAGTCCCCTGATAGAACACTTGTTATACTGCCCAATACAAGGCATAAAAATGACATGAACCGTAAATTCCTGGCTCAATATGCATGAGCCAGGATTATGCTATGAGTTTTTCAACAATAACCAATCTTTCAAGATGGTACTTATTATTCTGGTCAATAAACAAGAGGCCATAAGTGGCATAATCCATAAGTAGTGGGTAAGCTTTAGGAATAGTACTCTGTTATCTGATATTGCAAGACTTCAAAGTTAGGGCGTTAGGGCATGAAATGCAACCAGGGAACACAGAGCATCAGTTATCACCATAAACATTGAAAAGATCACAGCGTAGGGCACAGAGACACTCATGTGCCTTCCATGCAATTTACGGTACTGTCAATGGATGCAAAAGAGCTCCCCTAGTGGGGGAGCACCTACTTAGTATCTTTGGCCTGCATGCTTCCAATTCAAGATTTTCAGTAATGCTTTGGCAAATTCCTCCACCGCACTGTCCTGAAGGCAGCGGGGCCTTTCATGGCAATTAGGATGTCCGCCAAGGCTTCCTCCTCGTCACCTGGCACAGAGGGATTACCCCCCCCCAGATATGTCAGCACTGATGAGGGGGCATGCCCATGTAAGAAGGGAGCAGCAATCCTCTTCAGGCTCTTCTGGTGGCACGTTTCTCAGTAACCCCCAGGGGTCTCCGCCGAGGTGTCAACACAGAGAAATGCAGCGGGTCCTAGTTTCCCCAGCAGGTATGGTCCAATGCGGGGGCAATCGGGGACCGTATCTATGGTTGAATTCTGCGGGGTACCTCACTGGGTTCCCTGCATGCAGAACAATGAAGTGGGGCTGCCCATGAACATGTGGAGCAGCTGCAGCTAAATACAGCTTCCATCGCTGCAGTGTGTCCAAAACCCTCAGGAGCCTGCTATAAATAAATCTGCTCACGTGTTGAAAGGTAGAGGAAGATGCTCGAGGGGCAGCTTCTATAGCCGGGGTGCAACCTCTGTTGGCAATCCTTGGCCACCTGTAATGGAATGCGGGCCTGGCCTGAGTCACTGCGAGTCACGCTGGTCTCCTCCCTGGGGCCTCCCTCAAGTGGCGTCTCCATGAATCATGGGTTGGTGCTCTCGGCCAATGCTTCAATGAAACTATCATTCCTTGTCCTAGCATGGCATCCACACTTATGTTAGGTCAGTCTCTCTGTTGCAGGCAGTCAAGGCGCAGTGACCAGGGCAAAAGCGCGATGGGTTGGGCAAAACAGGACCACTTCACATTCACTGAGCAGATGAGTAATCCCTGCTCCTCACATGCTGAGGGCAGAGGACATGGAGCAAGCCTGCAATTGAAGTGGACAAGAAAGCGATCGCCAAGTGCCAAGTGCAGACCTGGGGTGAAAACTTAAAAGTGCTCACCCGATGCTAGTCGTAGAGGACCAAGGGTACACAGGGTGCTACAAGCAACATTAACCCTGTGCTGGGCCCCTGGAAGAACACCTGTAAGGTGGCAAAAAGCAGGCAGTAGTGAATAGGCAGACCAGCACAACTGGTGCTCCCAGAGGCAATCTCTCACTGAGGCACCAGAGGGATTTGGCAGTCCAATGTCAGGGCACAGCTGGCAGCAGGGCAACATACAGAAAACTCATCCAGTGAGTCTTTTATGCCACAAAGCAGCAACAGGTAGCAGGGCAAAAGCAGAAGAGTAGTCCAGAAGAGTCCTTGTGTGCAGTCCAGCAGTCCTTCTGCAGAGGTTCAGCCCAGTTCCAAAAGTTCTCTAAAAATCATGGGGCCAGAGCCCCTGTACTCATACTCAAAAAATGCCTTTGTCTCAGAGGGTAACTTCAAAAGAGCCCTTTCAAGTGAAGCACAACACCCTTTCAATTCAGCCCTGTCTCCAGACATCAGTAGGGGGTAATCAGCCTACTGACATGTAAGGTGTGAACTACTTTCCCTCTCCCCAGACCAGGAAAACTATCAGTATGCAGATGCCTCTTCTGTCACACTCAACCCTCCTTTGTGATGGCTGTCTGGAAAGTATGCATTAAGTGGAGCTGTCACTCCTAGCCCCAGATGTGGATTGGAGTCAGGCTGTAAAGCACTAGAGTTATATGCACAGAGAAATGTCCACTTTCTAAAAGTGGCATTTCCAAAATAGTAATGTAAAATCCACTTACACCAGCAAGCAGGATTTTTCACTGCCATTCCAAACATGCCAAACATGCTCACGCTACTCCATACAGATCAGAAATTACCACTTGGACATATATAAGGGAATTCCCAATGCAAACCTATGAGAGGAGCTGATCTCACAGTAGTGAAAAATGAAATAGGTTGTCACTATTAGGGCATGTAACACATACAAATATATGGCCTACTGTTTACATTACCAGCACCCCGCCCATAGGGATATCTAGGGCCTACTTTAGGGGTGACTTAGGTTCAGTAAGAAGGGAGGTTAGGCCTTGCCAAGTAGTTTAACTTGCCAAGTCAATGTGGCAGTAAACCGTGCATGCAGGCACTGCAGTGGCAGGCCTGAGACAAGTTTGAAAGGCTACTTCTGTGGGTGGCGCAATCAGTGCTGCAGGCCCACTAGTAGCACTTAATTTACAAACCGTGGGTATATGGTAACCACTTTATAACTGACTTACAGGAACATTAAATAAGCTAAATAGGTGTAAACCAATTATACTAAGTTTTAGGGGAGAGAACACATGCACTTTAGCACTGATTAGCGGTGGTAAAATGCCCAGAGTCCTAAAGCCAACAAAAGAGGATCAGAAAAATAGGAGGAGAAAGACAAAAAGCTTGAGGATAAACCCGCAGAAAGGGACATTTCCAATACATCCCTCCTCCAGCCTAAAGCCAGGGTAGACCCATCAATACCTTGATGGGCTTCCTTGATTGGGGCAATAGAATGTGGGCAGTGGCCTGCAACTGCAGGGGCAACGCTTGCCAGTTTTATGCCACTCTGTACCCAGTTGGATCCCTCTGTCTGTGTTCTCAGACCCTACTTTCATTACTCCAAATCCCACCAGCTCAGGGGTAACACCATGGGACTGGCCCTCCAGCCCAGGGTATGCACCCTCAGGCTGGACAATGGCCAGAGGTGAGACTTTTCTAACCCTGCCTCTTCTTCTGGGGTTCTATACCTTCCTTTTGGGAGCAGCTCCATCAGAATCCAGAGATGTTACAGTGCTTGTGTCAGCCGTCCAGCTCAGCTCTCCCACCAGTTCAGGGGTTGCATCCTGCAATTGGTCTCCCAACCCAGGGTCTGTACCCTTGGTCTGAACCGGGGTCAAAGGCGAGTCCTTACCCCCTGCCCTCCATGACAGTTCCACACCCCCCAGAAGAGTACCCCCCAGAAGACAAAAGGATAGGGATGCTTGTGGCAGCCACCTCTCCCTCCAGGTCAGGGGTGACACTCTAAACCTGGTATCCGAACCCAGGGTCTGTATCCTTAGGCTGGCTCAGGGTCAAAGGTGAGTCCTTCCACCCCCTGCTCCCCCGTCTAGAGTTCCACACCCACCTACCAGGAAGGTACCTCCAGAAAACAAAATTGTAGGGATTTTTGTGACAGCCCCCCCTCCACCCAGGTCAGGTGTATCACCCTGAACCTGACCATCCAACCCAGGGTCTATACCCAGAGGCTGGACAGAGGTTAGGGCTGAGGCTTTCCTCTTCCTACCTCTCAACCTGCATTTCTGCACCCTTCTCTGCAGAGTGGTATTGCCAGAAGACACTAGAACTGTCAGGAAGCCTTTCGAGCTCTTCTGACACTATGAGGCACACCTCAGTGGATGGTCTCCAGGTACAAAGGTGCCCCTTCTGGATACTCTCCAAGTTCTGGGGCTGGGCATAGGGCACCCTGGGACATGTATCATCCACATCTCTCCACCTCCTCTGAGAAGGGACATGGGACCCTGCACCAACCCCACTGAAAGGTGATCTGTCTGGGTCACTCTGAACCTCCCCCACCCTTAATTTGGGGGAGCAGAGCCACTCCCTTTAGGGTCAGTCCCCAGTGCCTTTCCAGACCCTCTGGTACTCACCCAGATGTATTCCTCCTTTGCAAGTTCCCTGGGGTCAGAGAACTCACACTCCAACAGGTGTTGGTGTAACCCTAGAAAATAACAATGGAACATGTACTCTGTGACAATCAGATTGTACAGCCCTTCAAAATTGTTTTCTGCACTACCCAACATCCATAGATCTAGTACTTTGCAAAACTTCTCTGCAAACTCCCCCCAAGACTGGTGAGACAGTTTCCTACTGCCCCAAACCTCAACCTATACTCTACAGGGGTGACTCTATGTTTCGCAATCAGGGCTTCCTTTCATGGGGGTGCACCCCTGCCTGTCTCTCCCGTCTAGGGCCAGTAAGGCATCCCTCCAATTCTCAAGAACTCCAATTCTCAAGAATATAACTCACTAGGCCAGGTCCCCAATACTCCTCAGGGATCCTGCCTGCTGTCAGATCCCTCTCATGCTGCTGCAGCCACTGACGTATGTCATCCACTCCCATAGATAGCCAAAGTACCACCGAACCACCAGTGTGATCTGTCTACTGACATGGCATCTTCAGGATGGCGTAACACCACACCCCACTCACCATATTATGACATAGCAGACCGCCAGGATTTCCGGGGCGGGACGACTGCCACGAAAAGCCTGGCAGAAACGAATCATATAAAGGAGACACTCATCTCCAGGGACACAGAGGAGTACGCGGCCACCATGGAACCCGAACTGGAAGTCCTGCCGATGTTGTACCACGTAATGGCAGTCCAGGAGCAGCAACATCAATGATGACGGTGAGTAGAGCCGCCTAGCACACAAGAGAGGGAGGGGAGAGTGACAAACCCACATGCACAACATACACACATACCACACACCCCGAAAACTATCTGCAGGGAAAATCAACAACAACGTAAGCCAGGAGCAAAGAAAGCCTGGACATACACCTTTGGTCCAACTACTGTAATTCGGTGGGACCAGCGACCTCAATAAAATAAATATTATGTCAATTAATAAAATGATAAGTATGTACAGAAAGGGCCATTGGCCAATTCAATGTTTGTTAAAACTCACAGGGCAACATCCAAGGCCCAACTTAACTCCTGACAGCCCAAGTCACTCCACTTGGCAGGGACATCATGCTGATGGTAGGCAGGCACCTCAGGGGGCCAGGGGGGTGGGGAGGGCGTTTTTTCTTTGGGGAGGGGGGTCCTTAGATTTGGGTTTGGGAGGGGATGGGTCCTCGCTCCATTGCTTAGGGGGGCGGAGGTGTTGGTTTGGAGCAGGGGCCGGAGTGCCACTCTTGTGACCCTTAATGGCAGGTCTAGCTGCAGGGGGAGGAAAATGAGTGGACTGGGAGCTGGAGATACTGGGCTGTGGGAGAGGGAGCTTCGCCTTAGGGGCAGAAGGGGGGCGAGGAGGGAAGCGGTCAAGACGGGAAAGGTTCAATGAAGTGGGTTGTGGTAGGAGGTTTGGGAGTGGAGGTAGAGGGAGTGTTTGTAGGAGGAGTAGGTGTGCTGGACTGGGTTGCAGGTGCATGTACCATGTGCGTGTGTGAGGTGGATGGCTGTTGAGTGTCTGAGTGGGAGCATTTATGTGTCTTGTCTTTGGAGGGGGTGGACAGATAGGGTACGGGAGGACAAACAGGTCATGTGTATGTATGTTGTGGGGGTGTCTGCAAGTGAAGTGGGTGTCCTGCATGTGGTTGTGATGGTGCTGGTGGTGACTGCACATGTGGTGAATGGGGTGCTAGTCTGCATGTCGGCTGTTGTGGTGACTGTGGGAAGGATGCATAGATGGCAGGATCTGGGACTGAAGATGCAGTGCTTGCAGGTGTGAGTGTTGATGTGACTGTGAGGGAGGAGGAGGAGGAGGGGGAGGCAGTGGAGGCAGTGGCTGTTGTTGTATGTGCTTCTGTGTGTTGGCTGTGTGTGAATGTGGAGTGATGTGTGGGCCTGTGTTTGTCTGTGTGAGTCCTGTCTGTTGTCTTGTGTGCATGCTGGTCTTATTGTGTGCATGGGATAGGTGGGGGCGAGGACTTTGGGACTGGGAACAGATAGTTGGAGGGGGGACGGAAGAACCAGGGACAGTGGCTGCCTTCAAAGAGAAAGGTCAGAGCCTGAAACGATCTCTTTAGGGCAGCCAAGCCACAGTGAATACCCTCCAGGCAGACATTGCAATGCTGCACCTGGGATGTCAGCACCCTGGATGGCATTCACTATGGTTGACTGACCTACAGAAATGGATCTCAGGAGGTCAATAGCCTCCTCAGTGAGGGCAGCAGGGCTGACTGGGGCAGGGGCCTGGGGTGGGCGGGCACGGCCAACTCGGTGGGGGGCTACTGAGAGGGCAGTAATGGTATAGGGGTGGCGGAAGATGACATAGCTGGGGTGATCCCTGAGGGGTCCACCACCACCAGTGAGCTTCCATCGGAGAAGGAATCAGAATCTGTTGTTGTGGCTCCTTTCTCCCCCGTGGTGCTCCCCTCGCCCTCCAACCTACTGGTCCCCTTGGCATCAATGGACTCTGTCTCCTGGAACCCATGGGCTGCAGCTCCCCCACTCACCGGTGCCCCTGCTCATTCGCCAGATGATGCTAATGCACACAAGGACAGGATGAGTAAAGGAGTGAGGTTGGGGGAGAAAGAAAAGGAGCACAGGGTCGATCACAGCAACAACAGCACATATGGCATATACTTCACAATCACTCATTGGGACTAACACTGTGCACTATGAACCTCAATGCCTAACCATTACCTGTGAACAACAGCAGAAATTACCCCAAACACTACCATCTGCACACCTAAGCCATGTCTGCCATGGTATGCCAGCTACTTGCCAATACCAAATATACATACCACCCCACATTGCTAAGCAGGACTCAACAAGATTAGCTAAACCACCATATTGGGGCATCCACTGACTAGAAACTTGCACCCAAACACCATGGCAGGCAACAAAAAATAATACCATCCAGTATGTACTCACCTCCTTGTGGCTGCTGTGCTGCACTCAAGCGCCCATCCAATTCAGGTTTGACCACCACCAGTATGCGGGCCATTAGGGGGGTCAGGGTCTGACAGGCACACCTCCCTCGTTGGTAGGCCACCCCCAGCTGGGCCTCCGTGGTCTTCCGGGCCCAGCGTCTCAGGTCCTCCCACTGTTTCCTGGACTGGGTGCTCCACCAGCTATGGGTCAGCACGTCCTTGGCGATAGCACACCACAAGCCCTTCTTCTGATGGGGGCTGACCTGCATGGGGAACACAGACGAATGGACACCAAGAACTCAACATTATATTCTGTAATAAAAATGGCTTACATACTGCGTACATCCCACATTAAGTCCACACATGACCCGTACCTCTGCATACACATTGCATGCAGCAATAATTGCACTCCCCAAATGACACACTGCCAGCACACACATACATCTTCATACAGCCATGTTGCATCCAACGGTTCCATAAGGAACTCACCTGTTGGTTTGGATGCCGATACACCTGCTCTTAGAACCCCATCCACAAGCTTCTCCAACTCCTCTGATGTGAAGGGTGGGGCCCTTTCCCCTGTAGCACAGACCATCATGGGTTCCAGACACAGGACAAAGCAGCACATGCAGTGGAGGTGTTGAACTGTAGAGAGTCAGGAATGAAAAGTGAAGTGGCACAGAGAAAATGGCAGTCATGGCTGCAGCGGTAAATACCATCACCGCCGGCGATGTTGATCATTGGTTCCTGTGCTCCGTAGACCTCCATGTTAGACCGCAGACCGCCTTCCATCATGACGCCAAACGCCGGCGCAGTGAGGTCACTTCCACCTGTCCCTGCATACAGGACAGGCGGTTGTCAATTCCTAATGCTGCTACTCATGGCGGACAACTTAATGTGCGTCATAGGTACCGATACACCAAAACATTTCCAGTGCGCTACAAACATACATGCTCTGTGTATTGTGATATTGTGTGTCCATACTACCTGTAGTCATTTATGAATTTAGAGCTTAATTAGTACAATCATGTTTTTTTTTAATTCAGGGGCATTCATTCTACCCCGATTTTCACTCTCTGTAGCTGAAGAGGGGGAAACTAAGCACTGCTGTCAGATTGAGTATGACACTAAATGAATTTCCTAACAGCAATGACCTGATATGGCATAATTTTCAACCCCATCTTAATATGGAGAGCAGATTAAATTGACCTTCCATTGACCGATATGAATATTGGTATCAGGCATCAAATAAATGTAGCACACACATATTACAAAGGGTTGGAACTTGCGCAGCCCTACAATCATACATCTAGCAGCATTTTAAACGACTTGTAAGAGCGAGGAGCCCAAACATACTTTATTTTTAAAGTCTATGGATCAAATGTGCAAAGCAGATTTTCGGTCGCAAATGCACGAGTTTGGAGAACGCAACCAGAAACAATGTACTAAAACTATTTTAGGAGCCAGTACCTGTTTACAGACTCCTGAAATGGGTTTAGGAATGGAAAAGGAACTGCTTTTTGGAAGGGGAATGTTGTAGGTGTCTGTTCCAAATAGTTCCTACCCATATGTATCAATGGTTAGGACAGAAATAGTGGTCAGACAGACCTCCAAGCTGGGGTGGCAACTTACTCACAAAGGGGAAGGGTTCCCCCAGGGACCTTTCCACTTTCCACTTTGTGTATGTTAAAAAAGTGTGTTTGGGAGTAGGCAATAGTCAGCAGGCCACCATCTCTGTGAAGTCATGCCGTCGTAATAAGTCATAATGTGCAGCCTACTTCATTGATTTTCATGATGTAAGGTCAGATTCCAACTCACTATTGTAGGAGGCTGGACTGGCTTGTAGTGAGTACCAAGGGGTACTTACACCTTGCACCAGGCCCAGGTATCCCTTATTAGTGTATAGGGTGTCTAGCAGCCTAGGCTGATAGATAATGGTAGCTTAGCAGAGCAGCTTAGGCTGAACTAGGAGACGAGTGAAGCTCCTACAGTACCACTAGTGTCACTTGCACAATATCATAAGAAAACACAATACACAGATATACTAAAAATAAAGGTACTTTATTTTTATGACAATATGCCAAAGTATCTCAGTGGGTACCCTCAGTATGAGGATAGCAAATATACACAAGATATATGTACACAATACCAAAAATATGCAGTATAGTAGTAGAAAACAGTGCAAACAATGTATAGTTACAATAGGATGCAATGGGGGCACATAGGGATAGGGGCAACACAAACCATATACTCCAAAAGTGTAATGCGAACCACGAATGGACCCCAAACCTATGTGACCTTGTAGAGGGTCGCTGGGACTGTAAGAAAACAGTGAGGGTTAGAAAAATAGCCCACCCCAAGACCCTGAAAAGTGAGTGCAAAGTGCACTGAAGTTCCCCAAAGAGCACAGAAGTCGTGATAGGGGAATTCTGCAGGAAAGACCAACACCAGCAATGCAACAACTATGGATTTCCAGACTAGAGTACCTGTGGAACAAGGGGACCAAGTCCAAAAGTCACGATCAAGTTGAGAGTGGGCAGATGCCCAGAAAATGCCAGCTGTGGGTGCAAAGAAGCTGCTACTGGACAGTAGAAGTTGAGGATTCTGCAAGAACGACAAGGGCTAGAAACTTTCCCTTTGGAGGATGGATGTCCCACTTTGTGAAGAGTCGTGCAGAAGTGCTTTCCTGCGGAAAGACCATAAACAAGCCTTGCTAGCTGCAAAGCTTGTGGTTGGGGTTTTTGGATGCTGTTGTGGCCCAGGAGGGACGAGGATGTCGCCAATGGTGTGAGGGGACAGAGGGGGCTTCCAGCAAGACAAGGAGCCCTCTCAGAAGCAAGCAGCACCCGGAGAAGTGCCGGAACAGGCACTACAAAGTGGAGTGAAATGGTGCTCACCCGAAGTTGCACAGGAGAGTCCCACGCCGCCGGAGGACAACTCAGGAGGTCGTGCAATGCAGGTTAGAGTGCCGTGGACCCAGGCTTGGCTGTGCACAAAGGAAATCCTGGAAAAGTGCGCAGGAGCCGGAGTAGCTGCAAAACACGCGGTTCCCAGCAATACAGTCTGGCGTGGGAGGCAAGGACTTACCTCCACCAAACTTGGACTGAAGAGTCACTGAACTGTGGGAGTCACTTGGACAGACTTGCTGAGTTCAAGGGTCCTCGCTCATTGTGCTGAGAGGAGACCCAGAGGACCGGTGAAGCACTTCTTTGGTGCATGCGGTTGCAGGGGGAAGATTCCGTCGACCCACGGGAGATTTCTTCGGAGCTTCTAGTGCAGAGAGGAGGCAGACTACCCCCACAGCATGCACCACCAGGAAAACAGTCGAGAAGGTGGCAGGATCAGCGTTACAAGGTTGCAGTAGTCGTCTTTGCTACTTTGTTGCAGTTTTGCAGGCTTCCAGCGCGGTCAGCAGTCGATTCCTTGGCAGAAGGTGAAGAGAGAGATGCAGAGAAACTCTGATGAGCTCTTGCATTCGTTATCTAAGGAATTCCCCAAAGCAGAGACCCTAAATAGCCAGAAAAGAGGGTTTGGCTACTTAGGAGAGAGGATAGGCTAGCAAAACCTGAAGGAGCCTATCAGAAGGAGTTTCTGACGTCACCTGCTGGCCCTGGCCACTCAGAGCAGTCCAGTGTGCCAGCAGCACCTCTGTTTCCAAGATGGCAGAGGTCTGGAGCACACTGGAGGACCTCTGGGCACCTCCCAGGGGAGGTGCAGGTCAGGGGATTGGTCACTCCCCTTTCCTTTGTCCAGTTTCGCGCCAGAGCAGGGCTGAAAGGTCCCTGAACTGGTGTAGACTGGCTTATGCAGAAATGGGCACCATCTGTGCCCATGAAAGCATTTCCAGAGGCTGGGGGAGGCTACTCCTCCCCTGCCTTAACACCTTTTTCCAAAGGGAGAGGGTGTAACACCCTCTCTCTGAGGAAGTCCTCTGTTCTGCCTTCCTGGGCCAAGCCTGGCTGGACCCCAGGAGGGTAGAAACCTGTCTGAGGGGTTGGCAGCAGCTGCAGTGAAACCCCTGAAAAGGCAGTTTGGCAGTACCCGGGTCTGTGCTAGAGACCCGTGGGATCATGGGATTGTGGCAACAATGTCAGGATGGCATTGAGGGGGCAATTCCATGATCTTAGACATGTTACATGGCCATATTCGGAGTTACCATTGTGAAGCTACACATAGGTAGTGACCTATGTGTAGTGCACGCGTGTAATGGTGTCCCCTGCCCTGAACTATGTGGGGGCACCTTGACTAGTGCCAAGGTGCCCACACACTAAGTAACTTTGTACCTAACCTTTACCAGGTAAAGGTTAGACATATAGGTGACTTATAAGTTACTTAAGTGCAGTGGTAAATGGCTGTGAAATAACGTGGACGTTATTTCACTCAGGCTGCAGTGGCAGGCCTGTGTAAGAATTGTCAGAGCTCCCTATGGGTGGCAAAAGAAATGCTGCCGCCCACAGGGATCTCCTGGAACCCCAATACCCTGGGTACCTCAGTACCATATACTAGGGAATTATAAGGGTGTTCCAGTATGCCAATGTAAATTGGTAAAATTGGCCACTAGCCTGTTAGTGACAATTTGGAAAGAAATGAGAGAGCATAACCACTGAGGTTCTGGATAGCAGAGCCTCAGTGAGACAGTTAGTCATAACACAGGTAACACATAAAGGGCACACTTATGAGCACTGGGGCCCTGGCTGGCAGGGTCCCAGTGACACATACAACTAAAACAACATATATACAGTGAAAAATGGGGGTAAAACGCCAGGCAAGATGGTACTTTCCTACAACTATAATTTAGATTTTTAATAACTGATCTATTATTACTTTAAAAATCTTTACAGGTCATGCTTCGATCAGGTATTTGTACAACTGGCCCTATGTTCGAGTTCACTATAGACAAAACTGTAACTACATGATCACATAGTCATTCTGGTGTGGGGGGTAAAGGGATGAATCTGTGGTCATCTTAAGATGTTGAAACCAATTCTAAACATGAACCCAGTAAATCAACGTACTATCACCAACATATGGCAATCCCAGTTTTTAGTGGAATGGTCTCCCACAACAGCACTAAAAAATAAAATCCTTTGATTCTTTGGTTGCATCCATGTTCACCCAGCACCATGAAATCTGTCTTACTGCCATTAAGCTTCAGCTAGCATTTCCTTATGATCTCTCAAGAACTGCCTGTCCCCCTCCTCTTAATTGAGCTGATCCTCTGAGCTGAGAAACACATGCTTCCCAGCATATTTTCAGCCTATCTATAGAGGCAGATTTCATGACACATGGTATACAATGTGTAGACAGTATATGTAACTACACTGTCAGACAAGAAGTCCCTCAATATCATACTATAGTACCAACCTGTTAGAAGTGATGAAACCAATTCATGGCCACCTTCAACCACCTCTAACTGTTTGAGAAGGACAAATGATAAACCACGATGAAGGCTACCAACATGTCAAGAATGACAAGAACTGACACCGCGGTTGAATCAGCAACATCATGAAGGTCACTCCAGATTTTCAACCTTCAGAACTGAGACATGTCTAAAAACTGAAGAGGGTTAAATATTTTCACAATTTCCAGGATCCAGCATCCACCATGAAGGATCTTGGATCATCGTGGTGGATCCTACTGGGGCTTTCATAACAAAGATGTTCTCAAAGAAATGTTAAGGAAGCAAAGACAACACTCCTACTTAATTTTATCATTTTAGCACAAATTACCTTCAACTCAAAACATTGATTACATGTTTAAAAGCTAAGCATCTCTTTTTTGGATCTTTATCACAGGTGAAAAAGAGAAACTTGTTGCAATGGTGAATCTTAGAAATATTTTGGATGTGGTCATATCCCCATAGTTAAGCACGGTTGCTGGTCCTGACAATTACATTACCTCATTTTATTTAAAAAACATGCATCACTGTTTTTATTCTTAGTCCAGTAAAATTTCTTAAATCTCTGGGTGCACTTGTTACTTTGGGGTGGGCCAAAGGATGTTTTTTTCAATCATCAGAAAAGTTGCGGATAGGGTCGGTGGCAGAATCCTTTTCAATACATTCGATGCATAGTTAAATTTTGAACGTCTAGCAGAATATGAGGCGATTACATTGCAGTAAGAAAACCAGAGATTATGTATACTATTCCCTAATGCATGCTTCTTATTTTTTTCTTTCTTTGTGGAAGAAAAGCAGAATTATGTAAATCTGTCTGTAGATATTACTCATTCTCTGCTGTCTTTAGTTTGAATTTGATTTGCTATTGAAGCAGACAAAGTCCTTGTTTTTCACTTCATTGGAATGCCGGAGAAGCCAGACAATTTAGTGCAAAATATAATTTAAGATCAGACAGGATCTCACATTTGGTCCAATATTTGCCATTCTTGTAGAAAAAAATATACCCATCCTTGGAAATCTAATACGTATATGTATCACTCAAATACTAATTTTTTAAAAAAATATCAGTGCCAACTTGTTGATGGAAGGAGTAAGCAGTCGGGTTATTGAATAACTACACCGATTATCAGAAGTTTTTTAGTAGAAAAAAAAGTTACAAGAGACTTAAGAGATCTGAAATACATCAAAGTGTGCCTACCCTTCAACCATTATTTTTCTCCATAGGAAAAGGTCATTGACTGCTTGGAGCTTCTCTAATGCTTTCAGCTGTTTTATTGATGATGTTGATACGTCTGGCTTTAAAATTAAGCTATTTTGAGACATAGCCATTTTGCATTTTCAGATTAGATTACACAAATATTTTGGGATATTTGGTCTTTTAAAAAATATTTAACAATTTCTGATACTAGATGGTCTCTCTATTGGTAGTATGTGTAGTGCTTTTGTGGTGGACTGTGCCAAGCTAAGTCTTCCTCTGCGTTGATTGATCAATCCATCTCACTGTCACAGCGTCTACACTCACTCCATTCACTGCTGCATATGCTTTTCCTCACATACCTTCAATCTCTCAGGACTGCATCTGGTTAGAAAGCTATTAAAACCTCAAGCATCAGTTAATGAACTAGGGACAGTATTCATAGAAACAATTGAAGATCATTCATCCCATTCCTCTTATATATTCTCAGATCTACAGGGGTAGAGGTCAACCCTGCTACAAAGATGATATCTGGTTAACATTTTAAATCCCTAAGATATAACAAATTAAGTCATACTCTTGCATTTTCAAAAACATAAAACCAGATTCTCGCAGATTCATGCAGCATACTCAACCCTGCTTATCTGCATTATTAGCTACCAGATGGCCCAGTTTCAAGTGTGTCTTTTAATCCACATGTTGCATTACTGAATTTGTAGCTTCCCTTTCAAACAGTGACAAAAACCCAAGCTTGCAAAGAGCATTTGGGTAAAGATATAGGTCTAAGTGAGTCACACATAAAAATGTGCCACCTAGCAGAATTTTTTTTCATACATGTAATACGCCTTCATGCTTTCACTACTTTTGCCATGCAGATGGTGGCACTACACATTCCACAGGTATCTGTCACTCCACCCACCATGCATTGTATTATTACAACAAATGATACTGGACATGTGTTCTGTGGGTGCAGACTTGTAGTTGAGTAGATCAGTCATTTTGCCAAATAATGACAAAATAAAAATTCAGACAAAAGAAATTGTGCATTTCTTCATGGTAACTTTGGGTGCCTAAACCCGGCATTTGTATACAAAGCTCACAAAATAGGTGAACTGCAGTATAAAAGATGCAACAATTTTATTGGGAAGCTACTTGTGTTGGCCTCTTAAGAGAGAAATAAAAACCAAGCTGTGGCAATGCCAACAAGTCAAGCTTAAAAAATGCCCTCTTTCCAACGGTGTTGGGTTTAGGCACAGATGCACTCTGTCACTCATCCTTGACCTCATGCATCCATTTATCCACCCACTGACCCATTCTGTTATTCACCCACTTACACAAGCAAAACATAAAAAAATCAACATATGAAAGATGAAAGACTAACAATTGAAAAAAGAAAACATGCTGCCCTCTAAACATGGTGGTCATATAATTTCAAACACACAATAAACATAGCAAGTGCGGCTGTCTATCATTATTTATTATGTTAAAATGTCAGCAAGGCTACTACGTTTAGAACTAGCGGTATAATAGGAAGATAGAAGAATGGTACACCATGGGCAATATTAATCCTTAATGGCTGCCTGGTTTAGGGGAATTGCCCACACACATTGTGGAACACCGGAGATGAAATGAGTGGCAAGCAAGTCACCTGTTCACACTGCCTTTGTCATAGATGTCCCACTGCACTGTACTGAGCATAAACATTCACACAAGGCTATATCTGTAAAACAATTTAAAATCCCTCCTCAGAGGGCCTTATGTGGATGATCATAGGGCAAACCTTCCAACCCCTCATTGTTTCTTCGAGTGGGTCACCAAAACTCTTGCTTAATATGGTCATCTGCAGGATTCTACGTAATAAAATACACTGTGCTAAAGCATGTGGACAGATAGCAGCAAACCATCCTTACATACTCAATTTGAAAAACCTGCTAAATGCAATTGGCAAGTTAGGCCTGCTTTCTTTGTCTTAACATTTCATAATAAACATATCAAACCTCTGGAATGTGGCACAACTTTGCCCAATGAATCGATAAGGCCAGTAGCCTTTACCATCAGCTTGATACAATTACCAACAGGCCTACTGAAGTATGCATAAACTGGAAACCATTATGCATATACTTATAACATTACAAATATGTATACCATCATTGTTGGCAAAACAATATACAAGCCCTATTAAAAGTGTCTACAAAGGATTATCACAGTGAAAACCTTCTACCCCAGAATTGTCAGAAGAGACAAACAATGCAAAAACTCCTGTCTGCTACGGTAATCTGTGAGATTTCATTTATCAAAATACTTGACTATAGCCTGCAACACAGTGTGATAACAATCCACCATTTAAGGTCTATTGGCTCTAACAAATGCTTTTCAGAATGAATAAGCCAGGCCTACTCACTGTACCATAACAGTTCATAATAAAAGATCAGACCTATGGCATCAGACGTGAATATTCCAAGTTTCTTGCAGAATGTATAATTTTTTTCTCCGATAGCTGCTGGGGCATTGCCTCTCCTGGTTCTCAAGGCAGCAAATAAGAGGGCTGCAAGGACACCCCAGACGTTTGCAAGCAGCTGCTCTAGCGCCACTTTTTTTTTTTAAATACAAGGTCGTTCTTCACCCTCATGACGGTTGCTGGGATGCTGTTGCATGCTGTGGGTACAGTTGCCAGGCCACAGTTTCCTTGATTACCCAGGGGAGCAGGAGGTAATGCTAATTTGATGTGGTATTGGGAATTGCACTTAGGGATCAGTTGCTTGGGCATCATACTGCCGGGGAGAATGTGAGTGTGCTCCATGCTTGTTTTCTTTCCCTGTCTTTGTGAGGGTTTTGGTTCATTGTGGATGCTCAGGCACTACACATCTTTCCCCCTGCACTTCCTGATTTTTTTTCTGTGTGCCCCTTCTATTGTAGGGGTGGGGAGGGCTGCTGGGGCAACCTTGTGGAAGTTCAGGTATATGATTCTTGTTGAATTAAATTTTTTTGACTCTGATAGCTGCTAGGGCATTATCTCTCCTGGTTCTCAGGACCGCGAGTCCGGGAGTTGCAGGGGCACCCCCGAAGTTTGTAAGTAGCTGCTCCAGCACCGCTTTTTCTTTTTAGGTTGAGTGTAAGCATATGGCCTCTTCTATACTTTTAGTATACTTACTTCTGTGGGCTTAAAGCCATTTCATTTGTTTGTTTCAGTGTCATTTAAAAATCCTTGCTTGCTCGTGGTCAGTCATGCCTCTTTGACCCTCCTTTTTCTCTTCGGGAGCAGGTAGTAACTACTGTATAATTACACTTTGTCGTGCTGTTCATTGGGGGACTTTTTTTTTTCTTGGTAGCCTGCTCCTGTGAGTTAATGTGCTTACAATACTAAGCTCGGGGCAATGTACATGCACCCTACTGCTTCGGCCATATTGCTTAAATCACACTCCTTCATGCTGTATTCTTGCTTGTGTCACCACCCAATCACCTTCCTTCCGCTGTTGCTTGTTAACTCCTGAACCAACATGGCTGCTTGCCTCATACCCCCTTGTTTTCTTTTGCCTAGCCTCTTCGCGCTCATGGCGGTATGTTGATTCTTCCTCTTCCTTGTTTTTGGGCATCTTGTTGTTTTTTTGCAATGTCTGCTAGATCTTTTTATTATTTTGTTTTCTGTAGCACGAAGTTCGACACAAAGGTATTGCAGCATTTGTTTTTGCAATTGTATATAGTGTAAACTAGATACAAAGGCACTACAGCGCTTTACAAGAGCACTGGTTACATTACACAAGAACACATTCATTTTTGGTAGCAAATGGAGATTAAGGCCCTCATTACAACCTTGGCAGTACATCCCGCTTACCGCCGTGCTGACGGCCGTCAAGATAACGTGGCCGCGGCGGAAATCCGCTACAGGCATTACAACCCACATCTCATAATCTGCCATAATACAGACACCCACACAAGTCCGTCACACCAAAGGTCAGTGATAAACTGGCGATAGCAAAACCTACACCGTCACGCCAACACTATCACGACCCACGAATCAACGGGGCAGTCATTCAACCACGGTAATGCATTTGCGGTACACACCGCTGCGCTCAAAATACACACACATTTACAAAATATGACCACATTGGACAATTCAAAACACACACACCTGATACACATACACACACCACACACTAACACCGTTATAAAACACACACCCACATTACCCACAACCCCTTACACCGCTTTTTTTTGGAAGAAGCAGAGAGAGAGAGAATAGCAAACACAACACCAGCATCCACAGGCACACACAACATCCATGCACCAACACAACACGTCACACAGCACAACAAACATCACCTCACATATCACCCACACCACATTATGGCACCCCAAAGACACCACAGGTTTTCTGAGGAGGAGCCCAGGGTCATGGTGGAGGAAATCATCCGGATAGAGCCACAGCTATTCGGATCACAGGTGCAGCAGACATCCATTGCAAGGAAGATGGAGCTATGGCAGAGAATTTTCGACAGGGTCAATGCAGTGGGACAGCATTCAAGAACACGGGATGACATCAGGAAGAGGTGGTATCCAAACACCAGGTAGCAGTACAGAGGTCTGGCGGTGGACCCCCACCTCCTCCCCCACAACTAACAACATGGGAGGAGCAAGTCTTGGCGATCATGCATCCTGAGGGCCTCGCAGGAGCAGCAGGAGGATTGGACTCTGGTAAGTTATATCTTTACTACTATATCCCCCCCACCCTACCTACCACAGTCACAAACCACCACAGAACCTCCCCCCTCAGGAAACACCACCACAGCACCCACCCAGTGGGCCCATCCCTCTGTCCCCAGGACACGTCAATCAGCAGTGTGTCCACCACTAAAGGGACCCCCGGCAAATCCACTAACCCAAGACAATCAGGGACCTGGGGTCAGTGGCAGTGGGCACATGGTTCAGGGGACAGAGGCACAGGATAACAGGGAAGCTGGGAGGACTGCTGTGTGACAGGGGGAGGACAGGCCCAGGGAACCCACTCTCCACAAGGCACTCTTCAACATCATGGGAGCATTCCAACATTCCCAGGAGACCATGGGCACGGTACTGGCCAAGTTTCAGGAGACCCCACGGCTACAGGAGGAACAGTACCTGGGGATCAGGGAGGACCTGAAGTCCATTAACACCACCCTGGTCACCATTGCAGGGTGCTGGCAGACATGGCCAACACCATGAGGGACACAGTGGCACTTCAACTGGCCCCTGAAGAACTGCCATCCACCTCTTCCGGCGCTAGTGGACAGGAGGTCCCGCCACAGGACCAATAGGCCACCAGCTCCCCACCCCCTGCAGAAGGAGAAGCAGCCCGCAAATGGTCCCTGAGATCCAGGAAAAAGACAGAGAACATTGCCAAGACCCGCGCCAGGAAATAAGACTCTCCTGATTGTCACTCTTCTGTCCCACTATGTCACCCTGACAACCTTGAACTGCCATTACTCCACTTCCTATGCCCCCTTGGACAATGCACCTGTGATACCAATAGACTGGACTCTACCATGGGCATTCCTCCACCTTCACCCCAGCCCATTGCACAGCCCCCTCCACTTATTAGCACAGAAATAAACACCTTTGAATCACAAATCAATCTGGACTCAGTCTGTACTTTCACAAATGTGTTATTGCAACCTCTCAGAAAAATAGCAATGTCAATGCTCATTTCCACATACCAATGTTCGACAGTTGTTGGGCAGCAGTAAACATAGCAGAAGGCAGAGAGTGGTACCCAGATCTGTGAAATGGAAAGGCAAAGTGAACTGTCAGGGTCCATACACAGAGGTAAAAAGGCAGAATCATGCAATGTCCCACTGCGATATGAAATGAGAGGAGGAGTACCAGTCTCTTACCTGTGTCTCACTGGAAGTATTGCATGATGATGTTGTTGTTTCGGTTGTCTATATCTTCTTCTTCTGCCTCCTCTTCCTCACTGTCCATAGGCTCCACAGCTGCCACAAGACCAACATCAGGCCCATCCTACTGCAGAAAAGGCACCTGCCGTCGCAAAGCCAGTTTGTGCAACATACAGCATGCCACGATTTTCTGGCACACCTTCTTCGGTGAGTAGTATAGGGAGCCACCTGTCAGATGGAGGGACCAGAACCTGGCCTTCAGGAGGCTGAAAGTCTGCTTGATTATCCTCCTAGTTCGCCCATGTGCCTCATTGTAGCGTTCCTCTGCCCTTGTCCTGGGATTCCTCAACGGGGTCAGTATCCATCTGCAAATATCGAGGGACAACTGGTAGACACACACCAACCCTTAGGGACTCTCCAACACCCAGACACCTATGTAAATTGTGTGGGGAACTTGGGCTCACCTATTAGCCACACACAGTGCCTCTGGAGTTGCCCCATCACATAAGGAATGCTGCTATTCCTCAAAATGTAAGCGTCATGCACAGAGCCAGGATACTTGGCACTCACATGGGAGATGTACTGGTCTGCCAAACACACCATCTGCACATTCTTGGAATGGTAGCTTTTGCAGTTTCTGTACACCTGTTCATTCCTGTGTGGGGGGACAAATGCCACATGTGTACCATCAATGGCACCAATGATGCTGGGGATATGTTCCAGAGCATAGAAGTCACCTTCCACTGTGGGCAAATCCTCCACCTGAGGGAAAACGATGTAGCTGTGCATGTGTTTCAGCAGGGCAGACAACACTCTAGACAACACGTTGGAGAACATTGGCTGTGACATTCCTGATGCCATGGCCACTGTTGTTTGAAAGGACCCACTGGCCAGGAAATGGAGTACTGACAGGACCTGCACTAGAGGGGGGATTCCTGTGAGATGGCGGATAGCTGACATCAGGTCTGGCTCCAACTGGGCACACAGTTCATGGATTGTGGCACGATCAAGTCTGCAGGTTATAATGATGTGTCTATCTTACATTGTTGACAGGTCCACCAGGGGTCTGCATACTGGAGGATGATGCCATCTCATCATTTGCCCCAGTGCACGTGCCCTACGGAGGAGAAGGGTGAGCAGAGGGTCATACACCACATAGGTTTCACAAGGGTGTTTTGAACAATTGTGATGTAATTGGTGTGTTGCGCTGTCTGTCCGTATTCCTGCACTAAAGTGATGTGATGCAGTTAGTTGCCCTGCCATGTGGCCCCCTGAAATGGCGGCTGCCTGACCTGTAAGGAGGGACAAGGGGAAATGAGGTAACTGTGCTGGCGTTGTGCAGCGTCGCGGTAGGCAGAAGAAGACCGCAGCACAATTCAGCATTGGTTATCATTGGCCCTTATGGGTTCCAGGAGCCAATGACGATGTACACCGGCGGTGACGGTACGCACCGCTGCGGACGTGACTGCCATTTTAGATCTGTTCACTCACTTGATACCTGACCTTCAACAGGAGAGGACCTACACTGCAAGTGCTGCTGTGACCTGAGTCTGGAAGCAACAATGGCTACAGTGTCTGGGGAAAGGGCCCCTGCCTTTACAGCGTAGGAGTTGGACCAACTGGTGGCTGGGGTCCTCCCCCAGTACACGCTACTCTACGGTCCTCCAGACAAACAGGTGAGTACACTGTGAGCATGATGGAATGGGCATGAATGTATTGGAGTGGCCTGGATGGAAGATACGGGGGGCAGTGGCCAGCATGTGAGGATGGTCAGTGTATGTGTTTCTGGGCCAGGGTGGGAAGTTGTGGCCAATGAGTAAGAAGAACCGGATGGGGGAGTAAAATCCATTCTTACTTCACTTTTCCTCTAGGTCAGCCCTCACCAGAAGATGGGTATTTGGCATGTCATCGCCAAGGAAGTGCAGACCCTGGAGGTCTATCATAAACGGAGCACCCATTGCTGCAAAAGATGGGAGGACCTGCGCCGCTGGAGCAAGAAGACGGCGGAGGCCCAGCTGGTGGATGGGCTCCAAACGTGGAAGGGATGCCCGTCGCACCATAACCCCTCTGATGTACCAGATCCTGGCAGTGGCATATCCTGAGTTGGATAGGCGCTTGAGGGCATCACAGCAGCCACAAGGGGTGTTAGCACCCCATCAATATCTTCCCACCCAAGTTCACACAGATCTCTGTTTACATATGCATGATTCAAAACATTTACGCATCTTCTGATCAAGGAGAACGCTCTTTTAATGTGTCGACACACAGAATATGACATCAGTGGAAGTTCACTTAGAAGGACTGATCTCTTGAACTCACTATACCGAAGATCGTCAAATGTATGACAGCCAGATCTCGTTTTCCACACATGCACAAGGTATTTTTCTGCATCTTTAAAGTCACATTCTTCTTCTGTCTCCTCAGTAGATACTTTTAGAAACTTCACAGGTTCAGCCGTTAAAGCTCCTAGCTTTGTTCCAATTCTGCTCATGGTTTCATCAGCCATAAGAATATGTGCCTTGATAAGAACACTGGGCATCTCTGGGTCAATTTTCTTCTACAGAATATGAAGCAGGATTATGTGTCTTTTCTTGCCTGTTCCAAAACGCATCCTTAACTCTGACAATCCTTGACTTATGAACATTGCAACAAATCTAAGTAGCACAATAATGGCATCTGTGTCATTTGACAGTACAGTGACTCAATTGGAACCATTTAACAGCCCACTCAACATGTGGCACAGCACGAAGGTCAGCTTCCTACAATTTGCTGTTCTTAAACAATATGGTCTGTACCTTTTGAAAATATCTCTGCGGGAACCAACTCCTTATTGAGAATCATTCCACTTGCAAATATTGGAAATTCAGTGTTCACTGAGGCATCAGCAATAATTTGGCAAGTTAACATCTCCAAGTTCATCTTTTTTGATGTTGATGACCAGACTTTATCAAGTTGCACAGGTATACTTGTCAAATTTTCAATGCAGGCAAGGTCAATTGTTCCACTTGTAGACATTCCTCTGATTCTCGCACATTCTTTGACAGATAGTTCAAGATAACTGTCAAAGACAATGTGTAGTTCTTGCAAGGTGAACACTGTCTTTGATATCTGTAGAACAGTCTGATCGACCTCTCTGAAGTTTTGCATGGTGAAAAATCTTGACCATTCTTAATTGTGCTATATAGTTCACAACAACAGCAGTTTTCAAAGAGAACAAGGCGAAAGGTTTTTTCTTTAGCTCTTCTATAAGTTTCTGCCTCACTGGTTTGGTTGCAGCATTTTCCTTCTCTGTCTCTTCATGGGGCTATCATGTCAGAATATCTGCGAGTAAATGCAGCTCCTACAGGCCTAATTGTACCAAATGAAGCAAGAATATTTATAGTAGACCCACTATTCTGAAAGGAACGTTCCCTAATTGATTGAAGGTGCTCAAGGGATTGGCTTATTCTAATTATAAAAATATGGCCAAACATCTATCACATGCAATGTTAATTAAGATTAAGGCCAGTGAAGATGCCCTGAGCACCCAGATAAAAATCACCCTCTATAAAAAATAAAGTGGAAGAGGTAAATAAGGAGGTATCTGAGCATAAGAATTTCCTGATGGAGACTAAGATAAACAAATCGCAGAAGAACCTTAAAAGGTTCTCTCATGAGAAAATGCACCCGTATATCAAGGATGGCTACAAGAAAAAACACTACTCTAGTGTCGAATCCACAGGATGAAGCAAGTCTGGTTCCTCTGTTTCAGACTCAGATGCGTGGGGAAGCGATAACGCCGGCCAAAGCTGTTGAGACAAACGGAGACAACAAAGAAGAAGGGGGTTCTTTAACCTCACATATCCACCACCCCAAAGGGTGTTTTAGCCAGGACAATATGGCCCACAAATGTACCCAGGCCCTCTCCAACCCCAACAGATGCCATTCTTCCATCGGAATCAGTGGATTTTAGGGAAAGGGGGCAAGAGGGGAAGACGAGGTGGGTGGAGAATCCAATGGAACAATGAAAAGCCAGAAGGAAAGAACTCCTGGAACAGGTCACCAGACCAATAACCAGGCCCGAGCAGCCTGTAGACATAGTGGTTAACCTTTCCAATGAGAATCTACCTCCGGAGGAGCTGTCTGTACTGAACAAAAGATTAGAGTTTGTCCTCACAACACACATGGACAAATTCCTGATGAGATGTGAACTGGCTAAGTTTTTCAGAAAAATAAGAGTGAAAGTGTTCTTTCATAACTGTCTGAATACAGGAACAGATTATGGAAATACCACCTTGAGGAAGAAGTCATCTTGAACCCTTCTATATCCACAATACCCCCTGAGGTATGGGCCTTTGAGGAAGCAGTGATAAGAGAGGTGGAAGCATTGGATCCGAAAATAAATACATTTCAGAATCTGACTAACGGTGGGAAAAAGGCACTGAACACCTTCAGTAGAAAGAACCACCTGGTAATCAAACCAGCGGATAAAGGGGGGTGCCATAGTGATGCAAAGGAAAGAAGAATACAGGAAAGTGTGTCTATATCTCCTTCAAGATGAAAGAAATTATGTGTTCCTTCAATCAGATCCCACCAGTTGTTTACAAAACATCATAAAAGACCTGGTGGAAGAAGCAGCTGATAATGAGTGGATCTCTAAGAAAGAACAGGAGTTCCTGATAGCCTCTGAGCCTAGGATGTCAGAATTCTAAACCATTCCCAAAATTTATAAAGATAGGATGCCACCTCCAGGGTGACCAATAGTATCAGGGATCAGCTCAGTGCTTGAGCCATTGTCACAGTACACAGACTGGTTCTTATGACCCCTCGTAACAGGAACTAGCACCTACATAATAGGTTCCAAGCATTTACTTCATCTTCTTAAAGGATTGGAATATGATCCAGCTAAGGAAGTATTGATGTGCCTTGATGAACAGGCACTCTACTTAAGTATCCTGCAAGGTGAAACCTTATGAGTAATCATCAATCTACTCCTGGCACAAGAGTAGCCCTGGGCAACCCCAGTACAATTGATAGTGAAACTAGCAGAGGTGGCCCTGGCAGAGAATTTCTTCTCCTCTGAAGACCAAATCTTATAACAACACCTCAGCACATCTATGGGAAGCACCTTTGTGCCAAACATAACCTGTGTGCACATGAGCTGGTTCGAGGATGAGAATACATGGACCACCAACCCATTCAGTGACTGCATACTGCTAAGGCGGTGAAACATTGACAACATCTTGGCCATTTGGCAGGGTGAAGAGGAGACCATTGAACAATTTAACAGCTGGTTGAACAATAGGAATCTCTTCCTGAATTTCACAATTACAACAAATAGAATTAGTGTGTGCTTTTTTGTTGTCTGCTAAGCATGTTGTATACTAAACCAACGGACAGGAACAGCTTGCTGCATTTGAACAGTGCCCACCCTTGTGCTCTCAGAGAGAATCTGCCATTTGGGCTGTTTCTTAGAATGAGACGAAACTGTGCAGACTTCCAAGATTTCAAGAGTGAAGCAGTGAAGCTCACAAAGGAGTTGATGAAGAAACTATACAAGGAAAGGATAATAGCCAGAGCCCAGAAGAGGGCATAAATATATATCCCTAGAGGTATCCTCCTGGAGACTAACGTAATGGAAGACAATAATGCCCTCATTTTCGTGAGCACCTATAATTCTTCTAACTCTATAAAAAAAGATTGTGGACAAACACTGGTGCATTCTTACATCCAACCAACTGTCTTTTCAAAAACCTCTCTTCTCGTTCAGAAGAAACAGAAGCCTAAGAGACAGACTGGTGAATAGCAACACTGGGATAAAAAAGCCAGATCAGCAAATTACTCTGTGGAATCTTCCACCAGTCATGGGACATTTCCCATGTGGGAATTGCTTCATCTGCCCACTTGCTGTTGGCCTTCCAAGACCATGGGAGCAGCGGACACATACATACTGTAACAGCAGCAACGTTATATATACCATTGCTTGTCCTTGTTGCCTCTGCTATATTGGAATGACAACCCGCAGGTTCAAGATCCGTATAAGCAAGAACAAGAGCACTGTCAAATGCAAAGAGGCAGCAACAAAACTGATGACACACTTCCTTGAAAAGCACCATAATGAAAATTATATGAGGTGGACCATCATTGAGAAATTTAACCCTCAAGCAAACATCAATCATAAGTTGCTAGAAAAGGAACAGAGATGGGTCTACAAAATGGCAACAAGTAAGAAGGAACTGAATGACGAAATCCCCTAGAATTTGTTATGTCGCCGATACCTGCCAGATTACAAAATCACACTTACTGTGGGGATAGACAATTAGGTCTGGAACAATATATAATAAATGGTAGCCTTCATAGCAGACACGAGGCAAGCAAAAAATAAGTTTCATCTCCACCCTCTACCCAGTAATAACAATTCCAGATTGGTAATCTAGTTACTTATAAGTTTGATTAAATAATTGTGGCCCAGTCACTAATATGAACTCACCTCCCTAAGATATCTGGTCTATAACTCCACAGTGTTTATTACATTGGGAGACTGCAATCTCCATGATGTATTGCTTTGTAAATAAAATACAGGGACTTGGTGTTTTGCTGCATGGGGTATCCCGTAGATGTGCGCAGCTCATTTAATTTTTCAGTATCCCACAGCCATGTGCAGCTCTCTGAGACGGAGAAGTAAGCCTCAACACTGACACAAGGGTGATCATGTGTGCATTACCCAGCCTGAGGTGCTACATGTGGGGGCATTTTTATGGATAAACCTAACTGATTTACACACCTGTTCGGGACCAAAGGAGAAGTTCTCTGATTGATCACTGACAACAGAGATGAGCCCAAAACCAGTCCAACTTGGGAGGTTAAATATGCACTCCCTTTGGCTAAAAATGACTACAAGTCGGGGAGAGCGGAGCCAAGTAGGTGTACTGGAGAGTTAGGAACCTTGAAGAAGTAAGTACAAAAACTGGAGCCATTTTGACAATGTGTTTTGTTTATCTTTGAAGGGTGTGACTACAGGGCCAACCCCCCTCCTGCTCCTGCGGGAGAAGTTTGTTCCCGTATGTCGGGTGAGTGTATGGATCTTACAGTAGTCAAACATCCAAGACATGGTTTCAAATGAATGCATGTCATGGACATGGAAGTCCCTAAAGTGAGGCCATAACTTATGGCGATACAATGTCGGGACCTGTGCTGGTCAGAATTGTTTTACAGATGTGACCAGCCATGTATTCTAATTCCTTTGTTATGCACGTTGAGTGAGGTGAGCATTGCACAATATGAGCACGATAAGTGAGTCAGCAGAGGGAAAATTCCTGCCAAACCCAAAAATATGTCAGCAAGATACTGGCCATTTTTAATTGATGGAAGTGTAAGGGGGGCATGGCTTGACATGGCTGAAAAAGTTTAAGTTGAGCATACCAACTGACACAAAATTCTTGGCTATAGGAACGACTTGAAGGGGCAAGTACTTCACTGCCTGTGCATGCTTGAAGTATTTTTTGCATGCCACACTTGAGTTGTGAATAACACGTGACATGGGAAGTGTTAAAAGCAACATAAACCACCCTGATGAAAGCCTGTGACCCACGAAGACCAATAGTGTAGGGCTGAAACATGTTGGTGAACTTAGGGTCATAGGAACATTTAATCCCATTCATAGTGTATTTTGTAACTGTTACCATCACCCTATTAATAAAGGGATACCTGGGGTTTGGATGATCATTTTTTTATCTTAAGGTATTGCCCCCTGTCTGAATTTCTAATAAGGAAGACGGTTAAGCCCACCCTGACCTTTACAAGTCATGGTGAACCTGATGATGAAGCATGCTACTATTAGAGTGGGTTAGGCTTACATATAAAAAAAGGATTTCTTCCTTTCCCACACCTAGAGGAGGGTAGTACAGGTGTATCAAGGTACCACACCTTTTATCTCTGTGAGTGCCTCATACCTAGGGTATACTCTTGTGTTGTAACTTGCTTGCAGCATCTCCATAAAAAAATGTGTTTGTTGGAAAAACACCATGCAACAGAATGTCCTTGATAAATTCATCCCTTTCTTTTGCTGCATCTATCTCTCTTTGTGTTTATGAAAGTTGTTTTTCATAACTTGTTTTGTAGTGGCTGGTTGGACAAAACTCTTATTATGGCAATCAAAGCTTGGAAATTCAGCTTTAAAGATTATGTCAGACTGATTTTTGTCTTTCAATACAAATCTCTCCTGTTTCATTTCTGCATATTGTTTCAGTCCATGTTCCAGAACGTCTACTAGATGTGTCTTTATTTGGTTAAGCACATATTGTTTGTTCATAAAGTTGTGTATTTGCACAGGCTCAGTGATTTCAAATGGGTTTCCTTGCTGCTGCATGAAATGAAGAAGGCTGTTAAGCTGTTTATTAAAACATCCTCCTCTATTTCCCACACGTTTGAGGTGAGGAACAGTTTCATAATGATCCATTCATTTTGAATTTGTCATCTGAAAACATTGCAAATAGAAAGGACTTTGTGGTAAACTAGCTGTCAATGAGCAACATATTCACTTTTACGTGTCTGATCAACAATTCCCTTGAAGCTTTTTCTGTGATCTCTGGATCGTCTGTTCCAGGTTCATATCTGGAGCCACAGCATTTAACCTTCCCCTCTCTGTCTTTCACCACAAAATGTCTTTGGATGAATTTTCTGAGGAGGTATGAATTTTCCACCTCTTGTTTCTTCACCCTTTTTAAATGCCAGGATCTATATCTCAGGTAGTTTAGTCAATCAAATTCACAAAACTCAGTAATTGGAGACTCCACAGTCTTCACAGGCAGCTCCCAATCTTCACTAGAGCTATTATGTTTAAAACATCTCCCCAGTACATGCAAAGTTCTGATTTTTCTTCACATTCTTTGACAAACTCTATGAACTTGGCCCCATATTTATACTTTTTTGGGCCGCATTTGCATTATTTTTTGACACAAAGTGGCACAAACGTACAAAATATAATTGTATTTTGGAAGTTTACACCGCTTTTGTGTAAAAAAAATGACACAAATGCGGTGCAAAAAAAGTATAAATATGGGCATTGTTTTTCAGGTTTTCTGATTTTGAACTGAGTGTATTGGACATTGCATGGCTTTGCATTATGTCTTTTGAATGAAGTGCAGCCTGTGCCTTTTTCACTTCTGAGATAAGATATGCAAAATCTAATTTTTCATTTGTGTTCCAAAAAGCATTCCAATGAAATATTTCCATAGCCTCAGATATGATGAGCATACCTTGTAACGAATTAACATAATGAGTTTCGCTCAATATTGGCTGGTCAGTTTTGCTTCCAAAGATTGCAGTATCAATAAGTGTATTGTCTATGCCACACCCACTGAGATAATTTCCTCCACATTGTAATGCAACTTTTGTCTTTTGGAAAACACCCCTCAATGGATACTGGAATGCTCATATAAATGTCAGTTACAATACAGAAAACACCTTTCCGAAGTTTTCAGTGATGTAGTTCATAAAACATGATTTTGAAAAGATGGTGCATTCGCAGAGCATAAGCCTGTCTGTTCATGGGATTGACTTCCTCTGTTCGTATTTTGGCAGCAAGAACTTCAGGAGCAAAAACAGCTGAGAACACTAAAAGTGACTCATACTTTTCATTAGACTGACAAAAGTGAATCTAGTCTTTGCATATTCTAACTAGAAAGCTCTTAATGTTATTATTCTGGATCAATACAGTTATCAATATTGACTATTATTTCTCTGATGTGTTAACCCATAGCTAGCACTCGAGATGCTTTAAAACTTAATTTGCCTTTTCAGAGTGCAAACTTTACTGAAGGCTGTCAGTTACATTGCTGCTGGGAGTTGGGATTGTACATTCATATTTTTAAATGTATGCAAGTCTGCAGTTCGGATGGGCATACAAATCTGCTGCAAGCACATGATTGGCGGAAGGAAGAATCTGCAAAGAAGATTACTGGTAAGCAATCCTAAAATAAATCTTCATTGCTTCTTTTTCGAAATAAGACCCTGTCAGACATTGTACCTCACACGCATTTTCAAAGTGGAATTGAAAACATGAGACCCACTTCTGAGTTTCACCATGTTAAAATATAGTGAAAGCATTTCTATTGTGTCTATTTAAAGTACATTTTCAGCATAGAATTATTACAATTAAAATACGAACCGAGATAACCATTATAACTCAGGCACACAACAATTTTAGAAATGTTAAAAAATATCTTCAACATCTGGATCAGTTATAAGAAATACATGTCTCTAAGTAACCAAATGGATAACTCAAACCGGGGTACATCTACACTAGTTTCTGTATCATAAATCACTCATTGGTAAATATAATCCAAAACTACTCATTAAAGAGACAAAGAGCTTTTTCAGTCAGAACTCTCACAGGGCCCAAATCTACCATAATTTGTGTGTGTGTGTGTGTGTGATCCTCATCTGGAAAAGCCAGCAACACTACAACAGAAACACTTTATATTCATATAACAAATTCATAAGTGCCCTTCTTTTGCTAGACGTTCCCAGTGGCTGATTCCCGGCTATCCGTTCTGAAAACATCCTGAACCTCAGACACTCACCAGAGAGGTTCCAGACAGACCTTCAGAAAACTGACCAACAACAAGCTTTTGGCCAGGAAATATTTTTACAGGCTTGATCTAACATCTAACCACCCTTTCACTAATCAAACCTCTTAGCACCACTGCAGTAATCAACTGCCTATTAGGACCAAACTCCAACTTCAAGTTCCAGTGCAAACATTTTAAATTTGCGAAATACTGCATTCATTCATTTGAAATTTCTATTTTATCCTCTGGGTAGTTTACTCAACAACCGACCTGGTGCAGAAATGGAAAAAAAGTGAATGCACTGGGATTCTTCCAAGTTAACAGTGCCTCTAAACACATAGTTGACCACAGGAAAATTGTATTATTCCCATATAACATTGAGAATTAAAACTTCCAGATCAGGCTGCAGATTTGGCCGGATCTTTCCTTTATCTGCATTCATCACTGACTCTGTTGTATGACTTTTAACTTTGGTAAGTAACGAAAGGTTAATATTCAGATGGAAGGAAAGGATGAAGCACCATGTGACAAGACACCATAAACAGCCAACTAAGTATTTTCTCTTTCTCTGCCTAGACAATGAGAACATTCAATTGAGACCTTCATTATTATACTAATTGTACAAAATCCAGTAAGCTCTACAGTCTTGTTTGCACTGTAACACTTTTAAAATGTATTATTTCCTGTTAATGTTGTTCCTGAGTAAACAGCGAATTTCAGCTGTATACAATTGAAAGCCAATTCCTTTGGCACAACAGTGGTTTTGTTTATACTTTTCATTGTGCTTTGGTTTTCTATTGTATGGACTCAAACAGAGCTATGCAATCGATGTAGATTGAAAGTCATTACACAATGTGATCAGTTTCCTGTTTTAACATTGGATAGCTCAGTATATCTCATTTCACACCACAACTGTACGATTTCTCTGTCTGAAAGTATATAACACATCTTGGTTTGGTCCATTTGGGAAACCAGCCAGGTCTTCCTCTAGCCCTCGTAGAGAGCAGACTACACATTAGTACTGTTTATAAGTCTGCACTTTTTTCTATACCTCGTCTCTCTTGCTATACTGAACAGCCTGTATGACATATGCTCCTTAATTTATTTACCGTGTGCTAAACCGTATGGTACTGGCTTTTGCCTAGATTGGGGCTCATCATCCACTGCCAATGACACTTCGAATTATGAATATTTTGGATTGTTTGACTAACCATATACTTTTTTGACTTCTGATCTGAAATACGCCTGACAGAAAGGTGGCTGGCGTGAGAGTCAAATTGTTGGTGTCATGTATATGGATTGGTGAGTGAACCGAAAGTGGCTTTCAATGAGGGCATGTCGTTGGAGATGTTATGTCATTAAAAATTACATCTTTCAGGTACACATACCAAGCCAAGATTGCTAACTGCAGGAGAACTTCAATTGTCACGCCCCTTCAATCCCAAGCTCTCCTTACCTCAAGGATGCATGTTATGGCCTTGTGCAACCCATGGACACTCCACTCCCCATAGAATGAGAAGACTCGGGCTCAGGATTATTAGGCAGGGTAAGTGTGATGTAGTGTTAGTGAATGGGCAAAGAGGCCAGGCACTGAAGCCTCAGTAAAGCTCCCACACCTTAAAGTCAGCAGGATGGGGATGAGGTTAAAGTTGGCTCACCTCAGAGTAGCTTGGGCGCCGACTGCAACTTAGATCTGCTCTAAATTGATTGTGCTTGTGAATAACAGGATTAGAAAAACATCATATCAGATGTTCATTGCCTCACACATACAAGCAATGAGCTCAGCAGTATCTGTCAGGCACCCTAAGGGAGCCAAACCTTGTCTGTGAGTTCCCCTTTTTGTAGCCATATAGTGTGTCTCTGGACGGATGTGAGAGATAGCCTGTGACCATGAAGATTCCCCAGAAGATTCTTTGGATCTGGATCTCACCACACAGATGGAGAAGGCAGCAGGTAGGATTTTTTTCACTAACCAGTGCAAACCAACTTGTCAGCCATTAAGCGGTATGTCCAGCAATGATATGCCACAGAAGTCAAAAATTCCTTCCTTCTACTTGGACAAATACTTTAGTGAAACAATAATGGATTATAGCCAAGGAAAATTGTGGACACGATAGTAGCATCAACTCTGAGAGTTACCTTTAGATAGAAAGACTAGGGGGAAATATTTATTCGGAATTTTGAACATTTTGCAGTCTGCATGAATGGGGAAAACGGCAATGCTCTTCTCTGTGAAGTACCAAAGTGTAGGAAATTATGGAACCCAACAGAAAGTTCTTTGAGTACTTCTTCAGATACTTTATCTCTAGATAGGAGCACATTGCGAGTCAGCCGCTCAATGGCTCGGTATCCGACCCCCACCTGAATAACTAATATCGGGCCATTCTTAACTACAGGAGTTGGAGGTGATGAGTAATCTCAACCTCAACTTTTTGGACAATACCATGTTGGAAATGCTATTTCTGCATTCTTCCTACATGTTTCTGGCTAGTTTTTTACCTAGTAGGCTTTGCCTGGTACCAGGGTAAATCTCCAACAGAAATACTCTGCATCTGCAGATCTTCTAAACCTGAAGGGTTTGGAAATTCTTGTTACTGGCCTCCACAGGATTGCGGTGAAACCTGTAAGTTTGTATAGAAGCCCTATGAAGTTGCTGGCATGTAGCTTATGGATACATCACTAAGACTGACTGAAATACCCATCTCCAAGAAAGACCATCGCACAACTATTACAAACATTTTAAGATCATAGTCATCAGACCTATAAGAGCATCCATACCTCTTCTCTTGATTTCGTAATTAATGTGTTTTGATATATTCTTTACTGAGATTTTCATATAGATAGTTAACCGTATAGCCAGTTCTAAGCCATTTTAAAAGAAACTATATAGAACTTCAATTCAATCACTTTTCTACAACTTATTTAAAGCTATGTGCACTTTAAACGGTTCCATTTGATTGTGATCATGTACAGAATCTGGATTATAAACAGTGAAATTATAAAATATTCTTATAAATACGTTTATACATCTAGTCACGCATATCAGCAATCTGCTGAATCCAGTATGCAGCAAGGATGTAGACATGTTCAGAACTCCAGGGTGTGGTGAGCCCCCTGAAGCATCACAGGTTCAAGGAGCTCCTTTTTAAACTGTAACCTATGACGAGAGTCAGGTCATGAATACCTGACACTTCACCTAATGTGCACGTCTAAAGGGATGCTGACAGTCAGCCGGTAAGCGTCTGTTAGAAATGGGGTCTTTGTTTGACAGTCAGGTTACCCCCTGTTCAAGCAAGATCCCTCACTCTAGTCAGGGTAAAAGAGAATCATCCTCAGCTAACCCCTGCTTGCCCCCTTGGTAGCTTGGAAGAGCAGTAGGCTTAACTTCAGAGTGCTAGGTGTAAAGTATGTGTACCAACACACACAGTAACTTAATGAAAACACTACAAAATGACACAACACCAGTTTAGAAAAATAGGAAATATTTATCTAAACAAAACAAGACCACAACGACAAAAATCCGACATACACAAGTCAAGTTATGAATTTTTAAAGATTAAACTAAAAAATAGCGCTTAGAAACACAAAATGCTTCGATGAGGTGTTAACACGGCGTCGTGACGGAGTAGTTCCCAACAAGCCGACACCAGCAGCGCCGGACATGGAGTCGTGTAGACCCCCAAGTACAGTACATTTGGTGAGGAGTGAAAGCAAGTCGACGGACGAAGTCGCGGATCACGGCGTCGGTGCGAAATGTTGAATCTGCGCACTTCGAGCGGCGTCAGTAATGGCGTGGTGCAGCGACTTCCATGGAGACGCGGACTTCAGCGGGGCTACAGCGGTGTCGGGCCTGCGAAGAGCGTCGCGTTCCAGCGAAGGTCACGCGTCAGGTGCAGGCGGAGTCACCAGATTCAGCAGCGGCGTCGGTCCGAAGTCATCCAAAGTCAATTTCCTTGGATTTCCACCAGCTTTCCTTTCAAGGGCCTAGGGACTGGATAGGGCACCACTTGTCAGAGCAGGAGTCTCTTCAGAGACTCCAGGTGCTGGCAGAGAGAAGTCTTTGCTGTCCCTGAGACTTCAAACAACAGGAGGCATGCTCTAAATCAAGCCCTTGGAGATTTCTTCACAAGATGGAAGGCACACAAAGTCCAGTCTTTGCCCTCTTACTCTGGTAGAAGCAGCAACTGCAGGATAGCTCCACAAAGCACAGTCACAGGCAGGGCAGCACTCCTCCTCAGCTCTTCAGCTCTTCTCCAGGCAGAGGTTCCTCTTGTTTCCAGAAGTGTTCTAAAGTCTGTGGTTTTGGGTGCCCTTATTATACCCAATTTCTCCTTTGAAGTAGGCCTACTTCAAAGCAAAGTCTCTAGTGAATGTGAAATCCTGCCTTGCCCAGACCAGGCCCCAGACACTCACCAGGGGGTTGGAGACTGAATTGTGTGAGGACAGGCACAGCCCTTTCAGGTGTAAGTGACCACTCCTCCCCTCCCTCCTAGCACAGATGGCTCATCAAGAAATGCAGACTACACCCCAGCTCCTTTTGTGTCACTGTCTAGTGTGAGGTGCAACCAGCCCAACTGTCCAACTGACCCAGACAGGGAACCCACAAACAGGCAGAGTCACAGAAATGGTGTAAGCAAGAAAATGCTCACTTTCTAAAAGTGGCATTTTCAAACACACAATCTTAAAATCAACTTTACTAAAAGATGTATTTTTAAATTGTGAGCTCAGAGACCCCAAACTCCACATGGCCATCCGCTCCCAAAGGGAATCTACACTTTAATCAGATTTAAAGGTAGCCCCCATGTTAACCTATGAGAGGGACAGGCCTTGCAACAGTGAAAAACGAATTTAGCAATATTTCACTGTCAGGACATATAAAACACATTACTATATGTCCTACCTTAACCATACACTGCACCCTGCCCTTGGGGCTACCTAGGGCCTACCTTAGGGGTGTCTGACATGTAGGAAAAGGGAAGGTTTAGGCCTGGCAAGTGGGTACACTTGCCACGTCGAACTTACAGTTAAAACTGCACACACAGACACTGCAATGGCAGGTCTGAGACATGATTACAGAACTACTTATGTGGGTGGCACAACCAGTGCCGCAGGCCCACTAGTAGCATTTGATTTACAGGCCCTGGCACCTCTAGTGCACTTTACTAGGGACTTAATAGTAAAACAAATATGCCAATCATGGATAAACCAATCACATACACATTTTGTAAAGGAGCACTTGCACTTTAGCACTGGTTAGCAGTGGTAAAGTGCCCAGAGTAACAAAAACAGTAAAATCAGAGTCCAGCACACATCAACAACCTGAGGAACAGAGGCAAAAAGTTAAGGGAGACCACGCCAAGGATGAAAAGTCTAACAGCGTCCGGCTCAGATCAGAGGATAACAGTACCAATGTATCCATGCGGTACCGACAGGGTGTTGGCATAGTATTCTATCATGCATGATGGTTCCAATAAAATAGGAGACGTCAAATAATTTACAGCAATACTATTTTGGCTAAGAGGAAGCTTTGTTGCAAACAATACTTAAATGCACGGCTGGTTGTTTGGTAGTAGCTTTTTAAAATACAATACACATTCTCCTACTTCAAGATCTGCACCCGAGCAAGCAACCTGAATGATCAACGCTTTATCCAATTTACTAAGACATTTGCGGAAAGGGTGGTACAAGGCGGTCACATGCCTCTGTCACCGGCAGCGACGAGAGCTCACCATCCACCGATGGCACTAAACCTACTGTGGGAGGAAGACATAGGTGGCCCATAGCGGACAGCGACTGGGAATATATTCTAGAGCGTGTACCCAAAGTGTCTCGTAATGCGTGCTTTAAATTGGTTAATCTTTATATACACGCCTACCTAACACCTGGCCGCCTAGCTGCTACTTCGGGAGAATGGAGGCGAAAACTCCCCGATGCCTGGAGCCACAAGAGGGATTCTCGCACATGTTTAGGCATTGTCCCCAAGACTACTGGGGAAGAATCACAAGAACTATGACATCGATCACAAAACATGAGGTCCCCTGCACCCGGGCCATTGCCTTTTCATTAGGCAATAACAAGGCTTTGGAAGAGCCCCCGGGAACCAACATGAGGGCTGGAAACGGAAAACACTACAATGGGCAGGATATGAGAGTGTGCGGCCAAAAAGGGTTAACGCTCGCTAGACGAGGCCACAGCTTGGGAAGCACTGGTCACAGCATTGGCTACACACGACATAGCGTCACCTGACGATGACCCCCACTTGACCTTAGTTCATCCTTATGGTATGAAAAGGACAGAAATTGACATACTGAGTGACAACAGGGCGACACATGCGGTGGAATGGGAACCAACCACTAGATCCTGGCCAATATCAGGAGCACCTCTCCCATATTTCCATTCATATTCATTTACATATTTACATGGTATAGCTACACCATTGAGCACGCATTGGGCACAGTGGGGGGGTGGGGCAATAGTTTAGGAATGGGTGTATGAGAGGGTTGTATGAATGCCGCTGAAGACGAGGAAGACGACTCACAGTCCAGTTTTATCAGGGCATTGAAAATATATTCCCGAACTTCGCTTTGAATTGCATAACAGTGGTTATGTGTCATATTTTGAAAAACCCAATAAAATTTGTTTTAAAAGAAATACATTTGCAGAATGAGCTGCATGTAGCATTTCAACCACGTATCCACTGGGAAATGTTACTGTATATGTGAGGATACAAATTCTACTGCACTACAGTCGGAAAACTGTGGGTGACATTAAGAAATGGGTGGTAGTGAAAAATCACCTGATAACTAAAGAAAGTGTAAAACGATGGAGAAAATTCCTATTTGTTGATTCTACTCCAAAAATCAGACGCTTTTCCATTGTACCCTAATCACTACATTCCATGGGTAGAAGCAGTTTGGCCAGCACTCATAAAGCTAGCATGCTGTGCTACAGAACGTCCATAAAGTCTCTCGGAAAAACAGCACTAGGCCAAACACAGCGAGCAAATGTACATGGTGGGAGCTATCCACCTTCAGAACTCCAAGTATAGGATATGAAGTTTATGTTAAGGGCTCCAAAAGTTCGCTCTCTTAAAGTGATGAACGATGGGGAAGAGAAGGCGAAAGGGCAGAAGATAAAAAGGCCTTGCCTTCGAGATAATACAACAAAGCAGTGAATGAAGAAGGAAACAGGATATTGCACAATACAAAGCAAAAAGCAAGATGAGAAAAAGAAGGGAATAATGAGGAGGTGAGTATGTTAAAGAGGACACAATGAATAATGTAGATGAGAAAAGAAGGGAAGAAAGTATGTGACGGGAGGATGTGAAAGGAGATCAGGAAAAAGTGATGATGAGGTTGGCGATTGGGTTAAAAGGCCAGAATATATGGGGACATGAAAAAATGCACAGGAAGGAAGAAGGGTTGGTGCCTCATAAGTAAAAACAATTAAAAAAAAATCTGATAAACTTCTGTAATTCACTCTGTGGGTGCCACTGTTTAAAGAACCAAGGTACACACACCATACCGCACCACAATCCTCAAATTCACCACGTAAAGCTTCCGTTTTCATGAGGAACATTTCATTATAGAAGCACAGTCGCCGAATTACAATTACCAATACTTAATATTTTCTAGCCTACAAACTCTCATTCAAGTGAATCAATGTAGGGATTTGGTACAACATCGTCATAATTAATGGATCCTCATCACATAGTCACAATTCAGGAAAATAATCCACACATATTTTCCCTCCAATAACATCTGGCAATGGAGCTGTAAGAGGTTAATCTAATACTTCGCATAGAAATAATAAAGGTACCTCCGTTTCCGTCTGACTGGAATAGCACACCTGGCAATGACAGCAATAACAACAGAAGAGGAAGGAGGCGATTGCCCCCCATTGTGATCCTTGTCTGGTCCTGAGACATTTCAGAAAGTGATTCTGGAATTTATAGCTTTCCATCCCACAGTGGGTTGTAACCAAGTAAATCTCCGGCTTCCCTAGATGCAATCTTCCCCACAAGGAGCCTTACATTTTATTAGGACACACTGTAATACTTCGTGAGCTTTGACAAGGCTGAATGGAGGTCAGAACTAAGGTGTTATTTATCTGAATTTATTATTAAAAAAAGGTTGAACAGTTACAAAGGATGTACTACGATTTCATAGTAATATTGATCAGTGGGGCTGTTGTAGAAAAGTGTAAAAGCCTTTTTTAAAATACACTCATGGCGTTCATAAGATTCAAATTGGAGACTTTCCTGAGTCTTGCGGTGAACTTCTTTTGATAGTGCTTCACAGCACGACCTATGGCAGAGCCCTTAGCAAGCACCTGAGATTTGCAGCATCTGTAAAGGAGAGCAGGCAAGCAGCCCCAATTACATTTACATTTAAATTCATCAAATAGCTCTAATGAACATTCACATTCGCCTATTTCACCCCACAAAGTAGGTTTGTATTTTAATGTTAAGAAACACTTGTAGATCACCTGTCCTCTGTATGCTATAATTACTTTAACCTTCATTTTTCCCTTTTTAGGCAGTTCACTGAAATGCCATGCTCCAAACTCGCGTTTTGAAGATTTGGTCAAGGCCCTATCACACCCACATGAATTTCACTTGCATAAGTTTATTATCTCAATCCTAGGATTTAGAGCCGAATTCCGTCCTTAAAAAACTACCTTTGTAGCAGAAAGATCTCTGTTTTGAGCTCCTAGGATACAATATGCATAATAGTGAGATTAACTGTTTAGGCGACAAGATATTGATAATTATGAGTTTTGATTCCAAGTAGTAAGAGTGATTGTTAAGCACACCTCAACCATATGTTGACTAATCATGTTGCTTCATATCCACACAGTCTGTGGATAGTCCTAGAGAACATACTCCACTATCAATCAATCAATCAATCCGAATATTTATAAAGCGCACTACTCACCGTTAGGGTCTCAAGGCGCTGGGGGGAGGGGGTGCTACTGGTCAAAAAGCCAAGTCTTGAGGTGCCTCCTGAACGTTAGGGTGTCTTCGGTCTGGTGCAGCTGGAGAGATAGTGAGTTCCAGGTCTTGGCAGCGAGGTGAGAAAAGGATCTTCTTCTGGCGGTGGAGCGGCGGATGCGGGGGACTGCGGCGAGAGCAAGGTTGGCGGAGCGAAGAAGGCGTGTGGGAGCATGGAAGGTAAGTCTGTCGTTGAGGTAGGCTGGGCCGGTGTTGTAGACAGCTTTGTGAGCGTGGGAAAGGAGTTTGAAAGTGATTCTTTTCGGTACGGGTAGCCAGTGCAGGTCTCTGAGGAGGGGTGAGGTGTGGTTGCGGTGCGGGGTGTTAAGGATGAGGCGGGTGGAAGTGTTCTGGATTCATTGTAGCTTGGCCATTGTTCCTGCATATAGGGCGTTGCCGTAGTCCAATCTGCTGCTGACCAGGGCGTGGGTGATGGTTTTCCTGGTCTCGACAGGGATCCATTTGAAGATCTTGCGGAGTATGCAGAGGGTGTTGTAGCAGGAGGAGGAGACTGCGTTGACCTGTTGAGTCATGCTGAGGGTGGAGTCCAGGATGAAGCCTAGGTTGCGGACGTGGGTGGTGGGTGATGGTGCGGTGCATAGGGAGTTGGGCCACCAGGAGTTGTTCCATGCTGAGGGGTTGGAGCCGAAGATGATGATCTCTGTTTTTTCGGTATTAAGTTTGAGGCGGCTAGATTCCATCCAATTGGAGATGGCTTGAAGTCCATTGTGTAGGTTGTTTTTGGCAGTAGTGGGGTTTTTTGTGAGGGAGAGGATCAGCTCTGTGTCGTCCGCGTATGATACTATGTTGATGTGGTGTGACCGTGCGATGTTGGCTAGGGGGGCCATGTAGACATTGAAGAGCATTGGGCTCAGGGAGGATATCTGAGGGACGCCACAGATGATCTTGGAGGCTTCTGACAGGAATGGCGGAAGGCAGACTCTCTGGGTTCTGTCGGCGAGAAATGATGAGATCCAGTTGAGAGCCTTGTCGCTGATTCCGGCGTTGTGGAGTCGTTTGCGGAGGGTGTGATGACATACCGTATCGAAAGCGGCAGAGAGGTCTAGCAAGATGAGTGCTGCGGTTTCTCCTTTGTCGAGCATGGTTCTTATGTCGTCTGTGGCAGAGATGAGTGCGGTCTCGGTGCTGTGGTTTTTCCAGAAACCGGATTGGGAGGTGTCGAGCGCCTTACTTTCTTCTAGAAAACGGGAGAGCTGGGTGTTGATGACTTTTTTGATGACCTTGGCCGGTAAGGGGAGGAGGGAGATCAGCTGGTAGTTCTTCGGGTCATCTGGGTCCGCCTTGGGTTTCTTCAGTAGTGCGTTCACTTCTGCGTGTTTCCAGATTTCCGGGAAGGTGGCTGATTCGAAGGAGTTGTTGATGGTGTTGCAGAAGTGGGGGGCGATGATGTTGCTAGCTTTGATGAAGATGTGGTTAGGGCAGGAGTCCAATGGGGATCCGGAGTGGATGGAGGCCATGGTGAGAATGACGATTTCTGTGTTGATGAGGGTCCAGTTGTGGAGGAGGTTGGTGTTACTCGGGGCGTCGGGTTCGTGGATGTTTGCGGTCTGTTTGAGGTTGAAGCTGTTGTGGATTTCTTCTATCTTGCGGCGGAAGTGGGTGGCGAGTGAGTTGCAGAGATCTTGTGACGGAGGGGGTTCGTTGGAGCAGGACTTGGGGTGTGAGAGATCTCTGACGATGCAGAAGAGTTCTTTACTGTTGTGGGTGTTGTTGTCTATGCAGTTCTTGAAGTGGGTTCTTTTGATGGTGCGGATTAGTTGGTGATGCTTGCGGATGGATTCCTTGAGTGCGACATGGTTGAGTTCGGTGGGATCCGTACGCCAGGTCTTCTCTCTTTTGTGGCTTTCTCGTTTGGAGTTCTGAAGATGAGGGGTGAACCAGCTGGCCTTGGCGCTGTGTGGGGTGTTAGAGGGTATTTTGAGCGGTGCGAGGGTATTGGCGCAGTCCGATAACCAGTGATGGAGGTCGGAGGCGGCTGTGTTGGTGTCCGAGGTTCCTGGCGGTGGGGTCTGGGCATGGGTGGAGATCAGTTGTTCTGTCGAGACTTTGCTCCAGTTGCGTTGAGGGGGTTGTGTGCGGTGGTGGTGAGTAGTAGGTTTCTGGTAGGTGAAGTGGATGCAACGGTGGTCTGTCCAGTCGAGCTCGCTGGTGTGGCTGAAGGAGACGTGGCTGTTGGCGGCGAAGATGGGGTCGAGTGTGTGGCCTGCGATGTGGGTGGGTGACGTGATGAGTTGTTTGAAGCTGAGGTTAGCGAGGTTGTCCAGCAGGTGATTGATGTTGACGTCGTTGTTGTTTTCTAGGTGTAAATTCAGGTCGCCGAGGAGGATGTAATCTGCTGAGGCGAGGGCATGGGTGCTGACGACGTCGGTGATGGTGTCGCAGAATTGTGCTCGTGGTCCTGGGGGTCTGTAGATCAGTGTTCCTTTGAGGGTGGTGTTGGCATTGACATAGATGTTGAAGTAGAGGTGTTCGGTGGAGATGAGGGTGTCATGGGTGCTGGTCGAGACTTTGATGGTGCTTTTGTGGACTATGGTGATTCCTCCTCCTGGTTTATTGGTGCGGTCCCTCCTGGTGATGTTGTAGCCTTCAGGGATGGCAATGGCAATGTCGGGTTCGGAGGCCGAGTTAGTCCAGGTTTTGGTGAGGAAGGCGATGTCCGGTGATGTGGAGGTCAGCAGGGAAAAACATTCCTCGGGCACCACAAACAGGAAGGTCTTAAGTACATAGAGGGAAGTCTATCATCTTCAACAAGGTGACTTTAGAATCAGGAGCTCTTCCCCATGTATGCATATCTTCAAGATGCATCTATAATTTGAGCCATGATTTAGGGCCCGATTTAGAGACCATCAGATTGGTACGCCAACGTATAGCACATCCAGTCTTCCATATTACAAGTGCATTATGCAACAATGCACTTGTAGTAAGATAAAAAGGACATGAATAATGTTTGTGATGGTGTACCCGACTGTCAATCTCTAAATCAGGCATTTAGTACTGTACATGGACCAATTATCTTTGCCACAATCCGCTTCTCAGGCGTTGAAAGATTTTCCACTTGTGTTCCAGTTGGGCCTGCAATTGACAAATGAGCTATCCGAGTTTTCCACAAGGCAAGGCCCAAGTAAGTACTAAATCAATCTATTAAATACGTTCCTAATGGCTCTGATCATTGTGTGTTGACTACATGAGCAGAATGTCATCTGCGTACAAGGATATTCAACCTTCCACCTGTGGTGAGCATCTGAGTCACCCTTGATGACCATCCAATGCTAGTGCATCTCACATTATCCAGTTAGCCAATGGTTCCACCATGGAAGAAAACAATATGAGCAAGACTGTGCAGCTCTGCCTGGCAACTAACGGCAAAGGTTCTGCATCTCACATGATTTATTCTGACTGAAGCAACTCAGTTTCAATAGAGTATTCAGGCCCATAGGAGCAAGCCAAATGCTTTGTCTAGGTTTCACATAAGAGCTGATGGTTCCTCTATCTCATCTGACATTACCAATATTCTACACAGATGCCTCCGATTGCACCTTATTCTCATATTGGTCACTCTTGTTGGATGTACCTGTTTTTCTTTCTACTCCATATTCCATTTTGGTAAGATTTTTAACAGTAGCAACACAAAAGTATGATGGCAGGGGTGCTGAAACTTTTCACTCACCCCCAGTCAAAGATCTGGATTTAATCCATTGTTCTTTTACTCACCAGACCCCCCCAGTTTGGACCCTGCTGTATGCAAATCAACCTTGACCTTGTTCCCGATGGAACAGTCCAACCAAAACTGCCAGGCTAGCTCCTCCTTGGACTGGAAACAAGCATCTTGGGACCGGTTTCTGGGTAGCACCCCTCATAAGCCAGGCTAGCTTGAATAAAGTGTCACAGTAAGTAAGGGACCTAGGTCTGGGTATAACCTGGCCACTTAGGGTGACTTTAGCAACTCAAAAGGATGATAGACGGAGTGCTGAAACTTTTCAAACACTCACCCCTAATCACAGATCTGGGTTTAATCCATCATTATTTTGCTCAACATTCCACCCCAGTTTGGACCCAGCCATTTGCAAATCAGTCTTGACCTTGTTACCCATGGAAACAGCCCAGCCCAATCTGCCAGGCCAGGTCCTCCCTCGACAGGAAACAAGCATCCTGGGCCCAGTTTCAGGGTGTCACTCCTCATCAGCCAGGCTACCTTCAATCCAGTGGCACAGTGAGCAGGGGCCCCACATCTAGGAATACCCTGGCCACTTAGCGACTTTAGCAACACAAAATAATAATGGACTGAGTGCTGAATCTTTTTAAACACTCACCCCCACTTACCCCCACTAACTGATCACCAGACAGTATCATGACCTCTGTTAGATATGGCATCCTTGGGGTGGTTTCTCCTAATGATTTGCCCTCTGACCTTTTTTTTTACTTCATTTTTGCTGGTTTTAGGATTCTGTGCACTTTACAACTACTGACCAGTGATTAGTCAGGTGCTAGGGGCACTGTTATGCCATTAATTGTGTTTGACCAATGACTTTGTGTTTCACCACTGCGCATATTAGTTGTTCAATGTTCATCAGGAGCACATTACATTCTGTATTCAGTTTACCTGCCTATTGGCTTTAACATGGCATAAGACATTACATTCTGTATTCAGTTTAGCTGCCTATTGGCTTTAACATGGCATTAGATATTACATTTGGTATTTAGGTTAGCTGCCTATTGGCTTTAACATGGAGTTAGACATTGCAGTTGAGACATTGCAGATGAGGTGTGTTTTTCCACATGGTAAACCAAGCTGTTTTCTTTTTCAAATTGAATTCACACGAACCCTAACGTGATAAGAGAGCGTATATGTGGTGTTTTCCTTTCTGCTCTGCCTTGGGAAGATGAGAGGCTTAGGAGATCTGGCCACTCTCCAATGGCTTGTTTTATTCCCCAGGTCTGAGAGGAAGGGGCCAGGCTTTTAACGGTGTCCCTGGGTGGCAGCAAGGGGAGATTCTCCAGGACTTCAGTCAGGAGCGGTCGTCAGCTGCCTGGCCTCCCGTTTGGGTGGAAAATCTCCTTCTCGCAGTTGAACAGGAGTCATCAACCTGCAGGCATGAGAAGGATGATGAGCAGTGATAGGCCCTACGGTGATGAAATTTTGACTTTTATTCTTTGCTTTGAAGAGATGCTATAATATAATCACATGTATTTGCTGTGTACATTGCAATTGAGAAGTACTTTGATATATTTTGCTTTCATTGCTGTGACTACTTTTAAACGTGTGCTTCCAACCTACTAATCTCGTCTCTCAGGAACCTCGTGGTGAAGTAATAATAAATGTCTTCTTTAAACTAAGAAGTGCATTCCAGAGAAGTTTTGTCAGCTCGGTCATAAGATAAGGAAAGCAAAACAGGCGCTGAGTCTTGGGATGAGTGCTTGGATAAAGCAAAAGTGTTTTCATATTTAGAAAATGTGCTTTTTGAAATCAATGATGTCCCTTTTGTTCTTGACAGAAGGGTTTGGATACTTTTGTCTGCTTCCAGAAAAATGCATGCGAAATGCAGGCAGTTAGAACATGAAATTAAGAATTTAAGTGAGCAAATTAGCCAGTACAAATTATTGCAAGATAATGCTGAAATCTATAAAACTATCGTAGGAGAATCTGGCTCTTCCCATTCCAGTAATGAGGAGGTTAAAAAAGGTGGGGGCCAGTGTGAGCCTCTTGAGAAGAGTGTAGATCTCCGTGTGCAGAGCAGCCCACGGTTGTTGGCAGTTGAAGTGCATTCCTTAAAAGATTGCACTGAGCACGAAGTTGAGAATGTTATATTCAGACCGTTTTTGCAAAGTACGATGTTTAAAATTAATTCAGACACGGCAGAAGTACTGTTGCAAAAAGTGCAGTTTCTGGGAATTCAGTGGAATCCAGAAAATAGACAGATGTTGTCACAAGTAAAACAAAAGATTTTAGAGTTTCTTACTATTTGCACTAAGCAAAAAACATTGAGTTTCATGAGCTTGTTTGATTTTTGGAAACAGTATAGCCCTCATCTGAGTAAAATCTTAACACTTTGGTACAAAGTAACTAGGAAAAAACATGAGTTTAAATGGAGTGAGAAGCAGCTGCCCGCTTTTGACAAATTCAACAGACTTTAGATTTGTGCGCAGTGCAAGAGGGAAACACTGAATTACATGTAAATCGGGAACAGGGGAGGATAAGAGTGCTCCTGAAACTTTGGATTAGTAAACTATCTGACATTGTGGAGTGCTGTACTCCTTTTGAAAAACAGCTTTTGACTTGATATTGGGCTGTAGTGAATACTGAGCAAATGACATTAAACGATAATGTAATTCTGAAACCTGAACTGCCAATCATGCAGTGGGTGATGAGTTCACCTAAATCTCACAGTATAGGACAGGCACAAGAGGCTAGTATCATACACTGGATCTGGTATATACAAAACAGGGCTCGAGTCACTGCAGCCCTACATGAACATGTTTCACAAGCCCCTTTGCAGGATGAGCAGAGAGTGCAGAAGGTATCACAGGTAAAAGAGTCACCAGTGAAAGTGAGTGCACCATTTGAATTCTTGTCCCCTGAGGATAAAAAGCGTGTTTGTTGGACTAATGATTCATTGAAATGCATGAGTACTAAAAGACAATGGAAAGCAGTGTCATACAATCCAGTTACTGAAAAGTTGTTGTCTACCACATGAGAAAGAAAAAGTAACCAATACGAAGAGTTGTACAATGTGTGTCAGACTTTAAAGCAATAGCTGCTTGAGATGTGTCATTTTTACATTGATTGTTGGTTCACTGCCAATGGATTAGCAGTTTGGTTTTCCACATGGTTTGTACATAACTGGTTCAATTCCCTTGCAGATGTTAAAGCCAAAATGTCAGGGACAGAAGTGTCAACCCAGAATTCTGACTTGGTGGGGATGGCTAAGTGGGCACACAAGAAATGTGGACCTCTGGGAGAAAAAACCACTTACAGGTGGGCAGAAATTAGAGAGATGCACATTCCCCTACATTTGATAAAAACTGTGGTTTTGCAAGGTCCTATTTGTCAGCACGCACAACAAAGATCTGTCCCACAAACAGTCAAAGATCAGTTGGGGAGAGGAAAGTTACCAGGACAGATATGGCAAATTGATCAGGTTTAAGGGGGAGTGATTGCTGCAGATTACCAAGGAGAAATCAAAAGTATGCTGATAACTAGAAGACAATCTGATTTATTCATACAGATTGGAGACAGAATTGCCCAACATGTCATAAGTGCAGGGAATGGAGGTTTGGTAAAGAAGGAGTCTGCCCCAGCCCTTCTGACAGTGCAAGGAAAGGGAAGCTGTGGTGCAGCAGATAAAAACCTCAGTGCTAAGGTGTGGGTTGAAGCCCCAGGTGACCCCTCAGAAGCTGCAGAAATCATAACAAAGGGCCCCAATAATGTCCTGCTGATTATAAAACAGGGAAAGGAAGAAGAAGGGCACATTTCAGATGACAAATGTTATTTGCAAGAAAAGTCATACTTTTTTCTTTTGCAGATCCTACCACGACTCGCCACTGACCATGAGTGTGCTGTGTGGTCTCCCTTTGGGTGTGTGCGTGTGGGGTTGGCGGAGGGACCACCCCACCAACCTGAACCTGATTGATTAAAGTATAAACCCCATGGATCCATTTCGCGCAACTGGCGCCTTCAGTTCAAATTCTACAAGGGATCAATATAAAGTTTGTCAACTTGTTTGATAACATTCTTCCACTGGAACTAAGCAACCTTGCCAGTTAACTGTCTGTGTTTTTTCATGTGGAACCCTGACTTTCACTTACATTCCAGCAAACCTTTCAGGTGGACCGTGTACCTTTACAGGAGTAGAACTCGTGCTCCATCAACTTGCTGTTTTAGAGACACTATTCAATCAGTTATTATCCCAATCAGAGTAAATAAGCTTCAGTCTTTTCATTGTAGGTGTATCTGATGTGAAAGGTTAGGAGATCAATATGTTAATCCACTTCCATTGCTTTACAGTGATTGCTTTTATCATTCAAATCTGATTTGCTTCTACGTTTTTTTTTTTTGTTGTTTTGGGTTTTTGTTGTTTGTTTTTGTTTGCAATAAGAGGTATGTAAACAAAAGTCTTTGGTCATAGGGTGGAGATGTTATGCCATTAATTGTGATTGACCAATGACTTTGTGTTTCACCACTGCGCATATTAGTTGTTCAATGTTCATCAGGAGCACATTACGGGCCAGATGCAGGAAACGGATAGCGACTCGCAAACTGTAAAAATTGCCGTTTGTGACTCACTAATTGCGTTTCCCTATGCAGAAATGCATATTCTCGCAATATGCATTTCAGAATCGCAAATAGGAAGGGGTGTTCCCTTCCTATTTGCGATTCGGAGTGGTATGCAATACCATTTGCGACCGCATATGCGGTCGCAAATGGTGTCGCAGTTACCATCCACTTCAAGTGGATGGTAACCCACTCGCAAATTGGAAGGGGTCCCCATGGGACCCCTTCCACTTTGTGAATGGACCCACAAATATTTTTTCAGGGTAGGTAGTGGTCCAAGGGACCACTACCTGCCCTGAAAAAAAACAGAAACAAAAGGTTTCGGATTTTTTTTTCAGTGCAGCTCGTTTTCCTTTAAGGAAAACAGGCTACACTTAAAAAAAAAACTGCTTTATTTAAAAGCAGTCACGAACATGGAGGTCTGCTGACTACAGCAGGCCTCCATGTTTGCGAGTGCCTAGACTCGGTATGGGGCCGCAATTTGCGACCCACCTCATGAATATTGATGAGGTGGGTCATTGCGACCCCATAGCGAGTCGCAGACGGTGTCTGAGACACCGTTCTGCATACCAATTTGCGAGTTGCAAATTGCGAGTCGGAAGGACTCGCAATTTGCAACTCGCAAATTGGATTTTTCCTACATCTGGCCCTACATTCTGTATTCAGTTTACCTGCCTATTGGCTTTAACATGGCATTAGACATTACATTTGGTATTTAGGTTAGCTGCCTATTGGCTTTAACGTGGAGTTAGGCATTGCAGTTGAGACATTGCAGATGAGCTGTGTTTTTCCACATGTTAGACCAAGCTGTGTTTTTTCAGATTGAATTCACACGAACCCTAACGTGATAAGAGAGCATATATTTGGTGTTTTCCTTTCTGCTCAGCCTTGGGAAGAGGAGAGGCTTAGGAGATCTGGCCAATCTCCAATGGCTTGTTTTATTTCCCAGGTCTGAGAGGAAGGGGCCAGGCTTTTGACGGTGTCCCTGGGCGGCAGCGAGGCGAGATTCTCCAGGACTTCAGTCAGGAGCGGACGTCAGCTGCCTGGCCTCCCGTTTGGGTGGAAAATCTCCTTCTCGCAGTTGAACAGGAGTCATCAACTTTCAGGCATAAGAAGGATGACGAGCAGTGATAGGCCCTACGGTGATGAAATTTTGACTTTTATTCTTTGCTTTGAAGTTATGCTATAATATAATCACATGTATTTGCTGTGTGCATTGCAATTGAGAAGTACTTTGATGTATTTTGCTTTCAGTGCTGTGACTACTTTTAAACATGTGCTTCCAACCTACTAATCTCGTCTCTCAGCAACCTCGTGGTGAAGTAATAATAAATGTCTTCTTTAAACTAAGAAGTGCATTCCAGAGAAGTTTTGTCAGCTCGGTCATAAGATAAGGAAAGCAAAACAGGCACTGTACTTTAAACATGGAACCATTGGCTTATCCACAATTAACATAGTTAATTTACTTGTAAGTCCCTATCAAAGTGCACTATTTGTGCCCAGGGCCTTAAAATTAAATGGCACTAGTGGGCCTGAAGCACTGATTATGCCAACCACTACAGTAGTCCTTTCAGGAAGTTCAATTTTTTTTACTTCAACCATTCTGTGCTACTGCCTGTCTGTGGATACATGTCTTAGATAGATGACAGTTGGACTTTTTGTATTCCTTCTATACAGTCACACACAAAGGAAGCTGGGGTGTGACATTTGATAGCCTATCAACAGGTGGATCCTTCCTCATGGACTAGATGAGAAGGACGAGCTGACACACCTGAATAGGGTCGTCTCTCCCCACACTGGAAAGCCAGGAGGGACTGCCACTCTGCAACTGCATGGCTGTGTTGGCCTACTGCTCACTGTGTGATGTGCTTTAGGAGGGACTGCCACTTTGCTCCTTGCTTTACTGTGTTGGCCGGCTGCTTCTAGCCTGGAGTGAGAAGGACTCGACCTGTTCTCTACATCCTTGAATCAAAGTTTCTCCTAGGGCTTGTTGGCTTGCCCCTCTGTTGTCTGCAGTCTCAGGGACATCTGCCAGCAACTCTCCTAGTGCTGCTGGATTCTGTCTTCTGTGCGTCCTACCCTTGCCTTAGGCTCTCCCTCCAGTCCTGGGCCTCAGAAGTGGATTCTCCAGCCGATTTATGCAAAAACCGAGGTATCACCTTGAGTGTGTGAAAATTACTCCACATCGTTCCGTTGACACCAATGCAGAGGCTGTTCAACAGCAGCAGATTCACACACTGCGTGCCCCAATAACAAAATTCTATGCATCTCGACGACAAAGCATCAAATTCAATACAGTGGAGCCCAATGACTATACAATGTCCTGACTGGATGGGAAATACTCCATTAATGAGCCCTCAAAGTTGATTGTTTGTTCCATCAAAGGTACCGATTCTGTAGCAGGTCTACCCTCCATCGTGGTCAGCTTGGATTTTGGGTTTGCAACGGTCCCTCGTGACCTCGAGTAATCTTTTGACCACTAGTGACTTCTAAGCACTGTTTTCACCATTAATATTTAAAAATTCATATCTCAACTTCTACTAATTGGATGTTTGTCATCTTATTTTACTCAGACAGACCAATCAATCAGAGTATCTGTAAAGTGCACTACTCACCTGAGAGGGTCTCAATGCGTTGAGGGGAGGGGGGCTGCTACTGTTCGAACAGCCATGTCTTTAGATGTCTCCTGAAGGTAAGTAGGTCCTGTGACTGATGCAGGTGGATGGGAAGAGTGTTCCACGTCTTGGCAGTGAGGTGGGAGAACGATCTGCCACCGGCAGTCATTCTGTGGGTGCGTGGGACATTGGCGAAGGGAAGGTCGGCAAAGCGACTCTGTCTGTTGAGGTATTCTGGTCCGGTGTTGTGCAGTGCCTTGTGAGCGTGGGTAAGGAGTTTGAACGTGATTCTCTTGTTGACAGGGAGCCAGTGTAGGTCTTTCAGTTGGGCTGTGATGTGGCAGTGGCGGGGGATGTCCAGGATGAGGTGGGTGGAGACATTTTGTATGCATTGCAGTCTTTTTCTGTAACTTGGCCGTGGTTCCTGCGTAGAGGGCATTGCCGTAGTCCAACTTGCTGCTTACGAGGGCTTGGGTGACCGTCCTTCTGGTTTCAATGGGGATCCATTTGTAGATCTTCCAAAGCATGTAGAGGGTGTTGAAGCAGGAGGAGGAGATGGCATTGACTTGCTGGGTCATTGATAGTGATCAGTCCAGGATGAATCCCAGGTTGAGTGCGTGGTCGGTGGGTGTCGGTGTGGTTCCCAGTGTGGTAGGCCACCAGGATTCATCACATGTGAAGGGGGTGGAGCCGAAGATGTCTTGTCGGAATTCAGTTTCACGCAGATGTTCTTCATCAATTCAGTGATGGCCTTCATTCCTTTGTGGAGGTTGGTCTTGGCGGTGGGGGGACCTTGGTGAGGGAGAGAATAAGCTGGGTGTCATAGTCATATGAGATGATGTTGAGGTTGTGATATCAGGCGATGTTAGCGAGCTGAGCCATGTAGAAGGTAAAGAGGGATGGGCTGAGGGATGATCCCTGGGGTAAGCCGCAGATAATTTTGGTGGCTTCAGAGCGGAATAGAGGGAGGCGGACTCTCTAGGCTCTGACTGAGGAAGATCCATCTATTTTTCTAAACTGGTGTGAATTCTTTTTGTGGTGTTTTTCACTGTGTTACTGTAGTTAAGTGTTGCATAAATACTTTACAAATTGCCTCTTAAGTTACACCTGACTGCTTTGTGCTGAGGTCTGTGACTGCTCTGTGCACACTACAAACCTGGCAAACACCAACTTTCACAGCATGCCAAGACACTTGGATTTATCCTGAACACCAAACTCACACTCCATTGTCAATGAGCAAAGATGGACTTCTACCACCTCTCTCTTCTAAAAAAAAAGTTAAACATTTTCCTCCAGAAACCGACATCAACAACTGCTGTTCACGCCCTCACTCTCACATCTGAATGTTGGTTCTGCTCTGTTTACTGGCCTCTCACATTCCACAATGGTGATCATTAAGGAAATCTGACACCACAATATGTCTCATGTGAGGCCTGAAAATATCTGATCACATCATCCTCATCCTGATGGAACTCCATTGGATTTTATTGCCAGCCCACACCATTTTCAAAATCAACTGCATCATTTATAAAGTCGTCATGACCACCACCCTTGTCTTTCTTGCAAATACTCTTACCATCTCTGGTTATTCTGGACAGACCCATAGCCAGGATACAATCATACTGCAGACTAGGAAGTGTAATAAAGAAAAAGCAAGGCAGCAAGTTTCTAAGCACCCAGGGTCTGGAACAACATGCCCATTCCTGTCAGGACTGCCCCAGTGCTGGTCCAAATTAGGACAAAGTTGAAGATGTACCTCTTTAAAAACACTACAGCACAATGCATTAATCATTCACAAACCAGCTACCTCTCCTGTCTCTCTTTGACTTTATGTTTATCTTTAACCTAGTGCTCACATGCCTTTTGGCTAGGTTCATGCTGTACAAATACTACATTCATACCTACAGTTTATGTGGGTGATTGCTTTTCCTCTCAACATGGCCTGCATGACTTTGTCTGTGTTGCGATGCACCAAGCTTTTGTTATCTTTAAACTACTCTTTTGTTTTGTAATCATATAATTAACATCTTGTCCACTAGATGCCTGACATTTAGGTTCTCTTCACCATGGTGGTCATCAGCTGCACAACTCAACATAATCCTGATTGATGAGAAAGATCACATGAGAGGATGAAGACATCAGTCATTGGGAGCATAGGGACAAAGACAATTGTTAAGGTGCAAAAATTAGTGATGTACCACAGAAAATATGTGTTTAGGGCATCTCTGCCCCTCAAACAATGAATGGAAGAATGAAGTACTTTTGTGGAGCATGGTAGCTATCCCTTGGGGGAGTCCCAGTGCCAAGGTATCTGAACAGAAGAGCAACACTGATACTAGATTATGGATGTAGAAAAATTCCAACTTCTTAGCCATACTCAAAAATCAAAATAGTTATCAGTGGTTGCAACTCTGTACTGTTCAATGCACATTTGAGAAGTACGAGAAACTGGCTGAAACTTGAAGGGAGAGATCAGCAAACTGAGCACATCTAGAAATGGGTCTCAAGAAAATAAGGGCCATATGTATGAACACTTTTTCCCATAAACACAGAATGGGTAAAAACCTTTGATACATCTGGCCTTAAGTCCCTTAAAATGATAATCCTGGTGCAAAGGCTTCATAAGATATTTGTATTTCAACAAGAAACCATTTGAGATTTTCAGATAAAGAGCAGATAGTTGTGATACTGTTATTCAAGATCAAGCCTAACTAACTGTAATTCTAGGTCCAGAACCTGTCTTTAATCCGGTTGGGCACCAAAGATGTGCCCTAAATGTTTGCACAGTATTATCACCCACATCCTAGATAAATCATGTAAAGTGGAGGCGGCAGCATACCAAGTTTTTGTAGACCAATTGAATTGTCAGATCTATTTCTCTGTACCAGGAGACAACAAGGTCTGCTAACAGCTCTAATGTAAAGTTGTACTTTGTATGTCAATCACAGATGTTGTGTTGAAATTCTGTGTGCAAGCATGTGCAATTGATGTATGATACATATATTATATTAGGGCTCTATGTGTAGTGACTACTAGAACCAGTGTGATCCATTTGGATGGCTGATGGTTTATGAGACCTGGCATCCTTTGTGTGGTCTTCCCCTAAACTTTTTGCCTTCACTCCTCTTGTTTTCTGAAATATGTTTATGCTGGCATTAGAACTCTGCACACTTTACCACTGCTAGCCTGTGCTAATGCGCTTGTTCTCTCTACCTAAAACAGGATCAAATTGACCCTCACCTCATTGGTACATTTAATTTGTGTATAATTCCTTATATATGACACTACATGTATGACACATGCATGTGCATGTACATTTATATTTAATGCTACTAGTGGACTTGCAACAGTCACTGTGCCACCCACTAAAGTAGCACTTTAAAACATGTCTCAGGCCTGCCATTGCAGCCTGTAGAGTAGTTTTAAACTGCCAATTTGACTTGGTAAAATAAACTGTTTAGCAGACCCTCATGCATCAGATTTTTTGCACCGCCCTACGATCCCCTAACGATGCCATGGATGCACTGTTTTTACAATACAGAGCTCCACGGCTCTTGTTTTCACAAATGTGTCAGAAATTCTGATGCATCTTTTGAGGACTAGCATTAAAAACAATTACGGTACTCCAGCAATTCGAGAAGGCTCCCATAGAGAAAAACTCTGTGTCAATTTTACGCCTGTTCTGAGCAGGCGGTGAAATTCTGATAAAGTGAAGTCAAAGAATGACGCAGTGAAATGTTGTTAATTTCACTGCATCAGTTCTGCGTGGCTTTTCCAGTGGGAACATCAATCCTGCATTCATTATACCTCGTGCAGGTATAATGTGATGCAAGGGTTTACAAACTGACACATTGGGCCCAACATGTCAGTATGTAATTCAGGAGCAGTGAAAAGCACTGCTAGCCCCACTGCTGTGTCAAAAATAATGATGCAACGATGGCGCAAAGGCCTTGTGAATAAAGCCCTCAGCTTATGTCTACACATTAGACACCACATCATTGATAGATGGATCAGCAGTTCTAGAACTGCCACTCCATCTTTCACTACAGGATGATGGGGGATGCTTTTGAAAGGGGATGAGGTACCCCAGCACTGAGGGGTTCTCTTTGATCCCCTGTGCACCACATCCAGGTATGTTCACAGTTAAGTGTTCTACCATAGGCCTATTTGCTTGTCAGTTAGTGCTGGTAATATGGTGCAGGAACGCAGGCAAAGACATTTTTGTGATTGCATGGTTTCACACTTACATGCAAATGAGAGAGTAGCTATATGAAATTGCGTGGATATCAAAGGTTTGGTGCACACTAGTATGATACAAATATATGCCCCGCCCCCATCTGTAACAGAGACGTTAGCAGGTGAAGAAAGCTCTGTGTCCCAGTGGCACTACCATAATCTGCCCCTAGATTTTAACTCCCTTGCAATCAATCAAATAATTTCTTAAGCGCCCTACTCACCTGTTAGGGTCTCAAGGCGCTGGGGGGGGTGGGGTTGCCGGTTACTGCTCAAAAAGCCATTGTTTTAAGGTGCTTTCTGAAGGTTAGGAGGTCCTGGGTCTTACGTAGGTTGGTGGAGAGGGAGTTTCAGGACTTGGCGGCGAGGTGGGAGAAGGATCTGCCGCTAGAGGTGGTGTATTAGATGCGGGGGACTGTAGCGAGGGCGAGGTCAGCGGAGTGGAGCTTTCGAGTTGGCATGTGGAAGTTTACTAGTTCGTTGAGGTAGGCCGGTCCAGTGTTGTGGAGGGCTTTGTGAGCATGGACGAGGAATTTGAAGATGATCCTTTTGTTGATGGGCAGCCATTGTAGGGATCTGAGGTGGGCGGATGTGTTTGTGGCAAGGGAGGTTGAAGATGAGACATGCGGCTGCATTCTGTATTCTCTGGAGTTTTCTTTGAAGCTTGGCTGTGGTCCCTGCGTAGAGGGCATTGCCATAGTCCAGTCTGCTGCTGATGAGGGTGTGGGTGACTGTTCTTCTTGTTTCTGAAGGAATCCATTTGAAAGTCTTGTGTAGCATAGGAAGGGTCTTGAAGCAGGAGAATGATATGGTATTGATTTGCTGGGTCATGGAAAGAGATGAGTCTAGAACAGAGGTCTTCAAACTGGGGAGCGGGCCACCCTAGGGGTGCCTCAAGTGATCTCAGGGGGGGCGCCAGACTCTGGCCAAAAGAAGCATTATACAGATAATAGGCCTTTGTTTTAATCAGAAGCATGTTATTGCATTTGAAAAAATATAACAGCACTTAACTGCAATGTTTAAATAGGTCTAGACATAATTAAACATTGCCATCTTTATAAAATAATTGTGAAAAATTCTGAAGGGGGGCCCAATGATTTCTGTTTTTCAACTGGGGGGGCGCAGCATTAAAAAGTTTAGAGACCACTGGTCTAGAATGATGCCAATGTTGCATGCGTGGGAGGTGGGTGTTGGGGGTGGTCCGAGGGTGGTGGGCCACCAGGAGTCATTCCATGCCGTCTTGTTGGGACCGAAGATGATTGTTAGAAATGGGGTTTTTGGTTGGCAGTTAGGTTGCCCTCTGTCCAAGCAAGAACCCTCACTCTAGTCAGGGTAAGTCACACACAATCCAAAATCAGCCTGTGCTCACCCTCCGGTAGCTTGGCACGAGCAGTCAGGCTTAACTTAGAAGGCAATGTGTAAAGCATTTGTGCAATAAATCATACAACACCATAGTATAACACCACAAAAATACACCACACAGTGTTTAGAAAAATATAGAATATTTATCTGGGTACTTGTAGGTCAAAACGATCAAAGTTGCAATACGAATTTGTAAAGATATCACTGAAAAGTGATATTAAGTGTCTTTAAGTCTTTTAAAAAGCAATAAAGTGTCTTTCAAGCACAGAGTACCTGGTTTCTGGTGGGAAATCTCCTCAGAGGGCCACAGGAGAAGAGATGCGTGGAAAAAGGGGTGTGTGCGTCGATTTCTCCTCAGCACACACAGACTTGCGTCGTTCTTTTCCACGCGGGGAAGTCGGGCGTCGTTTTCCGGCGCGCAGACAGTCTCTTTTTGTGGATCGCGGGGATTACCAGATGTCCCGGGTCTGTGCGTGGATTCTCCTGCTTATTTTCCGGCTGCGCGTCGTTCTGCGGGGCTGCGCGTCGAAGTTTCGATCTCACGGTAGGCGTCGCGTCGATTTCTCCTTGGAAGTCGGGCGGCGTTGTCCTTGCGAGGCCGTGCGTCGAAATTTTGGTCTCACGGCAGGCGTCGCGTCGATTTCTCCTTGGAAGTCGGGCGGCGTTGTCCTTGCGAGGCCGTGCGTCAAAGTTTCGCACTCACGGTAGGCGTCGCGTCGATTTCTCCTTGGAAGTCGGGCGGCTTTGTCCTTGCGAGGTTGTGCGTCGAAGTCTCGATCGTCCCGAGGGCGTCGCGTTGATCAGCGTCGGTGTGCGGCGTTTTTCTCGCCGCGAAACAAGCTGTGCGTCGAAATTTTCGGCGCACGGAGCGTCCACGTGAAAGGCAGAAGTCTTTTTGGTCCTGAGACTTCAAGGAACAGGAGGCAAGCTCTATCCAAGCCCTTGGAGAGCACTTTCACAGCCAGACAAGAGTTCAGCAAGGCATCAGGGCAACAGCAAGACAGCAGTCCTTTGGAGAAAGCAGACAGGTGAGTCCTTTGAGCAGCCAGGCAGTTCTTCTTGGCAGGATGTAGTTTCTGGTTCCGGTTTCTTCTCCAGCAAGTGTCTGATGAGGTAGGGCAGAGGCCCTGTTTTATACTAAGTTGTGCCTTTGAAGTGGGGGTGACTTCAAAGAGTCTCTAAGAAATGCACCAAGTTCCCTTTCAGCTCAATCCTGTCTGCCAGAGTCCCAGTAGGGGGTGTGGCAGTCCTTTGTGTGAGGGCAGGCCCTCCACCCTCCCAGCCCAGGAAGACCCATTCAAAATGCAGATGTATGCAAGTGAGGCTGAGTACCCTGTGTTTGGGGTGTGTCTGAGTGAATGCACAAGGAGCTGTCAACTAAACCTAGCCAGACGTGGATTGAAGGGCACAACAAGATTTTAGGGCAAAGAAATGCTCACTTTCTAAAAGTGGCATTTCTAGAATAGTAATATTAAATCCGACTTCACCAGTCAGCAGGATTTTGTATTACCATTCTGGCCATACTAAATATGACCTTCCTGCTCCTTTCAGATCAGCAGCTGCCACTTCAACAGTGTATGAGGGCAGCCCCAATGTTAGCCTATGAAGGGAGCAGGCCTCACAGTAGTGTAAAAACGAATTTAGGAGTTTTACACTACCAGGACATATAACTACACAGGTACATGTCCTGCCTTTTACCTACACAGCACCCTGCTCTAGGGGTTACCTAGGGCACACATTAGGGATGACTTATATGTAGAAAAAGGGGATTTCTAGGCTTGGCAAGTACTTTTAAATGCCAAGTCGAAGTGGCAGTGAAACTGCACACACAGGCCTGGCAATGGCAGGCCTGAGACAAGGTTAAGGGGCTACTGAGGTGGGTGGCACAACCAGTGCTGCAGGCCCACTAGTAGCATTTAATCTACATGCCCTAGGCACATGTAGTGCACTCTAATAGGGACTTATAGGTAAATTAAATAGTCAATCATGGATAAACCAATCAATAGTACAATTTACACAGAGAGCATATGCACTTTAGCACTGGTTAGCAGTGGTAAAGTGCTCAGAGGTCAAAAGCCAACAACAACAGGTCAGAAAAAATAGGAGGAAGGAGGCAAAAAAGTTTGGGGATGTCCCTGTCAAAAAGCCAGGTCCAACATGACCCCCCACCAGCCTAAAGCCAGGGGAGAACAATCACTATCCTGATGTACTTCCCTGTTTGAGGCGACAGAACAAGGACCCAGGCCCACAACAGCAGGGGCATGCTCCAGTTCTTCGCCTTCCTGACTCCCATTGGATTCCTCTGTCCATACTCTCAGGGCCCACTAAGCCCATCCATGGGGAACCTTTCTCCTTTCCTGCGGATCCCATCTGTGCAGCACCTAACCTTACTTTGCTCACAGATGTATCCCAGGAGCAGGATAGTACCACCATGATCAACATAGTGGGGTTGCCCACTCTACCCCTGGGGTGTGACACTTGTCCCCTCCCCAGGGATAACTCTGTCCACCCGGACAGCAAGCCACAGTGATTACTGACAGCTGCCAGGGATGAGAGCCAGGCCCCAGGCCTCTCAAAGCTCTCCAACCACTGTGGCTGTGGAGAGTGGGGGGCGGTAGCCCCAGGTGCTGGGCACCCTTTAACCACTCTCCCTTCCACCAGGTCAGGGATGACAGCCTGAACCTGGTCCTCCCCTCTGGGGCTTTGTACCCTCCCTCCTGGAGCGGTACCCCCAGAGTCCAACATGGTCAGGGTGCTTACAGAAGTCACCCTGTACCATTCCTCCACCAGTGCAGGGCTGTTAACCTGCCACTGGCCCTCCAACCTGGGGCCTGTACCTTCAGGTTGGACTAGGGCCCGGGGTGAGGCTTCCCTCCCCCTGCCCTCCCTTCTGGGGTCCAGCACCCTCCAACTAGGAGTGGCCTCCTCAGAAGACAACATGGTAGGGGCACTGTTATCAGTAGCCCCTCCCTCCAGGTCCGGGGGGACACCCTGAACCTGGTCTTCCAGCCCAGGGTCTGTACCCTCAGACTGGATCACTGCCTGGCAAACCAGGACTTCCTGGGAGGCACACCTACCCCCCACCAGGTCAGAGTTTAACCTCTGCACCTGCCCATTCAACTCAGAGTCACCACCCTGAAGTTGAACAATTGCCTGGCACGCCAGGACTTCCTGGAGGGCACACTGACCCTCCACCAGGTCAGAGTTTAACCTCTGCACCTGACCATTCAACTCAGAGTCACCACCCTGAAGTTGAACAATTGCCTGGCGCACCAGGACTTTCTGGGAGGCACACCTACCTCCCACCAGGTCAGAATTTAACCTCTGAGCCTGGTTCCCCAACCCAGGGTCACCACCCTGAGGTTGGGCAATTGCCTGGCACGCCAGGACTTTCTGGGGGGCACACCTACCCCCCACCAGGTCAGAGTTTAACCTCTGAACCTGGTCATCCAACCCAGAATCAACACCCTGAGGTTGGACAATTGCCTGGCACAGCAGGGCTTCTTGGGAGGCACACCTACCTCCCACCAGGTCAGAGTTTAACCTCTGAACCTGGGTATCCAACCCAGAGTCACCGCCCTGAGGTTGAACAATTGCCTGGCACGCCAGGACTTTCTGGGGGGCACACCTACCCCCCACCAGGTCAGAGTTTAACCTCTGAACCCGGTTATCCAACCCAGAGTCAGCACTCTGAGGTTGAACAATTGCCTGGCACGCCAGGACTTTCTGGAGGGCACCCTGACCCTCCACCAGGTCAGAGTTTAACCTCTGAACTGGGCCATTCAACTCAGAGTCACCACCCTGAAGTTGAACAATCGCCTGGCATGCCAGGACTTCCTGGAGGGCACACTGACCCTCCACCAGGTCAGAGTTTAACCTCTGAACCTGGTTCTCCAACCTAGGGTCACCATCCTGAGGTTGGACAACTGCCTGGTACACCAGGGCTTTCTGGGGGGCACACCTACCCCCCACCAGGTCAGAGGTTAACCTCTGAACCGGGATATCCAACCCAGAGTCACCACCCTGAGGTTGAACCATTGCCTGGTATACCAGGACTTTCTGGGGGGCACACCTACCCCCCACCAGGTCAGAGTTTGACTTCTGAACCTGGTTAGCCAACCCAGAGTCACCACCCTGAGGTTGGGCAATTGCCTGGCACCCCAGGACTTTCTGGGAGGCACACCTACCTCCCACCAGGTCAGAGTTTAACCTCTGAACCTGGCCATCCAACCCAGAGTCGACACCCTGAGGTTGGACAACTGCCTGGCACGCCAGGACTTTCTGGGGGGCACACCTACCCCCCACCAGGTCAGAGTTTAACCTCTGAACCTGACCATCCAACCCAGAGTCAACACCCTGAGGTTGGACAATTGCCTGGCACAGCAGGACTTCTTGGGAGGCACACCTACCTCCCACCCGGTCAGAGTTTGACCTCTTCACCTGGTAAGCCAACCCAGAGTCACCACCCTGAGGTTGAACCATTGCCTGGCATTCCAGGACTTTCTGGGGGGCACATCTACCCCCCACCAGGTCAAAGTTTAACCTCTGAACCCGGTTATCCAACCCAGAGTCACCACCCTGAGGTTGAATCTTTGCCTGGCATGCCAGGACTTCCTGGGGGGCACTCTCGCCCCCCACAAGGGACACGCCGTCCCCAAGGGCCACACAAGAGTCTGGTTGGCGCAGGTCTCCCGACCTCTGCCCATTCGGCAGAGTCTGGGTTTCCCCCAAACCAGAAACGGTTTCACCTGGGTCATTCCTGGCAGGGCTCTGCTCTCAGAGCTGACCCCTGACTTTCAAGATCCTCCACTGGGGTCGGCCACCCCCTCTCAACCCTATGTCTGGACTTCTGCACCCCCTCACTAGGAGTGGTACTGCCAGACACCAGAACTGTTGGGATGCTGTCTACAGTCATCCCCCCAAGTTCTTCTGACACTGCGGGGCTTCCCTCAAAAGGTAGCCCTACGGTACAGGTTAGGCTCTGAGACCTACCTGGGACACTACAATCCTCTCCCACCTCACTTGGTCGGGAACCACCTAGACCACTCCCTTCAGGAGCACCCCCAAATGCCTCTTCAGACTCTCTGGTACTCACCCAAAAGTCTGCCTCCACTGTAAGTTCCCTGGGGTCAGAGAACTCACACTCCACCTGGTGTTGGCGTAGCTCTGGAAAATAAGGACCAGACATATGCTCTCCAGCAATTACATCACTCTGCCCTTCACATGTATTAACCACAGTACCCTTCACCCAACCACCCAGTAACTCAACCTTGGAAAAGCACTCTACTTCACCCTCCTGAGACTGGTGAGACAGTATCTGTCTGTCCCTGACACTCAACCCAAACTCTTCTGGGATGTCTCTACACTCTATATCCAGGACGTCCACCAGGGGGGAACCCTTTTCTCTGTCACTCTCTGCTAGAGTCAGTAAAGTGTCCCTCCCCCCAGTAGGAATATGACTCCCTGTGCCAGTTCCCCAATCCTTCTCAGGGACCCTGTGCATAACGGGAACTACCTCATACCCTTGAACCGCCTGGGGTGTGTCAACTCTCTTGTTCAAGTTGGGTACCACATCTCTGGGCTTGTGCCCTTCTTCAGCAGTACTAGATGCAAGATTTTTGCTGCCACCATCTGAACTGGACTCAGCCCTTCCGGCCTCCAGTTTCAGCTCTTTACAGCTCAGCTCTTGAGCTGCAATCTTTTCTTCTTCCAGGGCTAAGAGACTTGCTGCCTCAGCCCTTTCAATAAACTCATCTAGCTCTTCCATCCACCGTGCTTGAGCCATGAGCCATTCTTTTTTCACTGGGTCTCTTTCCTCATCTGAGTCGTCCTCCTCCTCCTCTGAGGGGTACTTAGTCATTTGGTTTCTTGCTGCCTCTCTCTCTGCCCATCTGTCTTCCTCCCAGACTATGTAGGCATGTAGCATCTCTGCTTTAGTAGATCTCTTTGCTACAGGAAGGCCACATTCTCTGCAAAGCTTCCTTAGGTCAGCCTTAGTGAGGTGGTCAGTAGGCAAAAAGAATAAGTAGGTAAGGGATCCCATTCTGATAGGATCTTACCAGCAAAAACCAAAATCCAAAGTCCAAAATATCAATAGTATATCCAGGAAGACATCAGAGACCAAAAGTCAAAAAAGAGATAAAAAATCAAGTTGACCTTCAACTGTGGGTAGGTAGTGAAATACTTAGCTACTGTATGTCACTGCACAAACACAAGTCCTATCCTCACCGCTGATCACCAATGTTAGAAATGGGGTTTTTGGTTGGCAGTTAGGTTGCCCTCTGTCCAAGCAAGAACCCTCACTCTAGTCAGGGTAAGTCACACACAATCCAAAATCAGCCTGTGCTCACCCTCCGGTAGCTTGGCACGAGCAGTCAGGCTTAACTTAGAAGGCAATGTGTAAAGCATTTGTGCAATAAATCATACAACACCATAGTATAACACCACAAAAATACACCACACAGTGTTTAGAAAAATATAGAATATTTATCTGGGTACTTGTAGGTCAAAACGATCAAAGTTGCAATACGAATTTGTAAAGATATCACTGAAAAGTTATATTAAGTGTCTTTAAGTCTTTTAAAAAGCAATAAAGTGTCTTTCAAGCACAGAGTACCTGGTTTCTGGTGGGAAATCTCCTCAGAGGGCCACAGGAGAAGAGATGCGTGGAAAAAGGGGTGTGTGCGTCGATTTCTCCTCAGCACACACAGACTTGCGTCGTTCTTTTCCACGCGGGGAAGTCGGGCGTCGTTTTCCGGCGCGCAGACAGTCTCTTTTTGTGGATCGCGGGGATTACCAGATGTCCCGGGTCTGTGCGTGGATTCTCCTGCTTATTTTCCGGCTGCGCGTCGTTCTGCGGGGCTGCGCGTCGAAGTTTCGATCTCACGGTAGGCGTCGCGTCGATTTCTCCTTGGAAGTCGGGCGGCGTTGTCCTTGCGAGGCCGTGCGTCGAAATTTTGGTCTCACGGCAGGCGTCGCGTCGATTTCTCCTTGGAAGTCGGGCGGCGTTGTCCTTGCGAGGCCGTGCGTCAAAGTTTCGCACTCACGGTAGGCGTCGCGTCGATTTCTCCTTGGAAGTCGGGCGGCTTTGTCCTTGCGAGGTTGTGCGTCGAAGTCTCGATCGTCCCGAGGGCGTCGCGTTGATCAGCGTCGGTGTGCGGCGTTTTTCTCGCCGCGAAACAAGCTGTGCGTCGAAATTTTCGGCGCACGGAGCGTCCACGTGAAAGGCAGAAGTCTTTTTGGTCCTGAGACTTCAAGGAACAGGAGGCAAGCTCTATCCAAGCCCTTGGAGAGCACTTTCACAGCCAGACAAGAGTTCAGCAAGGCAGCAGGGCAACAGCAAGACAGCAGTCCTTTGGAGAAAGCAGACAGGTGAGTCCTTTGAGCAGCCAGGCAGTTCTTCTTGGCAGGATGTAGTTTCTGGTTCCGGTTTCTTCTCCAGCAAGTGTCTGATGAGGTAGGGCAGAGGCCCTGTTTTATACTAAGTTGTGCCTTTGAAGTGGGGGTGACTTCAAAGAGTCTCTAAGAAATGCACCAAGTTCCCTTTCAGCTCAATCCTGTCTGCCAGAGTCCCAGTAGGGGGTGTGGCAGTCCTTTGTGTGAGGGCAGGCCCTCCACCCTCCCAGCCCAGGAAGACCCATTCAAAATGCAGATGTATGCAAGTGAGGCTGAGTACCCTGTGTTTGGGGTGTGTCTGAGTGAATGCACAAGGAGCTGTCAACTAAACCTAGCCAGACGTGGATTGAAGGGCACAACAAGATTTTAGGGCAAAGAAATGCTCACTTTCTAAAAGTGGCATTTCTAGAATAGTAATATTAAATCCGACTTCACCAGTCAGCAGGATTTTGTATTACCATTCTGGCCATACTAAATATGACCTTCCTGCTCCTTTCAGATCAGCAGCTGCCACTTCAACAGTGTATGAGGGCAGCCCCAATGTTAGCCTATGAAGGGAGCAGGCCTCACAGTAGTGTAAAAACGAATTTAGGAGTTTTACACTACCAGGACATATAACTACACAGGTACATGTCCTGCCTTTTACCTACACAGCACCCTGCTCTAGGGGTTACCTAGGGCACACATTAGGGATGACTTATATGTAGAAAAAGGGGATTTCTAGGCTTGGCAAGTACTTTTAAATGCCAAGTCGAAGTGGCAGTGAAACTGCACACACAGGCCTGGCAATGGCAGGCCTGAGACAAGGTTAAGGGGCTACTGAGGTGGGTGGCACAACCAGTGCTGCAGGCCCACTAGTAGCATTTAATCTACATGCCCTAGGCACATGTAGTGCACTCTAATAGGGACTTATAGGTAAATTAAATAGTCAATCATGGATAAACCAATCAATAGTACAATTTACACAGAGAGCATATGCACTTTAGCACTGGTTAGCAGTGGTAAAGTGCTCAGAGGTCAAAAGCCAACAACAACAGGTCAGAAAAAATAGGAGGAAGGAGGCAAAAAAGTTTGGGGATGTCCCTGTCAAAAAGCCAGGTCCAACAATGATGATTTCTGTTTTGTTTGAGTTTAGTTTGAGGTGGCTTGCTGTCATCCATTTGGCGATGTCGAGGAGTCCGGCGTGCAGGTTTATCTTGGCGGTGGCTGGGTCCCTAGTGAGGGAGATGATGAGCTGGGTGTCGTCTGCGTAGGAGATGATGGTGATTCCATGGGGGCAGGGAAGGTTGGTGAGAGGGACAATGTAGATGTTGAAGAGGGTGGGGCTGAGGGAAGATCCTTGAGGGACCCCGCAGATGATCTTGGTGGCTGGAGCCCGGAAAGGAGTGAGGCGAACTCTTTAGGTTCTTTCGGCGAGGAGAGCCAGTCCAGGGCCTTGTTTCGAACTCCGGTGTCAAAAAGGCATGCACGGAGGGTTTGGTGGCATACAGGGCCTGATTCTAACTTTGGAGGACGGTGTTAAACCGTCCCAAAAGTGGCGGATATACCACCTACCGTATTACGAGTTCCATAGGATATAATGGACTCGTAATACGGTAGGTGGTATATCCGCCACTTTTGGGACGGTTTAACACCGTCCTCCAAAGTTAGAATCAGGCCCACAGTGTCGAATGCTGCAGAGAGGTCTAGGAGGATGAGGGTGACGGTCTCACAGCCTTTTCCCCAAACTGAGGCTTCCACAACTGTACCTCAGTCTTCTGTTGCCTTCTGATTCCAACAGTGTTTACCCACTTTCAACACATAGTCTACATTTCTCTCAATAACCCCTTTCTAATAACGTATTGCAGATTTAAGTTATAGTCTACATTTCTCTCAATAACCCCTTTCTAATAACGTATTGCAGATTTAAGTTAAACATACATTCCCTGGGTGCCCTAACTCCTAACCCCAGCATCTTCGATTAATATTTATTATCGGTTTGATATACTCCCTTCATGCCGTCAGTGTTTTACTACAGGGGGCATTTCCCATCTAAGGTGTGTTCCTGGCACCTGAACTTTTGGCTTGGCTCCATACAATCTTTCTGTCCTCTTGTGATGCAACCCGCTGCTGCCCCATCCCATTTCTGTTGTTACAAAGAAATTTGCCTTCCCAGTAGTAAGAAGAGTAAGTATTGTTTGTTTAGGTTGAAACTACTTTGAATTAGGAGCTCTTGGCTTTTTCAACGGATTGACATTACTGTTAGAGGGAGTGTTTCATTCTGTGTTTAGTTTAGTCTGCTGTTTTATTACTCGGATATATTACAATTACCCTCTTCACTAGCATTTCTTGGACTTTTTATGTAGAGTTAAGAGTCCATATACGCACAGAGACAGAGATGGGGAATTCACATCCCATGGCCAGTAACAATGGCATTGATGCTTGGCCCATTAACTCGGACCACACCCAGCAGCTGCTACTGTAACTCTTCTTTGCCACAATCCTTCCTTTTCTCCCCCTCAGTAAGCCACTTTCCGTCTGCATGCTGTAGATACTCAAGCAGCTTAGCCATGTTACCTCAGAGTACTATTGTGTGGTAGGCCGGCATCAGCTTTGCTCTTTCGTCAACACTGAGTCGCAGCCTGGTTGGCTCCAGTCTACCTCAGATGGGATTGTACAGCATTTCTCAGTGCCCAGAGTTCATCTTCCTTCTTGCCTCTGCAGCAATCACTTCCCAGCCTTGTGGTCTCCTTTATCAAAGACCCATCTAGGCACACTGGGCATCAAGCACTGGTTGGAGTCTTACACTGAGATGAGGTGCATGCACCGCTATGCTAAATAAATCCCTCATTGCAGGGATGGGCTTCATGTTTTTTTTAAAATCCCCTGCAGAATGGTTTTCTCTTTGTAATCTTCCCCCTTTTGAAATGCTGAGGTATACACTTGGTATGTGTGGAATGCTTGAAGAAGAGGGAGAGATTGTTGGTGACCTATGTGCATGGGAGCCTTTGTTTTGGGGAGTGTTAGACAGTAGGACTCTAATCACATTTGCCTGTTTTACAAAATATGAGTGCAAGTGTCTCAAGTGTGAGGTCCGGCTCATCCACCAATGTTTCTGCTTTCAGCCCCTTTCATAGGTCTTAGCCTTGGCTTCGATTTTGCCTTAGCAATCTCTTATTCGATGTGGAAATAAAACAGAGTTCCCATAATGGACATTTTCTGTTCTGCTAAGTTTTAGTCAGGCATGGGAACTAATGTGCCCAACTACCTTTGCAACTACTACTACATTTCCTTGGTCTCTGAAAGTCTGCTGCCTTTTTCACACTTTTGCAGTAGTTTAATTTTGGTCCCCTGACTAATTAGATAATCTGTGCTTTCCATGGAAATCCTGTTGATAAAACCTGAAAGGTTAGAGCTTCAATTGATCTCCCAGTCCCTTAGTTTCAACAAGTTGCCCCACTTAACCCCTCTGCATAACCTCTGCCTGGTGGTAGCATGATTCCATTTTCTGAGGTGCTCTAGTTGGACCCAGGATATAAGTCATCTGACCATTTCAAGCAAGGCAAGCACATAAGTTGTGGCATGTTGGGGCACCTTCCAGATTATTACTTTGAGGAATTTTGGCAAACCTATAATCTAAGTTTTGCAAAACAGATCAGAAGCACTGGAACATGAATGCACAGTAAGTGCTTCTTAAATGCTACCAGTACATTATATTTGGAAAATGTTAACTTGGGCAACAACAAAAGTAAAAATATGAAGAGCGGATGCTACCGATATAGGACAATCAGCTCCCACACTTCTTAGTTGGCTATTGTTTGTTTGATGGGTTGTCTGAAGCAAACACATCATGTTTCCAGCAACAGCAGCCACCTAAAAACTGTACTTGGTCATCTGCAGATAGGCCATGACCAGTGAAAGGGAGTCTGGAGATAGGAACTTCCCAAGTTCCTCTCTGAGAAAGGAAACTGTGCTCCAGCTGAACTGACTGAACCCATGCAATATGGAGGATTCACTAACTGATTGAGAGTGGGTCGTGGACCAACTGCTTGAACTAGGATGTGTAAGATAGTGTTTATCTCACACTAACACTTGGACCAGTGTAGATAGCTGCTGTTTCTCTCAGAATGTGTACTGGGTACTGTAAATTCTAAACTTTACTAATGAATATTCATGTATTCTGAGTGTTGAAGTTGCATAGAAAATGAGTTAACATAGAGAAATGATACAAGCATTTGAAATCACGCCTACTTGGTGGCCGCCAAGGTCCACAAAGTGTACTAATTAATAGCTTATTAATGTAAAATGTTGAACAAATGTTTGATTAATGTAGTAACAGTGCTTAATTTGTGAATAAAAACGTGCCGGTGCTCAGAACCCTCCTCTGAAACACGCATCGGCTGCTGTTAAATGTGTGAGCATGGAATACTGAGGCAGCGTAATCCTGAAGCCATCTCAGGCCTCTTTAATCCATTTAAAGCGACTCACTGCGCTTCAGCTCACTCTTGCAGCTTTCTGCTTTCTCCCATTGTGATGCTTTTTCGTTTTTCTCTTCCTCTGTCTTTCCCAAATGTGTCTTTTGCTCGCAGCAAGTGCTTGAGGCAGTAGAATAAGCGCTGGTCCTCAAAAATAAGTGCTGGTGCTCAGCACTGGAAACAAATTAAGCACTGTGTAGTAATATGTCATATTAAGGGTTATGCACTACGTATTTGCTTCATTAATCATAGGCCTTACTTTAGCAAGGTCTTGGGTCTAGTTGCCGGCCTCATGTCAAGCTTCGTTTCCTAGGTAATTATAAAATGACTGCTTAGAGAATTGTGATTTTCCACTGTACTGACCAAGTGCTTGTAGCTGAAATTATTTCCCATGAGAACTGCTTGTCAGAATATGCTGTACTGGTTAAGGATACAATATATAACATAGTGCGTGTAAACGCGACCTTCCCAGGAGAAGACAATGGATGCACTGACTGGATTCGTTACCTGACAAGCCCAATGATGGGAACAGGAGAAGAACAGCCAATCATCGACATGTGAACAGTGTACTAGTAAATTCTTAGATTTGGGGCTCTACTTTCATTGGACTAAATGTAAACGTACGATTCTTTGACCAATGACGATGTGGGAAGTAGTTTTAGGAAATCTAACTTAGCCAGAATGCACCTAGAGGAGACATACCATTAGCTCTTTCTTTCTTAACCATCCCAAGACGCAATTAGCTATCATTCTGTACTGCAGGAAGAAACTTTGCTTTTCCTGAACTTTAATGCTGAATTCCAATGCTTTGCTGACCGAACTGATGTTCAATTGACGAAGACGGACACAGCTTGCTGAACCATACTGAGGCAAGGTATAAGACAATGGCCCTCATTACAACCCTGGCGGTCGGTGTTAAAGCGGCGGTAATACCGCAAACAGGCCGGCGGAGAAAAAAATGGGATTACGACGTGGTGGAAACCGCCAACATAGACAGCCACTTCGACACTCCGACCGCCATGGCGGTACAAACAAACAGCGCGGCGGACACCGCCAGCAAACAGGCGGAAGACAATGTACCGCCCACCCAATCACAACAGCCCAATCCGCCACCTTTTCCGGGGTGGAACCAACGCAAACAAAAACACAGCGGAAACAGTACACAGAAGGGAAAACACTCACCTCTCCACACCCCACAAGGAACCCGGACGCCATGGAGCCCGAATTGCAGATACTGCAGATGATGGTCTTCCTTCTCTTCTATCAGGAGCTCCAATGACGGCAGCGACGACCTTGGTGAGTACTGCACCTACAACACAGGGAGGGAGGAGGGAAAAGAGAGTGACACACACATGCAACACGCAACAGCCCCACCCCCACCCCCACCCACAACAACATACACACAAATACATGCAGCAACATTACATATACACCCCCCCGGAAGGACGCAAGGACAAAAGGAATTGATTTGAACGAATGTAATCATGTGAAATCTCATTATCAAAGTTCAAAATCCAGTAAACGCAATTATGTACACCAACTACACAAGTCCGGATAGTGCACCAATCATTGTCCGTGGACCACTGGGCCCTAAATGCATGGGCCAAGCCCACACTAGATACCTGACTCCAAACGGAGAGAACACTGCTGGGGCAATTGACCGAAGATATACAGGCACCTCAGGGGGAGGGTGTACTGCCATTTGTTAAATTTTGTTTTGACCAATGACTTTGTGTTTCACCACTGCGCGTATTAGTTGCTCAATGTTCACCAGTAGCACATGGTATGTTTTGTTCAGTTGAGCCGCCTATGGGCTTTGACATGGCATTAGCCATTACTTTCTGTATTCAGTTTAGCCGCCTATGGGCTTTGACATTGCATTAGTCATTACATTCTGTATTCTGCCTATTGGCTTTGACATGCTGTATCCAGTCTAGCCGCCTATTGACTTTGACATGCTATTAGATATTCTGCCTATTGGCTTTGACATGATATCATATATTACATTTTGTATTCAGCTCCGCTGCCTATTGGCTTTGACATGATATCATATATTACATTTTGTATTCAGCTCCGCTGCCTATTGGCTTTGACATGATATTATACATTGCATTTTATATTCAGCTCAGCTGCCTATTGGCTTTGACATGATATTATATATTGCATTTTGTATTCAGCTCAGCTGCCTATTGGCTTTGACATGATATTATACATTGCATTTTGTATTCAGCTCAGCTGCCTATGGGCTTTGACATGATATAAGACATTGCATTTTGTATTCAGCTTAGATGCCTATTGGCTTTGACATGACACTAGACATTGCATTTGATATTTAGGTTAGCTGCCTATTGACATTGCATTTGATACTTAGGTTAGCTGCCTATTGCCTTTAACGTGGAGTTAGATCTTGCAGTTGAGAATCCAAGCTGTATTTTTCCAAGCTGTGTTTTTGCACAAGATGAACCAAGATGTTTTGTTCTCACAGTAGACTAGACATGATAAGAGAGAGTACATGGATGTTGTTCTCTCTGCTTGAGCTTGGGAACAGGAGTAGTCTTGGAGACCTGGCCAGTCTCCAAAAGGCTTGCTCAGTTTCCCAGGTCTGAGAGGAGGGGGCACACCTTTGTAACGAATGTAACAGGCTGCAGAGAGTCAGATTCGAATCTGCCGGACCTCGTGCTGGAGCTTGGCGCCAGCTGCCAGCAATCCTGTGTGGGTAGATGAATCTCTCTTTCTCGCGGCTGACAGGGGTCATCAGCTTGCAGACCTTAGAAAGATGAAGCTGTGAATAGTTCCCACACGGTGAAGTATTTGTTTTGCTTTGCATTCAATATCTTATAAATATAACCTGCTGTGTATATTGCAAACTGATATATTATGTTTGATTAACGCGGACTTGAAAGCTACTAATTCGTCATTCATAAATATTGTGGTTGGGGAAGAATTAACAACAATAAAAGTCTTCTTTGACCTCACAAGTGCATTTCTGTTGTGTTATGTTAGTGCTTTAGAAACTAAATAAGAGGAAAGCACTACAGAGGGGGAGGGGGCACCTCAGCCAGATGAACGCACAACGCCACTGCTGCACGAGGGGGCTCCATGCCCATTGCTGTATCCTGGGGAGTGCAAAGCCACAGTCTCCCAAGTCTCTCCAGAGGGTGGTTTGCCCAGTGCTTTATTCTGGGGAGTGCAAAGCCACAGTCTCTCAAGTCTCTCCAGTGGGTGGTTTGCCCACTGCTTTATCCTGGGGGCTGCAAAGCCACAGGCTCTCAAGTGGATAACAGTCTCCACTGGTTCTGGAGGGGGCTTTGTGCCCAGAGTGCTTCATCCTGCCAAGGACTGAGGTAGTGGATGTCGTTCTCCACTGGTTCTGGAGGGGGTTTTGTGCCCAGAGTGCTTCATTCTGCCAAGGACTGAGGAAGTGGATGACATTCTCCACTGGTTCTGGAGGGTGCTTTGTACCCAGAGTGCTTCATCCTGCCAAGGACTGAGGAAGTGGATGTCATTCTCCACTGGTTCTTGGGTGGGCTTTGTGCCCAGAGTGCTTCATCCTGCCAAGGACTGAGGAAGTGGATGACATTCTCCACTGGTTCTGGAGGGGGTTTTGGGCCCAGAGTGCTTCATCCTGCCAAGGACTGAGGAAGTGGATGACATTCTCCACTGGTTCTGGAGGGGGCTTTGTGCCCAGAGTGCTCCACGTGCAGTGTGGCCGGTACAATACACTCGCCTGGGTGTGTGTGCCACGAGATTGCCGAGGTACAGGTAGCATGATATGCCATGGAGGCAGAGAAATACCCCACACTGCTGCGGCTTCGCATTCCATATGCAGGTGACAACTGTGAGGACAGTGATGCTTCATGGAAGCTGCCCAGGGTCCTGGAACTCACCACCAGCTGGGGATGGTAGGCATGTCTGCGGTGGTGCCACTGTCTGAGGACGTCGCGGGGCCGCTGGAGGTGCTTGCGGCGGTATCAGTCGTGGTGGTGCTTGCGACGGTGTCAGTCATGGCGGTGCTTGCTGCGGTGTCAGTCGCGGCGGTGCTTGCGGCGGTGTCAGTCATGGCGGTGCTGGCTGCGGGGTCTGTGGCGGCGGATCATGTGTCAGCACCTGCTGAGTGAGAAAGCAGGATGTCTCCTGCAGCCTCGGACGGCTGCCCACCAGGGAAGAGGCTGGGGACTGTCGCAGCAGCTGTAGATGTGCCGGTGGCGGTGCAGGTGGCAGTGCAGGTGGCGGTGTTCGCTGCCGAGGAGGTTGGCGTGGACGTGGACAGAAGGTGTGACACTGGTCCCACAGTAGGTGCCACCATGCCCTCTCCTGACCTGCCCTTCAGTTTTTTGTCCTTCCCCACCTTTGATGGTGGCACAGTTGTCTTGCCACTATCCCCTTTTGTTTTCGCTTGCCCCTTGGTGGCAGGTGTTTTCGGCTTCTCTTTCCGGGATGTGGGCACCTTTTTAACCTTGGCAGGTGGCGGAATGTCCTTGCCCTCGCTCCGTGGCACACTGGCAGCCCTGATGGTTGGCGCACTCCATGAACCCGCAGTTGCTGGCACCACTGTGCCTGGGGATGTGGTGGCTGAGGAGCTGGGCTGGGACCTGGAAAGCCTGGTCCTAGGGGAAGGATTGGGGGGAGGTGAAGGAAAGAGGTCAAGGTTTGACAGGAAAATTTTTTTAGACACACTGGGACGGGTAGATGGAGGGGGTTTGAGAGTGGAGGAAGAGGTAGTGGTTGTAGGAGGTGTAAGTCTGCTGAATGTGGGTGAGGGTGCATGGGCTGGAGGCTGTTGTGAGGTGGATGGCTGTTGGGTGGGTGTGTGCCTGTGTTTGTGTACTTTGAGAGGAGGGCTCACTGACACACTGGGAGAGGACACTGAGGATGTGTGAATGGTAGTGGGGGTGGTGAGTGCAGGTGAGCGGTGTGTGGTGATGGGTGTGCTGGAGATGGAGGTAGTAGGCGAGGATGTAGTGCATGCAGGTGTGAGTGGAGATGAGACTGGAAGGGAGGACGGAGAAGTGGAGGAGGGGGACACAGTGGAGGAAGTGGATGTTGGTATGTGTGCATGGGTATGATGCTTGTATGAGTGCCTGTGGGATGTGTGGTGCTTATGTTTGCCATGTACACTCTTGTGTGTTGATGTGTGTGCATTCTGGACTGATGGTGTGCTTCGGATAGGCTGAGGTACAGGGGATTGGGTCTGGGTGGAGGAGATTGGAGGGGGAGGCTGGACATAGGGACAATGGTTGCCAACAGTGCTGAGGCCAGAGCCTGAAATGCTCTCTGTTGGGCTGCCTGGTCAGAATGAATGCCCTCCAGGTGTGCATTTGTTTGTTGCAAATGCCTCTCAACACCCTGGATGGCATTCAGAATGGTAGACTGCCCAACAGTGAGGGATCTCAGGAGGTCAACAGCCTTCTCACTGAGGGCAGCAGGGCTGACTGGAGCAGGGCCTGATGTTTCTGGGGCAAAGGAGATGCCCACCCTCCTGGGTGAGCGGGCACGGGAAACACGCTGAGGGGCTGCTGGGAGAGCAATGCTGGTGGGGGGGGTGGCGGCTGTACCTGTTGATGCGGTGGGCGCAGAGGGGCCCGCGCCGCAAGGGAGCTCCCATCAGAGGAGGAGTCGCTGTCGCTGGTCTCTGCTCCTGTCCCCGCCGTGGAGCTTCCCTCGCCCTCTGTCCCACTGGTGGCTTCAGACTTCAGGGTCAAGTGGGATGCAGCTCCCTCCTACTCCGGTGCCAATGCCCCTCCGCCTAATGATGCTATTGCACAAAAGAACAGGGAGACCACAAAAAGGGGGGGAGACAGGAGAAAGACATGTTAAGTGCATGCAACAAAACTAACGTTGGCGGACACAACAGACACAGCAGCCCTCTGCACTACGCCATGCACTTATAGTTCCTAGATTAATCACATGCCCATGGGGTACAAGGCCTAAGCCCGATAGCTGCACACCTGGAAGTCACAGGAGCCTGACTAGGTGTAGATGTCTCTAACCACTATTGGGGTTGGGGTGCCACATAGCCTGCCTCACAAAGGATCTTGCCTACCAAGATCACCCTGGCCTAGGGGAACCCACTGCCCACCTCTGCCACCCAGACACCTCATAATGCATCGCAGAGAACGCTGAATGAGAGTGCACTCACCCCCTTGTGGCTGCTGTGATGTCATCATGCGCCCATTCAACTCAGGATACACCACCGCCAGGATCCAGAACATCAGGGGAGTCATGGTGCGACGGGCACCCTTCCCACGTTGGGAGGGCATACCCAGCTGGGCCTCCACCAGCTTCTTGCTCCAGTGGCGCAGGTCCTCCCATCTTTTATGGCAGTGGGTGCTCCGTCTGTGGTGGACCCCCCGGGTCCAGACGTCCTTGGCGATGGCACGCCAAATAGCCGTCTTCTGGTGAGCGCTGACCTAGAGGAATAGTACAGGGGGAAAGGAAATTCTTTAACTGTCTGGACCATCATACTGATTGGCCCCCGTTCCCACCCTTGCCCTGATTCACACACTCTCACCGTCCAAACATGCAGGCGTCAGCCCCCACATGTATCTTCCATCCACACGACTCCAAACAGGCATTGCCCATGCAGCATGCTCACAGTGTACTCACCTGTTTGTCTGGAGGACTGGGGGAGGACCCCATTCCCCAGACAGTGTAGCCATCATCGCTTCCAGACACAGGTCACAACAGCACTTGCAGTGTAGGTCCTCTCCTGTTGAAGGTCAGGTATCAATTGAGTGAACAGACAGGAAATGGTGGTCACGTCCGCGGCGGTGTGTACCGTCACCACCGGTGTACATCGTCATTGGCTCCTCGGACTGATAGGGCCCAATGTTAACCAATGCAGAATTGTGATCTTCGACCGTCCACTGCGAAGGTGTAGAACTCCAGCGCAGTTACATCATATCCCCTTGTCCCACTTACAGGTCAGGTAGCCGCCATTTCAGGAGGCCACATGGCATTAATAATAACTGCGTCACACCAATGTAGGCCTGGAATACACACAGTTACAGGCACATTGCGGATTAATAAATGTGTGCAAATGACATTTTGTGATACCTCAGTGTTGGATGACTCTCTGCTCGCTGTTCTCCTCCATAGGGCACGTATGCTGGGGCAGGTGATGAGATGGCGGCATCCTGCTGGTGGGCCTGTCGACAATGGAAGAGAGACACATCATAGTCACATACAGACTTGATCGAGCAATAATCCAGGAACTGTGTGCTCACTTGGAGCCAGACCTGATGTCAGCTATCCGCCATCCCACAGGGATATCCCATCTAGTGCAGGTCCTGTAAGTACTCCATTTCCTGGCAAGTGGTTCCTTTCAAACAACAGTGGCCATTGCATCAGGGATGTCCCAGCCAATGTTCTCTAAAGAGTTGTCCAGAGTGTTCTGCCCTGCTGAAACACATGCGCAGCTACATTGTGTTCCCTCAGGTGGAGGATTTGCCCACAGTGAAAGGTGACTTCTATACCCTTTGACATATCCCCAACATCCTTGGTGCCATTGATGGGACACATGTGGCATTGGTACCCACCGCAGGAGTGAACAGGTGTACAGAAATAGACAGAGCTACCATTCGATGAATGTGCAGATGGTGTGTTTGGCAGACCAGTACATCTCCCATGTCAATGCCAAGTTTCCTGGCTCAGTGCATGACGCTTACATTTTGAGAAATAGCAGCATCCCTTATGTGATGGGGCAACTCCAGAGGCACCGTGTTTGGCTAATAGGCGAGGCCAAGGACCCTCTACAGTGTGAATAGATGTCTGGGTATGGGGTTGTCTCTAAGGGTTAGTGTGTGTCTAACAGTTGTCACTCAATATTTGCAGGTGACTCTGGTTACCCCAACCTGTCATGGCAACTGACCACAGTGAGGAATCCCAGGACAAGGGCAGAGGAACTCTACAATGAGGCACATGGGCGAACTAGGAGGGTGATTGACCGAACCTTCGGCCTACTGAAGGCCAGATTCCGGTGCCTCCATATGACAAGTGGTTCTCTCTAATACTCACAGAAGAAGGTGTGCCAGATCATCGTGGCCTGCTGTATGCTGCAGAACCTGGCTTTGCAACTCCAGGTGCCTTTTCTGTAGAAGGATGGTCCAGCTGGTGGTCTTGTGGCAGCTGTGGAGCCTGTGGACAGTGAAGAAGAGGAGGCAGAAGAAGAGGATATTGACAACAGAAACAACATAATCATGCAATACTTCCAGTGAGACACAGGTAAGAAGATGTCACTGCCTCCTATGTCTCATACTATTATTGGAGCTAGCATAAGTCTGTCATTTTCACTCAGTGTATGGGCCCTGACTTGTCACTTTGCCTTTCCATTTCACAGATGTGGGACCCACTTTGTGCTCTCTGCTATATTTTCTCCAGGCCTACAGCTGTGTTACATTGGTATGTGCACAAGTAAATTGACATTGCTATATTCCATGGTTATTGCAAAAGCACAGACTGACTCCAGATTGTTTTGTGATTGAAGTGTGTTTATTTCTGTGCAAATAAGTGGAGGGGGTTGTAAAATGGGCTGGGGGGATGGCTGAGAAATGTCCATGGCGGAGTCCAGTCTATTTGTTTCACAGGTGCATTGTCCAAAGGGGCATAGGAAGTGGAGCAATGGCAGTTTAAGGATGGACAGGGTGACAAAGTGGGACATAAGTGTGACATTCAGGGGGGTCTCATTTCCTGGGGGAGGTCTTGGCAATGTTCTCTGTCTTGTTCCTGGATCTCAGGGACCGTTTGCGGGGTGGTTCTCCATCTGCAGGGGGTGGGGTGCTGGTGTCGTGTTCCTGCGGCGGTGCCTCCTGTCCACTGGCGCCGGTGGAGTTGGAGGGCTGTTCATCGTCCAGGCTAGGGTCAGGGGCCCCTTGTTGTGCCACTGTGTCTCTCCTGGTGTTGACAAGGTCTTGCAGCACCCCTGCAATGGTGACCAGAGTGTTGTTAATGGACTTCAGGTCCTCCCTGATCCCCAGATAGTGTTCCTCCTGCAGCCGCTGGGTCTCCTGAAACTTGGCCAGTACCGTTGCCATCGTCTCCTGGGAATGATGGTAAGCTCCCAGGATGTTGCTGAGTGCCTCGTGGAGAGTGTGTTCCCTGGGCCTGTCCTCTCCCTGTCGCACAGCAGTCCTCCCAGCTTCCCTGTTTTCCTGAGCCTCTGTCCCCTGAACCGTGTGCCCACTGTCACTGCCCCCAGGTCCCTGATCGTACTGTGTTAGTGGGATTGCCTGGGTTCCCTGTAGTGGTGGACACATTGCTGATTGGCGTGTCCTGGGGACAGGGGTATGGGCCCGCTGGGTGGGTTTTGCAGTGTTGTTTCCTGAGGGGTGAGGCTCAGTGGTGGCTTGTGCCAGTGTCAGGGGAACCGACTGTCCCGAGGTCCCTGATGGGCCGGGCTGGTCATCTTGATCCAGTTGTGCAGAGCTGCTGTCATTACTTGGGGTCTCTTCTGTGGGGGGACTGGATATGTCTGGTACCTCCTGTCCGGTGACGTTGGGTAGGGGTCCTGCAGGGGTGTAAAGGCATGATTATTGCATCTGTGTGTGCCATCGTGTGCAATGGGTAAGTGACCCTGTACTCCAGTGCTTGCATTCTTGGCTTGGTCCTTGTGTGATATTTGGTTTGGGGTCTGTGTGGGTATCTGTAGTGGACATGCTTTGGTGATTGGTGTCCATGCTTTGGTGTTGAATGGAGGGCTTGGTATTGGGATGGGTGGGTTGTGATAGTGGGGCATATGTGAGGTGTTGGAGTGATGGGGCCGAGGGTGAGGGTGTGGGTATGTGATGGCATGCAGGTGGGGTGGAGGATATGATATTTAAGATATGACTTACCAGAGTCCAGTCCTCCTGCTACTCCTGCGAGGCCCTCAGGATGCAGTATTGCCAAGACTTGCTCCTCACATGTTGTTAGTTGTGGGGGAGGAGGTGGGGGTCCACCGCCAGTCCTCTGTACAGCAATCTGGTGTCTGGAGACCACGGAATGCACCTTCCCCCGTAGGTCGTTCCACCTCTTTCTGATGGCATCCCTAGTTCTTGGATGCTGTCCCACTGCATTGACCCTGTCGACGATTCTCTGCCATAACTCCATCTTCCTTGGAATGGAAGTGTGCTGCACCTGTGATCCGAATAGCTGTGGCTCTACCTGGACGATTTCCTCCACCATGACCCTGAGCTCCTTCTCAGAGAACCAGGTGTGTCGTTGAGGTGCCATGATGTGGTGTGGGTGATGTGTGAGGTGATGTGTGTTGTGATGTGTGAGGGGATGTGTTGATGTGTGTTGTTTGAGCTGCGTGGATGTTGTGTAAGTGATGGTGTTGTGTGTCTGTGGATGCTGGTGTTGTTTAAGGTAGTGTCTCTCTCTGGCGTGGTTTCAGAATTCTGGTAGTAAGGGTTTGTGGGTGATGTGGGTATGTGCTTTATAATGGATTGGGTGTGGGTATGGTGTATCAGGTGTGTGTATATCGATTTGTCCAATGTGGTGTGTTTTGTAAAGGTGTGTGTATTTTGAGCCCGGCGGTGTGTACCGCCAATGGAATCCCGTGGTTGAAAGACTGCTGCGTTGATTCATGGGTTGTGATAGTGTGGGCGTATTCCTGTTGGCGTGACGGTGTTGGTTTTGTTATCGCTAGTTTATCACTGACCTTTGGTGTGGCAGACTTGTGTGGGTGTCTGTATTATGGCGGATTCCGAGCTGTGGGTTGTAATACCTGTAGCGGAATTTCACGGCCGCAGCGGTATGTTGGCAGTCTTCTGCACGGCCGTAAGCGGCTTTTACTGCCAGGGTTGTAATGACTGCCAATATTACTGATTGTTGTGTCTATTTGCTTTTGTCCCTAGGTACCAACCGCTCATTTTGATGGAGCCATATTTAGATGTTTTCCAAACTTGTGTTGACTAAATTGTTTTGCATGAAGTCCAAACATGCTATTCTAATCTGAGGTTAGATAGGGCACTCACTGATGATGCTCTCCAAATGTAATAACAGTTGATATCTTTTTTTTGCTGAAATCTAAATGTATGCCATTTCGTTTGCGCAGTTATTCTTGCTATTGATTTGTACTGTAACTTTAGAATGTGTAGTGATACAAGCTTTGAGTAAATTGTGATTCTTACGGAAGTTTGGGCAGCCAGTGTTGTTTCTGTATGCTTACCATTTGATTTTGAGACCACGTTACGTGGTATTAGCATTGTTAATATAGGGAAATAAACATTCTAACTTTTACATAAAGGTGTGGTTATTCATGACTGAAAGGTCATGGTGTGTGGAAATTTCTGACATCTATTGATTATTGATGTTATTGATTGTTACTGTCATTGATTTGTATTGGTATGGGATCTCATGGTGGGAACTAAGGGCAGTCCAAAGGTCCATCGACCTCCAAACATGTCCCCTTATATATTAACCAAATAAGGTCCGACACGCTAACAGAGATGGTAGCAGAGTTTGATGGTTAGTCTCCTTAAGAGCCCATCATAAAGGCCCGGTACATGGTTAGTCTCCTCAAGAACCCATCATAAAGCCTGGGTACATGGTTAGTCCTCCTAAGAGCCCATTAGCAGAGTATTAGGCCCCAGAGACAGGAATAGTAGGTTTTCACCGATATGGTAGTGGAATAGGAGTTAGTCTCCTACAAAGAGCAAAGTAATTCACAGAGAAATTAGCGAAAGTTTGGATTTTTCAGAATTGATGAGACAAAGTGAATAGAAAATGTTCCCATAAGTACTTAAAATGACTTTCCCAGCACATTGGAGCTTGCCAATGATTGTTTGAGTATTTCCCAGCATTCTAGTGACAGTGTGAATGAAGTAGGTATTCTGCTTGCACAGCTTATGGAAATCCCAGGTGAATTGTTATGTTTGTGAGGGTTTAGGGAGTTTGCATACTCCAAATGAAATTGTAGAAGGAGTGTGCATACTCCAAAGTGTAAGAGTAGGGAAGGCGTCAAACTTCATGCGTGCAGCACTTTGTGCTCAGAAATTGTCCACGTGGTTGTTGGTATAGAGACCCTGCGTGGTCTAAGACTCTGGACTATATTGAAAAGTGTATGACACACTTGATTTTTGTTGTAATTTGTCTGGTTTAATCAGTCGATCTGGCGTGGTCGACAAGTCAGAGTGCAAGTTAAAGCGAGTGAAAGGAATATTCGACTGAGATCTGGCGAGTCCTGTGTGCACCCGGACAGACCCACTGCTCATTTGAGAGTGAAATTTGCATGTCAAATTTTGCTTGCAAATAAGAGAAACTGAGAAAGAAGGAGTAGCTGCTAGAACAAAACGCTATCAGTGAATAATCCGTAAGGTTTCTGAAGCAATTGTGTTTTTCTACCTGTAGCAAACGGACAAATTGTGTTTTGATTTTGTTTATTGCTCACAATAATTTTGCATTCGTTTCATTTGAATCTGAGTTTAGGAGGACAAGCAGCAAGACTTTGTCAGCCGTAGTATGTGTGAGTATGACGTCATTGGAGCCACACTGGGATAGGTTGGTTAGTGAGAAATGTTGCGCACGGATTGGCAGACAACCGTGAAGCGCAATTGGTTGAGAAGGTTGGTGAAGAGGATTCTGGGATTGAAAGTCACTTCCTGATTTGATTTAGAACATTAAGGTCACAAAAATTAAATTTTTCAAAGCTCTAAAGACTGACTTAAGGGGAGATAAGTACATTACGAGTATAGGGAATATTGCACTGCCAGAGGGTACACAAGCTTACATTGCGATCAAAGAAAAGGGTGCTGCACCATGTCTTTGGTTGAAACAATGGTGCAAATTGACAGAGAAAGATGGGAGTTTAGCGTTTCCTGCCCACAGAACATTTAATTTGAGGAGCTTAGAGAATCTGAGGAGGGCGCTGTATGATCTCAAACCCCCTCCGAAACCAGCACAGTTCGAGGCATTAGCAATCTGGGAATTAGTAGCCAGACAACAACAGCAACAGAAATTTGAGAGGAGAATAAGAAAGGCAGAAATAACACTAGCAGAGGCTAGATTGGACAGTGATCTGAAATTTTGAAGAGCCGGGACTTCACAGGGAATTAAGATGTTCCCTGCAATTACACAGGACAGCGAGAGAAAAAAGGAAAGCTACCAGGAAGACAAACAGAAGCCCTTCTGAGAGTAGGAAGAGGAGACCAAAGGAGTCTAGGAGATCTTTCACACTTGAGGAAGAGTTAGATGACGAGGAGTGCATTTTACAGTTGTTGAGAAATCATCCCCCACCATGTGCAGCACAAGAGAGTGATCCGAACCCTCGTGTAAACCCTTCATCATAGACACAGGCTAACATGACAACAAGTCCAGTACAGATTGACCCTAGCATGACACAGATCCCAATGCAAAGCAGTCTTAATTCACCTACTGCACCGGTAGAACAAAATCAGATGCCACAGTTGAATGTCCAGAGAATTTACCCTGATATGCCTATTGTAGAAACTGCCACAAACCTAATAGTGCCAACAGGACAGGTTTTCCCGAAACCAACACTGGTTCAGACAGAGCCAACTCCACTTTTACTGCCCCAAGTGCAGCCACAAGCAATGCCAAAGTACACTCCGATGACAGGGACTCAGACAGCTATGTCTGTATTGATGAGCCAAAATACGGGAATCTCTCACCCACAGAACCTGAATGTCAGACCAAGCCCAGACGCTGTATCTGTACCTGTCACCATTGGCCCAATCGTACCTTTATTTGCACGGGAGAAATAATAGTGCAAGTGGACAGGGAGTCCTGAGTCAGAATTCAATAAGGGGAGGACTCGGTAAGAATACTAGAATAGCCTCTCCTGTAAGAGTAACCTTTGACAGAACAGATCATTGCTAGACCTTAGTCTGTTCAGAGACCGGATACTGTAATAGGGTCAAATATTAGTCATAGCCTGAAATTACTGACACCGCAGTCTCCAAGTGCAGCTATATAACCTTTGCCAAATAGCCAGACTAACAATATTTGGCTGCAACGTTTGACTGCCCAACAATGGACTGAATGGTTAGAGAAGCTGAATAGCCCACACAGTGTTCCTAGGGGAGAGGAGTACCTAAACTATATGAGGCTGGGAATGGAAGCAGGTGAGCTAATTGAAGGAACTATGGGTGTGACGGACTTGAATCCTACAATGAAGCAGAATTGAGGTATCTGTGCCGGAAAATCATAAGGGAAGTGAGCAAGGTGCATCAGAAGTTAGAAGATTTGGCAGAGAAGTACAGAATAGAAATAAAGAAAACAAAGCACTTGAAGAGGAGTTACAGGTTAGATTTTGACACTAAAGATTTTGAGCACATGAGATCTGCAGGAATGAAGGCACACCTTAGGGAGTTACTCCAATGTGTCCAGACATGGGGAGCATCAGACAAATGGGAAGGCAGATGGGTAAAGAAGAGAAATAAAAGGGATTTTGTGGATCTTACTGCAATTGTACAGCAGAGTAAGGATCAGGTGAAAACGTTTACCAATGAGAGAGATTCCAATAGGGAATTTTGTTCATGTACCTTGGAGCAGAAGTGACATTCTGTCCTTTACAAATGATTATCCCAAGTTGAGAGAGAAACCAGTAGAATGGTACCAGCAGACAGACAGGTTCGTGAAACTTGCAAAATGCCTGTGGGAAGACTTGAACACTCTGTTAGGGATAGTAGTTCCAGCTGATTTGTGGATGAAGTGCAAGAGGAGCATAGATTGGCCAACAAGAGAACCAGAAAGAGATCCAACTACAGGTGCACCTTCTCCTGAGGTAATGAAATATTATTACAAAGTGATTGAATTTTTGAACATGAGAATTTTACCCAAAAACATTGACTGGCAGAGAATCGACAGGACAGCTCAGGAAGCAAAAGAGTCAATACATGCATATTACAAACGATTGTTGCAGGTATTGAAGCATTACAGTGGTACAGAGACAATCAAGATGAAAGACATGGTTCATTTTGTGTTTACATTTGTGGAAGGACTGAGACCTGAAATTAGCCAGGGGATTAAAAATAATTTGATTTGCTGTTAAGCAAAGCCGATTTATGAGGGATCACAGTATGCAATGTACTGTACTGATGAGACTGAGTTGAAGTAGAGAAAGCTGAAAGAAAATGTGATGGTGATGCAGATCAAAGCGGCACAAAGAGGAATGCAGGGACATTTTCTGCAGCAGCAGTAACAGCAGCAGTAGGGAAATGTGGTATATGAAAATCAGATGGGAGGTAGAGGCCACAGAGGAATTGGAGAAAGAAACAAAAGTCCCAATGTGGGTACTGTAGTGGTTCAGAATGATGTGCAGGGAATGAAGAAATTGTTGCCTTGTCATGCGGGCGGAGCAGGACATTGGAAGCGTGAGTGTCTGATGATGGTACAGGAATGTGTTGTTCAGCAAACAAGTGATATCAATTTGCTCCAAAATATGAGATGACCCAGAAAGAGAGGTCATAATCCAAATTCCCATAATAATATGGATCAGATGCAAAATGTCCAACCCATACAGCAGGTGCAAATGCCACATGTGCAGATGGCACTGTTGCAGCCAATGCAACAGCAGTTTCAAATGGTACCTAGACAGCAAATCCAAATTCCTCAAGCCCCAATGGAACAGCATCAGATGATGTTTCCTCAATAGGTCACAGGTCAGAAGTTTAACCAGAGTAATAACACGGTACACCAATTCCCATTACACAGTGAGAATGGAATAGACAATGACTGGGTGAGCAAGAGTTTGGATGAAGTGGAATGTGTGCTTGCAGCTTCCTTAGAAGTAGAGCAGAAGGGTCCATATGTGAAAGGAAAAGTAATGAGACATAAAGGGGGTTATTCTAACTTTGGAGGAGGTGTTAATCCGTCCCAAAAGTGACGGAAAAGTGACGGATTTACCACCAGCCGTATTACGAGTCCATTATATCCTATGGAACTCGTAATACGGCTGGTGGTATATCCGTCACTTTACCGTCACTTTTGGGACGGATTAACACTCCTCCAAAGTTAGAATAACCCCCAAAGTTTTATTCTTGGTTGATACAGGAGCTACACGCTCTACAGTGAGAACTGCAGAAATTCCAAGCCTGCTACTTTCATGAAAGACAGTCCAAATTGTAGGGGTAGTAAATCAGTACTGACCAATCCAATTACAGAACAAGTTAAGGCAAAAATTGGCAACTTTAAAGGATTGCACAAATTCGTAGTCTATGATTCAAGTCCAGTATCCCTAATGAGAAGAGACTTGCTGTGTAAAACCAGATGCTCGATACTTGCTCAAATGATGGAATTGAGATACAGATGAACAGTGATGATGAGGGTGACCCAGCTCCAGAGACAGAGTGTGAGACCATAAATGAGGAGTACCCCAGATTAGTTGCTTTCCAGTGTTTACAATAAAGGATTTTCCTCATGACTTACAGGGAACAGTTAAAAAGAGAGTGTGGGATCTGACAGGGAAAGAGATTGGCCGGATAAAAGGAGTTGAGCCAGTTAAAGTTCTGATAAAGCCGAATACAATTTTTCCCCAGGTTCCCCAGTACCAAATGCCACTGGATATCAATGAGAAGGATGCTCTCATAATTGCAGAGTTTGTAAACTAAGGGGTGTTGAAAGAAGTGTTCAGCAGCCCATGTAATTCACTGATAATGAGACTGAAAAAGCCCTGTGGGAAAGGTCGGATTGCCCCGGATCTGAGGAAAATAAATTACATTATGATCAAGTGTTGTCCCATGGTACCAAATTCAGCCGTGATTTTGTTTCAGATTCCAAGTGATGATCAATGGTTTACCTCCCTAGACTTGTCACCAGCCTTTTTTTCTGTGCCTGTTCATGTGGATAGTCAATTTCTCTTTTGTTTCACATATTTAGACCGATTTTACTGTTGGTGTAGAATTCCTCAAGAGTTTTCAGAGTCACCTTCTATATTCAATCACATCTTGAAAAAGAACCTGGAGTCGTTGGAAATTACTTTCCAATTGACATTGGTACAGTAGATTGATGATTTGTAGATTGCATCCAAAATGAAGGAAGAGTGCAGTCGGTGCTAATGTGGTGGTAGTACCGCCAACAGGCTGGTGGTACCTACCGGCACGTTATGACACTGGCTGAAGCCAACCCGCCAATGTACCAGTCCGACCGTCATGGGGGTAGCAGCCACCGGGCTGGAGATAAGAATCTCCAGGCCAGTGGCTGCCATTTTACTGCTTCAGACATTTTAGACCTGCCTACCGCCATGGTTTCTGTGGCTTTCATAATGCCATGAAAACTATGGTGGTAGGCCCTATCAGTGACAGGGAATTTGTTCCCTGTCACTGATAGGAGGTCCCTTCCCCCCCAAACACTCCCCAGATTCCCCCTATCTCCCTCCATCCACATTCCCCCATCCAATCCCCCAACCCCCTACACACGCAGACACACACCACGCAGACACACACTCACTCACACAGGCATACATGCCTTCATACATGCATCCATTCATTCAAGCACACATCCGTACCACATTTACAATGACAGGCAGACACGCATTCACATTTCCATTCATACATGCATTGTCATACAAGCATACACACACGCAAACAACACTACACATACATTTGCATTCACGCACACTCTCACACATCCATGCACACATCCCCACACACACACACAACACCGTCACACCCCTTCCCTGTCAGAAGCCCAACTTGCCTGCATCCAGGGGGTCTTCCGTCAGGGAACGGGACGGGGCACTGCTACCACCAGCAGCGCCCACCAGCATGTGTCATGATATGGCTGGCGGCAGTCTATTGGAGTGGCGCTGCTGGTGGTAGCAGTGCCACCTTACCACCATCTGCCAGTATGGCCACAGCCAGATTTCCGCCCTTCTTGTGGTGGAAATCCGGCTGTGGTCATAATTTGGGGAACGGATGGTAGCCACGGCAACGGTCTTTTGGCGGCCATCGCCACAGTGGAAGGTGGCTTTTACCGCCAATGTTAAAATGAAGGCCTAAGTGATTCTATGTCAGGACCGGAGGAGAGGATAATGCTTAACTTTCACAATTTTATTAAATAGCAGTGGATTTACAGAATACTTAACAACAAAAACTACTGAGTTCATGAAGCCTTGGGATCAGGAAGGAAAAGAAAGAACATCCAATGGCAAGAAGCGGAATGGAAAACAACCAATCAGCTGGCATATGTTCATAATATAGTTCATCGTTATTGTCTCCACCTCCTCTTTCTTTGCTGCTGGCAGCCCAGATAAGTATCACAGTCTTACATTCCTTACATTTCTTGTGGTTTAACCTGTTTGCTTTTAGCTTGTTTCTATATTTATTGTATTGTTTGATTACATTTTTTACTGCACATAGTGAATTTGTTTATATTTACCGGAGGAACAGTTTTAATGGTGGGGCTCCCGCAGCTTTGCTGTTTTGACATTAGGTGGTGTCTGTCTGATGGTGTCTGTCTGATGCGCTTGCATTGACAAGGTTCTCAGCTTTGAACTCTCACTCACTCAGAGGGAAGCTGCACGCCTCTATACGGACCCTAATTTTCACCTGGAGAAGAATGCCCTGGGGTCTGTAAAGCCAGACTGGGCTGAATATTTGATTAAACCTTGACGTCCTGTTTACACTTGGTCTGTATATTGAATATATATATTTGTATGCATATTCTTTGTCCCTATTTGGGGTCAGTAATATTATTTTAAATTGTTTTCCTAACTTTTGGGACACATTCCCAGTCATATCTACCCCAGTAAAAAAATGGCACCAGGGGTGTAGTCCCAGGGTTAAGAACCCTACCCATTTGAACATTTGTTCTCATATGTTAGGCTGACACCCAGCCCCTCTAAATTATGGGGTATTTCTTCCATCAGATTTTCAAGGCACCACTCATCCATTTAGGGTTTATTTTTGTAAGACTACCCTTCATAATTCTATTGGGCCTTTTAGTTGCACTATTTCATTTTTTCCTGATGGAATTAAATGAGGAAGAAGAGTTTTTTGACGCAGTAGATGCATGTATTTACCTTGCAGTTTCTGAATCCATTGGCCATCTGGGAAAAAGGCTATCTCATCAAATAACAAGTGAGTGCACCCCACTTCCCCCAAATCCTGTGTTCCAAACTCCAACTGATGGAGATACCCGTGCAAAGGTTTGTCGTGATGCAGTAGTTGATCAAGATATTTTTGACCGTGTTCAACAGTCTTTTCCTTAAGATCCCTCTGGTCTGTTATCAGTTTCTTCCTCCTCTTTCAATAACGATCAGTATTCTGATTCTTATATTGATCCTGACAATGAGCCTGGCCCTTCTAGACTTTAGCTTCCTCCCAGTTACCCTCAGACACTGTACCCGAACCTTCTGACATGCTAAATCCTGCTGATATTCTTCATCCTTAGTCTTTCAAGTGGGCTCTGTTAGATAATTTAGCCAGCTATGTGGCGGGTTGCATCCAGAAACTGATGGAAAAGGAGTCACGTAATTGCCTTAGAGCCGAGTGTCCCTGGCTTTTTTTGTCAGGCAAAGTTGCCCTAACCTCTGAGTTAGACCCCAGGATGTCCACTTTTTTGCAAAAATTAATTTAATTCCCTAAAAAGGGTATTGATAGGTCCTGGCAGACATGCCAGGACAAGCTGCTGGAAGTTCTTGGTCCCCTAACAAAAGATTTAGACACGGCGGAGGATGCAAAAGCTACAGGATCTGTAATCTCTCCAGGGGTGCTGGCAGGTTTGGCACAACACACTGTTATATTTTTAGGAAATGCAAGTAGAGCTCTTTCAACTGAGCGACGCCGTTTCCTCTTACTTAAAGTGGATCCTAAACTTGGCAGATTCTGAAGCAGAGCCATTTGCACAAGGGGACTGTTCGGAGAACCTTATATTAAGGAATTGGAAAAGTCTGTAAGCACCTTCATGTCTTTAGAGAAGACTCAGTACTCAGTCATTGATTAAAAAAGGCACTATTTGTCTAGTTCAGACTCATCCTTGCAGTGTCGTCAGCAATCTTTTCTTAGTCAACAAGGACAATGGGGGTCAATGACCAGTCATAAACCTTCGCAACTTCAACCTTTGGTTCATCTATCAACATTTCATAATGGATGGGATTCACCTGCTATGTGATGTTTTGTGTCCACTAGACTGGCTAGTGCGTCTAGACTAAAATGATGCTTACTTGACTATTCCAATTTTTCCACCTCAAAGATGCTTTCTCCAATTCATTTGGCATGAGCAAACCTTTCAATTAGCCACCCTTCCTTTTGGTCTATTCTTAGCACTGTGCCCTTTCACCAAGGTTCTCAAACCAGTCGTGGAGCACCCCTGGGCACATGGAATGCGCCTAATTAAATACCTGGACGACATTCTTCTTTTACCTCAGTGTCCTCAAAAGTTGTCACTTCAATTACTGGTTACTGTCAACCTTCTCCAAGAGCTTGGCTTCATCATAAACAAATCCAAACCACTGCAGTTCCTTCTCAAAATGCAGTTGTTCTAGGTCTCATAAAAGATTCAGTTTCAGACACTCTAAGTCTTCCATCACGCAAAATGTCAAAGGTTCGTCACAAGTTGAGACACAACCTGACCAAGCAGCAAGTTTCACCCCAGAAGATTACCTGTTTGGTAGAACTCTTTGCTTCCTCCATCCAGAAGATACTTCCTGGCCCTCTCCATTATCGAACGCTGCAACGTTTAATAGCTGCTCACCGACCCAAGGGTCTGTCATACTCACATATGATCTCCCTATCAGAAAAAGCTCAAAAGGAGATCCATTGGTGGCTCTCCCATATGGATACCTGAAATAGCAGAGCAATCCTTGGCTCAGCCCCAGACCTTACCATTGAGTCCGACGTCAGCAGATGAGGTTGGGGCACATGGTGTGGACATTTTTCCACCAGAGGTGTATGGTCTCCAGACGAACAAAAGTTACATGTAAATTGTCTAGAACTTTTAGGTGGTTCCTTTGCAGTTAAATGCTGGACCAAGGACTCAATTTCAGATGTGTATCCTTCTGAAAATGGACAATGTTTTAGCAGTCCATAATATCAACCACTGGAGGGGGGGATAACGTCCCAAGACCCTTTTTGATCTCATAACCAGTTTTTGGCAATATTGTGCAGACCGATAAATTTCTGTGATAGCAGAGTACCTTCCTGGTCAGAACATTCAGGTGGCGAATCTCCAATCCAGACATTTCCAAGATTCCCGTCTCTGGAAGCTCTATCTGGAATATTTTCCAATCTCCAGGACCGTTGGGGTCCTTTTTCTTTAGATCTTTTTGCTTCCGGATTAGACCATCAACTTCCCAGGTTCTTCATCTGGAGGTGCAATCTGCTTGTGGCTGCGACAGATGCTTTTCTCCAGGACTGGAGTCAGGATAGCAGTTATGCTTCTCCTCCTTTTGCGATGATCACTCAAACCTCCGCTCACGTACGTCTTCGGCAGGCCAGGATAGTCCTGATTATGCCAATTTGGAAGTCCCAAGTTTGGTTTCCAGTTCTTCAGGAACTTTCTTGGGATTCTCCAATCCGACTCCCCTTTTTTCCATTGATTCTCCTCAATCCTGACCATATGCCTCACCAAGAGAAATTAGACTATCTCTTCCTCCTGAAGTGGGCTACTCAACCCCTTGGAATATTAATCATGTTGTAAATGTATTCTTGTCCTGGCAACATAACCAATATTTGTCCAGAAAAGAGCTAGCAGCCAAATTAGCTATGCTGCTCTGTCTTGTGTCCTGCAGAAGAGATTAAGATTGCCATGCCTTGGATATCTCTAGTCGAACTTTTTCTCCATCAAGAGTTTCATTCACGGTAAGTAGGAGAACAAAATATAACACCAGAGTGATTTCTTACCCTGCTTTCCCAGATTTCCCTAAGCTTTGCGTGGTACAATGCTTTGAAGCATGTGAAGAGATGTTGTTCGAATTTCGACCTCCTGGGGAATGTTAGCTTCCCATTGCAATTAGAAAAGCACATAAAGCAGTTTCTTCCCCCATCATTGCACTCTGGGTATGTTGGGTAATGCAAGAGGCTGGAACTGATCTGTCCTTTTTTGGAGCACATTCCACTCGTGGAGCCATGGCCTTCGAGGCATTCATTTTAGGTGCCCGCTTGAAGGAACTAGCATAATCCTCGCCTCCGGTCCTGATGGAAAGTTTCAATCTATTAAGGACACAGAGGCGAGGATTATCTAGCCCAATCATGTCTATAATCCCTCCTTCTTACTAGTAAGTAACAAGATTCTGTTCATTTGATTTGTTTTCAAGAACAATGTAACATGTATCTGATTCAATTGTTAGAGCTCTGATTTTCCTTGCAGGCCTCATTTTCAGTAACTTTTAAGTTTTTCTCGAATATTCAATTATCACTTCTTCTTAGGATATGAGACAGTTAAACAAAATGTTTAAGAACATGTCACGGCGTGCCTCGCACTACGAAAGAGGAGGTGGAGAAAATAACAACGCACTATATTGTTGACACATTGGAGCTGATTTGGTTGTTTTCCATTCCGCTTCACGCCATTGAATATTCTTTCTTTTCCTTCCTGGTCCCAATGCTGCATGGACTCAGTAGTTTTTGTTGTTAAATGTTCTCTAAATCCGCTGCTATTTATTAAAGTGGTGAAAGTTAAGCACATCCTTGCATCTGTGTCCTTGATAGAATTGAAACTTTTTGATACAATAGCTAGGACATTTTTTATCATACACATAGGACCTGTACAACGCCCAGGTCAGGACTGAGCTGCACTGCAAAAACTGCCATTAGTGTTGTTGAGATGAGACAATCCCCTGCACAGCTTGACAAACTGGGCACTCCTGACCAAAGTCCCATGTACAGCAAGTCTTTTGAGATGTTTGCGGCTAACCAGACAATCATGAGTGTTCAATAAAGACCTTCAGTGAACTGTCTTGGGGCCCAAAGTCAGATTCTGCAGTCCACACTGGCACCCAAAATATACCCATTCTTTTTGAGAGTGATTACTGTCATCTCAATGGGTTAGTGCGGAATTAGGTGGGGGTGGAATCAGCATTTGATTTTAATGGAAAGACCAAGCCTCTTTACTTATTATCTTCAGTGGGAGAGATGCCTAGAGGCCTTTCCTGCTTCAAAGGTCTGCTAGTTCTTATAAACTGGATCCTTTGCACCTTACATTTGGGACATAGGGGGGAGTGCACATATGAGGTGGGTTGAGCATGGATTTTTTTTTGCTTTACTGATAGGAATCCATTTTTGAAGACCTGTGTGTGGACAGCTCAAAAATGGGCACTAGATGAGCGTAAACCACTGAAGGTGTGGGGTAGTAAAAGTTGAGGGTGAGACTTGATTAGTGTACCATCAGTTGTTGATACCGGCTAGGTGGGGGTTCGTAATATGGGAAATGTGTATTGAGTGTCTCTATAAGGGTGGCTGTATTAAACAAGGGGGAGTTCCTTTTACGGACTAGGTGGTCTCACACACATAATAGTGTCATGCTTCATCATTTGACCAACTAGCCCCACCCAGGTAAGATGGTACTACCTGGGCGGACTCAACTTCTTTGTTAAAGGAACAAGAAGGAGTGCTGAAATAAATCTTACTGGATAAATATCAGGGATGCAGATAGGGTTAGAATAGAATTACTATACGTGTCACCTATTTCAATTGATTAAATTTAATAGAGGTGCATGCAGGTAAGGATAAAAAATGGGGGAGAGACTCAATAGAGTATTATGTCTCTTAGAGTCTAAAAGATAATCATGACCAACATGTTTCTGCCCTCTCTATGTGCTGGAAGGTCAGGGGCATTCGTCAGGTCTAGGTTCCCCAAAGCACAGCTGCTAATGGGTGTGCTCGCTAAGTGAAATAAAGGAGGTCTGCGGGCCTACCTGAACAGTTGGTTCATTATTTGGGTAGGTCTGTGAGGAAGGTTGATAAACTAAAAGTTACAATCAAATAAAACATGGTGGCACACCACAGCACACACCACAGCAAACATGGTGGTGACACACAAGGTTATAGATAAAATCACTCGCAAACACATGCAGTGGTGACTTACCCTAGGGATAGAGGCAATTAGCCTCTGGTCTGTGTCATGCCGGGGGGGAGGGTTCCCTTGTAGTCACACTCTTGGGGGGAAAGGTTGGGGGGGAAATAAAGAAAGCAAGGAGAGTTAGATGAAGGGGGGAGGAAGACAAATCAGGAGAAGAAAGAAGAAAAAGAAACAAGAAGGGCTGGGACAAGCCCAGCAGTATCGAGTTAATGGTTCCATTAGTGGTGTTCAGTGGGGATTGCCACAGAACTGAGGATGGAGGGAGGGGTCAACCTCCTGCCAAAAGACAATGAAAATCCAAAATGCAGGCAATGCCTGAATAAAGACTTACCACTCCAAAGGGAATACCCTTTGGGAGTACCTACATGCCGGTGCCCAACCGCCCTGCTGTCGAGCTGAAGGTGGGCCCGGTATTTAAGGCAACTGGTGAAATGGGAAACGTAATGCATGCTGGGCCGGCGGTGTCCAGCGTACAGAAAACGTATGCAGCGCTCCCAGAAGTTCATCAGGGCTGGGTATGCCACCGTATCAGATAGACAGGAGTGCCACGCTCAAGGGATGCGCCGTATTCGAAAGGTGCGTATGAGGTAAAACCCGGAGGTGCCGGGATGACTGATGCGAGAGCCTGAATAAAGACTTACCACTCCAAAGGGAATACCCAGTGGGAGTACCTACATGCCAGTGCCCAACCGCCCTGCTGTCGAGCTGAAGGTGGGCCCGGTATTTAAGGCAACTGGTGAAAGGACACGGGGATGAGTGCCTGCTCAGATGTGATGGTGAGGAACAAATTAAATGGATCTTTGAAGTGAGTCAGGCCCCTGTAGACCATGGTGGACAAATGCTATTTTGAAATATAGAGGCAGGTCATGTTCCTTCACTGGTTTTCTATTCCCCAGATGTGTTCTGCAGACTTATGTGTGCAACAGCAATGTAGGAAAGACCTCCCTACTTTTGTGTCATGCTTTACCATTTTCGTCAGGGCTCTCCCAGATCCTCTACTCTTTCTTGTCAAATCGACAGATCAAAATGCTAGAGTTGGGCAGCTCTGTGAAAGACACCCACTCCTGTGAAAAAGGCATTTTTGCCTACCCGCTATGGATAAATACTGGGTAGACTACTGAGATTGTTGCTCCTGGACACTCATTATCGAAAAGGCAGGCCCACACCAGTGTCCTTGAATAATATTTAATCTCTGGGGCAGGAGCATAGAACTGCACACACTCTTGCCAATCCAAAGACAGACTTTGAGAAAACTGAAAACTGCTAGAAGTAATGCTGTGAGGGTGTGTTAGGGGTGTCAGACCCCCCTAATAAATGTTTTCTGTAGTAAATAGTTGGGTACAGGTGCTTTAAGTCAGGTATGGTGTGGTGTTTGACAAATTTCATATGGGATTCTTACATGTACATGCAGACAAAATCACACACACAAACATATTCTTGTCTTTGCTTTAAAGCTCTTAAAAAAAGCTTATATTACAAAATATTGAGTTTTAAGTACCCCTCACAATACACACGCCACTCCCTTCCTACTGCTCCATCCTCCTGCCTTGTTTCTCATGTAATGTATTTTAACTAGCATGATTGCTGGGAAATCTGAAGCTCACACTTACAGACCAAATTATGCCACTGTGATCTCTGTCCTTCGGCAACTTGAACAAACTGCCAGGAGATGCCAAGCAGTATCTCTGTTTTGAAAACTAAGCTGTTTAGTTATTTGAGATTGACGGTGGCAACAACCTTGAAGTCTGTGGGAGGATCAGTACTACAAGAATATATGTTGAGCTCACCGGTCCTCGAAGCCCAGTGTATGTTGTTCATCAGCTGGGCAAGGGCTTACTGACCCCTCTCTCCGGCCTGGAATTATCAATTGAATTGCCAGTGTGACTGAAGTTCTTCAGCCCCCACCGTGCCCAAATATGACTGCTGAACTGTCTGGTGATGGTTTTCTCTTATGTAGTCAGGACTGTGATGATGTAACAAGTGATGTCTTCCCACCAAGAGCCTCAGTGGCCATTACAAGCAGCCCAGTGTTTCCAGATCCACATTTTCAGGTCCGGAGACATTGAACCAGGCTTCAACAGCTTAGGATGTGCACCTGGTGAAACCACCACAGGGGCAGGAGCACAGCCTTCCATTTGCATGCCCAAACCGTGCCGAACTACAAGGGATGCAGCGCATACAACACTTCTCCTGATTTAATCCCCTATATCTTTAACCTGCACTAAGTAGGTGGAAGATGTGAGAAGACTTGGCCCTTGTATCAGGAACAAATACCACAATGAATTAGACCATGAATTCCAGGGGCTTGTCTGATTATTAACTATTCTGGGGCTAAATCTGTAACTGCTGGATTTTGCTGCTGGGCAGCAGCCAGAATCAGAGATTCTTCCTTCCCATGGTACCTCAACAGCAAAATCCAGAAACACATAATGATGATCACAGTTTTATGAAGACTGCTGGACAAGACTTAGGACCTTGTTTAGACCTTGGCAGTTGCACCACCATGCAGTGTCGGCCACAAGCGGATTGACTGGTGAAGGATATGTGACGAAGGGAGATGGCGGCAGGATCCAATGGGCTTCGTACAATGGTAGGGGCTATGTAAGAGAGGTAAGTAACACATACACTCAACGTTAGCCATATGTGTCCCCCTGCACTACAAACTACACAACACACTACATGCACACAATAACCCATTGCCATTCTGACACAACACAACCCATACATGCTGAAAACACTCATTGACATACAGCCAAGACACAACATACACTCACCATTTACACTGCACACAAGACAACCACAAAAACCGACACAAGTACACACTCTGCTACACAAACTCACTCACACACATGCACAACTACACATATCACACAACAACCACACTCACATGAATGTGTCACAAGGCAACACAACATAGACAACAAGATCGGTCTCACATGCAAGTGACACACATACAGACACAACTACATCACCCACTCCACCTCCTTCCCCCTTACCCAGCCAATCGTATTGCATACACACATACATGCAACTCACAGCATAACATGACAGGCACAGGTCCCCTGACAATGTGCACACATCAACAGAGTTGACAGGTGTGAATGTACTGCCATGGCGGTGCAAGCATTCAATTGGCAATGAATACTGGCACCATTATGACAGCTGTGTATGTGAACGAGATATGTTGTGTACCAGTGTGTTCCAATCCATTTCTGACCTACTTGTGTCCCTGACATATGCATGTCACAGTACTTTTAAAGAATTACTGTGACATGTATATGCTTGCAGTGGTCCCTACATCCCGTACAGTGTCCACCCAATGTGCCCTGATAATGTGGTGTCCCTGCCTTCGGGTCTGGTGATGGGGGGGGTTGTGTTTTCTCTGTGGGATGGTGGCAGCAGTGATGGCAGGTGTTGTTCAGTCATGTCCAGTTGAAGACGGGGATGGAGTCAGGAGAAAAGGTGAGTTTTCATCCCTTTCCTTGACCCAATCTGTCAGTGGACGTGGGTAGAATTTCTTGGTGGAGATGGCAGTTCCAATGAGGTCTTTCGTCTGTGAGGCCACCAACCTTAAAATATGGTAGGTAGACCGTCACGCAAGCCAATGGTTTTCCAGTTGAAAAGTCGATGGAGGGACCGTTACCGACATGACGTAAAGCAGTCCCTTAACTTTCTACTTTTGTATTTGTGAGTAGCTAACTCGATCCTTTAACTAACTCTAATTTGCACAGATTCCATATCTAATGTTTCCCTAACATGATTGTTGTATCCTCGTTACTATTGATCCCTATGTTGTATGCGTTCAATTGACATTCTATGTTCTATGTGGAAGGCTAATCAGAGTCGGTTGGTTCTTAACACTGGATGGCCTCTTTCATGAATGTTCCAATAAAGATTCGCTGGACATCTATTACTGTGGTCTTGTGATGCTTACTACATGTTTGGCGACAATACAGAAAAGAACCTGTAGGAATCATCTATGTTTGCACTTTGCCGGATGTGCAAATCATAAAGTGGCCTTTGTTGGATCAAACTCTGTCGTACCACAGCTTATGTGCCCTGTTCCTGCATGTTCTTTATACAAGGATTAGAGGTATGCCTGTTGGCATATTGTGGTCATGCAGACGTATCGAAGTAGGCACTTTGTCAACTAACATGTTACTATAGCCATCACACAACTGGAACCATGCAGCCACTGGTTCCCAAACCAAAAGGTAGTGTCTTAAATCTGTATGCACCCAAAGGTATAACAAAAATGGTGAGTGCCCTTGAGTCCTCATGTAACATGATTTGATGGTATGCAGCAGATAAATCGATCACACGGAATACTGTGGCTCCTTTAGGGGCGACAAGTGCTTCAAAGATGTTGAGTGATGGTTGCCCGCCTACCACATGCAGTGATTGAGAGCTCCTACATCACTGCGCATGGTGCTTTTGGCTCCATTGTCTTTCAGGGCAATCACTACCTGAGCCAACCACTTCAAAGATTCTATCACTTCTTTTTCTCCCAACTGCAGCAATTTATTCAAATCCTCTTGTAAAGGATTAATCATTAAATTGGGCACTCCCCTTACTATGTGCTCAACTGGTTTAGCATTTTTTTGAATATGGCCTTATGCTCAAACCCTTTAAGGAGGGCAAATTGATCACTGAATACCTCCGAAAACACATTCACCAGTTCAGTGTTCTCTCCAATCATAGCCACCATCATAACCTGATTTGGAGCATTTGGGTTCAGTATAATCCCCAAACCCCTCTGGTGCCTCCAACCCAGTAGATTGTCTCCTCTCTTAGCAACATAAAATTTCCCTACCGTTTCTCTTCCTTTAAAGTTTATTGACATTATAGTGTATCCCACCAGGTCTATCTTTACACCCGTGTAGCCTTATGAACTGATATCTGGAGGGAGCAATGTAATGCCACATTGCCGAAAAATCCTTTCCCAAAGGTTATCCCCCACCATAGTTAATGGGGAACCTGAATCTGCCAGTTAGTGTCTTCCCTCCAATTTCTACTTCACACTCAGGCATGATCACACGATCAGTGTCAATCGAGTTATTCTCCTGTTTGGCTTCCTCACAGGAAGGTACAATTCTGATTTGTAGAAATGTCCTTTCTTTCCACAATTGTGACACACTACATTCTTGGCATTACACTTTCAAATGGCTTGAAATTTTGAGATTGTGCATAAGAGAAAACAATATCAAAGATTAAAAAAGGAAAAACAAACAAGCATCTTATACTACAAGGTCAAGGGAAGGACTATCGCACAACTATAATTTCAGAAACAAAAGAATGTGTAAGCATGAAAAACAATGCTGAAAGTGTTTTAGATGCAACTTTCTTTGTTTAGTGCTTAAAGTAGATGTCATTGTGGGTCACACGAGGGAGTTGCCAGAAAATGTAAATATCCCCCACTTATACCCAAATGCTCTAATGGCACCAGTCAAGCAAATCAAGGGAGCCTGAGCCTCCCTAAAAGAATTCCACTGTTTCGTCCTTTCAAGTATCTATCCATTCATCCTTTTATCTTTCCATTCACCTGCTGATATCCATTTCATCTTTGCACTCTGTCCTCCTTTCATTCCTCATTTAGTCTTTTTCGATCCAACCATATTTTCAGCCATCCATTTTCTCCCACCCTTTAACCCATCCAATCATTCACCAACACACGCTTCCTTTCACCCACCCACCATTTCAGCCAGCCTTTCACCTACCTAGGTATCCTTTTGCCCATCCGCACTGTAACCCATCAACAGTCACTCATCTTTTTAACCACTGATGCATCCCTTCAATCATCCACCCTTTTACCCATCCTTTCGCTCTTTGACACATTCTTTCACCCAAATTTTCTCCCACTCACTTATACTTTTATTCATCCTTCCTTTAACTTTCTATATGTGTTTTACATATCTAGCAACACATCTTTCTTTAGCGTTAATTATGAGCATTAGTCTGCCAAGCTGCAGACAGAAGATGCCCATACATAATACCCCCCTGCTGCAGCTGCTAAAGTGGGGGCTTCACGATGCCCTTGAGGTCACATATCTTTCTGTTTGTCTGTTAATGCCAATGAACACGTTATTGAATGTTTAATGTGTCCATAGAGAAGTGCACAACACTATTCTGGGGGAGAGGGAGATGTTAATATTATCTACTGCTAATAAGGCATATCTGCTACTGAAAAAAATGTGTGGGGGTGGTGCTTGTGTACCCCTGCTGGCCGAGTTTCTCGTCGTTGAAACGAGGAAAACACAATGCGCTCAGACACACAAAGGTGCAGAACTAAGCCACTCCGGAGTGAAACCGGATGCGAAGAATCTTGCGTTTCCTCGCGTATCATGCCTACATCGCTACGATGCAGAAAGTGGGAATTCGCTAAATCCTTCTTACTGGGGGTTTATAGGATTGGCCACTTGAAGAGCTGTGGGGGAGGAATTACATACAGAGTCAACCTTTGCCAATATAGCAGCATGGGCGGAACAACATTTGGCTCCCTCGCTACTTGGGGGTGGGGGGGAAGAAAGGAGGTTTATGGAGTGCTAAAACCGCACTTGCAGCCCAGGAGCCAGGTGACAGAGACTCTGCTTCCTTCATGATCCTAACGCAAACAGGTCCTTATTCCCCCCTTTGTAGATTGGTGCCGTGGCCCTGGACCCACCTTGCCTGTGCCAAAAGCCGGCCCTGATTACACAGATACTAGGAACAGATTTACTATTCCTTCACTCAATGCGGTGCAGCTAGGGGAACTTGCTGTGCTGTGTTGAACTGAAATGCTCCATTATTTACAAAGATATGGAACTCTGTGCTCTCTCCTTCCACTGGCCTATTGTGCTGCTTAACGCCATCACAGATATCCTGGCACTGTAGTGCAAGGTGCCTGCTTCATGAGCAGGATTGTTTTTATGTAGGAAGATGTACCTTCCTGCACAAAAACAATCCTGAGACATATTCTTCTTTCATGCACACATGGAAAGAGGAATTAACGAGAAATAATGATATTTCGACTCAATATGCCTCTGTCAGCTAGCAAACCCTTTTTGGCACAAGCCCAGGTTTACAAGTCTTTGTAAATCTGGGCATGGAGAACACCCATGCGCCACCATGTAAAATGCAAAGTGGCTTTGTGTGGCACAGTACATTTCTAAATGATCTTGTGTTGCAGCTGTGCACAAACACAAAACAACCCGACACAAAATCGTAGTTAATCCGACTCCTAGTGGTTTCTGCCAGTCATCCATTTTTAGACAATATAACATTATTGACTTTAGTATTATTTATTATTATTGATTGACATTATTACTTTTGTATAACTAGTCGGAGAGAACTGCAGATACAAAAATCTTACATGAACTAAGTTTAAGGAAGCATGGCCTTCTGAAGGGATTGTGTGCTGCATCATGTGTGATGCCCTTACCCAGAGTTTATGTCCAAGGCCCTGTAATGTTTTGCATGCACACTAAACATATATGGTCCATGATAAGTTCCTTCCTTGACATTTCCTCGGTTTATGTGGCATGGCTCTTTGTAGTGTGGTTGTTCATCCTTGTCCATGCAGATATGTCTTAGGTGGAAGTGTCACAGGGGAGTTGTCATGGGAATGACATCTGTAATGTTGGCAGATCGGTGGTTGGAGGAAGAGCCAGTCAGAGGTGAAGTAATGCACTCTGAATAGTAGTAATAAACTTACCTGTGAAGTTCTCCTCCTGTAGCATCCTCATTACACATTGCTGGTGATGATCGCAACTAGGTGGATTGCCCTTGTGTGCTGGTTCTTGACTGTATTGTGGATTTCTGCTGCATGGTGTGCGCTCGGCGAAACTGTCCTCTGCATGGAACCACTGATATTTTTTGATCTGTCTCAGTTTCCTGGTGTGTGAACACTGCAGCCCACATGACTACTGCAAGAGCAGTGATCGAAGTGAAAGGACGGCAGCATCCACGAGACAACAACTCTTGCAGCATTACTGAAGTCTACAGTGCAGTGCGTGCACGTGTTGGAATCTATTATCATTGTGCGCAGGTGATGACGCAGAAACGAAGGTTTTACATTTATTAGCGCATAAACGTAGTGCCGCAATAATCAAGTGTGACTTTAACCGAACTAATAAAGATTGTACGGGGACAAATGTGCCCTCAGAGTAGTTCGCCAACATTTATAAGCGTGCTTTATATAACGTGATGTATTAGAATTGTACTAATCTGACATAACCGTAAACGTGTGCCATGATTTACTTGTTTGAAATGTTTTAACTTAGCATAACTTTAGTGGAGGCTTCGGCCTAGTTGCCTTGTCTCACGGTTTAGATGCTCGTGTTTTTCTAATGTGCTAATAAAACATGTATTCTTGCTTGAAGCTGTACTTTTCCAGGGAGATCGGTTCACATGCTTATCTTTAAGGTTTCGTGCCAGCCTGGCATCTTCTTCTTTGCTCCAAGGGCAATCTGCAGGTGCAGACAATGGAAGCTCTGAAAGTGAGTTAATTGGTAAAATATGTTGCAACTTACGTTCCCGACTCCAAGGATAATGTATGCCTAGGTAGAAGCTTGTGAATTGTTGTTTTTGATTGGACAATTTGAAGCCAACCTATGAACCCTCCAATGGAAGACCCTACTGGATTTGAACTGTTGTTTATTTAAACCTGGTGCACAAGAAGAAAGCAGCCATTTTTAGCCATTAGCCATTACCCGCCATTTGCAGGACATTGCAGCCATTATGGCCCATCTTGCCGACCTCGTCATTTTGCCATCTTCTACGATGCCAATTGATGTTCGACGCCATTTTGAATGAGACTTTGATGCTTTCTCTAATCGAGAGAAAGAGACTTTAAGTAATTCTCGCCCTAGAGACTTTAACTTCGATTTGCCCCTTTGCATGAAGTAGTAGTTTTGTCCTTTTATCTTGCCGCTGTGAGGCAATTGCCCCGTCCACCCTGCCCCTTTGCCCCGTCCCATGCTGATCGGGAACCGGTACCTGTGAGACGAAGACTTCCTTGAATGCTGATTGAATTTGGTAAATATGAAAGGAAAATGTACAATTGCATTGTGTTTCTTTTTAGGTAACCAACTGCTGATTTTTGATAAGAGCCCTAGCTAGGAGTTTTCCAAATCAATGTTGCTAAATTGTTTTTGCATGAAGTCCCACATGCAAATGCTAATTTGAGGTTAGATGAGGATTCATTCGTTGCACAATGCAATTTGAGACCTTGTTATGCTGACTAATGTATGCAATTAGCCCATTACAGATTATAGTTTTAGTGGTTTGCGTTGCTATTATCGAATACATTGTTATTCAAATGCTGCATAGATTGCATCTTTTTCGCCGTTATGGACAGCTATTAATGTTCATTTACATATATCATTTGGTGTTGAGACACATTTACATCGTGCTAGCTTTGTTAATATAGGGAAATAAATTCATTAACTTTGAATGAACTGGTGTGGTTATTCATGGCCGAAAGGTCATGGTTCGCCGAAATGTTTTCTGGATTAATTGTGAAGTGTTATGTTGATCAGGGCATTGCTTATGTTCGTTATTGATTATTGATTTGATTAAATTGACTAGCAGCATTACTGAAGTCTACAGTGCAGTGCGTGCACGTGTTGGAATCTATTATCATTGTGCGCAGGTGATGACGCAGAAACGAAGGTTTTACATTTATTAGCGCATAAACGTAGTGCCGCAATAATCAAGTGTGACTTTAACCGAACTAATAAAGATTGTACGGGGACAAATGTGCCCTCAGAGTAGTTCGCCAACATTTATAAGCGTGCTTTATATAACGTGATGTATTAGAATTGTACTAATCTGACATAACCGTAAACCTGTGCCATGATTTACTTGTTTGAAATGTTTTAACTTAGCATAACTTTAGTGGAGGCTTCGGCCTAGTTGCCTTGTCTCACGGTTTAGATGCTCGTGTTTTTCTAATGTGCTAATAAAACGTGTATTCTTGCTTGAAGCTGTACTTTTCCAGTGAGATCGGTTCACATGCTTATCTTTAAGGTTTCGTGCCAGCCTGGCATCTTCTTCTTTGCTCCAAGGTCAATCTGCAGGTGCAGACAATGGAAGCTCTGAAAGTGAGTTAATTGGTTAAATATGTTGCAACTTACGTTCCCGACTCCAAGGATAATGTATGCCTAGGTAGAAGCTTGTGAATTGTTGTTTTTGATTGGACAATTTGAAGCCAACCTATGAACCCTCCAATGGAAGACCTTTCTGGATTAATTGTGAAGTGTTATGTTGATCAGGGCATTGCTTATGTTCGTTATTGATTATTGATTTGATTAAATTGACTAATCTCGGGTGAAGAGAGCCCCACTTGGTCAAAAGATTCATCGACCCAAGAGCGTCCAAATACAGGTAATTTATTAGGAAGGAACGCTCTATCAGTAGATGGTAGCAGAGGACGGTTTCGCCCTTTGGGACCCCACTCGAGAGGTAACGGTTTCGCCCTTTGGGACCCCACTCGAGAGGTAACGGTTTCGCCCTTTGGGACCCCACTCGAGAGGTAACGGTTGCGCTCTTTGAGACCCCACTCGAGAGGTATATGGTGTTGAATTAGATTTTTTCTTGGGTAAAACAGATTGAGAGAATGATGATGCCCTAAGTCCCCCGCGACTTTCCCGGGATCTCGGAGCTTGCGAATGGAGAGAATGGAGGTGTGAAATCGGCGTTGGCGGTACTAGTGAAAGTATGAGTGAAGTCAGGGTTTTGCGCTTGCACAGCTTATTGCCGCAGATTGTTTGAAAAGGTTGCGAGGATTTTAGAGAATAGCGGAGATGCGACTCCGAGTGTGAGAGTAGGGAAGTCGTCGAACTTCATGTGCATGTGGCGCTTTGTGCAGAAAAAGGTCCACGTGGTTGTTGTTGTTGAGACGGGCCCTGCGAGGTCAAGAGACTCCGGAGTATGTTGAAAAGTGTATGAGACACTAGTTTTATGTTGTGGTCTGGTCGGTTTAATAGGTTGACCGGGCGTGGTCAACGAGTCGGTACGTGTGTTAAGGGAGTGAAAGAAAACTTCGACTTCGGGCTTTGACAAATTCTAAGTGCACTAGAATAGATCATTGACAAGTTGAGAGCAGAATCTGCGGGTCAGATTTGCTTGCGAAAGTGGGGACCGAGAAAGATGGAATAACTGCCGAGGCTAGTGAAAAATCCCTAAGGTCCTGAAGCGATTGTGTTACCCTTCCTGTAGTAAACCGACAGATCTGTTTTATTATTATTTGGTTGCTCGCGATACATGCCAGAAGTTGTTACGAGAGGAGCTGAGTGAAGGAGGACTAGCCGCGAGGCTTTGTCAGCCGCAGTGTGTGTGAGTGTGACGTCACTAGGAGCCGCGCTGGGATAGGTTGGTTGCAGAGAAGGGTCGCGCACGGATTGGACGCAGTCCGTGGGGCTCGATTGGAAGGGGAAAGGCAAGCGAAGAGTATTCCGGGAATTAAAGTCACTTATTGATTACAAACTTTGTGAAATAAAAGACGAGAAAATGAAATTTTTTAAAGCATTAAAGAGTGCGATGAAGGGGGAGTCTTACATTAAAGCGAGCGTAGGAGAGGAGACGCCACCCGAAGATACACCAGCTTACATTGTAATGGAGGAAAAGGGGGTAGCTCCGTGCCTTTGGCTAAAGCAATGGCACAAGCTGACAGAGAGACATGGGAGCGTAGCGTTCCCGATCCATGGGACATTCAATATAAGGATCCTAGAGAATTTGAGATTTGCGATGTACGACATGAAGGTACCTCCAAGGCCAGCACAGTTTGAGGCTCTAGCGGTTTGGGAACTAATTTCTAGACAGCAACAGCAAAAGAAGTTCGAGGCCAGGATAAGAAAGGTAGAAAAGACACTAGCGGACGCTAGGTGGGATAATGCACAGAAGGTGTGGAGGTCAGATATATTGCAGGGGATAAAATTGTTTCCCGCAATTGCTAAGGAAGAAGAGGCGACAGGCAAGAAAGCCACCTGTAAGACAAACAGGAGGTGTTACGAGGAAAAGTTAAGGAGAGAAGACGAGTCAGAGGATGAGGAGTTCATCATGCAATTGCTGAACGACCGTCCACCACCTTATGTAGAGAGTGAACAAGGTCCAAGTACCAGTTCTGCCCCTCCGGCACCGGTACAGAATAATGAAACTCCGAATTCAGAAACGCCATCGGGATCTAAGGACCCGAGTTTACTGTTCACCCCGCAGATACCGCAGGTTAGGAGAATATATCCAGATGTGCCTATATTGAAAACAGCAGAAAATTATCAGCCGCAGGTCCCAAGGTACTACAGCAGTGACAACAGTACGGGAATGATTCTAGATCCAACCGTAATGGGAGTACAGAATGGTCGCAACCCAACATTGGCACAAGCTGAATCAACCCAGTTTTTGATGCCTCAAAAGCAGATGCAGGGGGGAACCGCACATGCTCAGATGACGGGGAGTCAGACGGGCATGCCGGCAAGGATGACCCATAGTGTGGGAATGAACATGCCTCAGAACCTGGGGAATGGACAGAACCCAGATGCGATATCCCTACCCATTACTGTAGGTCCACCGGTACCTTTGTACATTCAGCCTAACTCAGGTATGAGCGGTCAAGGATCAATGGTGCAGAATGGGACGGAAAGGAGGTGCATAGAAAACACTCCAGAGACAACTCCGATAGCGGCTCAGCCAACTGGATCTGGGTCCTTGATGGAGTTTAGTCCCATATGTGCTCAGTCAACAGTGGTGAGGTCGAGCCCCCCACTGATGATACCGCTATCATCGAACACTGAAAAGTTGCCGCAACCATCAATGGCAGTCGATGTGAATGCTACACTGATGGGGTTGAATGCGCAACAGCTGACACAGTGGTTCAGCAGTCTGAATTCCACACAAAGCTCAGCCACTGGGAAGGGAGAAGACTATCTGAATAGGGTCAGGTTGAACATGGAAGCAGAAGAATTGGTGGAAGGGACTATGGGTTTGAATAGGTTAGAGTCCTACTCGGAAGAAGAGCTGAGGTATCTATGTCCCAGGATTACGAGAGAAGTGAACAAGGTACATAGAAGGTTGCAAGAAATAGCTGACAAAAACGGGGTTGAGATAGACAAGACAAAACACTTGAGCAGGAGCTATAGATTGGATTTCGGGACCACAGACTTTGAACACATGAGGTCAGCAGGCATGAAAACGCACCTTAGAGAATTGCTGCAGAGTGCACAAGTGTGGGGGTGCTTAGACAAATGGGAAAGCAGATGGGCAAAGAAAAAGGAAAAGAGGAAAAACAGTGTCCCAGAGCACAACGAGAAAAGACCACAGAGTAGTGATGCAATAACCATGTTACCAATTAGGGAGACAGCAGGGGGAAAATTAATACATGTACCGTGGCACAGAAGCGACATTCAGTCTTTTACGGATGATTTTCCCAAACTGAGAGAGAAACCGATTGAATGGTATCAACAGACTGATAGGTTTGTGAAGCTTGCAAAATGTCTTTGGGAAGACCTGAACACCCTCTTTGAGATTGTGGTTCCGGCAGATTTGTGGGAAGACTGCAAAAGGGCTGTAGGTTGGCCGACAAGTGAACCAGAGAGAGACAGGGATACGGGTGCACCATCACCTATGGTAATGAGCTTGTACTATAAGGTTATTGAGCATTTGAAGACGAAGGTTGCCGCGAAAAATGTGGATTGGCAGAAGATTGATCGAACTGCCCAAGAGGCTAAAGAGTCGATTCATGGTTACTATGAGAGGTTGTTGAAGGCGTTCAAGAACTACAGTGGCACGGAAACAATAGAGGCGAGGGACATGCTTCATTTTGTGTTTAGATTCGTGGAAGGGCTGAGACCAGAGATAAGTCAGATGATAAAGACGCATTTGATTTGTTGGCAGTCGAAACCTATTGATGAGGTGTTGAATTATGCGAAATACTGTAGCGACGAAATTGAAGTGAAACAGAAAAGGTTGAAAGAGAAAGTGATGGTGATGCAACTTAAAGCAGCTCAGACAGGTCTGCAAGGGTTGCAAGGGTTCCAACAGCAGATACCGCAGCCGCAGGGAAATATGGTGTTTCAGCCACAGGCGAGAGGCAGAGGCAGAGGAGGCTTTGGGAGTAATGGTCCGGATTTGAACACTGTTGCGATTCCGAATGGTGTGCAGGCAATGAAAAGGGTGATGCCGTGTCACATGTGCGGAATCGTCGGACATTGGAAACGCGAGTGCCCGATGGTGGTGCAGGAAGGTGCAGGTGTTGGTCAGCAAAACAATGATGTCAATGCATTCCAGACAATGAGGGGACCGAAAATGAGAGGTCCAAACCCAAATTTTCAGACCATAAATCAGCTGCAGGGATTACAGCCCATGCAGCCGCAGCAGATGCAGATGCCCCGTATGCAGATGACGCAAATGCAGCCAATGCAACAGCAGTTTCCCATGGTACCTAATCAGCAAATGCAAATACCTTTGGCACCAGTGAGTCAGCAGCAAGTGATGGTTCCTCCACAGGTCTCGGGTCAGGTGATGAATACAAATGGCACCGTACAACAGTTCCCATTACACAGTGAGAATGGAATAAACAATGTATGGGAGAGTGAAAGTTCAGATGAGGAGGGAAATTGTGTGCTTGCAGCATCCTTGGAAGTTGATCAAAAGGGTCCATATGTGGAGGGAAGAGTTATGGGTCATCGTGTTTCATTCTTGGTTGACACAGGAGCCACACGTTCAACTGTTAGGAGCATTGAAGTGCCAAATTTGCCACTCTCAGGGAGAACAGTTCAAGTAGTGGGAGTAGCAAACAGGCACCTGACGAACCCAATCACAGATCCAGTACAAGTCAGAATTGGTAACTATCAAGGGTTACATAATTTTGTGGTATGTGACTCAAGCCCGATAGCACTGTTAGGGAGAGACCTATTGTGCAAATTGGGATGTTCGATTATGTGTTCGAACGATGGAATTAGAATTCAGACGAGCAGTGATGGGGAAGAAGAGGACAGTGTAGAAGGGGATGAGATGGAAACTGTCGATGAAGAATATCCTCTGATTAACCTTTTTCCGATGATAACTGAAGCAGATATTCCAGCTGAATTACGGGAAACAGTCGGAAAGGAAGTGTGGGATATGACAGGAAAAGAGGTGGGATTGGTGAAAGGAGTGGAACCAGTGAAAGTGACCGTAAAACCCAATGTAACCTTTCCCCAGACCCCACAATACCACATGGCACAAGACACCCTCATGAAAGTCGCCCAACTCATTGACGAGTTTGTAAAACAGGGAGTATTGAAAGAAGTGTTAAGCAGTCCATGTAATTCACCAATCATGGGACTAATAAAGCCGAGTGGAAAGGTCCGAATCGTGCAGGACTTGAGGAAAATAAATGACATCATAATTAAATGCTGCCCTGTAGTACCGAATCCAGCTGTGACAATGTTTCAAGTCCCTTGCGATGCCGAGTGGTTCTCAGTCATCGACTTGTCACAAGCATTCTTTTCGGTGCCTCTTCATGAGGACAGCCAATTTCTCTTTTGTTTCAAATTCTTAGACAGAGTTTACAGTTGGTGTCGAATTCCTCAAGGGTTTTCGGAGTCACCGTCAATTTTCAATCAGATTCTAAAGAAAGACTTGGAAGCGTTAGAATTGCCATTCTAGTCAACCCTAGTACAGTACATCGATGACTTACTGATTGCATCTAAGACAGAAAGTGGCTGCACAGCCGACACCATTGCTCTACTGAACCATTTGGGAAGGAATGGACACAAGGTGTCTCCTTCAAATTTGCAGTTCTGTCAGAAGAAAGTGAAATACTTGGGTCACCAAATAGAGAAAGGGTCACGGAGAATAATGAAGGAAAGAATAACAAGTGTACTTCAAATGAGTCCACCAAAGACGAGGAGGGAGGTGAGGAAGTTTTTGGGGATGGTGAGCTACTGTCGCCAGTGGATTCCCAACTTTTCAACTCTAGCAAAGCCTTTACTGAAACTGACCCAGAAGGATGCCTTGGATGAAATTGAGCTGAAAGGAGATGAGATGGATGCTTTTATTGAATTGAAAGAATGCATGTGCAGGGCTCCAGCTTTAGGTATGCCTGATTACACAAAGCCTTTCACATTGTTTTGTCATGAACGTGATGCATGTTCTTTGTCTGTCTTGACCCAAGGCCATGGTGGCATAAACAGACCAGTAGCGTATTTTTCAGCTACTTTGGATCCGGTCGCAGCAGCACTGCCAGGGTGTTTGCGCGCCGTAGCAGCAGTTGGTATCAGCCTCACTCAGAGTGAAGGAATAGTGATGGGACACCCATTAACAGTCATGGTCCCTCACTCAGTTGAGATACTTTTGACCCGCTCCCGAACGCAACACATGACTGGAGCAAGACTCACAAGGTATGAGACAATAATTCTGGGCTCACCGAATGTGCAGCTGAAAAGGTGCACTACGTTGAATCCAGCAACCTTGCTTCCCGGTGAAAATGCTGAAATTGAGAACGCTGAAGACGTCGAGCACGACTGCCTTCAGGTGACTGAATTTTGCACAAAACCCCGACCTGACATTAAGGATACTAAGCTTGATGAAAATGACCAAATTGTTTTTGTTGATGGTTCATGTCTAAGAGATGGGTTGGGAATTTTGAAAGCAGGATATGCTGTATGTACTGTAACAGGTGTCTTGAAAGCGTCCTGGCTTCAAGGAGTCTATTCCGCACAAGTAGCAGAGCTTGTAGCCCTTACAAGAGCATGCCAACTGTCTACATTGATGAAGGTTACCATTTATACTGATAGTCAGTACGGGTTTGGAATTGTGCACGACTTTGGGCAACTATGGTCACAGAGAGGTTTCCTGACCTCTTCAGGGTCCCCAGTGAAAAACGGGGAGAGAATAAGGGAATTGTTACACGCCATTCAGATGCCAGCCGAAATTGCAGTGGTAAAGTGTAGTGCTCATACAAAAGGACAGGACTATGTTTCCCTGGGAAATGCATATGCGGATCAAGTCGCAAGATTTTGTGCCTTGAACTGTATATTGCTCAGGGATGAATGGAATTTGATAAGTGAACGAGAACTCGAACCAGCTGAAGCATTTGCCTTGAAGGTCGTGGATACAATGGATGAACTAAAAGCATTACAGAATAGCGTCAGGGAGGATGAAAGAGTTTCCTGGATTAAGTCACAATGTACAAAGAGACCAGATGAGTTATGGGTTTCAAATGAAGGAATTTTTTTTTACCAAATAGTCTCTTATCGCAGCTAGCGCGGTTCTATCATGGGCAGGCTCACCTAGGGAGAGATGCCATGATAAGATTGTTCAAAACTGATTGGTTTAACCCCAGATTCCGTCAAGTTGCAGAAGCAATTTGCCATCGTTGTGTCATTTGTCAACAGATGAACCCAGGAAAGGGAACGGTTGTGAACGTGAGCCACATTGGCAGGGCGGGTGGCCCGTTCAGCAGAATGCAGATGGACTTTATTGAGATGCCTGTGCATGGAGGTCTGAAGTATGTGTTGGTGATTGTGTGCATTTTTAGTCACTGGATTGAAGCATACCCCACACGTAGAAATGACAGCCTTACAGTTGCAAAACTATTGTTGAGGGAGTTGATACCACGTTTCGGATTCCCGATCTCTTTAGAATCAGATAGAGGAAGTCACTTCAATAACGAGGTGATAAAGTTACTTTGCGCAGCGCTGAACATTGAGCAAAAACTGCATTGTAGCTATCGCCCTGAAGCCTCAGGACTGGTGGAACAGATGAATGGTACACTGAAATCAAGAATGGCGAAAATATGTGCATCGACAAATTTGAAATGGCCTGACGCATTGCCTTTGGTGTTAATGTCAATGAGAAACACCCCTGACAGAAAGACTGGATTGTCCCCACACGAAATTCTCATGGGCAGGGCCATGAGACTTCCTGCAGTTCCCGCAAACGCGCTTTTGAATATTACAGATGATATGGTGTTAGACTACTGCAAAGGTCTGGCTGACGTGGTTCGCTCTTTCTCTCACCAGGTGGAAGCAACCACCTTGTCACCGATCCAAGGTCCAGGACACACACTGAAAGCAGGTGACTGGGTCGTGATAAAGAAGCACGTGAGGAAGTTGTGTCTGGAACCCCGTTGGAAAGGCCCTTTCCAAGTGATCCTGACGACCACTACCGCTGTGAAGTGTGCGGGAGTTCCCAACTGGATCCACGCCAGTCATACAAAGAAAGTGTTGTGTCCCACAGATGAGGAAGTTGAAGCGCTGAAACTGCCAGTACCTGATAACAAAGTGCCGAGCGCTGAGACAGAGCAAAACAGAACTAAAAGCGAACAGGCAGAAATAGAGGAGAGAGAAATATTCTCTGAGGACGAAACAACTGATTCACTTGGGGAAGACCAAGGAGAAACCTCAGACAGCGACGAAGCAGCTGAAGGTAACAAAGAGCCTGAAGCAGCTGAAGGTAACAAAGAGCCTGAAGAAAGTAACGGTGACAAAGGGCTCGAAAGAGGTGAAGAAGCAGGAGAGCCTGATCAGAGGAGGGCTTTCCCAGAAGCAGACGGTACAGAAAAAGAAAAGGAAAACCTGATTGACTCCCCAGAAGGAGGGGACAAGGCAGAACAGAACGAAACTGTTCAAACTTCTTCAGAAGAGATCGCAGGTCCATCAAGTGGACACAGTGCAAAGAGAAAACCAAGTATATCACCAGTAAAACTAAGAACTAGAGAAACGTTGAACGACAGTGAAGGGCCAAGAGTGAAAGAGAAAAGAAAGGAAGTGTCTGTCGTGGTACCAACATCAAGTGAAGAAAAAGACTTGGCCAAAGAGGAAAGTACCAGTGAGGCAGAATCGAAGAGAGATGCAAAATTGAAAAGGAAAAGGATACCAAACAGGAGATATTCCGGTCCAGAATGGGCATATGTAGTCAATGACGATTGGACCGACGAATTTGTATCTCTTAGCCTCGAGAACGAAGAAGAAGAGATACCAATAGAAAAGAAAAGTTTTATGGACACTATTGATTGAAAGGGTGATAAATGACATTGCTTGCTATAATCTAACGTGATACAACCAGCTGAGACATTGCTAAACCGGATGAGACATTTGCTAACTTGATAAGACTTTGATAACCTGATTGACTCTTAAACCCGATTTGAGACAACGTTGCTAACTGATAAAAGACTGAGTTATTGCCGAATTGAGACAAATGCTGCTAACCGATAAGTGACTGGGCTCCTGAAGAAAACTGTGTGAACATTGCGCTCGTTCAGCTTTGTAACTAATTGCTAAATCGTTTCTTTATAAGTGCTTCTAGCTCTCTGATTCTATACAGATCATGACTAATAGTACTAATTTGCATCTTTGAGATTTGGGGAATAAAGAGGGGAATACTAATGATCATGGCAAGAATTAAGAGAAGGAAGGAAGAGAAAATGATGAAAAGAATGGCAGAAGATTACAAGGCAAGAACAAGGGGAACTAAAAGGCAAAGAGAACTGACAGAATTTTAATGGAATAAAATTTGTGTGAATAGTTTTGTGTGATGACAAATAGTCATCAGAGGAGGGATTGATGACGCAGAAACGAAGGTTTTACATTTATTAGCGCATAAACGTAGTGCCGCAATAATCAAGTGTGACTTTAACCGAACTAATAAAGATTGTATGGGGACAAATGTGCCCTCAGAGTAGTTCGCCAACATTTATAAGCGTGCTTTATATAACGTGATGTATTAGAATTGTACTAATCTGACATAACCGTAAACGTGTGCCATGATTTACTTGTTTGAAATGTTTTAACTTAGCATAACTTTAGTGGAGGCTTCGGCCTAGTTGCCTTGTCTCACGGTTTAGATGCTCGTGTTTTTCTAATGTGCTAATAAAACATGTATTCTTGCTTGAAGCTGTACTTTTCCAGGGAGATCGGTTCACATGCTTATCTTTAAGGTTTCGTGCCAGCCTGGCATCTTCTTCTTTGCTCCAAGGGCAATCTGCAGGTGCAGACAATGGAAGCTCTGAAAGTGAGTTAATTGGTAAAATATGTTGCAACTTACGTTCCCGACTCCAAGGATAATGTATGCCTAGGTAGAAGCTTGTGAATTGTTGTTTTTGATTGGACAATTTGAAGCCAACCTATGAACCCTCCAATGGAAGACCCTACTGGATTTGAACTGTTGTTTATTTAAACCTGGTGCACAAGAAGAAAGCAGCCATTTTTAGCCATTAGCCATTACCCGCCATTTGCAGGACATTGCAGCCATTATGGCCCATCTTGCCGACCTCGTCATTTTGCCATCTTCTACGATGCCAATTGATGTTCGACGCCATTTTGAATGAGACTTTGATGCTTTCTCTAATCGAGAGAAAGAGACTTTAAGTAATTCTCGCCCTAGAGACTTTAACTTCGATTTGCCCCTTTGCATGAAGTAGTAGTTTTGTCCTTTTATCTTGCCGCTGTGAGGCAATTGCCCCGTCCACCCTGCCCCTTTGCCCCGTCCCATGCTGATCGGGAACCGGTACCTGTGAGACGAAGACTTCCTTGAATGCTGATTGAATTTGGTAAATATGAAAGGAAAATGTACAATTGCATTGTGTTTCTTTTTAGGTAACCAACTGCTGATTTTTGATAAGAGCCCTAGCTAGGAGTTTTCCAAATCAATGTTGCTAAATTGTTTTTGCATGAAGTCCCACATGCAAATGCTAATTTGAGGTTAGATGAGGATTCATTCGTTGCACAATGCAATTTGAGACCTTGTTATGCTGACTAATGTATGCAATTAGCCCATTACAGATTATAGTTTTAGTGGTTTGCGTTGCTATTATCGAATACATTGTTATTCAAATGCTGCATAGATTGCATCTTTTTCGCCGTTATGGACAGCTATTAATGTTCATTTACATATATCATTTGGTGTTGAGACACATTTACATCGTGCTAGCTTTGTTAATATAGGGAAATAAATTTATTAACTTTGAATGAACTGGTGTGGTTATTCATGGCCGAAAGGTCATGGTTCGCCGAAATGTTTTCTGGATTAATTGTGAAGTGTTATGTTGATCAGGGCATTGCTTATGTTCGTTATTGATTATTGATTTGATTAAATTGACTAATCTCGGGTGAAGAGAGCCCCACTTGGTCAAAAGATTCATCGACCCAAGAGCGTCCAAATACAGGTAATTTATTAGGAAGGAACGCTCTATCACAGGTAATGTGAGTGGTGAAACCGCTACGTGCCCTTCTTACTAAGCAGACAGAAGGGGGCCTGTAGAGAGCAGCAATGTTCCCGCAATGGGCTCTTTTACTTTTGGATGCAGGTGGAGTTAATAATTTTATCGTGCTGTCATATTTCAGAGCTGTCACCGCCCTTCATTCATACAGCAGAGTGGACTGAGGCGGCTCTTAGTACCAGTCCACTCCACTATGGCTTCCCGAACTATCACTCTAAATCCACCTAAACATTTCTTATGTGTTCCTGGAGATCCACCGGTCCATGGGCTCCAGTAGAAAGAGTGTTTCTTGAATTGTATTTCTACTATTGACCTCAGTGGTACATTAAATGCAGAAAGAAAAATGGGTTTTACACTGCTTCAGTCCGGAAGTTTGTAGGATTTATAATCAATTGGCAATGAATTACAGTGTGGGTGAATTGCTGTAGTATGATGTTGCAATGGAATAAACAGAAAGAAGTTGCCAAAGACTAAAAAGTGAAGCTCAAGTTTATTCCATATAAAAAGCATGACCACTTCAATACAAGACTTCTCTCCAAATGCCAGAGATGACTACATTCTAGAATCATGCAAGAGTGACACAGGTCATGACATACAATGAAACTACAAAGGAATTATGAAGAAGTGAGATAATCTACATTAGCCAACTTAATAGGCATTACACATGCGTCAGAGAACATACAACACATCTCACTTTTTAGAATTATTTTTATATATACATAAGTGAAAAGCTATAAAGCAGAAACAAAGGAAATACATTATGCAAGTTAAGATTTATATTCATACACATCAACATGCATAAACAATGTTCGCATTAATGAGTAACATGGGGCCAGATGTAGGAAAATCCTGAATTGCGACTCGCAAGTTGTGAGTCTGAGCGACTCGCAATTTGCGAGTTGCAATTCAGGATGCAGGATTGTGTCCCTGACCCCCTTTCCCCTTGCAGCACTCACAGGGATGGTGGCCTGCTGGAGACAGCAGACCACCATGTCTGTGACTGCTTTTAAATAAAGCAGTTTTTGTTTTTTTGTAATGCAGCCCGTTTTCCTTAAAGGAAAACGAGATGCATTACAAAATGAAAAAATGAAACGTGTCAGTTTCATTGTTTCAGGGCAGGCAGTGGTCCAGGACCACTGCCTGCTCTGAAAAAATGTTTTCCAGGCCATTCACAAAGGGGAAGGGGTCCCATGGGGACCCCTTCCTTTTTGCGAATGGGTTACCACCTGTGTGACACTAGTGGTAACTGCGATTGCTTTGCAACCCCGTTCGCGGTCACAAAGCAATCCTGCATCGCACTGCGACTCGCAAAAAGGAAGGGGAACACCCCTTCCTATTTGCGACTCGCAGTCCCATTTTGCGAGTCGGTAACAAGGTACCGACTCGCACAACGGGTATAGGGCATTGCGATGTGGGTTTTGCGCGTCGCAAACAGCGAAAATCGCTGTTTGCGACGCGTAAACCCGTTGCAACATCTGGCCCTTGGTCTCTGAGTCTAATAGGTAATTTCCCATTTCCGAACCTGTCATTCACACCCTCACTTACACCATGACCTCCACCTTTTTGAACTGGAGGTGTTTTTTTTGTAACTCAATACCCTGTGCTTGCGCCATATTTTGTCCCTTTTGCTGAGTTTTATCATACAAACCATAGTGAAACCAATAATCCTTGATTATATCGGACTTTGACCAACATTCGTCTTCCTTGCTTGATGTGCTACTTGCTTGTTCTCCACTCAATTTAATAACTGAACTCTTGTTCCACCAACCTCTGGTTTCAAGTGATACAGCAGCGTTTGACAGTTTCAATACATTAACATGATTAGAAAATTTGGACTCACCCTTAGTGACTTTAAAAGGTTTTTTAACTATAACAATGTCACCAGGAATAAAATTAAACTCCTTAACATTCCACATCTTGTCAAAACATCTTTTACTAGATTCCTGTTTACTCTTCACATGTTCACAAATCTCTTCCATTCCCATCTTATCATATTTTATTTCAACTTTGTCACTCAACCATGCAGGATTTATTGCACTCAATGGATGTCTTCCTCTCAACAAGACAAAAGGAGAAAGCCATGTAGTACTATGGGGTGTAATGTGATAATTCCAAATTGTCTCCTGAAAATATTAAACAACAGTCAATTTGTTGGTCTTTGTAGTCTGCACCCCTTCTTTAAGCAATCTTTAACTCTCTCAAGAAGACTTTTTGATGAGGGATTATAATGAGGTACTTTAACATGATGTACCATGTTTTGCTGCAAAAAGGTAATCATTGAAGATCAGACAAACTGGGCACCATTGTCCATAACAATTTCTTTAGGTGTGCCTTCAATGTGAAATACAAGCTGCAAAACCTTAACAGCATTGGTAGTATCTGCAACTCTGCAAAATGTGTAATACATCCATTTTGAAAAATAATCAATGGCAACAATCAAATATATGTTTTCTCTGGTCAAAATTTGGGAAAGTTCTGCAAAATCTACTGCAATTTATTTCCAACACACCATTGAGCCAATCCAACTGGCACAACGGGACAGACGTCATGTTCTGACGCTAGTGTAGAAACAAACATGTGGCTTATGATTGTGACGCTGAACCGACCCTGATCAGGAAACCACTCACAGTCCGTGTCTGTGAGTGAGATGTTGTGTGAGCTGGGCAGCGGCTGGGCTCCTCGGGTCTCTGCTGGGCCCAGCCATGGTCACAGAGCAGTCATGAGCTGGGGGGGTGAAGAAGTGGCTTGAAGAACTCGAAGCTCATGGAGTGGCTGAAGCGTGATCTGTGCTGGGGGCCGGTGTTGAGGCTCGGCAGTGGCAGCCACAGCAAAACGAGGAGTGAGGTGACCGCAGTCACAGTGGTCTGAGGAGCAAGGAGCGAAGCGAGGAGTGAGGCGGCTGAGGCTGCGGCTGCAGGGCTTCTCTTGGGCTTTCCGGTGGCCTGCCAAGAGAGCGGCAACCAGTGAGGAGGAGCTTGGGACTGAAGCGCGGTTTGGCGGTTGACGGCTAGTGGCTGCCAAGAGCAGCAATCTGGGGTCCGGGAGCCAGGAGTTGGGGGCCCAAAGCCCGAAAGCAACATAGGTGTGTTTTTTTTATATATTCTGGAGGTTGGCTATTGAGCGAGAGACAGAGCTGAGGATAGAACACTGCCAAAGCAGCAGCCAAAACAACTTGAAGCATGGCCCAGGAGGTCACTCAGGCGGGGACCTGGTCAGAGGAGTAGGTGAAGAGAGCGGAGGTGATCGGAGGTGAATTGCTTTGCCTGAGTTGTAAGGCACCACTTTACAGCCCTAACAGCCCTATAGGGACGAGTGGGAAGCAAAGCACTTTTAAAGTCTGGTGCTTGGAGCTTGGTTCATATTAAGTCTGGGAGGTACTAGGCTGTGAATATCTTCCAGCTGTGAGGGCAGTTGGTGCTATATACGTGCTGCACCAGTACAATTGGTCACATGATGCTGTCTGCTGACTGCTTGGTGGCATTTATTCTCACACTTATCCTGGACCTCAACGACCAACCCTGCCAGGTGCAAACCCTAGAGGACTTTGGAGTTTATCCAAAGTATCCCTAGTACACCTTTCTGCTTTCTTTCCGAGATACTTTCTTTCTTTAAGTTAGCAACTTGGTGTATTCCTTAGGGAGTAGCTTCCAGGAAGATCATGTAAAAAAACTAAGTCCAACTCCCTTCGGAATAAAGCAAATCCTGCAGTTCAGCTGAAGGGCCAGAAGCAGATGCAAATGTTTATTTTTGTGGGGGAGAAAAAAATCCCACATGAGGAATCAAACCGAGCTTCCCCTTCTGATATGAGAGTTGGTATGGAGCCAAAGGGTTCCCCGTTTAAGGGGTCTCTAAGGGAGTCTTCAAGGGAGTCCTATTACATGGAAAAAAACAGAGAATGGGAGTTGAGGATCTGGAACAGGGCTACCTGGAGCCTTCTTTAGAGATCACAGATAATATTCAGAATATTCAGAACATTCAGTGCACTCAGAACTCACAGAACATGTCCAGGTTACAGCCTCATCTTTTTTCTCCTTCCTTATCTGCCCTGCTAGTTAGTTCACTGCCACTAGCTGACATGGCAGTCAAAAGTACCCAAGAAAGTGGTACTCTTTTGTTACCTCCAGCATCCTTAGCTATTGGGCCCCAAGATTTTACCTTGCCTGATTTGGATTTAGATCTATATCGGAGATGAGGTTTCCAGGCTCAAGATTTCTCTCCTCCACCTGGGGACTCCACGTCCACACTTATACCTCCATCCACAGGTTTGCGCCTGTTTAATAGTACTCCCTCTCCACAAGAATCAGTGTACTCTCATTTGTCTGTGACACCTGTTATAAAAGTAAGTGGTATCCTCCCTAGTCATCCCCCGGACCAGGAGATCAAGCTTTTGACCTCTTTGAATAGCCTGGAAAATCTACTCTCATCAATCCTAAAGCTTCTGGAGAAATTTGTAGGAGGGTCAGACTGTATTCTCGACTCCGTCTCAACAATTTTAAAGGAATTGACTAAAGATAATAAAAAGGGGGACTTGATCTTAGACCCATCAAGGATAAGGGACGCCCCTCTCAGTTATTAAAAGATCAGAGGACCCCTAGGGCGACTCCTAGGGTGACTCCTAGGGTATGCCTGAGAGTGGATGTGAGAACTCAAGCCAGTAAACATCAGTGCAACAGGCCCTGTGATGCAAAGACATTGTTGGATAGTCCAGTGGATTTTATTTAATTTTTCTTTGATACTCCAATGGCCAAGAGTAAACAATCAGACTGCGTAGAAGGCATTCCCAATTTTTGAAACCTCGTTGATCTAAAAGAATGGTCCCATGGAGTCACCCTCTTTATCGTCTATAGGTGAAGCAAAAAATAAGGGTGACAAAGCTGAAGGTGTAAAAGGATTGAAAAGATCAAACCGACGGAATAATAAGAAAGGCAGAAGGAAAGTACATTTGCCTGAGCTTATAGTTTACCCACAAACATGCCCGGAGATATCGTCTTTGTCCCCTCAGTCTCTCTTGTCGTCACGGCCTAGTGTTTCTCCCAGGGAGCCTGGAAGGGACTATAAAACTGAAAGTCCTCCCACCCATCCCTTGGAAATGTCTTCAGCCTTGAATCCAACAGCGATGCCTTTTTTGCCTCCCAGGCCGGTGGTTGACCTTAATGATCTAAATGTCTTTTTATCTGGGGAAGGCGTTCCTTCCAGAGGTCATAATATGGATACCCACATAGTAGACTTCATTCCAATTTTTTATGCAGACTTAACCCTAAACAGATCCACTCTGTTAAGATGTTTCTCATAGTCCACCTCATTGAAACAATTTCTAAGTCATTACATTGCTCTTGTCTCCCTATTGGGCTCTAATGCAGGATTTAAGTCTAGGATCACATTCCTCTCTATGGGTTTGGCAAATTTGGTCCTTCAAAATGCTGAATTTTTGCAATGTCGTGGGATTGATGTAGTTCATTTCTTGAGTCATGTTTGTGCTCTGGGGACAAGGTAGTGGATCAGGCCACTGATTGTTTTTTTTTAATCTCCTGAGCACTTTAAATAACACTGAACATTCTGTGTTTAGATTTAAAACAGATCTGCAGGCTCTTAAAGTTTCCCTAATAGGGAATGATAGGCAGGGGGGAATTACGATCTGCACCTGAGCAACAAAATACTAATGTTCTGGATGAGTATGGTGGGTTCCCGGGTGTCCTAAATCAGGTGCATGGGTCCAGGTCCCTGTCTCAACCCTCTAACTAGCGTAGGCCTAAAAAGTATTTCGATGAATGCAGCAGGGTTAAAATTCAGTAGGGAAGCACTATCCTATCTTAGCTCATTAAATCCTGATTTGATATGCCTCCAGGAGACTTGGTCTGATACGGATTTATTACGGGAGGACTATTTTGTTATTGATTGCAGGGCCACTATGTCTCGAAGGGGGTACACTAAAGTGGGAGTTGCCTATTTGTTGTCTAATACACTTAAATGGGACTTTATTTGCTATAAAGGCACCAGTAATATTTTTATGGCCTTAACCCTTCAATTGCATAATACTTCTTGGGATTTACCCCGTTGTTACTAATTAATGTTCATGTTCCTCCTGAAGCAGCTTATGATTCCTTGTTACAGAAGGTTTTTGAGAATGCATTAGATAGCGGGCCCCCCCATTTATAGTATTAGTGGGAGATCTAAATTGCAAGCTATCCAACCATGCCTTATGTCTAATGCACGAAGCTGAGAAAGAGGCTGTGCTGCGAATTACAGCCTGTGTCTTCCCCCCTTTGATAAGAACAAATAAAAGAGAGAAACTTCTTCCCAGTCTTCTTAGGAAAAACGATTGCATCATAGCAAATGGAAGGCATCCATCTGATTCTCCTGCTACACACATTTCTTCAGGGGGAAGGCCAATTTTAGACTATTTGGTGCTTGGTTATTTCACTTATTGCCTACTGGATGATCTCAAGATCATACATACCCATCACAGCGACTATAACTTGCTCCTTTTTACATTAGAAACAAACTTACCATTGACGTGGTCTTGGAAGTTGGGTGGGTTAATTCCGATCTTTGATAAAAAAGACAGAGGTCCCATTGGGGTCTCTTAAGGGTTGTAGGTGTATCAGAGAAGTAAGTAACTGTAGTTGCTGACCTGATTAATTGGGAGGGGAATGAACTGCAAAATGTTACTAAACTCATGAAGCAGATGTTAACTAAGTCTTACTCCAAAGTGTCAAAAAACAACCAGAGAATGATCCCTCACCCATTACTTGATTTAAACAGGGAAATAAATAACCTGGTCAGGTCTCAGTATCTAGTCTATTCAAGGGAAAGGTATTCCAGGGTGGTTTTGTTAAAAAGGAGAAAGTGGCGTTTCAAGGCCTGCCTTGCAAGAGAATCTTGGGATAGGCTTTGGATCCACCTTCAAGAAGCAGCAGTAAAGGGTCAGGCTAGGCATTTTTGGGCATTGGTGGGTGAAGGCTATGCGTCTAGAGTTTGATCGTCAACTGCTGCCATAGCTGAAGCCTGCTGGTCTGAATTTATTGCCTCCCTTTATGCTTCAAATGGGGTAGAACCGTTTCGGTCCCCCGAGAGTAATGGGATACATTTTTTCACCCCTCCCTCAGTAAAGGAGATAGAACTGGCCATTCGCTCTATGCGTTTCTCTGATGCAATGTGTCCTTACGAACTTCCCATTTTGGTAATAAATCAAGATATTTGCTCTTGAAGAAGGATCTTGTATGTGGTCTTTAGAAGATGCTTCCTCTCCAGAAGCATTACTCCCTCCTGGGTTGGTAGTATTATTGTACCTTTATACAAAAAGGGCAATTTGAAATTGTCCTGCCAATTACCAGCAGATCACCCTTTTGGAAGCAGTGGAAAATCTTTACTAAATGTTTGCTTTCCAAGCTTACCACCTTGGTAGAGGAGAATAACATTATTCCCCTGGAGCAATTGGGGCTTTGGCTCAATCGTGGTACCCTGGATAACACTGCAGCGTTAAAAGGTATTACTGAAAAATATGTGAAACAGAGGTGGAGTGGTCTATGTTGCCTTCATTGATTTTTCAACAGCATTTGATAAAGTGGATAGAGATTTGTTATGGAGAAAGTTAGCCAGTCTGGGGATGCCTTTGTTTCTCCTAGAGTTAGTAATAGCTCTTCATTGCACTACTTAGTGTAGAATTCTTCTAGGGGGTGATAAAGGCTTATCCCAAGAGATACCCACTCTGAATGGACTAAAGCAATGATGTCTATTGGAGCCCTTACTTTTTCCTTATATACCTCAGATTTTCCTTTTTTCCTGTCTCAGAGCAAGAGCTTTCCCCCACAAATAGGTGGGTACCCAATTTGTTGTTTGTTATATGCTGATGAGATTATAATCTTTGACTGAACCCGAAAGGTTCACAGAATCATCTTGAGTCTCTGTCAAAATACTCTGAGTCCCACTTTTTAAAGATGAATGCCTCAAAAAGTAAGGTTCTCTGCTTACATGCCAAAAAAAAGATGAAATTCTCTAACTTCCATTGGTCATTAGGAAAGCGAAAACTGGAAATTGTGAAATCGCATCCCTTTTTAGGGAAAATAGTTTGCGGGAACCTTAGTGATGTAGCTCATATTTCCTCTAATAAATCGACAGCTGATTGTCAAGCAAGAGGTCTAGGAGCCCTATATATAGTTACAGGAAGAAGGCACTTTTAATACCTTTTATCAGTATATCAAGCTAAATTTCCTGCATCCCTTATCTATGGTGTGGAATTTGGTGATATCTCTAAATGGGAGTTCCTGAATGAGTTGGAAGGTAAAATCTTTAGAACATTCTTGTCTATTAAAACAGGAGTTTCTGGTGGCCTTACGACTGGAAATGGGGCTACGAAGTGTGTATGTCCAGGGATTAGCAGGGGTCATACATTTGGCTGCTTCGCTTATAAGAAGCTAGGAAAACACTATAAGGTCTGTGCTAAGGAAATAAATCTTTCTAGATAATAAAAATGTCAAGCACTCCCTTTGAAAGAACTTCTCCTATGCTCTTGAAAGGTTGGAATTAGACCGTAATCAGGTCTTGGCAATATCTCCCTTGCAATTGAAAACTGGATTGAAGCAGGCAACGTGGTCATTCAGTTTTTGGCTAGACTTTGAGAGTCATGCAAAAGAGTTCCTTCATGAATTTAACAAATTCTCTAGTTGTAAAAAAAAGCACAACCCTCAATTCTATGGATTATCCCACATACGGTTAGGCTTCCTTTGAATACGCTTCCGGCAAAATGGTACGGCTCGGCCAAAGAGTGTAATTTATGTCTTGCCGAAACTCAAGATCTAAACCATCTTTTATTTGGCTGTCCATCTCTTGACCCATTCCGGTGTAAATGGTTAAAGCCTATTTGTCTCCAGCTTTCCATGCTGTATGCACCTGAGTTTCTCAGACCCTTGTATGATCCACCCTATAAACTATTTTGTTTCAGAATTTCTAATTTAAAAAAAAATGTTTTTTACATTTATCCTAAGTACACACATTGAAAAGTAGGTTCATGTGATTTACCTGAAAACTGGTTTTGGAGTGCCGTATGAAATAATATAATTAGGTAGATCTTTTATTATGATGCACTTAGTCACACCTATATACCATAGGTGGTTGGACAAAGGTATTTATGTGCTTTTCTATATATTTAATTATGTGAACAAGGTATTTGACGTTATTTGCTCATTTTTAACACCCTGTTCTCAAATTGTCCTAGTACTTTTGCACAAAATCGGTCTTAATTGTGCCGATGTGAGCATTTGCACTATTCTGTTTTTTTGCACCTAATATACTGTATCTTGTAATTGCATATTCATAAAAAGTAATGTTGAGCACTTTATAGAACCTTTTACTCTATGAATTTTTAAATGTGTCCAACTAGTTTTCATGTGTAAATTGTGGTAGGGATAAATGTATTCTTTCTATTGTTTATTTTTAGGTGGACCACAGTTGAGTCCCAAAACATAAATAAATAAAAATTGAAATACATTGAAATTAATGTTTATCTGAACACAAACATTCTTTGCATCTATCAACAAAGTCCCTAACCTGGTTTTCAATACCTGACCACCAATACAATTGTTTTATCTGTAACCGATACCCCAAGATGCCCTCCATGTGCTAGAGAAATATTATTTTCACATAACCCAACAGGAGGGGCGAAGAAGTCTCTACGAAGAACAATGCCCTTCATAACTGACAGTTCTGCAGCAATCTACGCCCTTCATAACTGACAGTTGTGCAGCAATCTGCGCAAACACTCTAAACTCCATGCTCACATTTCTATCACATGGCTAACCATCAATAATATACCTTTTAACTTATACCAAAGAGTCATCTAATGTACTACTTTTAGTCCAGTCCTCTTGCAAGGCAGGGACACATTATTTAGAGCATGTCTTATCCCTGTACAGATGATTTTCCTCAATGACACGGTACAACAGACTAACTGTTTGGGCTTGACGACGATTAGAGAGTTGAATTTACCTAGTATCCCTGTCCCTTCCAAATTAAACAACTGGCAGCACTATGTGAATGCTACTTTTAGTGAATTTGCGCATTGGGTCCAGAATCGTACGCTTAACACTTCATCGTTACATCCGGGCGGGTGCTTATTGTGGCCTGTAGACACTAATCAGTGTCATCAACGTTTTGTCACCTCATCAGGGGGGTTCAGGACTAGTAGGGCAGACCCTTGTTACATTTCACCAGAACATGCTGATATAATAACTACGTACAGCGTGGGGAAGCTTTGTCAACAATGGTTGAAGTACTCCACGCTGGATGCAGTTAAGTCACATCTCAAGTTACTGTCTAATGGTACTGATTTACAAGATTTTTTGTCGGGTCCCCAGGTGCCACGGAGGAAAAGGTTCTTATACGAAGTATATAATGAGATTTGGAAACTTTCACAACAGGAGGCTGCTGCCCGGTTGAGGCAGATTGATCAAGATAATCTGCTACAGGCTTTGTATGTTGTTGATAATGGCATGCATACCCTTTCTGACCGTGTTTACACGATTGACAGCATTGTCTCCTCTGCTATTGACATTATTAAATCAGACATGTCTTCTTTATATGATGGGCAGAGTCAGACACGGTCCATCATGCAGCTGGGGTGGACTCTTCAGACCTTGAAGGCGGGTCGCGTTCCATGGCAGCACATTCGTGCCAAGGAGATCTTTATCTCCTTTAATTTGACTCGTCAACAACAGTTGATGGCTAAAAAGGAAGCAACATATGTTATGTTGAATATTGAGAAATTAGAGAAACTACCTTTTACGGTGGCTGAGATTCCGTCAGCTGAATGGTTGATTCATGGGGTTATTAATTTGCCTTTCTCCACTCTGCAATTTACTTCTTGTTTGAAGCACATTCCGGTGGGTAGATATGAACTATTGGGAGACAGTTACATACACGAGGTGTGGGAGCTTCCCTTTCAATACAGATGTGTTAATGGTTTGAGGGAGGTTTTTCTTAGCGGTAGCGAATGCAAAGCTTCTGTCAGCCATTCCATGGTTTGTAAACAGCTGTCCTTGCACGGAGCATGTAACGATTCGATTGCTAACTTAGCTTGTTATCTGAAAGGAGTTCCAGTCCCGGTAATTAAAGACACTTTCCAGGTGCTTTCTAACGGCAGTTACATTGTTCTTAACAGCGAACGCTGCTTTGGCATGCGTGCAGGAATAGTTTACGTTGTCGTTGTCAACAAGGCCGTTACGTGCTGCGGGAATGTGTTGTTTCCCCCCACTCAAATTAGGGAGGTAGCGGACATCTGGCCTCATATTGCTACTTCCAAGGTTGATTTCGACAAGTTGAGTCGGCTGAAAGCTTTATTGTTTCGAAAGGATGTGGCCCTTACATCTGCTAGCGAGACCTACGCGTTTCAAGTGGCAAGGTCATCGGCGGAGATACAGTCCCTTTTGAATACTAACTTTCCAAGTCACTTCGGTGAACTTGTGGGACGTATATTTAATGCATCCAGCACTGCTGGTATTGCTCATTTTTTCAAAGCCGTTGGTGTTGGTTTCGCTCACACCTTCTCTTCCATATTCGGTTTGATACCTTCGGCTATACACTCTATTTTCGGAAGCATTTTTGGGGGTTTCCCAATTACTTTGGCTTTATTGGCTGGAGTCTTGCTATTTTTTCGCAATGGCTGTCCCGCCACGACGTGATCCTATATTGCTGCTCCCGTCAGTGCAGCTGTGTCGTGAACGCATGATACAGCGTTTTGGAGCTACACTCCTGGGTCATTTGGAGTGTGACTGGTCTCTGTCATTCAGACCGGTTTTGGATTGTGTGCAACCCGTGTTTCGGTGCCTTTGGTGCTCGTTTGAACATGCACTGGCTTTCTGTCTCTCACTGCAGCGCTCTCCAGTGGTCGATCCTGATCTGTTGATGATCCCGATTAGGGCTCATTCCCAGACTTGTGCACTACGATTGCGTTTGCTTCGTGAGGCGGTCTATGAGATTCCCTTCCTGGAGGAAGATGGTATTGTCTCTTTTATTGGCCCTGCACGGAGTGCCGCCCTGGATGGTTTGGGGGCTTTGGAACACACCTGCTCCATGGTACTTTGTGGCGTGGATCTTCCGATATTAACATATATCGAAGTGGAGGAGCTCCTACTACCTATTGCTTCTGTCTGACAATTGGATTTTTTTTTTTTTCTCTTCGGCTAAATTGAAACTATATTGAATTTGACTTTATCGTCACATGTTTCCTAAATTTATGACTTTGTTGTCTTTTTACCTTGTCGAAATATATATTGTTTATATTTTGGGGCATGTTTTTATGTTATTGGAACCACTTGCTACCGACAAGGGGAGGGTGTAGTGTGGTTAGTTTTACGTCTATTTTGCGCATTAGCTTCAGACTTTAGGCCTTTCTGCACTTTGCCCTGAATGTATTTTATTAATTTGCTGACAGCTTAGAGCCTCTGTGCACTTTGCTCTAAATGCTTTTCATTAGGCTTTGTACTGTTATTTTACGAAATGGCCAGTTCTACGGTGTTGTTTTTTATTCATATCACACTGTTTTGCCTACTTCAGCACTGGAGTTCTTCATAACATATTCACTCTGTGCTTTAGTCAAGGATACAGTCTGATACATTGCCGATAGACATGGTAGGAGTTTAGATTTGGCATTCCTGCGTAGGGACATTTTGTGATCACGATGACATGTTAGTTATAAAATAACTTCCTTGTCCCAATACATGGAAGAGGGAGATTCCGACCAGGGAACCACAACTAGACGCTGACTGCCTCGTTGCCGATGCTGAACCAGATCACAGGCCTTTGCTCAGGTATGAGGGCTCATGTCTCCCCTTTGATTCGGAAAGGCAAGCTAGAAGCTTAACATGCTGTGCTCTAAATAGAACAAGCAGAGGGAGAGTAGAAACTGATAGGCAATATGATAGCTTTGTTCTTATGTTTTACTCTCCTGGTGACTATTTCAATCCTACTATATTGTATTGTTCTGGTTATTGCGGCTCACGCCTTAATATCTAAAATACAGTCATTTTATTAAAACATTATATAAAACTTATACTGTCTTTGTCATTTGTAGATGAGACCATATTGTAAATGAGAGAGTTGGTTTGGATCTGAGTAACCACGACTTCCCTGAGAAGTTCCAAAGATGTCATGCGCTCGGCTGCCCAATCATCTCTTCCCCATGGGAGAAATGAGGCACTGCTAGTTAGCCGGAGCAAAAACCGGATTTAGGGTGACAGAGTTCTTTACACGTGGGTCAGACTCAGTCCCCCACACCGTTATCGATCCTGCTGCCTAGAAATCCAGTAGTCTCATTTAGGATAATGAGAGCCCACGCGACAGTAGTATTAAAGTGTTCTGTTGCATCAGCAATAGACATAGCACATCCATCCTCATCCTGATTACTGCCAATGTGATTATCAACTAGAATAGGTACACAAGACAGACAATCTGCACTAATATGTTTTCCTTCAGGTAAGTATCTCATTTCAAAATTGAATTCTTGCAAATAAGAAAGTAACCTTACTAATCTATTCGATGCTTGATTAGGACAACTGTCGACCAACATGTAAATTAACAGCTTATAATCAGTATAAAGCATAAATCCGGTCTCCCACAAGTATCTTATAAACATTTCAGCTGCCCAGGAGCAAGAAAGCGATTCTCTTTCTACAGTACTATAATTCTTTCAGTATCACTATACACTCGAGAATCGAAGGCTATTGTGAGTTCTTGACCATTCACTATTTGATTTAAGATTACACCCAAACCTGAAGCACTGGCGTCTACTGCTAACACACAAAGGTTATTGTGAGTTCCTGACCATTCACTATTTGATTTAAGATTGCACCCAAACCTGAAGCACTGGTGTCTACTGCTAACACACTCTTCTTACTCTTCTACATCAACTGTTATTAGGACGTTATCCAACTTCTCGCAAATATCATTCTCTTCTTTTGTCAACTGATTAACTTTAGATTTATTATTTAATTTCTCTGATCTACATACACTTTGAAAATGGCCTATCTGTTTAAATTCATTATTTCCTTTTCCCATAGCTGGGCATGACAGAATATTTCCATCATAAACTTTAGACACACAATGATAAAATTCAATCATCATTTTTTAACAGTCTTTTTAAACTTACTCTTATTTGATACAGCATGCACTTTTGTACTGTCAGTGTCACTCAGCAATGACACTTGAGCCATACTTTTGCTATCATCCATAAGAACTTTTAGAGACACTTCTGAATGCTCAATATTTTTTGCAATATCCATGTCCTACCCAAAGGAAGGAGTTTTAGAAGCAAGAATTCTCTCTTGAATCTTCTTATTAGTTCAATTAAAAACAAACTGGTCCCAAAAACATATAGCAAGATTCATACCAAATTCACATTTTGCTGCTAAAACTCTGAGAGTGCCTAAATAATATTCTACAGATTCATCTTCCATTTGTTTTCTTTTAAAGAAATTGTGTCTTTTGACCAAAAACTGAAGGTTCATCTTAATATTGTTTATCCATGCACGCTACTTCCTCCTTATAATTGTCCCATGAATCTGATTCAGCCAGAGATTGAACTGTTGGAAACTTGTCAAAGACTTGTGACCTGCCTCACAAAGATGATTAAAAAACTACAGTCTGTATAACAGTATCATATTTGGGAGCATCTATTGCGACTAAATAGTTTTCAAAAATACACAACTATTTGTACCATAAAATGAGTGGGCAACTTGGTGTTTACAAAAATGTTGGTGACTAAAACAACATTAATTTTACTCGCCATCCAATAGACAACTTATAGAATACTTATGATGAAGAAATGGTGTGCCTATTACCACTTTGACAGGCAACTGTAGATAGGTGTGCCTATCACTACTTTCACAGGCAACGGTAGATGGGTGTGCCTATCACAGCTTTGACAGGCAAAATAACAAATGTATGATGAGCAAAAGAAGATAAAATTAAAGTAGCTCTATAACAAGCAAGGTGTGCTTGTCACCATTGCAACCCACTCATAAATGAATTAGGTATGTCAAGCAAGGTGTGTCTGTCACCGTTTAAATAAACCAATGCACACTGTAAACTGAAGAACATCCAGTTAACCAAGTTGTTCACTCAGCATTATCCCAAACAGGTTAGATGGCTGCCACAACTTGTAGACGTATGTCATAACAGACATGATGATTGGTACAATAAAGACAGTTATCTCTGTAAAATGGCCACCACTAGGTGCAATGCATCAGTTTCAAAAGGAAGTCGAGCTTGTACTGAATGTGAAGCATGTGATCATGTAAAACAACTGCTTGGGATCTGCAGATGCACTCAAACGTTGAAACATATAACCAAGATCAGAATGTCAGAATTCTGCAGCGTGAGAGAGCCTTGATGACGGAGAGACAGCTCAGGAACCACGGTAAGTGTAGGCAGCCTTATGGTGCGTGTGGAAGCAACAGTCAGTGCATGCAGTGGGAGAAATAGCAGCAGATAAAACTTTAAAAAACGCTGCAAATAAAATGTAATAATTTTAAATATACAACCGCAATGGAGGTGAACCACTGTTCTCAGTGATAAAGTCCTTGCTGTCAAAGTAGAGTCTCGACTCTGGAAACATGCTGAAACTCGATGAGTGGATTACAAAACTAAAATGACGGTCGGTGGGTTAAGATGGTCACCAAAAATTGTATTATGGTGTTGCAATGGAATAAACAGAAAGAAGTTGCCAAAGAGTAAAAAATGAAGCTCAAGTGTATTCCATATAAATCCCACGACCTCTTCAATACAAGACTTCTATCCAACTGCCAGAGAAGACAACATTCTAGAATCATGCAAGAGTGACATAGATCATGACATGCAATGAATCTACAAAGGAATCATGAAAAAGTGACATAATAACATTCTATGGCATTAGTTAACCTAATAGGCATTAAAAATGCATAAAAGAACATATATCAGTTAATCAAGTGACAACAGCAGAGAATGATATTTGCGAGAAGTTTGATAATATCCTATTAACAGTTGATGTAGAAGAGAGCATTCCCCTGAAAAGATGCAAAGGACCTATTTGTGTAGGAGAGTTGAAATTGAATTAGGAATCATGGCCAACTGGGGATCCCCATGCCTATTTTATCAGATATCACTTTTGAAATGTTTTGGTTAAGTAAATTGTTGAAACATTCGGTTGTGAACTCTAAAGCTTTTGGTGAGCATGATATCATTATGAAAGGATATTTCATTGGTGTCCTCAAGTTAAAATGGTGAGAAACTTTGACCACAATATATGTTGCAGAAAATGGCAGGAACATAGGCCCATATTTATACTTTTTGAAGCAAACCAGAGCCGGCGCTGGTTTGCGTCAAAAAATTTTCTGCTGGCTAACGCCATTCCTACGCACCATGCGGGCGCCTTATTTAAGGAATGACGTTAGCCGGCACTGCAGACTGGTCTGAGTAAAAAAAAATGACTCAAACCAGGCAGCGCCGTCGTAGGGGAAAATGGGGGTTGGGCGTCAAAAAATGGTGCAAGTCAGGTTTGAGGCAAAAATTATGCCTCAAACCAGACTTGCGCCATTTTTTTACGCACAACCCCCATTGAAATGACTCCTGTCTTAGCAAAGACAGGAGTCATGCCCCCTTGCCCAATGGCAATGCCCAGGGGACTTCTGTCCCCTGGGCAGTGCCATTGGGCACAGTGGCATGTAGCTTACCTCAACTTACCTGTACTTACCTGGGATGGGTCCACCCATCCATGGGTGTCCACCAGGGGTGGGCGACGGTGGCAGGGGGTGTCCCTGGGGGAAGGGAAGGGCACCTCTGGACTCCTTCCATGGTCAGAGACCATGGACATGAGCCCACAGGTCCCTTAATGCCTACCCTGACCCAGGCGTTAAAAAACAGCACACATCACGCTGTGTGCCTTTTTTTAAGGCCCGCACCCTCTTGTGCGTAAAAATGACACTGATTTTAAATAAGGCGCACAGGCCTTAAAGTCATTTTTTGGGAGGGAACACCTACCTTGCATGTCATTAACGCAAGGCAGTTTCCCGCATCCAAAAAATGACGCACACAAAGGAATTTGATGTCCGCGGGCTCGGGCACCAAAGTTTAAATATGGTGCACGGTTTGCACCGAATGTGCGTCAAAAGTTTTGACGCACATTCGGCGCGAACAGAGTATAAATATGCCCCATAATGGGATGGCAAGACCAAGCCAGGCTGGGAATTTTATTAAGACCAAGGCATGAGGAGCCAATAGTTTTGGGTGAGATACCTTTTATGTCTTTAGAATCTGATATTTCACAACATAGTGCAAAGTTGCAAAACTTACTGTAAAAGTATAACAAAGCGTTCAGTAAAGACGTTGGATTAGTGAAAGGATTTTAACATAGAATTAAATAGAAACCTAATGCAAACTCAGTGGTTCAAAAAGGGAGACAAGTACCAATGTATGTAAAAATGAAAAACAAATGTGAAAGACTTACTACAGAAAATGTGCAAAGAAGAAATTATTACTCATGTGGAATCTTCGGGGTGGGTTTCTGCTGCAGTTGTAGCCAAAAAAAAAAAAAAAACAGGTGGCATACGTTTATGTGCTGATCTTGGAGTGCCTAATAGGAACATTGTAGTGGATTGTCACCCACTTTCTATAATGTATACACTGTTAGCCAATCTGAGTGGTAGAAATTATTTTACTACTATAGATTTATGCTCAGCTTACCACCAAATTCCTCTGGCAAAGGATTCCCAGCCATTGATGCCATTTGTGATGCTATTCAGGGCTTACATGTACTTGAGAATGCCATTTGAATTGTCTTCTGCGGCCAGTGTGTTCCAGCCTATGATGGGTTCTATGTTTGGTTATGAAGCTGGAACACAAACTTTTCAAGATGACATTCTGGTACATACAGAGTCCCTGGAACAGCATCTGTTCACAATGGAAAGGGTTTTGGAGAGACTGTTGAAGCATGGCAGAACTGTGAATATAGAGAAGTGTACTTTCATGGCTGATCAAGTGGATTATTCGGGTCACCATATTACTTCAGAGGGAATTAAACCTAAGTCTTCATTGTTAAAAGCCACTCAGGATGCTCTGGTACCCTATGATAAAAATTGCTTAGATCATTTTTAGGGTTAAGTGAATATTATGCTAGATTTGTACACAGACACGCATAGCAGTTCAATCACTTAGAGATCTATTAAAAAGATGTTACGTTTATATGGTCTCAAAAATAGCAAGAGACATTTGATTAGGGTTTATAAAAAATTGTCAAAGAATGAAAATGTGGGTCATGGCAATGTTTTTAATGAAATTACTGCACAGTTGGATAAGTATTTTTCTCCAAAAGTGTGTATTGGTATAACGTGTTATAAAATCTTTCATAGGAAACAAGAACAAATTGAATCTATTGATGAACATGTAACAGCCTGGAGGAAACTGGCTTTGGATTGTAAATTTCATGCATTGAAGGAGAAATTAATAGGAAATCAAGTATTAATGTATGCACATGACCTGGCCATCCAGGAAAGAGTTTAGGTGAGTGGTGAAGCAAATTTGAAGAATGTAATGTTGATTATAAGAAATGTTTAGTTGTTAAGGAGGCGGTTGAAAAAACTAGTGCTGAAGTTGAATGTGTGAAAGTGGTCAAATCTAGCAAAAAGAGTAAGTTGAGTAAAAAGTCACCAATCAGAGGTTTTAGGTGTGATAGTATGAACCATCTACCTAATAGCAGGTAATGCCCTGCTGTGATACAAAAGTGTAATTCATGTAGTAAAGTGGGTCATTTTGGTATTATATATAAAATTAAGTTGAGTGAGATTGAGAGAGTAAAAGACCTTGGTGAAGGAGAAACAAATACTTTTAGTGAAGAGGAGAGAACTTTTTGTTCCAAAATATTGAATGTTAAAGAAAGAGTAGCGTTATACATGTCATGTATGAGTGACAAAGACAGGCAAATTTGTCTTATGAAGTTTGGTGAGGGTAGGGAATCATATTACAGTAGATATTACAGCAGAATATGGATTACCCTGCACAATTGTCAATGAAAGTGTGTGGAAGGATAACTTTGAAAAGAATTTGGGTTCCAAATTGATTGGTGACAACATTGCTCCTAAACGTTATACATGAGAAACCCTCAATATACTAGGTTACAGAAATCTCATTTTCAGATATAAGAACAGGAAGGATCTTGGCAAGTTGCATGTTGCTAAGAAGGCCATTCTGTGTTGGGTTGGAAGGATAAAAGGAATCTAAAAAATGTCTTAGATCCTAACAATGAGGAAAATGTCTTGATACTTGATAATGGAGAAATTGTAGGGAAAACAATGTATGAAGAACTTCCTAATATGTTTGAGTGAGGTATTGGAAAATTAGATGGTTTTGAGCATAAAATTGTGCTGAAGGAGAATGGTGTACAAAGGTGCACAAGTTGAGGAATATGCCCATGTTGGTGATAGAGGAAGTAGAGAATGAAGAGAATGAATTGCCACATCTGGTTAATGATGGGATTATAGTACCTATTGAACCATTGGAGTGGTTGGTTCCAATGGTTGTGGAAAGGAAAGCTAATCGGAAGATCAGGCTATTTATTGACCTCCATCATCTTAATGGTAGCATTTTGATTGATCGCTTTACCTTTCCCAGAATTAATGAGATTTTGACCATGACCTTCAAAAATGAATCGGGAGAATTGAGACCAGTGAGAATTAGTTAATGTGTAATAAATTGTCTGTGTTTCCTCCTGGGTCATTAGTAGGAAGATAATTTCTATGTGTCATGTGGACATTTAAGAATAGTAAAAACTAAAGCCACAGTTAAAGGAGTTTACTGGCATGGATATTGAGGTGGAAAAAGAAGTGGGAGAGTGTGGTGTGTGTCTGTCAGTGGATAAAACCCTTAAAACTTTAAGACCCTCTAAGAGTGATTTCATGTGTCTAGAGTTGCTATTGGAATGTCTGACAGTTGACATTCTGGGACCAGTGGGACGTTTTGGAAAGTACATCATAACCCTGATGGATGCATTTTTTAAGTGGCCCTATGTTGAGATTTTCAACAAATTGGATACGGACTTGTGCTCAAGTTTCAGGAAAGAATTTTTGAATAATGGGACCCCTGCCATGATTATTGGTGATAATGAGGTACAGGATACATCAGAAAAGATGAAAAAAAAACCTGGATGAATGTAGAATTTTGGATCGAACTACAGCACTATACAATCCCAGTGGTAATTGTAGAATGCTTCAATAGAGTTTTAAAGGGTGCCATCCACCCGACGTGTAGGAAGAATTTCCCATGGGAGGTTCAGGTTTTTAAAACCTTGCGGTGTTAGAGGGTTACAGAAGGTGATGCCACTAGATTGTCCTCTTTTGACCTAATGTGGGGAAGGAAATCTAGGTCAAAATGGAATGGTTGGTTGGTTTCATCAGGAAATGTGGAATGGTCTTAGGGTGGGTAAGAAAAACCTTCTCCTGAAACTGGACACATACAAAAAAAACTATGAAAAACACAGAGCTAAGTATGCAAGTGCCAAGGTTTGACAGTGGTTGAGAATTAAGAAACTTGAAAAGATCTCTAAGGAGGATAGTGCATTTTCTGAACCCCAATGTTTAGTTCAAGTTATGAAGAGTTCTGTACGATTGGATGATGGAAAATGTTGGAATTTTTAAAGAGTGGCACCTTTTTCTGTTGGGAATTCAGGTAAACCTGTGAAGATGGGTTAAAGGACAAACACATGATTTTGCATGGATGATGATTTAGAAAAAGGGAGTGATGTGCGACATTCAGTGTCAATGGCTAAAGAGGTAAGGAAATGGGGTGGGCAGGATGAGATGTTATCCTTCAGTGTGCTGGAAGACACATTTACTGGAGGAAATGCTGGAGAGAGTGTTTTAAATAGGGATGCAGTTGTGAGACCAAGAAGAGTTACGAGATGTCCCAAAACACTGACTGATTCTTCATGTGAATAGAGTATTGCAATTATATGCTTATTACCATAAGTTAAAACATATAGTTATCATAAGATAATATATTTCAGTTATTAATGAATCCTATTTTTGAGCAAAGGGTGTGGTGGCAGACGGTGTCAAACGCAGTCGAGAGGTCTAGGAGGGATCCATCCAGGGATCCACTTCCCACTTGGCTACTGTATTTGACCAGGCAGCTTCACCCATAATTCATTTATATTCCTCCAGAGTACATCTACTGCCACTGCCCATTACTAACAAGCAGGAGTACTGAAGTTGCAATTTATCACAAACTCCTGCAGGGCTGTCTCCTTTTGGTTGTTTAATGTGTAAGCGACATCTGATACTGGTGTCCTGTAAAGGACTCTGGGTCACAATGCATTTGCTCATGTCATTGCTCTTCTCCAAACAAGAGCTCCAATACATAGTGCTTGCTTTCTGTTAGTCACTGACACAAGATGGGTCTAGTCTGATACCCTAAACTAAGGTGTTGTTCCTTTTTGGATCTACCATCTGAAATTGTGCTTTAGACACATTACCACTCATCTTTCATGCTTGTGTGACACTAAATATAATACCAACATTTTAACTCTCTTCAACCATACTAGTCAGTATCATAGTCTGTAGTATGCCTGCTGTAATATTTTAAAGGAGGACAATGCCGCACATCCCAGCATTTACATCATTTGAATTATCAGTTTCATCATCATCACAGTACCCAAATGGAAAGCATGGGTAGAGCACCTGTACTTTGTGGACACTCATGTGACTGAGGACAGAAAGGGACACATGCTCTTGCACCCCATGAATGGGGAAGGTATTCCAATGTATAATGCACAAATCCGGAAGCAGGTCCACAATTCAATCATGCCACAGCCATGACAGGAGACATTTTTCTCCCCTTGTAGATGAATACTGTGAAAGATTCCTTCCAAGCAAAGCACTGATGAGTAGTGAGGTGCATTTTATACCTAACTAAAGAGGCTCGCCAGCATATGCACCTTGCACGATATGACAAAAAAGATCAAGTGACATTTATCTTGGGGTGTGCATCTGTAGATCTACATAGGCTGGTTCTAATTGAATGGGGCAAGTCCCTGGTAGACATTTTGACACTTGCCCAATCCTTGGTTTTTCAAATTTATAGCCTCACACATGCAAACAGCCTTAATCAAGCCAATCAAGATGAAAGATGAAACATGTAAATCAAATCACTAAACCCGCTATAGACACAAACCGAACTCCACACCTAATGAAAAACTGACCTGGTGGGCACATCAAAGGTACCTCCCCACAACATTGCATGTCCTAACCAGAGAAGAAATGCTTGGTCTGGTGCAAACATAATCATTTTGCCAAAGTCTGTTGCCCCTTCTGGCAACCCAAAGCATCCTCAGAAAGCACTGGCAATTACGTTCTATCTCTTTAGTCAGACTATCTAGCAGAAGAAATTGATGAAGACAAAGAAATCACAGGGGAATGCATGTGGGCTATGCTGCAAGGCATGGCAGGCGTCACCACTGCATCCAGCCAAAAAGCCAGATCCAGACAGAAGGTGAGTTAGTGATGGCTTTAATTGACACTGGAGCATCCATAAATGTCAAGTCTGGAGAACGGTTTTATTCCTTGATGCCACTGCCTTACCTGAGGCCTTCTCAAACTTCAAAGCAACAAAAGAAGCTTTATCGGCTGAAACCATTCTCCAATATTTTGATCCCACCAAAGACTCTGAACTAGCAGTAGACACCTGCCCAATAGGAACAGACATAGCCCTGCGCCAGAAACAACCCAGTGGGGAGTGGAAATCTGCTTACTATCAAGTATGATCATGCAACCCAACAAACTATCCCTAGCACCAGGCACTGCCCACTTGACTGAGGGTGCTCTTGAAACCAAAGAATATGCCCGGTCGGTTGTGGAACATTCACATCCATTCCCCATGTCTTCAGAACATGTCTGTGGTGCCTCAGAGGAAGATGATAATATACAACTTGATATCCCTTTGACCCACATTAAGTGGTGAGGTTGATAATAGGAAACTGCTCACTTGCACTCTCAAATCCACTCAAGTACTGATCATTGAGTCTAGCTGGATATGAGTTGATTGTGTTACGGCTTCACATTACTTAAGGTCATCATCAGGAATAGGAGTCAATTAGAAGAACTCCTGGGAGCAGGCCTGCCGGTCCTGAAAGTAATTACTTGTAAGGGTAGGACATGTCATGGAAAAATGAAAAATCACAGAAAGGAAGACATATATTCAATGCATGGGGGCTTGATTTGGTCTTGTGGGTAATATTGAACAGCAGTTCCATATGAAACAGCCAAGTATGCCTCGGTCCATCACTTAGGTGTAGTCATGACAGGAGAGAAGGCACTGTATGAGTTGGACTTTCAACAAGATGACAAATTGTGATACGGGCAACAAAATCAGCCTACTGACCCAGAGTATTCCCCAAAAGGATAAATATGTGGAGTGGTGAGAGGATTAGTTCATCCTGAGAAGATCCAATATATGCAGCATGTGGGCTTCAGACTCTCCATGTTGCCCCTTTCTGGAGAAATTATGGACAGTGGTTGTCACTGCGGCAGCTAAGTAGCTTGTGCCCAAAGCAATGTGTGCTGCTGTCTAGAAGTTTTGTGCTGAGTCTGAGTACTCCTCCACAAAGGTGTTTTGTGCCAAAAGTGGAGTGTACTGCGATCCATAAATTTGTCTAATGTGGGCCATACTGCTGCCATTCAATGATTACACCTTACTTCCATGACCCTCATGGTGGCTGTCATGCCGCTGCTCTGACTCCTGACTTTTGACTCACTGATTACCCAGAAGAGGGTTTATTTCTTCGGAGCACCAGAATGGACACTTGCCAGGAGAATGTTGATTTCTGCTGTTGTTCATCTACAGTCCTTCCCAGATCACAGGTCAAGGCTTCAGCCAAGGCATTACTCCCAGAAGTGAATGGGGAACAGGATGCATGTTGCAGGCTCCCGCCACACTTGGATTTAAACTCTCAGGCAGTGCTATGGTGAAACTGTAAAATTTGGGAATTGCTAAAGGCACTGAAGGTTAGGAATTTTATTTAATGGTAATCTTCATCTAGACATTTATACTTGCCTGGGTGACACTCAACTCTGGGGGAAAGCCTGCCAAGACTTGCCAAGAGAGTAGAATGCTTAGGATAAGGGGGAGTTGGGACAGAATTCAGGGTGCAGTTGCTCAAACATCACTACTAGAATTGTGTCAGTTTTCTGTGCTGTAAAGTGTTAGGTTTTAAGTGTGTAGATGAAAATACTTTTTGTCAAATAAATCACTGGATTGGACAATGCGCTGCTGGATGATTGTGGAGTGCTCACTTTGTGCAAGTCCACACCAGCTCCCTAAGAAGGTCTGCATCTGCTTGTCATTGTTTCTATTGAGGGTCAAGAGTTGATGGGTTTCTACTTGGCTCAGTTTGCAGAACCATTGTAGGATTCCCCCCTGCATATCAGAGACAACCAACACAAACCCCTAAGGCGGAGCTCTGTTAGTCTCTATTTGTCCTATGACCAGTTAAAGGAGTTTTGACAGTCCATGTGCTCTTGGTTGAAGCCCGAGGCCCAGAACTCTACAAGTCCCAAAGATGTCCCTGTCAGCCAAGGCTGGATAAAAGCATAATGGTACAAAGGGCACAAACCTGGTACAAAGGGCAAAACCTGACCTGAGCTCCTTTTCCACCATATTTTCAATTAACATTTTCACCACTTTTTGTACTGTGATGTGAAATGTAAATCAGGTTGCGGACAATGTAACCCCACTGGGACCATGTCATATGTGATATCATCAGCCATTCCCACTTTTTAACCAATAGCACTTGGATGATGGGGCAATATGAAATGTTGATGCTTTTCGCATAAAGCACCTGTTAATGTACAAAAATGTTGCTCTTTATCCATGCACAATAAAAGGTGGTGAATTGGCTCATATTATGACAGGTCTTTTCTGTGTGAAGCAATTGAAAACCTGTTTTTAGTGGTATAAATACACTTCCTGGACTCTTCTCAAAATAACAGTGATCTACAAGCGACAATTGGCTGGAGTAGTCACACAGGGCATGGGTTCAGAGACAGCCATGTCAGTTAATTTGAAATGGAAAATCCCATTTCAGTAAGAATGTAGTGATACTAAACACAGCTTTTTAAGATGGTCAAGGTAGGCATCTTACCTACATCATACTGGTACCCAATGGAGATTCTGCAGGAACCTGGCTAAAATCCTTCACACATCCTACTTGCACCTGCACGCATCAAACAGACCATAACATAGCACCTACCAAGCTTCTTTTTTGACGAAAAAACAAACTCCATGGAGACACCTAATGGAGATCATGTTGGGAAACAGTTGACCTGTTAATTCCCACTGACTTCTACATTGAGTCCAGCAAGCTCCACACAAAGTCCCTGCACAGAAAAACACAGAAAAGAGCATTAGCAGTCACTGCATTAAGAACATGTTGACACAACACTGAAGTTTGCTGCTTCAGAGTCTGAGCTTGGGTCTTTTAGGCACCCTCCAAAGCTCTTGCATGGACCGTTTTGATGTACTGCAGGCATCCTAGCCTAGCTTTGATAAGTACCTTATTGAGCTCCTGTAAATGATATCATGACCTGCTCTTTAGGCCATATAAACCTAAATTTACTTTTTCCAGTGCTGCATTCTGTTTTGGAGTTTAGGGTTACCCCTTTTTCTCTCTCATCTCTTTAATTTTCTAATTGTTATTTTCCTTATTGTTATGCCTACTTTCTCTCTTTATCTCCTTCTTCTTGCTGTCTTAATGTTTTTCTCTTCCTTCGTAGCAAAGTCTATTTTATCCAGCCATTATTTCTACTTTAACTCTTCTTTACTCCCATTGTAATTGAGAACAATACTAAACTACAATACACATGAAGGCTGGGGAGCTGTATTCACAATACTGTCAACACCAGAGCAGTACGCGCTCTATTGGTGACACAAATGCAAAAACCCAGCACTCTCAAAACAATGTAATTTATGCATTGTGCTGATATGTTGTGGTTTAACCTTTTGCATTGCAGAGTTCAATCCTGAAAACGTATTTTTAATATGCTTACAAATACTGTTCCTTTGCAATGTACTGCTGCAGGTTTTCAGAGTGTGTTAGGGTGTGGCCCCTTTCCAGGGCCTTCCAGAGACTTTCCCTGCAACATGCCTGGTCGTGGTTCTGGGCTTGGCCAAGACTCTATAAAAGAGAGCCAGCCCAACTCTCGTTGCTTACTATTCAGAGGTCCCGGTGCAGAGCAGCAGCTTCTTCCTGAGCTCCTGTCCCAGCAGCCTATTTGGATCTTCCAGCCTTCTGCCCTTCATCATTCATTGGTGATCATTGTTCCAGGCGGTAAGACGGTGGTTGGACTGTTCCGACACCGTTATTGAGAACTTTCATATTCTTGGCTTAATTCTTAAATGAGTAACAGATTACTTGCGCTCTACCATTTCTTGACATTTATATGGTAGTTTACAAATAGGCAAGACGCATGATTTGTTTCATAAAGGTTTGACTTTGTTATTCATTGCGTGCTACCATTTCTTGACATTGGCATGGTGGCTTAAGAATCGGCAAGACGTGCGATTCGTTTTATGGTGTTTAAACATTGTTGGTCATTGCCCGCTACCATTTCTTGACATTTACATGGTGGCTTAAGAATCGGCAAAAGAAGCAGGATTCATTTCATTGGACTTTGATCTTGTTATTGTGAGCTGTTATTTCTTGACATTTACATTGTGTTTTACAAATCGGCAAGACGCGAGATTCGATTAATGATGATTTGACTTTGATATTCATTGCGTATTTTACATGGTGACACTCGAATTGGCAAGACGCACGATTCTCTCCTCAAGTTTATTTCATGTTGTTTATTGTATGCCACTATTCTAAGGTATTTATTAGGTAGTATTCGAGTTGACAAGTTATGTGATTTATTTCCTGAATCCATATTGTGTTATTTATGGTGCACAATCCTTTTATGGTGTTTAATATATATATCTGCAATATGCGCAATTTGTGTTGAAACATTTTAAGAGTACACAGAAGGCCAGAGTTTCTAGATGCAATATTGTATGGTCCTAGTATACATTCTCAAAACAGGGTTTATATGACTGGTTTAGAATTTAGTCAGAATGTTTTTTCTGATTGTCATGTAAAGGAGAGTATTTGAATAAGAAAGTTTTCATTTAATTCATCTTGATTCCCTTACAGGTATCCGGCCAACTTGAAACTTAGTAATTTTAAACTTAACTCTTAGATTGTTCATGTTTTCAGAGTGACTAGGCTTAGAATCATAGTCTAGTATTGATTTCAGGAGATATAATTTTTATATTGTGTGTTCTAACCTTTTTCTTACTACAGGTCTCCTTCCCAGCTGTTCCCTTCCTAATACCCTAATACCCCTATCATATTTCCTTTTTCATTTCTCTTTCTAGTTGTGTTTAAACATTGTGGCATTATAAGTGTGACTTGAACAAAAAACTCTAAATTACTAACTTGATCTTCTATTGGGAGAATGATACTAATTACTTATGTGTAGGGCGTAGGTAATTCAGCATGAGTAAACCAACAGATACTTTGACTGTTATTGTCTACACTCTTTGGCCATGTTGTCAAGTTTATAATTTTGCTTACTTGAAACTTATTGTGAGAGTGTGTAAAAAGCTACATAAATTGCCTTCACTTATCACCTGTGGTTAATGCCCCATTGTTTCTTTTCACAGCTAGTTTTTCTAAGAAATTGGATTCATATTTGGGGCACATGACTACCCACCTCGGGGAATAATCACAATCCTTGTCAAGGTGAGCCCACAAAATCACGAAATTAACCTGAGAGCAACCCCCTTGCAGCTATGGCACAGATCAGACAGAACAGTGTGTAAAGGATTCATGCAGTACAGAAACAGTGACACAATCAAAATGTAAAACAATGAAAATCCCACTGAAATAGAAAAATAGAGTAAAAGTTGATTAACAAAATGACATGAAAAATTACAAAAATCTAATAAGGGATACAGGAGAGATGAGTTTTAAAAGATTTAAGTGAAAATAGCACTAAAAATCACAAAGCACCAATGATAGTCTAAGTTTGCAGTAAACTGGGTCGGATCCACGAGCCAAGTTTGCCCTAGTCAAGGATTTTACCTTCGGACTTAGGGCCTGATTTAGAGTTTTGAAGATAGAGAATGTAGCATTACCATGAAGGAGAACCTTACTCCTGCCATAGCGAGGGTACTCCACTTGCCTATTTTAGATATGTCCACCGGCCGAGCAGACATTTCTTGCATTACTAGGAACTACCATTATGGTGGTACCTTTAAAATAAATTGAACATTTGATGGATGGCTCCATCAATATGACAGAGGCACAGGTCATACTTTCAATGTTTTTGGGAAAAAAAGCAACTACTACCTCAACATGGGAGTTTTCTCCCCTGGTTGTGTGGTCCATTTTACAGGTTTCACTGTATCTTACAACCATGTTTTACCAGATGTTGATGTACAGAGAATACTTGTCATTTGGGGGCAGACAAATGGCAAATCCTCTTACTATCATTACTCTTCCTGGATGTCAGAGGTGTATGCCGGTGGCAGAGGAGTAACCTTTGCAGTAAGCATGATGAAGGTCTACAGGACTCTAAATGATGTTGTCCTTTGTATTATGACTCCTACCATAAAGGTAAAACTGCTGGTTTTGGGCGACAGCACCACTGCGTGTGGGTGACTTGTTCGACCCTACACTGTGTGGAAGCTGTCAGCCTAACCCTTTCAGCTTGCTAGCAGCACCTCACCCAAACCTAGAAAGTAAAGGTGAAAGGTGTTTGTGGCAGCCTGCTGCATGACACTCTGATTCCTCAGGGAAGCCATGGTAGAACAGATCTTACCCCTTTCTCTCATTTGCACAAGGTCTCATACATGCGAAGACAGACAGAGAAATTCAGGATACATTTCAAATTTTTTTTTTTGAAGCAACTGCATTCTATGTAAACAAAGCATGAACTGCTATTATTAGGAACATGTAACACAATGCAATTATCATTGTGACCATGATTGTGAAACTGTGTCCTCGCACACTAGTGAATCTAAAATCCCTACCTACATTACTAGCACCTACATGAGACCATAGCAGTGATAGCCCTTCTCTGCTCGTACTAGTCCCTGCATGGACCACACTCCCTGGCACCATGCCTGAATAATAAGCAGGAGTTTGCTTGTGGTCTGCTGGAAGTCCTCCCAAGTGGCTGGAGTGATAAGGCCAAGTTCAGCAGAGCTGCGATAACATGGTACAGCATAATATATGTGGCTGGAATGTCCCCTCTAACCTTGTTTTGCCAGTGTGGTGTTTTTATAACAAAACGTATTGTGTTCTGAGAACTGACCTGATTTGATAATGTGTCTTTATGTGTAAGGTTGACTTTGTGCTCTTGGACAGGCAAGACTTGGAAACTGTCATGTACATCCTTGAGCCCTGAGCAGAGGCACAAGATGAAATGTAATGCAAATGAACTAATTACAATGCCTGCGTGGAAAGGCAACTGATAAACATAATAAAAAATCCCTGTTAAAATAAACCCATGCTAAAATAATAAAAAAGAATAAATGAAATTAACTAGTTAAAAGGGCACAGGCCTGAAGCTAAATTAAGTGTGTCCAAGCAAAACACTAAAATGAACCCACAACACCCTCTGCCTTGTCAGTAAAAGAATGCATCGTTTGACCTAAAGAAACATTGCAAAAATCACTACTCGTAAATTACTATTTAAAAAAAGACTAAAATGTACATAAAAGAGATAAAATGTCCATGTTGACAAGCAGGACAAGCTGAAGACAGGCCAAATTGAAACGGTTAATTTAGGACTTAACCCCTTGACTGCCAGGCCTTTTCCCTCTCAGCTGCCAGTCCTTTTTTTGGCTATTTGGGGCAGTTCGCGCTTAGGCCCTCTTAACGTTTTGTCCACATAAGCTACCCGTGCCAAATTTGTGTCCTTTTTTTGCAACATCATAGAAATTCTGGAAGTACCCAGAGTTTGTGGGTTCCCCTGAAGGAGGCCAAAAAATTATCCAAAATACAGCAAAAACAATTTTTTTTTCAAGAAAATTGGAAAAAAGGGCTGCAGAAGAAGGCTGGAGGTTTTTTTCCTGGAAATGGCATCAACAAAGTGTTTGCAGTGCTAAAATCACCAGCTGCGCAGGTTTCAGGAAGAGACAAACTTGAATCAGAAAACCACATTTTTCAACATAATTTTGGCATTTTACAGGACATACACAATTTTTACTATTTTTTGTGCTTTCAGCCTCCTCCCACTTAGTGACAGAAATGAGTATGAAACCAATGCTGGATCCCAGAAAGCTAAACATTTCTGAAAAGTAGACAAAATTCTGAATTCAGCAAGAGTTCATTTGTGTAGATCCTACAAGGTTTTCGTCCAGAAAATAACAGCTGAAATAAAAAATATTAAAATTGAGGTGAAAAAAACAGCAATTTTTTCAATGTTTTACTCCGTAACATTTTCCTGCGATGTCAGATTTTTTAAAACAATATACTGTTACGTCTGCTGGACTCTTCTGGTTTCACGGATATGTAGGGCTTATAGGTTCATCAAGAACCCTAAGTACCCAGAGCCAATAAATGAGCTGCACCTTGCAATGGGTTTTCATTCTACACCGGGTATAATTAATTTGGTGAAATATAAAACATAAAGACTGAAAAATAGGTATCAAGGAAACCTTTGTATTTCCAAAATGAGCACAAGATATGGTGTTGAGAAACAGTGGTTATTTGCACATCTCTGAATTCCGGGGTCCCCATAGTAGCATGTGAATTAATGGGCATTTCTCAAACAGACATTTTTTTTACACACTGTCTTACATTGGGAAGGAAGAAATGCAGAGAAAGACAAGAGTCAATACCACTTGTTCTGCTATCCTTTGTTCCCCCAAGTCTCCCGATACAAAATGGTACCTCACTTGCATGGGTAGGCCCAATGCCTGCGACAGGAAACTCAACATGGACACATCACATTTTTACATTGACATATGATGTGTTTTTTGGAAACTTCCTAGCTGTGGATTTTGGCCTCTAGCTTAGCCGGCACCTTGGGAAACCTACCAAACCAGTGCATTTTTTAAAAGTAGACACCTAGAGGAATCCAAGATGGGTTGACTTTTGGGGCTCTCACCAGGTTCTCTTACCCAGAATCCTTTGAAAACCTCAAAATGTGGCTGAAAAACACTTTTTCCTTACATTTCGGTGACAGAAAGTTCTGGAATTTGAGAGGAGCCACAAATTTCCTTCCACCTAGTGTTCCCCTGGTCTCTCGATAAAAATGGTACCTCACTTGTGTAGGTAGGCCTAATGCCCGTGACAGGGAATGCACCAAAACACAACGTGGACACATCACATTTTCCCAAAGAAAACAGAGCTGTTTTTTGCACCGCCAGCCAAGAGCCACTCCACACACACCACCAGCCAAAGCGCCACCCCACGCACACCGCCAGCCAAGCGCCACCCCATGCACACCGCCAGCCAAGCACCACTCCATACGCACCGCCAAACAAGCACCACTCCACACACACCGCCAGCCAAGTGCCACTCCACACACACTGGCAGCCAAGCGCCACTCCACGCACACCGCCAGCCAAGCACCACTCCACACACACTCCCAGCAAAGCACCACTCCACACACACGCCAGCCAAGCGCCACTCCACGCACACCACCATCACTTCTTTTTGGTTTCTAAACAACAAAGAAACCACTAACTAATTATAAAATAAGTACAAAATACAAACACAAAAGCTCTACCTGAAGACATGACAGAAATGTGAAACTGAACATCTGAAAATATAAAGCAGGCAGTTTAAGCTCACGGTATTACCCAGAATGTTTTTTTGGTGTGGTAACTCCTGAAACAGACGACCACACACGGCCCAGGCTTTGAAGGGCAATTGGGGTAGTACATCCGGCTCTCCCTCCGGATACCTCTTTGTGCACAGACTCTACTTTTTTTAGTGGGCAAGTCGTTTTTGGGAGCGGGAGGAATGTGATCAGCAAAATGGCGATCTTTCAATCTAGCCACATCCTCCACCACTGCTACTCTAGGAACTCTTGCCTGTTGCAGCACAATCTCTGTCACTGACTCCTGAAATTTAACAAATTTCATCCTTGACTCAGGTGAACAATCCTTGAACACAATAAAAGCATTAAATGTCGCCAAATGAAATAAATGTATGGCCAACTTTTTACACCACACGTAAGAATTACGAAGAGCAGTGTAAGGTTCCAACCTCTGATCTACTCTATCAACAACACCCATGTGCTTATTGTATTCCAAAATGCATGCTGGTTTGCACACTTCGGCAACCTGACCGCAAACAGTCAGAGGTGGAGTACTCTTATCATGAATGGTAGTTAGCATGTACTCCTGTTTGAAAATTTCAGAGCTAGCAGCTCATTATTCTGCAAGGCACAACACTGTCCCCTCTCAAGTTTTTTACAGACAAGCTCCCTTGGATAGCCTTTCTGGTTAGAACGGATTGTGTCACAAGTAACAGTGTCCACTCTGAACAGCTCCTTGAACAACTGCACTCCAGTGTAGAAATGATCTACGTACAAATGGTGACCTTTGTTAAAAAGTCGTCTACCAATTTCCCACACAATTTTCTTGCAAACTCCAAAAGTCGGTGGACACCCAGGGGGATGAATACTGGAATCTCTAGCAGCATAGACCCAGATATTATATGCGTATCCTGTACTACTTTCTGACAGCATATACAATTTAATTCCACACCATGCCCTCTTGCTAGGAATATACTGCTTAAAAACAAACGCCCCTTGAACAGGACCAAAGACCAGTCCACACTTATCTCTTTGCCTGGAACATACACCTCTGAAAACTGATCTACAAAATGATCAAGGACAGGCCTAACCTTAAAAAGATGGTCACAATCAGGGTGATCTCGTGGCAAGGCTAAAGCATTGTCAACAAAATGCAGCATCCGAAGAAGAAGCAAAGAGCGATTACAAGCCATGGTTGCAGGAAATATAGCCGTTGCCATCAAGGGACTAGTAGACCAATAAGAAGCCAGTGACGGCTTCCTTATCAACCCCATCACAAAAGTAAAACCTAAAAACTTTTTCATCTCTTCCAGATTTGTGGGAACCCACTGGGTAGCTCTAGACTGAGGCCTAAGTCTGGCAGCGTTGTCCCTCAAATACTGCTCCACATACAAATTTGTCTGCTCAACAATCTCTTCCAAAAAGCATAGTCCATAAACAACTGAAAGAAATTGACGGGCAAAAAGTTTTCTGTATTGACTCTATACCCTGGGAGACCAGTAAATACAGGTAACTGTAGCTGCTCCGTGTTTGGGGCAATCCAGGTGTCAGGTCTTTCAATGGGAAACCCTTCAGCCCCAGGCTGCGGCACTCTTGGCACATCAATGTCCTCCTCTAAAACAGGCCCTTCATTTCCACTGAGAATGGCTTCCTCATCAGAAGAATCCTCTTGGACAGAAAACTCACTGCCATAATCTCTCACTTTCCCTTCTGCCTCAGATGCAGAGTTAGTCTCATAATCATGGTCAGAAGACAACTCAAAATGCATGACAACAACCTGCTGAGCGGTCACTCTGTGGTTAGCCATGATCCTTCCTAACAATAAATGGATTGCCAACAACAACCAGCACTGTCTAAAATAAGTAATAAACAAAGTGTGGCTTTATCACAAAGAGTTATTTACTAAAAAACTATACCACTCACTTGCCTGAAAAAGCTAGACTCACAGGCAATTACTCTGCAGAGACATAGCAATCACCAATGATATCCCACTAAAACGAAAAAAAGAAAAGCAAATTAGACATAAGACAACACAAATGTCATTGTGCAAAAATCTAAGGACAATTTCGCACACAATCCTGCATTTAGTACACCACCTATAAACATGTCATTCATGCATGTCAACAATAATCCTTTGGAGTAAACTGCTTTTACTTAATTAAAACATGCAGCTTTGCAAACCGCAGGTCAAATACTGCCATAACCGCAAGGATCCACAGCAAAGGAAGCAAAAGCTTTGAATTAGAACAAAAAGAAGAAATAAACTGTGGTAATCACAAATACAAATACTTTGCCAGTTGACAAACACCCCGCCACCAAGAACTTACAAATTTTCCCTGGTAACTAAGTGGCTTCTGCCCCTATTGGGGGCAGATGGGCCTAAAAAAAAATAGGCTGATTTACCTCCAAAGGGGGCAAAAATGGCCATCAGTAATGTGCCTCCTTTGGGGGGCAACCCTCGCCAAAGGGGCCGCCCCCCCACACAAAACACACACACACAAATTCACTGGTGCCTAAGTGGATTGTGCCCCCCTTGGCCCAGATGGGCCTACAAAAATAAGCCGTCTGCCCCCCTTGGCCAACATCTCTGTGCCCCCTTTTGGGGGCAAGGGGGCACCCCAGCAAAAAACAAAAGAAAGGGGAGCATAAAAAAAAGATCCCCGATGTCTTGGTGGCTTCTGCCCCCCTTGGGGGCAGATGGGCCTAAAAAAATAGGCCAATCTGCCCCCAAGGGGGGCAGAAATGGACATCAGTAATGTGCCCCCTTTGGGGGGCAACCCTTGCCAAAGAGGCCACCCCCCACACAAAACACACACACACAAATTCACTGGTGCCTAAGTGGATTGTGCCCCCCTTGGCCCAGATGGGCCTACAAAAATAAGCCGTCTGCCCCCCTTGGCCAACATCTCTGTGCCCCCTTTTGGGGGCAAGGGGGCACCCCAGCAAAAAACAAAAGAAAGGGGAGCAAAAAAAAAAGATCCCCGATGTCTTGGGGGCAGATGGGCCTAAAAAAATAGGCCAATCTGCCCCCAAGGGGGGCAGAAATGGACATCAGTAATGTGCCCCCTTTGGGGGGCAACCCTTGCCAAAGAGGCCACCCCCCACACAAAACACACACACACACAAGATCCCTGGTGCCTAAATGGATTCTGCCCGACCTTGGGGGCAGATGAGCCTAAACAAATAGGCCAAAGGGGGCAGAGATGGCCAACACTCATTTCCCCCCTTTGGGGGGGCGACCCTTGCCTGAGGGGTGCCCCCAAGACACAAAACACACACACACAACGCACAATCCCTGGGGCCTAGTGGGTTTCAACCCCCCTGGGGGCGAGATCGGCCAAAACCATGGCCGATCTAGCCCCAGTGGGAGCCAAAACATATAGAAAAAATTGCCTCCAGGGCAGCGACACTTGCCTATGGGATCGCTGCCCAAAAACATTACAGTAAAACAGCCGATCTGCCCCCGGGGGGAGGCTGAAACACAGATCTGATATTGCCCCCAGGGTAGCAACCCTTGCCCAAGGGGTCGCTCCCCAAAATAAACAAAGAGAACTTCCCTAGTGCTTAGTGGTGGTGGGTGACAGAGTCACCAGATCTTCGGGGTCTGTGCACACTCCCAACACTTCCCCACAAGACAGCTCCAATACTCTGATTAGATTTGTCACAGAGTCTAAGAGAGTCCAAGTGGGGAAAAGAGGATTAGGAAGGGAACAGCTGGGAAGGAGACCTGTAGGAAACAAGAGGTTAAAACACACAACATCAAAATTACATCTCATGAAATCAATACTAGGCTATGCCTCTAAGCAGCGTCATTCTGAAAACATGAGCAACCTAAGAATGAGACTTAAAATGACTAGACTTCAAAATGACTGGATACCTGTGAGGGAATCAAGAGGAGTTAAATGAAAACTTTCAAATTCAAGTAATTTCTTTTGCATGAGAATCAGGAAAACAATCTGAATAAGTTCTGAACCATCAGATGAAACCTTTTTGAGAATACATACTAGGAACACACAACATTACATCTAAAACTCTGGCCTTTTTGTTTTCTCAAAATGTTGGAACATTAATTGCGCACATTGCAGAGTTTTCACATAGGTAGTAAACACCATAGAAGGATTGTGCACCATGAATAACACAATGTAGATTTAGGAATAAATCACACGACTTGTCAACTCGAGTAGTACCAAGTAAATGCCTTAGAATGGTAGTGCACAATGAACAACATGAATTAAGCATGAGGCAAGAATCGCTCTTCTTGCCGAATGGAATGCCACCATGTAACTGCCAAGGAATGGTAACGCACAATGAATAACATGAATTAAGCACGAGGAAAGAATTGCGCGTCTTGCCGATTCGAATGCCACCTTGAAACTGCCAAGGAATGGTAGCGCACAATGAATAACATGAATTAAGCACAAGGAAAGAATTGCGCGTCTTGCCGATTCGAATGCCATCATGTAACTGCCAAGGAATGGTAGCGCACAATGAATAACATGAATTAAGCACAAGGAAAGAATTGCGCGTCTTGCTGATTCGAATGCCATCATGTAACTGCCAAGGAATGGTAGCGCACAATGAATAACATGAATTAAGCACGAGGAAAGAATTGTGCGTCTTGCCGATTCGAATGCCACCATGTAACTGCCAAGGATTGGAAGCGCACAATGAATAACATGAATTAAGCACGAGGAAAGAATCGCGCGTCTTGCTGATTCGAATGCCACCATGTAAATGCAAAGAAATGGTAGCGTACAAGAATGATCAAGAGTTAAATCACAGGAAAAACGAATCGCGTGTGTTGCCGATTCAAAGGCCACCTTGTAATTGTCAAGAAATGGTAGCGCACAATGATTAACATGAATTAAGCACGGAGAAAAAATCGCGCATCTTGACGATTCGAGTAACAGCATGCAGATGTCACAAAACACCCAAGCGCTCATTCACATGCTCAAGAGTAATTTGTTAATCATGCAAGAATTAGGCCCAAGAATTTGAGCGTCCTCAATGACGGAGTCGGGGGCCCAGCCCAACCTCCGTCTTACCGCCCTGAACAAGGATCACCAATGAAGAATGAAGGGCAGAGGCCAGGATGATCAAAATAGGCCACCGGAACAGGAGCTCAGGAAGTTGCTGCTGCTCTGTACCGGGACCACTGAATAGTGAGCATGTGGAGCTGGGTTGGCTCCCTTTTATAGAGTCTTAGCCCAGCCCACAACCACACCCAGGCATGCTGCAGGGAAAACTTCTAGAAGGCCCTGGAAAGGGACCACACCCTTACACAGTCTGAAAGCCTGCAGCAATACATTGCAAATGAACAGTATTTATAAGCACCTTAAAAATAAGTCTTCAGGACTCAACTCTGCAATGCAAAAGGTTAAATAACAACATATCAGCACAATGCATAAATTACGTTATCTTGAGAGTGCTCGTTTTTTGCATTCTAGTCGCCCGCAGAGCGCGCACTGCCCTGGTGTTGACAGTGGGACAGGAATCCATTGAAAACAAGCACAGGGGGAAAGGAAAAACTCCTTCCTTTCCCCCTGTGTCTGTTTTCCTCCCCCAACTGCCCCCTGGGAGAAGGACTCACCTTGCAGACGTCCTCTCTCCATTCGCGCTGAAAGCATATGGCTCCAAGCACGTCCTCAGAAGCATTTGATGACGTTGGCGTGCTGGGAGCGCGCTGATGTAATCAGATTGCCAAGGGAGGGTCTGGGTTGGAAGGGGAAGCGATTCCCCTCCCATCCCCGACTGGGGGTGTGGAAGGGAAGCCCACGGGGAGCGCTAGTGCTCCCTGTGGGCCGGGTGCAGGATGAGCTGGTATTGTTCCTGGCACACGGGAACCGTGTGCGAGGGCGAGACCAGCTCGCCCCAGGCCCCCGGGGGGGTTAAACAAAAATAAACTCAGATAAAGACCAACCGTCAAAGTCAACAGAATTTTCCATGGATATTACCAAGGACAGATCAAACAGTTATGTTTAAGCCACATGCAGAGCTTACGTGCTTTTGATACAGGTGCTGCAGATGATGCTGAAGAGTTTGAAAACTAATTGTTGAAATCAGCAAAGTAACCAGAAGCAGTTTGTGTAAAAACTGAAGCTGATGCAGGTGAAAGAGAACTGGCAGATGTACACCTTGTTGGTTGGTAGTAAACAATTCCATCCATTTGTGTTGAATTTGAATAGTATAATTCAGAATTTTGGAAATTTCTTGTGGATGAAGTGGTGACAGGAATTAATGAAAGATAATGTTCTTCCCTTCCCACGCTCGGAGAAGTATTGTCATTATTATTGAGTGCTTGTAGAGGTACATCCTGAATGGAATTGAGAGGGGTATGGGAACTACCCAGGAGTCCTTGTGGTCTACTCTGCAGGATTGGCCACATGGTGTAATTTGACATTGTCCATTGAAATGAAGCGTTTTCTTTAAAACCAGGCAGCAGTGGTAGGATAACAGTTCTAATACCACGTGTATACCCAGGACTGGAACTGGTGGTCAAGATTGTGGCCAAAATTATTTCTTTACAGCAAGTTTTTCACGCACCATATCCCCAAGTTTGGGAATCCAGCTGGTGGATGTTGTTGGCCTATTCCTCATTTCCAAGGTAGCGGCATGCGAAGATGAGTTTTCATCATGTTCTGTTGTAATTCCTTTAAGATAGTGACTCACTCATTTATGTCAAAAGATGCTTCTGCAGCCACCATTCCAGAGCCATCAAGATCTGGGACATACACAGGCATCTCAAACAGAACATTGCACGGGTTAGGTCCTCCCAAAGACATTCTGGGCAGATTATTTAGTGCTGTCTGGACTCCATGCAGGGGGTGTAGCCAACTATGACCTTTACCTAATATTCTAACTGTTAAGGATTACTTTAGGTCTTGTTTTTTCTACTCCACAATCCAGTTTCCCACTGGCTGGTAGTGAGCCAGGAAATGCAGTAGAAAACCTATCATTGCCATGGAGTTCCTGAATGCCCTGGGGGCAATGGCAGGGCCCTTGTCCGAGTGGAATGCTTCAATAGCATATGCCCCGATAAAGACTTGCAAATCTTTAATATCAGTTTGAGTGTCAGCCGATCGTTGTGGCCATACCCATGGAAATCTGGAGCGTGAGCCAAATCTCAGTTTGTAAAGGACCACAATGGTCCAGGTACACACATTGAAGTGGTTTGTTGTAGCCTAAGAGGTGTGTCTGTGGTGGGCAGCTGATGGTGGACCCTTTAATTTGTTTGCAGATATCACAGGAAAAGGAGAAACTGTTTGGTCTGTTTGTAAAGACCTGATCACCAATAGCATTTTGAAAGGGTGAGATGGTAGCTGCCACACCAGCATGGGCAGAAGCAACCCTCTCATTTGTTGCTTTGATGAGATCTAAACTCTGGTCTTGGATGAACATCATAATATTACTGCAAATACAATGGTTTGGGGCTCTTAAATGGTAGCGATATTTTGCAGGATATGCTTTAGGTAAGGGCTTGCTGTCAATCGAAGCCTTCACAGCAGCCACTGTTTCATTATCCAGTCTCATATGAGAATGAGTAGTCAGAAGCTGTAGCTACTGCAGATTTGGCTGCTTCATCAACCGAAGTATTTCGTACAATGTGTATTCCAACATGTTGGTGACCCAATGTATGAACTACATGATCATTTGGTAGCTTGTTTTTAAGATCTGCTACCCTCCCCCACAAGAATTTTTGTTTTATGGTGTTTCCTTTTGAATCTCTAAACTTATTTAGGCACCAATAGTGTAAGTATTAATTGAAGGACTGGACACAATAATATAAGGCGCACATGTACTCCTCATACATCGCCTCTGAAAATCAGAACCCTTGGATCCTTAAGCCGAAGAAATTAAAGACATGTTACATCTGCTGAGAGAAGGCAGAGAAGACTTACAGCCCTACATACTGGACTCCAGGTTGACTAAAAGGAAATCACAATAATGAAACTACACTGTTGTAGCCAGGCTAACATCACCCTTTGTACATCCAGGTTATGAGGAGCCAGCTCTTCCCTAAGGCGGGAGCATGGTAGAAAGAAAGTATAGTGAGCTTTTGTTCCACATACTGCACTCCAGGGACTCTTGGAATGAATCGAGGAACCACCATGTCAAGGAAACACCTTAGATTTTGTGCCATCCAAATAGTTGATGTACAATTTGGTGGTCATATTGTCCGTTTGGATCAGCTCACCCTAGCTCACAAAATAGAAAATAAAAAATTTGTAGGACTTGAAGTCAGCTACCCGTTCTCTCCAGGTGGGTGAATCATGAGCTTACTACCAAATCTAAAGTGTTTTGACAGAACGAGTGCCACAGGTAATGCCTCAGCCCCTGCAGCTGGCATCCATCAAGACCATAACCTGTGGATAAAGAAAGAGTGGAACCCCCTCCCGCAAACATGGAGAACTCATCCACCAACCCGGTTTCATTTGACTGGAATGGGATCTCAGCTTGCCACATAGTGGGGACAAGAGCCAGAGTAAGTGGTGCACCACAATTCCCAGATGCAGCCAAGCCCATCGAACAGTCAGCAGGTTCTCAGACGTATCATATTGATGCAAGAGTGACTCCAAGAGCAGGAGACTCTGAATGATTGTGAACTATTGTGACCTATGTCAAATGAAGCCTCTACCTTGTAACACTGTCCAGAGGGTAAAAGTCTTTAACTTAGTATATCCTGAACCTGGCCTTACTTTCCTGCAAGTCCTGGGCTGGTATGAGATGTGTTTTTTCTCTCTTCTGCAAATTCCTGTCACTCCTAAAGCAAATTTTGCTCACATGTAAATACACCTTACAAAAAACAGAAGACAAGAGGCGTTTGGCAAAAGAGGAATGGTTTGTTAAATTAAACATTATGGCCAGCAGTGCAACTGCAGAACTGGGGTCTGAGGACTGCCTCTCAGTGGACAATTGATCCTAGCAGTGTTTCATATATTTCTTTGGCTACAATAAAACAATTACAACATTCCTTTCTGGATAAAGAATGTGACCAGTTGTCAGGGAGTCATAAGTAAGGTCCTGATAATATAAGGAGGTGGGCCTTGACCTAGCGTGGACACAATAATGGCCAGTGGGTTATGTGTCCAGATGTCTGGCCTGAGGGACAGGTGATCACTATGTGGTGCTATGTGTTCCTAACTTCATGTGGCATCAAACATTATGATGTTTTGGGAATGCACACACCCCTCTGGCCATGTGTGTTTTATTGGGGCCAATCCCCTGGGACCATTATGGTGTCACTGTGCACATCTGTGGAATTGATCTAAGTTTCCTGTTTGTGCATTTGTCTGCTGGCTACATACTGCCCCCACTGTGATCTGTCAGTCATTAACCCCAGGCCTTGATCTCAGAACTCGCCTCACTATATACTTTGGGGTCGATGGAGAGTTCTTGTCTGGTAAATCAGATAATAATGCTGTGATCTTGTTTTTATATTTGAACATTTCATTGTGCACATTGAAATTGACTTTTCCAATATTAATACAAGATGAACACATGCTATGTCCTGTGCCATCTCTTTCCTGGTAGGTGCATGCGCCAATCAGTCATCCCGATATGGGTGATTCATTCACCTGTCGAAGTGAAGTATTCCCACCAAAGATCTAGAGCCCCCATGAACACCTTTAGGATAAATTTGAATCCTAAGGGAAGGACCACAAACTGATGCTAGAATAAATGGACTGCAGTCAAAAGGATTCTCTGGACTTCTGGGTACAATGTAGTGTTGAGATACACATCCTTAACACACAGGAATGCCAGGAAGTCTCAAGAAGATGCCTTTGGCAGGCTAATCTGCAAAGTATCCATCTTGATGAATTGTGGGTATCCTTTGACTTAGAGATTTCAGGTTGATGATGAGACACAAACCTCTTGGGTGCTTCTATAGCAAGAAACAACAGAAACAACTACTTGACTTGATTTGAGTCCTCCTCTGGATTAGAGTCTACTGTTCTTTTCTAACAGCTTTCAAATCTGAGCATGCACTGCATCCTGCTCCTGATGGTGTGGAGGAAACCAGCCCATCTATGTCTGTTGGCAACATGGAAAGTTTGGCATGTAACCTGGGTCAGCAATTATCTGCATCCTGTAATTCGAATAATAAAAAGCCTGGTCCTGAAACAATGAGTAAGCCTTCCAGCCACTAGTAATAATCAAAGATACTTTCCCCCCCCCCCCAATCCCCAATGTAGTCAAATTTTAGGAGCTTTAGGGGGTCAAGGAAGCTGCTAGTGGATTGTAGATATGGCATGTTCACCTTTGCATACTTGTATGAGGATCATGGGCACCTGAATGATGACGGAGACAAAAACTACTGGAATCAGTATTGGTTTTCTCAAGAATTGGGTAAAACCTGCATTCATTGATGAGTCTGGAGACCAATTCCTCCAAGTGAAGTGTTGTCCAGAGAAAGGCAACTTGAACAAGAAAGATTACTGTACTCCTTCAATCTTCCAATTGATGATCAAATTGGAGGTGAGTAACATGCCAGGTTTGCGCTGGTGGAGACCCGGCTGGCTCCGCAGGAACATACAATTGACTGCTGGCCCATTCACCAAAGGACAGTTGTTCTAATATGCATTTTTCCTGTTTGTGCAACTAGGGAAACCTGAACAGGAAACATGGAAATGGATCATTTGTTTCTTCTTTTTCAATAACAAACTTCTGATCTGGGAGTTTATTATTGAATAACAGAAAACAATTGGCCAAATCAAACATTTTGCACACTCTGCAGAGGCTTGGCTTAGGGCCAATCCTAAAGGTGACTTACATGTATTAAAAAGGAAGGTTTAGGCCAGGCAAAGGGTTTATTTTGCAATGGTAGGCCTGAGACATGTATAGACGACTACATAAGTGTGTGGCACAAGAAGTGCTGCAGGCCCATTAGTAGCATCTAATTTACAGGCCCTGGTAGAGGAAGTACGAGTCACTAGGTTCTTACAGGTAAATTAGATGTGCCAATTGGGTGAAAGCCAATGTTATCATGTGTGAGGAAGGGAGCACAAGTAAATTAACATTGGTGAGCAGTGGTAAGGTGTGCTGAGTCCTAAGACCACTAAAAATGAAGTGAGCAGAAACTGGAGGAGTGAAGGCAAAAAAGTTGGGAAAAACCACTCCAAGGATGTAAAGTCCAACAATTAGGTTGAACTGAAGATGCACTGGGAGCCACTGGCCCAGTCCCCAGCCTTGGACCAGCCAGATCAATGGGCCCTGCCACTTCATTACTGTGGCTCCCAAACTGCAAAGCCGACAGGTGGTATAGGTCCAAAGGGAGTATCAAGCCCCCAGGAGCAAGCCTATTTACTACAGCAGGCAACATTCCCACCTCATAAGGTGCAGAAATCTAGGTCACCTGTGAGAGAAGGTAAGGGACTGCAGCACACCAATATTGGGGCTCACCGCAAATGAAGGCACAGACAGGGTGTGCAGGCTGAGTAGAGCCTCAGGCAGTTGCATCCCACTACAAGCCTCCAACGTCCTGTACCATGTACCACACACTCATTAAGAAAGCTTCATCAATCTCGCTGGGACGGTAGCCACAGGTGTCCGCTGCTGCACTTTCCACTCTGGCAAAACACTCTTCTCCAGTAAGAAAGAAGTGTAGTGAGTCCAATTCCAAAAGCATACACAAACACAAAACCTGTCTCTAAAAAATATAAAAATCAGGAGGAACTTTGGGTACAGGTTTTTCAATACATGATATGGTGGTATTAATAACTTAGGTGAGTTTCAGGAAATAACAAGTCCAAATGGTGTTTGTTAAATGCTTACTGAAGAGATAGATATGAGGATGTTCAGGATGGGAGGAAAGTTACAAAGCACAACATTGAGCACAGTGACAAAAATGAAACTAGTCACAGTCTCATTTCTTTGTAAAGCAGTTCATGTTTGGGAGTAGTTGACGGATCATTGTGAAGCCAGTGTTTTGTGATAGGAGTTTCTGCTGGGAACTTTGACTTCCAATTTTGGCACTATCTTGCCCAGTTAGATTGTTCAAGGCCATCTATATTTGTATCTATCTTTTTTGTGTGTACTATTTTCTAACACATTTTTGTATTTTGGGAACATTCTTATTTTGCACTTTGTGCCTCTCCTGTTCTCAGAGTCGGCATTGTACATATCATAATTTGTTCCTGGAACTCATTTTGAACTTAAGTACCTTAAACTTCCTACTAGATTCACAAGAGTCATATGCAAGAACTGCACTACAAAGATTTTCAAGAGGACAAATAATAGCCATTGTTTTCTTATTTTGCCAATATGAGGCATGCACTATGTTTTAGGGAAGAAAGAGCTGACTCAGAGGACTTGTTACTTGAGGTAATTAGGTAAAATGATTGTATATTATATATATTTTACAAGACTCTCTACTGATATAGGCCCTCATTATGATCTTGGCGGGATGCCACGCCGCCAACGTGCTGGTGGTCAACGGAAGATCACCAGTGGCGGCAGCCAGCACCCCGCCAAAAAATTACGCCTGGAGCCTCACCACCATTGATGGCGGTGAGGGACACCAGGCGCCATGCTGGTGGTCGGTGGCGTGGGTGGATGCTGCTCCACCCTCACCACCACATCAGTCCAGACACTTCCACGCCTATGATGATGCAGTCATAGGCGTGACAGTGTCTGGAGGCGCGACAAGGCCAGCAGATCAGCATCCACAGAGCCTGTTTCCTCCCAGAGTAGCGCCACGGAACAGGAATGTGCTGCCCAAGAGGGAAGGGTGGATAGTGGTGTATATGTGAGTGTGCAAGTGCAAGTGCATAGTGGTGTGCATGAGTGTTTGTGTAGGGGGGATGTGTGTCCGAGTGTATGTATGCGTGTGTGCATGTAGGTGAATGGATTCAGGAGGATGTGGGGGTTTCGGGTTTGGGGGACCTGTATGTAGGGGTGCAGAGTGGGGGGGATGGGAGGGTGGAGCTGGGAGGCACACAAGGATTTTGGGGGGAGCTTTGGGGGGTCAGTTTTCAGGGTTCTGGAGCTGGGGGCTGTTCTAGGGGCTGGTGGGTGAGTGGGGGTAGCGGCAAGGGGGGCTGGTGTGTCACATACAGGTGACAGGAATGAGTATTCTTGTTATCCATATGCTTTCCGCCAGGGATTATGTGGCGGGGTATCCCGCCAGGAAATCCCTGGTGGAAATGGGATCATCATCCCACCGCCGGTCCAGCCTCCACCGCCGAGTCAAATGTGCCTACTGTCGGCCCGGGCAGTCGATTCTGGCCTGGCAGTGGGTGGTAGTGAACTTGCTGCTTTGCTTCTGCTTATTAGAATATGGTGGTCTGGACCGCCATGCCGTTTGTGATAATGTCCCCCACCACCGGCGTGGCGGTCCAGATCGCCATGTTTATAATGACCACCATAGTATTGTTTCACTGCAGATGTACATGAACAGTTCAGAAGGAAATGTGACAGGTTTCGTATTCATGTTTTCTCTCTCTACCCCTTACACTTTTCCCCTCTGTATCAGCAGCTGTGATTTCTGTTACAATTAGATGTCATGGCCACTTTGTGGAGGTGATTAGGATTAGCTTTGTGGTACCCGTGCAGACCAGTAACAAAAATCTGGAAACTAAGACAATGGACCTTTTTACTATAGATGAGGGAGTGACCGTAGGATGTAATGGGCAGTATAGAAAGTCACTGAGAAAGGTGGAAGATGTGTTTGCGTGGAGGAGAACCAGCAGACCAATTGCAACTTGACAGTTAAACAACCGGCTCATGTGTACATGTCTCCATGTCATTTCTGAAGAATACTCAGTATTTCCAACTATATTTTAGAAGTGTGTTTCGACCAAAGCTTTTGGACACAATATCAAGACTACTGTGGAATTGCTAGAAAAGGAATATCTAGCCTTGAGGGGCCCTTTACTACTTTTGCCATCACTACCTGTTTCCACCGTGATGGTTTATTCCTGCTAAGTGGTGACTGTTTACACAAATGCAGGATTCCTTATCTGAGTGATGGCTACATTTTCTTTAAGTGGGCCAGACATTCACACCTGTTTTAGGATGTGTATTGCATCAATTAAGTGGAACTACCAGGTGAACTTTCAGTTTGATGTAATGGTACACAAGTTCACTTTTCAAAAGTTACTTTTCCATTAAAGTTATCAAAAATGTACTTGTACAATTGTACAGCGATCTTGATAACAAAAATGATTACTAAGGCACAGAAGACGTGCATTGTCTCCAAAAAGACTCTCTGTGATAAGAAAGAGACTGAATAAGAGATCCCCTTGATCAGCCCCACAGGGAACAACCCACCAGGCCCCAGCCCCAGTCCCCTGGTCCGGGACCGTCCTACCCTCACTGCACTCACCACAAGCCTCTGTTAACAGGAAACGGCTCACAGGAACACAGAACATGGAGCCGTAAGGCATATATGGCTTTCAGCCAGACAGGGTGACTTACTGGCTACCAGCGGCGGCTTCTCTGCTATGGCAGAGGAGAGTCGTCCCCCCACAGCAGCAGCCGATGCAAACCTTTAGCAACGAAAGGAAAATAAACTAGGTTTATTATCATTTCATTGTTAAAGGGGCAGTGCATTGGGGATGACAAGCACTGAGGGGAGTGCCCTGTGGACTCCCCTCCGTGTGCATGTATGTTTGGCGGGCCATCTCAGACTAGCCAAATACACATGCACACTGTGCTCTCTCCAGCCTGGCACTGTGTTGCCGGGCTGGAGAGAGCAGGCCCAGGCTCCCAGTCTGCCTGGGAGTGCCCTGACTAGGCGCGCCCAGTCAATCTTAATGCTGCTGTGATCAGCGTCAGGATTGCCCGCAGAGCAGGCTGCGAACCTGTGCCTGCCTGCTGCTGAGGAGACAGAGAATCAGCAGTGCAGCATGCAGGTAAGTTTTTTTTTTAATGTTATTAATATTACTCCGTCCTCCCCCCTCCGCATGCCACCCCACCCCCTGGAGCCCCCACGAGCCGTGATGTAATGATATCTGTATTTAACCACTGCTTCATCTTGACCACTGACTCCATTTTGTGTCTTGGCCACTGACTCTATTTTGTGTTTAACGTAGCTTCAAGCACCGTCACACTCATGTTTTTACTCTTCATACTCCTTCTCACCAAGGGCAGGTACATAACATGGGGGAATTAAGAGCACAGATGATAAGATGTACCAAAGGAGAATGTTTATGGTACTACAGGGAACAGCTCGATCTTGGGAGTGCACCTTGGGATATGGCCAAATCTCTAATGTGCTTTTTCAACACGGACTGGTACGGCAAGCGTTTGAACAACAACCTACTGAATGGGAGGGGGGAATTCTAGGACTTTACTCTCCAGTTTGTTTAAAATATGTAATAGGAGGAAACTAAAGGACTGTGGATATTGAACTCAGGAGGAAAAGGGACGCCTTTGCCCCCATCACTCCCATTGAGGGTAGTTCTCTCTTCACGGCCTGTTGCTGGCAAAGAGATGGAGGAAGCGAGCCCCATGGTGATGCATTCTTTTTAATGATTATTTTTAGCTTTGCATTGTGAATAAATATATAATATCACTGTATATTCAGATATATAATCCATGTTTAAAGTATTGTATTTTTATCGTTTGTTTCTATGACCATTATTATTCTACTCCTGTGATCATTTTTGGAAGTGTATTCGTGCTGCTGCATTTGACCTACATGATTCCTCTATCCGAACCTGAAACAGCACTTTAATAAATATATTACTCAGACTAAGAGCTCTGCATTGTTGGAATTCCTTTTTTTTGTGTTTCCTCTCAGTTTGAAGTAGAACCAAACACTTTTATTTCACTGCAGTGACTTTTTCAAATGTGCCTCACGTTGTTCATAACTGACCTCCTCATTCAAACCTTGCAGTGCCTTAATACATGCATTTCTCTGACTGAGAGTGTTACATACCAGAAATTCCTTTCAGTGTTTGTGTTTCTCCTCTTTGTGGTAAAGCAAAACACTTTGGCATAGTCCCGCAGAGGAGGGAAAAAGCTTAAAAGTGTAAGATTTAAAAGTAAAATATGTTTAGCAAGAAGTCAAAAGTGGCACTGCAAACCATTACTAAAAATGCATGTGAAATTCCAGGATGGATGAAAGAACCTTACAGTGTTTTAGCGAACAAATTTTCTTGTCTGTCGGAACTTTCTGAATTTTGAGATGAATGCCCTGGGGATGCAGAGCCACAAAGTGTTCTTACATGCTTAAAAAGGTGCCTTTTGAATGGTAAGATGACCTTTCTGTTCTTGGCAGGAAGGGTTGGATACTCCTCACTGCCTACAGAAAAATGCATAAGAAATGCAAGCAGTTAGAACAAGAAAATCAACAATTAGAAAAGCAGCTTGTTGACACAAAAAGTACTGTAACTATGCTGTTTTGTCAGAATATGTTATTACAAGGTAATACTGATAACTACCAAACAGTTGCAGACAAAGCCGCTGTTAAAGTTGCGCAGAACAAATTCCATAAATGCAGAGGAAAAATAAAAAGGTTCATTTAGCCATTGCCCACACTGGTTTAAATTGGGTCCCAGATTTCTGGGATGGTAACATATGGGAAACTACTGATTTTTCAAATTTCAGTGATGAAGAGGTTAAAAAAGGTGGGGGCTAGGGTGAGCTGAATGAGCAGGACATAGTTGGTGCTCACCGATATTCAGGCGAAAAATACAAGGCACTCCACAGAACCCGGGAGGGACTGAGATGCATTCTTTAGAAGATTACACTCAGCAAGAAGTAAAAGATATCATGGACTGATTTCAAGAGAAAGGTGGAGAAACACTGCTTACTTTGATGGTGAGGTTATTTGACACCGGTGCTTCAGGGATAACATTAGATGCCTCCTGCAGTTTTGTACTCTTAGCACTGACCCTCCAGAACAAGAACAATTCAGAAGTTATGCCAACCAAATAGCAACTAGTTTGTTCAAATTGGCAGTCATGGGATGCAATCAAAAATACCATACTGAATCAGATTGGCCACCAAATGATAAGCCTTGGTACACATAGAGAGATGCCATGCAAAGAATTAAGGAAGAAAGTATGAAAACTGCTTTTCTATTAATTGAAGCTCATAATTTATGGGGAGGCTCCACTGACTATTTCAGTACGTAAAAATAATCTGTTTAGCCCCTTCAGCTTACAAGCAAGTAGTCATGACTCTCCTACTTTTTTAGACAGGGCAGAGAATCAAAGAGGTGCTGGAGGCGGTTTGCGAGTTAGGTGATTTAGGGGACTCGAATAAACCAGAGAGAGCCTCACAATCTGAGGGTCGCACGAATAACAATCGAGTATCTAGGAGGGATATGTTCATGGCACTACTGAAAGATGGTATCTGCAAGGAGCAGATTGATGGGATAGATACTAAAAGCAAAAGATTTTGGAGTTCGCCACTCCCCGCATTAACAAGAGACACAGCGATTCATTGGATTGTTTGGTTTCTTGAGGCAGCATATTCCTCAATTGAGTCAGATTTTAGCCCCTTTGTACAAAGTGACCAGAAAGAAACATGAGTTTGAATGGGGTGAACAGCAACAGTGGGTTTTTGATTTGTCAAAGGAGGCGATTCAACAGGCTTTAAACTTGTGGCCAGTGCAGGAAGGAGCCATTGAGTTGCATGTAACCATTCAGGAACAATATGCATATTGGATTAGGTGGCAAAATCAGGGAAGAACAAGGGTGCCCCTGGGGTTCTGGACTAAAACATTACCTGAGGCTGGGGAGTGATACACTCCCTTTGAGAAACAGTTGCTCGCATGGTATTGGGCTCTAGTGGATACTGAGCAAATGACCTTAGGAAGTAATGTGATTTTGAGACCTGAAATTCTGATAATGCAGGGGGTGATGAGTTCACCTAAAACACACTGCATAGGACATGCACAAAAAGATAGTATCACACGTTGGAAAGGGTACATACAGGACAAGGCTAGAGCGGGACCAGCAGACACAGCCGCTCTAAATGCAAATGTGTTGCAAGCCCGAGTGCAGGATGAGGAGAGGGTGCAGGAAGTACCACAAATAAAAGAGTCACCAGTGAGATGGGGTGAGCCATTTCAATCCTTGTCCCCTGAGGATAGGAAGCATGTATGTTTCACCAATGGTTCAGCCAAATATGTGGGAGCTAAAAGACATTGGAAAGCAGTGTCATATAATCCAGTCAACAAAATGTTGGTAACTACTATCAGAGAAGGGAAAAATAGTCAATATGCAGAGTTGTACGCTATGTATCGGGCTCTAAAGTAGGAGTTACCAGGGACTTGTCACATTTATACTGATTCCTGGTCACCGCCAATGGGTTAGCCACTTGGCTTCCCACACGGCATGCACATAAATGGCAAATACAATCAAAGGAGATGTGGGACAAAGAGTTGTGGCAAGAAATTTGAGAAATACTGGAGCAAAATACCTTTACTGTGTATCATGTAGATGCTCACTGTCCCACTGATTCACTAGAATGCTGGTTCAATTCCCTTTCGATGATAAAGGCAAAATCTCAGAGGCAGAGTGGCAACACAAGATTCTGACTTGGTGGGACTGGCTAAATGGGCGCACCAAAAATGTGGACACCTGGGAGAGAAAGCACTTACAGGTGGGCAGAGACTAGAGGGATGCACATTCCCCTAGATTTGAAAACTGTGATTTTACAATGTCCTATTTGTCAACACACACAACAGAGATGTTCTGCGAACTGTCAAAGGTCAACTGGGGAGAGGAAAGTTACCAGGACAGATATGGCAAATTGATTACATTGGGCCACTACCAATTAGTCGCGGGTGTCATTATGCTTGCACAGTAGTGGACACATATTCTGCTGTCCCCTGTAAACGTGCTACTCAACACAATACCATCAAAACTTTGGACCTGTTAATAATATATTATGGAGTACCACACCAGGTCTAGAGGGACAATGGTTCACACTTCAAAGGAAAATTGGTACAAGATTACTGTGTACAACACAATATTGAGTGGATTTATCACATTCCATATTATCCACAAGCCTCAGGACTTATTGAGAGAATGAACAGCTTGCTGAAAGCCCAATTACAAAGATTATCAGATGGAACCTTGAAAAACTGGAGAGAGCATTTAAATGTAGCCCTTCAGATTCTGAATTACAGACCGCTAACAAATGCTGAGACTCCCCTGATGAGACTGTCAACCCCCTCATTGCAGATACTACCGCATGTGGCCACCAACACCATCATGTACTGGGAAATAAAACCTGGGGCCTTAGCTCCTTACAGAGCCACACCAGAATATGCAGGTCTTGACTTACATACTTTAAAAGTGTAAACATTGAAAATGCGAGATATGGCACTCTGTGAAACAGGTGTTGGAATAGAGATTCCCCCGGAGCATTTCGGATTGATTCCTCCCAGATCTGGGTTAGCACTCAAAGATATTTAGGTCTTGGTGGGAGTGAACGATACAGACTACCAAGGAGAAATCAAAACTATTCTTTTTAATAGTGGGGACACTGACTTGATGATACAATCTGGAGATAGGATTGCACAAATTGTAATAATCCCAGTGTATGGAGGAATAGTGAAAAAGGGGTGTGCCCCAGCCCTTCTTACAGTACGTGGAGAGGGAGGTTGTGGTTCAGCTGACGAAACTCCTGGTGCTAAAGTGTGGGTAGAATCCCCAAATCATCCTCCTGAACCAGCAGAAATTATAGCTAGGGGGCCCACATAATGTTCTCCTGAAAGTGAAACCAGGAAAGGAAAAATGGGAGCACATCCCAGCTGACAAATGTTATTTGTGAGAATGATCATACTTGTATCTTTTACAGATCATACTACAACATGCCTATGTTCTGAATGTGCTGGGTAGTCTCCTTTCGGGCATGTGCGTGTGGGGTCAGTAAGGACCCAAAACCCCCAACTCCAACCTGATTGATCAACTATGTCAAGCGATACCTCTGCTACACTTAACCAAGAATATTTGAACCCACTTGGCACGATTCATGCTCAACAGAATGAACTTTTGCATGGGAGCCATGCAGAGTACCGTGGATGTTCTATCAACCTGTTTGATTGCAATACCTACACCTGCAAGTGTCCTATCACGTATTTTCAATGCCACCAACCAGGATGGAGATGTTGAAAAACATGACGTGAAATCTCACTTTAGGCCCCACGAGTATTGTAGAGACTGTCAAGAAGCAACAAATGAGAAGTGGGACAATCTCACTCAGGTAATTGTATACAATATCACCACAGGCGATGTCTGTTATCAGATGTCTTGCAATCCTTGTAACATTGGAAAATGTGTTCAACTACGCCAAGAAGGCACAACGAGGTCTTCTCAAAAGATCTGTGGGAACATCAAACTTTGTGTTTTTACTGAACGGATCAACTTTGCAAAAACGTAACCAACCACATGGCTTGTCATCACCTGGTGACTGCTGCCAGTCACATCAAACATGTTAATCTACCAGTATGTTGGCTCTTCTTGTGTGGAAATATCACATTTACCTACATTCCACTAATATCACCGGTGGACCATGTACTTGTACACGATTAGGACTCAGGATATTTCTATTTAACTCTGTACATACTCGTTGTCCTACGGGGACAGTTCAATTAAGTGAGGGCTGCGGTTCGGACATTCAATTACTATCCAAATCAGAGTATGTAAGCTTGAGTCTTTCTTTTGTAGGCATGTCTGGCTTAGCTGTTTATAATACTCAAATTATCAATAAGTTAGCATGCTTAATTGTTAAAAATATTAATCACACTTCTATTGCTTTATCTGAATTTTTGCTAGATATACGTGATACTAGTAAAGCTGCATTACAAAGTAGAGCTGCTATAGACTACTTATTATTAAAGCATGATCCCGGGTGCTCTGAATTTGAAGGCATGTGTTGCTTTAATTTGTCAGACCATTCTAAATCCATCCAATCCCATACTGACACTTTACATGAATTGGTGAAAGGAGTAAAACAAAATACAAATAAAGGGTGGTGGATTGGTTGTTCCAGTGGTTGCTCCATTTCGGACAATTGTGCAATGTCTTGTATGAGATACGCATGGTAATTTCTATAGTTATAACGTTGTGTTGCTGTGTACAATGTATACCCATTTTGCTTGCAATGTTTAGACCAAGAAGAGTTGATTTTAGACCTGTATGTTATGAAACTCATTGGTCAAAAGGTGGAGTGTGATGATATCTGCATTTAAACATTGCTCTATCTTGACCCCTGACTCCATTTTGTGTCTTGACCCCTGACTCCATTTTGTGCTTAACTTAGCTTAAAACACTGTCACATTGGCAATGTAGGTATTGTTCTGCGCACTAACTTACACAACCTGTTTTTAGCTCATGTTTTCACTCTTCGTACTCTTTCTCACCAAGGGCAAGTACATAGCATGGGCGAGTGAAGAACACAGATGTTAAGATGTACCAAAGGAGAATATTTATGGTACTACAGGGAACAGTTCAATGTGCTTTTTCAACACGGACTAGTATGGCCAGCGTTTGAAAAACAACTTACTGTACGGGACGGGGGATTTCTAGAACTCTCCTCTCCAGTTTTCTTGAAATATGTAATAGGAGGAAACTAGACAATTGTGGATATTGAACTCAGGAGAGAAGGGGACGCCTTTACCCCCCATCACTCCCATTGAGGGTAGTTCTCTCTTCATGGTTGACTGGGTTCACGGCCTGTTGCTGGCAAAGAGATGAAGGAAGTGAGACCCAGGGTGGTGAATTGTTTTTAATTATTTTTTTTTAGCTTTACATTGTGAATGAATATACAATCACTGTATATTCAGACATGTAATCCATGATTAAAGTAGTGTATTTTTATTGTTTGTTTCTATGATCATTATTATTCTACTGCTGCGATCATTTGTGGAAGTGTATTTGTGCTGCTGCTGCATTTGACCTACATGATCCCTCTATTCAAACCTTAAACAATGCTTTAATACATTTATTACTAAGACTAAGGCCCATATTTATACCTTTTGACGCTAAACTGCGCTAACGCAGTTTAGCGTCAAAAAATTTAGCGCCGTCTAACGCCATTCCGAAGCGCCATGCGGGCGCCGTATTTATGGAATGGCGTTAGCCGGCGCAAGCAGACCGGCGCTGCCTGGTGTGCGTGGAAAAAAACCACGTAGACCAGGCAGCGCCGGCGTAGGGGGAAAATGGCGCTAGGGCGTCTTAAAATGGCGCAAGTCGGGTTGACGCTAAAAAATCGTCTTAACCCGATTTGCGCCATTTTTTCGACGCCCAGACGCCATTTCATGACTCCTGTCTTAGTAAAGACAGGAGTCATGCCCCCTTGCCCAATGGCCATGCCCAGGGGACTTGTGTCCCCTGGGCATGGTCATTGGGCATAGTGGCATGTAGGGGGGCACAAATAAGGCCCCCCTATGCCACAAAAAAAATAAAAAAATAAATAAAATTATACTTACCTGAACTTACCTGTACTTCACTGGGATGGGTCCCTCCATCCTTGGGTGTCCTCCTGGGGTGGGCAGGGGTGGCAGGGGATGTCCCTGGGGGCAGGGGAGGGCACCTGTGGGCTCATTCTGAGCCCACAGATCCCTTAACGCCTACCCTGACCCAGGCGTTAAATTCAGGCGCAAATGCGGGTTTTTTTGACCCGCCACCTCCCGGGCGTGATTTTTGCCCGGGAGTATAAATACGACGCATTTGCGTCGCCGTCATTTTTTTAGACGGGAACGCCTTCCTTGCATCTCATTAACGCAAGGAAGGCGTTCACGCAAAAAAATGACGCTCTTTCTTCATACTTTGGCGCTAGACGCGTCTAACGCCAAAGTATAAATATGGCGTTAGTTTTGCGCCGAATTTGCGTCGAAAAAAACGACGCTAATTCGGCGCAAACGGAGTATAAATATGCCCCTAAGAGCTCTGCATTGTTGGAATTTATTGTATTCATGTTTCCTCTCAGTTTGAACTAAAAGTAGAGCACTTTTATTTCACCACAGTGACTTTTTCAAATGTGCGCTCATGTTGAACATAATTTACTTCCTCATTCAAACCTTGCAAAGTGCCTTAAGACATGTATTTCTCGGATTGAGAGTGTTACATACCAGAAATTCTTTTCAGTATTTGTATATCTCCTCTTAGTCTGTGGTAAAGCAAAACATGCAACTGCTGGCTACCGTTGACAAAGCTTCCAGAATCACCTGTAGCTGCCAATAAGCTGTGAGGGACAAGAGTACAATCCAGCCGCTTCTGCAGGCCGGCGATCTGCCGGTGGTAACACAGTGGAGCAGCTGAGACGTGTGTCCTCTCCTTCTACCCTCTTCTTTCACCTTTCCTGCACCCCAGTAAAACTGTTACTTGGTTCACATTATATAAATTTCAAATATAAAATCAAAGAAATGAAAAGTAAACACAAATCTTCATGTTAAATAAGCAATAGTTTGTCAGAAGACATTCACTGACTGTTGTCTGTTTTCTGTTAGTTCAAAACGGAGGTCAAGTTAAAAACAAACTTTGCCTCTTTAACGCTTATATACCTTCTGCGCTCTTGCAAGGTTATCTTTGGGGGTGCTTGGGGGTTCTGCAACATGTCTAATTCCAGCACCCCTGACGACCACTGTTAGCCTGCTTGCAAACCTTATTCACAGCACACAACCTTCCCAGTATAAGCAAATCTACATGCAGGACTCTTTCAACCATGCACCTGAAGGGGACCCAGGATCCTGATGAAAATTGGAAGGGCTCCTTGACATCGACAGATATTAAGATGCACCATATAATTGATCACTGTAGGCTAAGGCCCATATTTAAGAAAAAATGGGGCATCAGCTACGATGTGTCACTTTTCTTGCGCCAACCTATCGGCACCTAACAACACCATTGTTGTGCCCTATTTCTTATATGCCTCACCATGGCAGTTGTTAGCACAAAAGCGTCAACATTGTGGCGCTTTGCTACACTAGCATCAAAAATGTTGACACTAGTGCAGCAACGTGCAAGGAAGGCCATAAGTTACTATGGAAGTGCCATTTTAACTCCTGCTCTGAGCAGGTGTTAAAAATGATGCCAAAAACGGTGCAGTGAATTCTTTTAAATTTCACTGCACCATTTCTGTGGGCTCCTAGCTTCAGAATCCTCCCCCACATACATTATGCCTGGAGCAGGCATAATGTGGCACAAGGTTTACAAAGTTACAATGCTGTAAATATGTTGCAGCAAAAAGACCACTTTAGCACCGCCTAGGCATAAAAAAATGACGCTACGGGCTGTGCTAAAGTGCTACTATGAGCTCTTAAATATGCCCCTAAATACTTGCTGAAAAAGCCAGACCTTGCAAGGGGTCTGAGAAAAACTATATAAAATCCAATATGAAATGCAATAATAAATTGTCTTTCTGTACTAGAGGTCATTGCCATTCCTCCTATAGTTTATGGCCTTCATTAGATCTTCCATAGCCCGTGAGAACTAACATATTTTTTCAGCCTTTACTTTCCCGTATATTTTCACAGCCCCCTGTTTCAACCCAGTATAGTCGAAAAATTAATTTTCTTGTTTTGGACATCTCCAGGAGTTTCAAAGTCTCCTCCTCTCCCATTCTGAAATATTTCGCCTAAAGATGGCTTCACTTTCTCTGTAGTTTTATGCATGAATTTAAAACACATTTAAAAGTAAACATTTTCCCACCTATACAAATATAGATTCCCAAACAAAAGATTCAAATATTAGTTTATTGTAAACTTCATTAATAACTAGAAGATTACAGCTCTGAACTCCTGTGAGCTTGAAGCAACGCTAAACATGTATTTTAATGCTACTTACACTGAGCAATTTGAAATGAACCTCCTGTTCCCAAAATTATTATAAAGAGCGAAATGTACCTAAAACACCACAATCTAAGCCTCAGATGAATCATGCTGTTACGACTGTGGATCCTTATCACTACTGCAACCCGAACCGCCACCCTTGAAGATTAGATTGCTCAAATTGATGTACATTGAATTAGAGCTGTTACGAATTTATGAGCCCTCAGCTGATGAAGCAAGCATTGGCAAAGCCAACAGGCTTTTCTGTGATATCATATGCAAAAATAACTGCTTTATACCTGGGTTTGTATGTATCTTTGCATCACAGGCAGACTTATTGGTTTGCTTGCAGTAGCCAGTCTGAAATGTGCCTGCAAGATCTTTTATAGTGGCATGTTTTTAAAATTGAATATTCGCAGTGCCATTGCTACCATTGCACATGAACGATTTTATTTGCTGAAATTGGTGATGATCAGCATAGTTTACATGTACCTGGTCATTTTTTAAATACCTAGGACCAGATTTACTAAAATTTGCAGCGCAGCGCTGCATCACTTTAGAAATGCAGGGATGTGCTGTATTGACTAAAATACGGCACACCCCTGTGTTATCATCTGCGCTGGTGCTAAATTTATCTGCCAGCACCAACAAAGGCACCCTTGCACCATAGTGCAAGATTGTCTGCGTTGAAGAGAATGATTGTTTACGTGCAGGAAGGTGTCCATTCCTGCACAAAAACAATCTACAATGTCAATTTGGCACTTCTATGTGTGCTACAGAATCCAAAAACTCATACAAGTACCAAATCGGACACCTTCCTGCACATAAAAAGTCATTCATGGCCTTTTGTTCTTTCAATGGCAGCACACATGGAAAAAGCTAAAACGAGGAGAGATAGAAGTATTTCTCCTCACTGCGGCATGCTAACACCACCCCTGCAGTGGCATCAGTTTTTGCTGCTTCCACAGTGTTAAGATTCTTTGTAAATCTGGGGCAGCGTCAAAAGAGAGCTCACAGCAACACCCATTGCATGCCCCTTTGCTACAGAAAACTCCATCAGAGGGGCCCATATTCACAAGGTGGCATTAAGCTACAAAAAGTGGCTTAGCGACGCCTTGTAAATATGGTATAGTGCACAGCGCCACCGGAGCATCACTAAAAGTGACGCTCCGGTGGTTCTAGGAGCTTGCATATCTAGCCCTTAGAGTTAGGGGGCCTTATTACATGGTAGTGGGGTTGCAGGGGAGGGGTGGAGTTGGGAAGGAAGTTATTATTGGGGGATGGTGAGATATAATGGGTTTCCATGCCATGCCAGGTCAAGTTCTAGGATTTTTGCGGCCCTGAGCAGCCTCTAGTTGGCATTTGATGTAATATCACAGGAAGTTGCATTAATTGACCATTAGCCCTCTGGCGTCTTGAAGTGGCTTTACAAGAAGCAACTTCCCTAGTGCAGATGTCAGCAACACAATAATAATAAACATGTAAATAATAACTTTAATAAAATAAGTACACATTTTTGAAAGCCCTGTTAAGTGGAAATAGATTATATTAAAAACACTGGTTGAAAAAGCTAGGCTCAGGTTTCTGCAAAATTGACATCTTCACTCACATGTTAACTCATTTTTCGAGGGTAGTGCATGGTTAAAATTCCAAGATAGATTGCCCCAGACAATACTGAAATACGATGGTGTTCTAGACACCAAGTGCAAGCCAAGGTTTGCAGGACAGAAATTGTTGAGCCGCAAAGAAATGAAAGCTAACTAAACCATTAAAAAACTTAGCTTCCATTAAAAGCATCACTCAAGTCTCTATAAAATTAAATAGCAGGTGATATGTAGTGAGATGAATCCGATTTCTGATACACCTACTTTTCTATTTGAAAATATTTTAAAGCACAGGCCAGTCCTAGAAAAAGAGCAGCCAAGTGTTTAGCAACATGGGGGCATATTTACAAGAAAGTGGCGAATCATAGATTGTGTGTCACTTTTCTTCCGCCCCCCCCCCTACCGGCACCTAATGACACCATGGTTGCGCCGTATTAACAATACGATGGGACAATAGTGTCCACATTTTTTACGCTATTGTGGCGCTTTGCTACATCAGTGTCAAAAATGTTGTCACCAGTGCAGCAAAGCACAGGGAGGCCCATTAAATAAAATGGGTGCATAATTTTAACTCCTGCTCTGAGCAGGCGTTAAAAAAGGTGGAACAAATGGTGCAGTGAACTGTTGCAAACTTCACTGCACCATTTATTCACGCCTCCCTGTGCCGGAACACTCCCCTAGCATTACTCCACTTTGTAAATATGGCGTAGGAGAAAAGTTACCTTAGCGCCACCTTAGCATAAAAAAGTACAGCCATATTTATTTAGCACTGCACACATGAAAACCTTGAAACCCCGTTGCCCCTTCTCCTGCGTCTGGCACCGGAGTTAGGGTGTTAGTGTGTCAATGCACAGTTATTATAGATGTATTGTTCTATTCATTCAGTGGACAGGGTAGAGTAGGGCTCATGACACCACTGCTATGCCACTAGTTCTATCTCCCATGAGCATGAAAGCAATGAATCAGTCCTTTCCTGGGCCCCCTTCGCTTGCCCTGCCTTCCAGCATGCACTATGGCTGTGAGTCCCTGGAGAAGGGGAAACGGGGTTCGAGGTTTTCATGTGTGCAGTGCTAAATAAATATGGCTGTACTTTAACATCCCGCCAGTGGACGTGCAAGGAAAATTAACTTAGCTTGAACCAAAGGTCATTGCCCCACTGTACTACCGATAACTACACCTTTGAGAGGAGCACCTTCTTTTGGACCTCGCAGCTATTATTCAGTGCTGTGAGATCCAGGGAGGGGGCTCTTTTCCCCTGTCCTGGCAGCAGTGTACCATGGCAATGAAGCCAAGGGGCAGCCCCCTCCTGGTGATGGGAAGGCTAAATCATAGCTCTGAGCACTATGGGACAGGCATAACCATGGTACTTTTGGCCATGTTTCCAGCAAGGTAAATTGCCCCCTGAGTCCACTTACTAGAAAATTAAACACAACTACTATGCATTGCTGTACCTGGTGCTACTGATAGCTATGGCCCTGAAAGAATCTCTTTCTGATGGGGCTCATGGTCAGGGTCCACTGCATCCAGGCCCAAGGGGTGGGGGCCTATCCTGGGCCTAATAGTGCTGGACCATGGCTGCAAGGCCCAAAGAAGTTGAGCAAGTGTTATAGCAGTGGTGGTAATGGTGCTGGAAGTACTGGATCCATGGGAGAGGCATGCAATGAGCTGAAAACAACTATGCCCTAGTGCCCTGCATCTGCTGCATTGTTGATAGCCACTATTGATAGCTATGTCCCTTGAGAAGGGGATTCCTCTTTCAATGGGCCTTGCCGGTGCACCCCTTGCTCCCTTGTTCCCTTCCCCCGCCATACCAAGCTCAGGGCCCCGGGCTGTGGAGCTGTGCAGGGTCCGGCGCAGTGGCCATGCCTACTGTTTGTCACCAAGGCTCTTTGTGTTACAGAAGGGGCTGCAGATGCATTTGCAGCAGCTTCTGTGAAGAAATGATGCAGATGCACAGGCAAACAAGAGATATTATTAGGGAAAGCTGTTGAGTAACTCGAGGGCTGCAGGTGAATTTTCATTTTTGTAGATTGGTAGGGACTGCTCACAAGAAGGTGCCCCTATGTCACATGATTGCCACTTTTGTTGTAGTTGTTCTCACAAGAATTCAGGGTGGCCATCTTGGGGAACAGGCTGTCGATACATGAAAAGGGACATCACAGTAAGAGGCCATCCTAAGGTCAGGCTCACACTCAAGTCCAGGTAAAATCACTAAAATAATCACTGCTACACTGAAAAAGTACAAAAACAATTGATTTATTAAGAACTGATTTTTAGAAAGCATGTATGAGATAAAGCTTTGAATGTGACAAACACTGACAATTATTTGTATTTTTCAGATGTACAGACGTTCCTCATATATTGTAAAGGAAGCACTTAATAGGGAGCGGAATGAGACACACAACAGTCAGTAGCTTGTGCTGAAAGAGTAATTGACTTATAAAGTCCACTGTATGTATACATGTTTTAGAGGAGTGTTCCATATTAAGTTTCCAATCTGTGGATGGAGTGGGAGAGTTGTCACCCCCAATGACAAATATTCTAATGTTTCTTTTTTACAGTGAACACAACTCTCCCATGCCATAATAACAGTTATGCGCTATTTGTGATGATCTGTACCTTGGCCCTTGCCCTGTTTTATGCTCTCTGTCTTCTGATTTAGATTTCTGCCATACAAATAACCTTACCTACATGTATTCATACAATGGAAAGCAAATTAACAAAGATGGTTAAGTGAGTGATCATCAAACTCCCAAACTAACTCCTCATCAAACGCCCATAAGTTTTCAGGACTTTCCAGCACAAGTCAGCACTAGAAAGTAAATCCCATTTCAATATTTTGCACCAATTTGCACCACTTTTTGTGACACTTCATTGGTGTATAGCCATGATAAATTAGGTCTTTCGTTTGAAATCAGCCTTGGTAATATGGTTGTTCAAAATGTTCCGCCGATTAAGCCCTGCACCCAGCTCAGTGCCACCAAAACTTATATTTTGTTAAATTGTTTCCAATCAGTGACATAAATTCCTTGAGATGGCTGTTTGATATCAAATAGTAACTGCTATGGTTGAGCAAGGGGCAAGTTCAAGCGAAATATCTTTGATGAGCATAACGTTTCTCCACCCAGTGCCTATTTTAAGAGCCAACATTTTCAGAAGATTTAACCTCATAATCTTCTTCTGGGCACATATTGTTCTTCCATCAAGTTAGTATGGTACTACATTGGCATTAAATGCGATCAACAGTGCTACTAGTAGGCTTCCCACTTAAGTACTACACTTTACCAAGATAGGGTTGGTAAATCTTCAAAGTTTTTATGTCAGTCTCTAATGGTTTGTTAACACCAACTTACTGTTTCTAACTCAGTCCCTTTGTTTCTCCATAAGCATGACAGCGACACCCCTCAAACCTCAGCACTTTTCATATAATTTACAGAAAGTTGGCTAAGGTCAGAACACTCTGCCAGTCCTTCCGGCAAATACCGCTAACCTATAAGAGTGTGACTGAGGAGCAACAAGCTGCAGAGCATGTATACCATGTAGTCTTTATCTTTTGGTGGATTCCATCCCCAGGTTTTTCCCTTAAATCCTATGTAGCTTCAGACTATAAGGCAAGATAAAATACTCTCATGGTTTATCATCAGGAGCAGGCAAGGACCATAAAAAGGTATTCTAAATTAAGCACTACACGTTAAACGGGCCATAGAGTCGAATTACTGGTCATTGGATTTTCAATGGGATAGGGGTGAAACATAAGCAGCAAAACTAAGTTGAAAGGAAAGGTTTTGTTTTCACTCTCTGAAAACCATCAATGTGGCTGAAACAGCCTGGTAGGTCACAAAACCTGAGATAAAACAAGTGGACAGCGTACCCTCTTAAAATGAGTCAACTCTGAGTAGCAGAGATCCCTGTGTCCCTCCACCACCTCACGATTGCACAAAATGTGCAGGAATCCACAAGTAGGGTTAGCTAGAAGTAATAGCCATGCAATGTGAAGCTCTCAGAGTTTTTGAAGATATCCTTGCCTAATGTGTATTCCAAGTTCCATGGACACAGCTATATGTTTTATGAGGCCCATTGCCAAAGCCTGAACTCTCAGTTTTTATGCACCCATCAAGAAGAAGACTTTTCACACAAGCCTTTATAAGCTTTCACAAGTCTTCATTTCTGTCTTATCCCTGCACATCATAGGTTAATGCAGGGATCAGAACCCTGCAAGTTAGCACAGATTAATTTGTCAAACTTGCTGACATTTAAAAGGGGAAAATGCTCAGTAGATACCATTACATGCAGATTTAGGTACACAGTGCACCAAAATCCCCATTTTATGTCTTATTTTAAAAAGCAAAGCTTTTGAGAGATGGAAACCATTGCACCTTTTATATTCTGATTCTAAGAACATAGTGTAATATCGTAGTACACCCCCGCGTGGGACACCCCCGCGCCGCACGGCCACCAGCTGCTGTGTGTGCCCCCTCGCCTTGCCCCTGCCTCGCTGCCTGCCTCGCTGCCGGCTGACGCCGCTGGCGTCGGTTTTGCTTGTTTTGTCTAGCATTTGTGCTTGTTTGAACTGCATTTTCCTCCCGTGTTAGCAGCTTTTGCCTGACTTTTGTGCCTGTATTTTTTTCTAATCAGTTTCTTCATTTTCCTCCCGTGTTACCAGCTTTTGCCTGACTTTTGTGCCTGTATTTTTTTTCTAATCAGTTTCTTCATTTTCCTCCCGTGTTACCAGCGTTTGTCTGACTTTTGTGTCTGTATTTTTTCTAGTCAGTTTCAGCCCTTTGCGTTCTCCTGCCTGTCTGCCCACCTCCCTCCCCGCTCCCCGCTTCCCGCCACCACCGCTGACCACGCCCCTTTTTCCTTTCTGTTCCCTCCCCGCTCCCGCCTCCCAGCTGCCCCGCCCACCCGCGCACTTCGCCTTATATGGCGACCGTGCGAACGCGCAGCGGTCACGCGCAGCGGGCGCGCCGATGGTGCGCCGAAGGCGCGCCAAAGGTAAGCCCGTCTGCGCCCGTCCGCGACCGGATCGCGTCCAGCGCCAGGACCCCTGGCCAAAGAAGATCCAGACCGACTCGCCTGACGTACTCCGCCGCCACCCTCATCGCTCTCAACACCGGCCGACTCCCAGACTGCCACCAAGCCACACCACGACGCACCCACGGACCCTTCAGCTGCCACGCCTGCAAGCTCTCCCGCACCCAGACCAGACGCACACCAGCACCCGCCAAGTCGAACACCAGCAGCACCCACCTCAAGTGCATCCTGCTCAACACCAGCTCCGTCCACAGACACGCCATCGAACTCTGGAACCTCCTAGACGCCACCGCCCCGGACGTTGCCTTCCTCACGGAGACCTGGATGAACGCCTCTTCAGCTCCCGACATCGCCATCGCTATCCCAGAGGGCTACAAGATCGTCCGGAGGGACCGAAACGCCAACCAGATGGGAGGAGGCATCGCCATCATCCACAGAAACACCATCCGGATCACGACCAGCACCGACATCACCCTGACCAGCGCCGAACACCTGCACTTCCAGATCCACACCAACCCGAACACCACCCTCAGAGGCACCCTGATCTACCGACCCCCTGGTCCACGCACGCAATTCAGCGAGGACATCGCCGACTTCGTCAGCCCGCATGCCCTCCCCTCCGCTGACTACATCCTCCTGGGAGACCTCAACTACCATCTGGAGAACAACAACGACCACAACACCAGCACCCTGCTCGACAACCTCGCCAACCTGTGACTCAAGCAACTGGTGTCCACCCCCACCCACCTCGCCGGACACACACTCGACGCCGTCTTCTCATCCAGCACAGACATCCTCTTCAGCCACGCCACAGAGCTTCAATGGATGGACCACAGCTGCGTCCACTTCACCTTCAACAGAACGACGACCCACCAACACCAGCAACAAGCCGCCCACAGAAGCTGGAACAAGATCACAGCAGACCAGCTCGCCACCTCCCTGAGCCAGCACCCTCCTGCCAGCTCAGCGAACCCCAGCCAGGCCGCCGACAACCTCACGAAGTGGATCAGCAACTGCGCGGACGAGCTCGCCCCGCTGAGGACCCCGCCTAGCAGACCCGGCAGCAAGAAGGCCCCATGGTTCACCGACGAACTCAAGTGCTCCAAGAAGAACCTCAGAGCCCTCGAGAAAGTCTGGAAAAGGGAACCAACACCGGACAACAGGACCTCCTACAAACTTGCCACCCGGAAACACCACCAGCTGATCCGCGCCGCCAAGAAAACAGCATTCAAGGACCGGTTGGACAACAACGCACACAACAGCAAGGAACTCTTCAACATCGTGAATGAGCTCTCCAACCCCAGCGCAGGAAACAACGAAATCACCCCATCACAAGACCTCTGCAACTCCCTCGCTTCATACTTCCACAACAAGATCGCGGACATACACAACAGCTTCAACAACCAACCAACGCACACCATGACCGAACAACCACCCCCCACCACCACCCTCCACGCCTGGACCCCGATCAGCACCGAAGACACCATCCGCACGATGAACTCCATCCACTCCGGATCACCGACCGACCCCTGCCCTCACCACGTCTTCAACAAGGCCGACGCTGTCATCGCACCCCACCTGCGAGACATCATCAACACATCCTTCGACACCACCATCTTCCCCGAGAGCTGGAAACACGCCGAACTCAGCGCTCTACTCAAGAAACCAACAGCGGACCCCACCGACCTCAAGAATCACCGCCCCATCTCGCTTCTCCCGTTTCCAGCCAAAGTCATCGAGAAGACCGTCAACAAGCAGATGGCCGCCTTCCTCGAGACGAACGGATCCCTCGACCCCTCACAGTCCGGCTTCCGAGCCAACCACAGCACCGAGACCGCCCTCATCGCCGCCACCGATGACATCCGAGCCCTGATGGACAATGGAGAAACAGCGGCCCTCATCCTCCTAGACCTCTCCGCGGCATTCGACACGGTCTGCCACCGCACCCTAGTACGGCGCCTCAGCAACATCGGAATCAAGGACAAGGCGCTGGAATGGATCATCTCCTTCCTCGACGGAAGAACACAGAGAGTCCGCCTACCACCGTACAAGTCAGAGGCCTCCGAAGTCATCTGCGGCGTCCCACAAGGATCATCTCTGAGCCCCACCCTCTTCAACGTCTACATGAGCCCCCTCGCGGCCATCGTACGCAAACACAACCTCAGCATAATCTCCTACGCCGACGACACCCAGCTGATCCTCTCCCTGACCAACGACCCCGCCGCCGCCAGAGCCAACCTGCACGAAGGGATGAAAGAGGTAGCCGAGTGGATGACGACCAGCCGCCTGAAACTGAACTCGGACAAGACGGAGGTTCTCATCCTGGGCTCTTCACCCTCCGCCTGGGACGACTCCTGGTGGCCTCCCGCCCTGGGCACCGCACCCAAACCGACAGACCATGCACGCAACCTGGGCTTCATCCTGGACTCCTCCCTCTCCATGACCAGGCAGGTCAACAACGTCTCCTCGGCGTGCTTCAACATCCTACGCACACTTCGGAAGATCTTCTGGTGGATCCCCACCGAGACCAGGAGGACCGTCACCCAGGCCCTCGTCACCAGCCGACTGGACTACGGTAACGCCCTCTACGCCGGTACCACCGCCAAGCTCCAGAAGAGACTCCAGCGGATCCAGAACGCCTCAGCCAGACTCATCCTCGACATCCCACGATCCAGCCACATCTCCGGACATCTGAGAGACCTGCACTGGCTCCCCGTCAACAAGAGAATCACCTTCCGCCTCCTCACCCACGCACACAAAGCCCTACACGACCAAGGCCCGAGCTACCTCAACAGCCGAGTCAACTTCTACGCTCCCACGCGCCACCTCCGATCAGCCAACCACGCCCTCGCCGCCGTCCCCCGCATCCGAAGAGCGACCACAGGAGGAAGGTCCTTCTCCTACCTGGCCGCCAAGAACTGGAACTCCCTCCCGACCGACCTGCGCCTGACCCAAGACCACCTCTCCTTCAGGAAGAAGCTGAAGACCTGGCTATTCGAGCAGTAGCGGCACCCCCCCCCCCCCAGCGCCTTGAGACCCTACGGGTATGTAGCGCGCTTTATAAGTGTCATTGATTGATAGTAGAACTGTGGTATGACATAATGTGATTTATTGGATTTAAAGGCTTCTGCTTTGAGTTTCTAGGTTTCTAGGTTCTGTTGTGGAAAATATTAGTAGAGATTCTAAGACAAGAATGTTTGAGGGGTGTTTTTGGCAGTTGGAGAGTTGCCTGCAAGCATACTGTGGTGGGTAGTTGACCTCTCTTACCATATGTGGCAACGAGCAGTTGGTGACTCCAGATAAATGAGCCACAGAATACTAGTTTTCTTGTTAGCTTTGCTCTCTTGCAGTGGGCAGGTGGGTGAAAAAAGATGGGCAGCAAGTGTTGGTGCGAGTGCGGAGCATGACAAGCTTCCAAGTGAAAAGGGCCAAATGCATTGAAGTGAGTTGCTCTCCACCCAACCGTTCTTGCTGGTGCACCATTGGATGAAGGAGGGCCCAAGTGTAGCAGTGTAGCTGTGCAGTATTTGCAAGCCCTATTTCCTTTAGAATTTCTAAAGAGCTGCACGTTCATCTTTAAGCTTTGGGCATGCTCATATTCCAATGTGATAAAGTAGCTGTGTTTTTGTGCTGTACTGTGCGTGAGATGTCTATGAGTCTGGCTCTCCATTTATTTTACAAAAATGACATGCACTGTGCAGAGAGTCCAAGCAACCCCACTTGGGTATCCAGAGGTTCAAATAGACCACCTAATGCTCTATTTTTGTGAAAGTGTAGGCAAGTATTTAGGCTAATTCAGGAGATGTGCTAGGCATTTCTTGTACTCACAGTATCAATAGTGTGGACACACACTTGGAAGAATAACTGAAGGCCATTTTACAAAAATACTTCAGATTTTTATAAAATATGGTAAGTACTTCCTTTGTTATGCTTTTTTAATGTCTAGAAAATGTTATGTTTTTGTGTGTAATTACACACCACAGGAATCAATGGAAAAACTTTAAAATGCACATAAAATTAGGTAATGCTCTCACAGACGTCACCTTCTATTTTTAGGTTGAAGCCCTTCGAAGTGTCCAATGGACCAGCAGGAGAACGTCGGCGGTTCTTGGTTCATAGAGGATCAGCGGCTGAAGGTCTTGAAGCTCACGTCAAAAGGAGAAGGGGACCACTTGGAAACACACTGCAATGTTGGACTTAAAGGTAAGTTTTGTGGTTTTCCTTGGAGAGTGGAGGTCACAAGGGGTTAGGGACCACGAGAACAGAGCTGGTTTGTTGATGCATGGGCCAGGGAGGCCGGGTGCAGTGCAGACGTGTCAGCCAGGAGACATGGATCTTAGAGTCTTGGAGCCAAGAGCAGGTGAATTTGAGGGTCGATTGCAGGTCAGCTGGGCCTCTCTGGGGGTTGGTCCATAGGTGTCCTAAAGTTCCTCAACTGGTGCTTGCTTCTGGGCTTTTGGGAGTCAGGAGTAGACTTTGCTTCTGAGTGACCGATTTTGCGGGTCCAGGACAGGATTTAGCTGGGCTGCTGGGTCCAGGTCGTTGGTCAGCAGCTCGCCACTTTACTAGACTTTGCGGGTTCCTTGCCTGCAGGATGCAGGGAGTGATGCCTTAACTCAGAGGGAGGTCTTGGCAGTTCTTAGAAGGGAACAGAGTTGGAGAGCAGTTGAGAGACAGAGGCTTTTGCTATGGTCTGGGTGCTGAAGAAGCAAAGAGCCTACTTGTTTGGGACTCAATTCTGAGTTCAGATAGACTACAGGCCCCTCAGCTTGTATCTCCCTACAAGGAATGGACTTTATGGTGGAGCACCGTTGTGGTACAGAACATGCCAATGCTGATGGTCTACCCAGTTTCTTCTGCCATAGTGATGAAAACTCCCATGAGGTTGGGTAGTTCTCCTCACTCTCAGCTGGGGGGGACACGAATTAGAGCTTGTATCCTTGGAGTGCTTCCCCCTCTTCTTTTGCCTCTGACTCCTGAATTTTTGACTGTGTTCTGGATTTCACTTTTGCTGGTTTTGGTACTCTGGGCACTTTACTACTGCTGATCAGTGCTAGAGTGCAAGCGCTCCCTGTATAAATTGTGATTATGATTGGTTATCCATGATTGGCAGACTTGACTTATGAGTAAGTCCCTAGTATAGTGCACCATGTGTGCTCAAGGCCGTATTTCAAATGCTACTTATGGGCCTGTATCACGGGATGTGCCACCCGCCTGAGTAGCCCTGTAAACATGTCTCATACCTGCCATTGCAGTGTACAGGTTTTAAACTGCCATGTCGACCTGGCAAGGGCACCCACTTGCCAGGCCCAAAACCTTCTCTTCTAGTAAATGTAAGGCACCCCTAAAGTATACCCAAGGTACCTCATGGGCAGGGTGCTGTGTACTTAAAGGGTAGGACACGTACTGGTGTGTTTTACATGTCCTGATAGTGAAATACTGCTAACTTTGGAGTTCACTATTGCAAGGCCAATCTCTCCCATAGGTTAACATGGGGATTGCCTTGAAATATCATTTAAGTGTAACTTCCCATTGGGAGTCAGATAGAGATATGGAGTTTGGGGTCTCTGAACTCACAGTTTAAAAATACATCTTTTGGTGAAGTTGGTTTTTAGATTGTAAGTTTGAAAATGGCACTCGTAGAAAGCATAAATTTTCTTGCTTAACCATTCTGTGCCTCTGCCTGTCTGGTGGAATACACATCTTGGTCATCATGATAGTTGGGCTGCTTGTGAATTAACTCTAGACAGTAACACAAAGAGAGATGAGGTGTTCCCTGCATATCCTGAGGGTTTTTCCTGAGCTAAAGTGGTGGGAGGAGCTAACAGTTGCACCAGAATATGGCTGTGCTTTTCTTTACCCAATGCGGTCTGCAGGGCAGGACAGGCAGGGTCTTGTGCACTGCAAAACTTTCCTTTGAAGTTTTCCCTCTTCAAAGGCTGAAGTAAGTATAAGTATTGGACTGCTACCCCCAAGGATTAACAGGAGACTCTGCCAAGGAGAAGAGCTGAAGAGCTGTGAAGAGGAGTACTGCCCCTTTGCTGGGTTGGCCTGCAGTTGCTACATCTGTTTTGTAGATAACAAAGGCTGGACTTTACTGTACATCCTGCTTGAGAAGTTTCTCCAAGAGCTTGGGCTGAGCTCGCCTCCTGTTAAGATGTCTCAGTGACATCAAAGACTTCGTCTGCCAGCCTCTAGGTTCTAACATGTCAAAATATGCCCTTTATCACACCCCCAACCAAATGAAGGGGGCAAAACTACCCTTCTCCTGGAGAGTCTTCAATCCTCTAAGTAGAAGAACCTGGAAAGGTCATCTCCATTGGCGTGGGCAGCCCTAGGTCTGTGTTCCACTTTAAAGTCCATTTCCTATAGGGATATGAACCACCTAAGCAGGTTGGGATTTTCATCTTTTATCTGTTGAAGCTACTTGAGAGGCCTGTGGTCAGTCTTGAACTATGACGTGAGAGCTAAACAAGTATGGCATCAGCTTCTTCAAGGCCTAGACCACAGCAAAGGCTTCCCTCTCTATGGCACTCCATTTCTGTTCCCTGGGGAGCAGTCTTCTACTTATAAAAGCAACAGGCTGGCCATGTCCCTCATCATTCGTCTGTGCTAGGACTACTCCTATCCCAAGTGTAAAGACATCTGTTTGGACAATAAACTGCCTTGAGTAATCTGGAGCATTCAGGACTGAGCAGATCATATTGCATTCTTCAGAGTATCCTTGACAACTCACTCTCTGGTTAATCTTTTTGGGCATTTTCTTTAAGGCAAGTTCTGTGAGCGGTGCCACTATGGTGCCATAATCCTTCACAAACCTCCTATAGTATCCAGTCAAGACAAGGAATGCCCTGACTTGAGTCTGGGTTGTTGGAGCCTCCCAAGCCAAAATTGTCTGAATCTTGGGCTGCAGTGGTTGAACTTGGCCTCCACCTACCAGGTGACCCAAGTATAAGACCTTTCCCTGCCTTATCTGGCACTTACTAGCCTTGATAGTGAGGCCTGCCTTTTGCAGAGCCTCAAGGACCTTTACCAGGTGGATCAGGTGATCCTGCCAGGTGGAGCTGTAGATGACAATATCATTTAGATAAGCTGCACTAAAGGATTCCAATCCAGCTCGGGTTTGGTTCACCAACCTCTGGAAGGTGGCAGGGGCATTGTTTAATCCAAAGGGCATTACAGTAAACTGATAGTGCCCACATGGGGTGTAGAATTCAGATTCTTCTTTTGCTCCAGGGGTCAGGCCAATCTGCCAGTACCCAGATGTAAGGTCAGAGATACTTAGGAATTTTGCTGCCCCAATCTGTCTATGAGCTCATCAGCTCTTGAAATTGGTTGTGTATCATTTTATCAGTTTTTGTTAGAGCATTGAGCCAGCTATAGCCCACACAGAACCTAATTTCCTTTTTCTCTCCCTTGGAGTGATGTTTGGGGACTAAAACTACTGGGCTACCCCATGGGCTGTCAGAGGGTTCAATGACAACCAAATCCAGCAAATTGTCAACTTCAACTTGAATGCTTTCTCTGACGTGGTCTGACTGTCTATAAAGTTTGTTGACAATCAAGCTGTCTCCAGTGTCCACATCATGGTACACCAGCTAGACCTACCAGGGGTCAGAGAGAATAGTTCAGTATACTGGTTGAGGACTTGCCTGCAATCAGCCTGCTGTTGGTCTGTGAGGGTGCCTGACAAGACCACTCTATCCACAGAAACACATTTTTGGGTTGCTGGAGAGAAGTTCAGGGAGTGGTGAGCTCTCTCCTTCCTGTCTCTCATCTGTAACCATGAGTATAGTCACATCAGCTCTGTCAAAATAGGGCTTTAGGCGGTTGACATGTTATCCTTTTGGGATTCTTGCAACTGCCAAGGTCAGCTAAGTAGGTGACCTCCCTTTTTCTTTCATGTATGGGGTAGGTGCAGTCCACTTGTCTTGGAGAACCCTTTAAGCCACAGGCTCCAGCACGCAAACTTTCTCCCCTGGTTGGAACTCCACCATACCAGCTTTTTGGTCATTCCAGTGCTTCTGGAGCTCCTGGCTGGCCTGAAGGTGTTTGCATGCTTTTTGCATATAATCAGCCATCCTGGATTGAGAGCCCTTAGTCTGGGCTTCTTCATTTCTATCCTAGTGGTCAGGTTGAGCTTTTGAGTCTGGTTTTCTGCATCTGACATTTTTTGTACTAAAGATGGGAACTTTTTAAGACTTTAGAAAAACATTTGCAAACTTTTTTCATGGCCTAATTATAGTAAAGACGTTTAATTTCTAGTTACTATTTCAGGGACCTAACCAGGGCCCTAGAAATTAATTTAAAAATAGTCCAATTGCAAAATACAGTTAGGCTCAAGACAATTTTTAGAGTTATTCATGTGATCACTTAGTGACAAAGTCGTATCAGCAAAAGCAAAGTCTTACATCCCAAGGCTGCCACCAGATGTAGGAGGCTGGCTTTCTATACAGTGTACAAAATGACAAGCACTGTGCAGAGAGTATTCAGTACACATTCATAACAAGGAAGTGGTTAATGCTATATTGTCGCACATCTAAAGCCAATCAATTTCAAGTCGCGTAGCCTGTATTTGTGCGCGGTGCCAACCTGGTCGGAGAAACCCAACCACAAAGGGTTTCAAAATTGCACAGGTTACGTAGATGGAGCCCCAGAAGGAGACCACCCAAGGACTGTGCTGTGAAATACAATTTTGAGAAAGAAGCAGGGACCAGGGCACTCTGAGTCTCTATAATAAATACATAGTCCAAAATGAGTAGAGTTGCAAGGGGTGTTTAATCCAAGAACAGACAACACCCAAGAACAGCCTGTTCTTGGATTAAACACCCCTTGCAACTCTACTCATTTTGGACTATGTATTTATTATAGAGACTCAGAGTGCCCTGATCCCTGCTTCTTTCTCAAAATTGTATTTCACAGCACAGTCCTTGGGTGGTCTCCTTCTGGGGCTCCATCTATGTAACCTGTGCAATTTTGAAACCCTTTGTGGTTGGGTTTCTCCGACCAGGTTGGCACCGCGCACAAATACAGGCTACGCGACTTGAAATTGATTGGCTTCAGATGTGCGACAATATAGCATTAACCACTTCCTTGTTATGAATGTGTACTGAATACAAATTGATGCTGTTTGCACTCTGCCGCCCTTGAACTCGACGTTCATTAATTTTGTTACTAACTACTTGTACTTTGTTTGTTCAAACGTATTGTATAATTGCTAACCTACTACGTATAAGCATCGCCTTAACATACTAAAAATGGACAAATTCGATGATAATAGGGATACCCTGCTAAAAGAACTATTTCAATCTGACTCCCAGACCACTGAAACTTGTACTTCCAAAACATCAAACGAAGGTCTTAGAACTAAGTTTATCAAATTAGAACGACTCAAAAAACAGGAACTTTCCCGTTGGTGGGATTACACGATCCTACAGAAATACATGGATAACCAACAAATCCCCAGGGGCCTGAGGGTCATACTATTTCCATCCTTTGACGACCTCAGCCCAGACCTACTAAGGGAATGGGAACAGTTGTTAATTACCTCATCATACGGGATGATGGATATACTTATCCGAGATGCCAAAGCAAAAAGGGATAAACTCCTACAGGACATTGCACTACTAGAAAAAGAGATTAATGACATAGATTCACCTGACACCAAACAAAAGAACTTTAGCATCCTCAGAGACGTCCTACAAAAGCATCAACTGTATATTAAGGACAAAAAATTACGCAAACTTAGGAGAGATGACAGTGACTACAAAAATGGAAGGGTTTTCACGTTTGCACGCAAATATGATGATACAAAATCTGACACACCTAGGGAACCAGCTGGCATCCAAAAAAATCTCACACCGTGTAACCCAGCAAATAGCGATACAGATGTATCTAGTATATCCAGTGGGATGAGTGAGGATATGAGGGACCAGACATTAAGATCCCCCTCCACACATAGGTCACCTTTTTTATTGGAGCTAGAGAGGTTCGGGAGGGGCCAAAAACAAATTCAAAAGAGAGACACGGGCACTATAAGGTTACAAGACGAGGGAAACATAAATGCAAACAGTCGAATAGAGGGGGTAGCCACACGCTCCAGCACTCGCAATGCCCAACATTGATGGATGAGAGGACACTAGGTATTGACACTCCAGACTCCATCAGTATCATTAACCTATCCTCTAACCTCCTAGACCGAGATCAAATCAACATTCTCAAAAAAGGTTTGGGGTTCGTTCCTACTACTCTCCCTGATTTCACCTTACTTCATATCAGTCTCTTCAATTTTATTCGGAAATGCAAATTGTTCAAATTTTTCTATGATTCTAACACCCCTGTCTGTCCACTTATCACGGGTCACCACACCCCTAGCAACATGACAATTAGAGATGTCAAAGATATCCAAACTCTGTTATCAATAGAACATACAGAGGGCTCCGCACCATCACTTACTGACATCCTCACTGATCTTAACATAGACTCTAACACCAGTACGCTCAGCGGTCTTAAGACCACTTCTAAATTCACACCTGTGATTCCCAGGGACTATGCCATTGACTCCTTCTGTAGAAAGGTCACTAACGACCTCTACCACATGGAAGAACAATATACTTTGGGACAAAAGTCCATCTCCTCCTACAACGTTACACTAGCAGAAAAAAGAGCCATTGCTTCCCTTTCCAAATGCAATGATATAGTCATCAAAGAAGCTGACAAGGGGGGGAACATCGTTATTATGGACAGGAAAGACTACATTTCTGAAATAGACCGTCAACTATCAGACTGTACAGCATACCGTAAACTCACCTGCAATCCTATGCCAGATGTCAACAGATACATTCTACAGAGGCTCCAAACATTTATGAACCAGGATCAGATCTCGGATATGGAGTATAAATACCTATATAACTGCACACCAACTGTACCCTGTATATATGTCCTACCCAAGATCCATAAAAAGGGTGTGTTTCCCCCGGGTAGGCCCATCATCTCCGGCATTGGCTCCCCTACGGAAAAACTATCGGAATATATTGACATCTTTCTTCAGCCTTTTGTCCAAAATCTACCCTCTTACATTAGAGATACCAAAGATCTACTCTGTAAAATTACAGATTTTGAGTGGACGGAAGGATATTATCTAGCCACACTAGACGTCACCTCTCTGTACACAAGCATCCCTAGATCAGAAGGTCTCACTGCCATACAACACTATCTAGACACCAGGGATGCCTCCTTACTAGACCACTCTAACATGCTGATGGACATGATACAAATGGTCCTGGACAACAATATTTTTATGCATAATGGCATATGGTATCACCAAATGCAAGGAGTGGCGATGGGGGCCAAATTTGCTCCATCATACGCTAATCTCTACATGGGATTTCTAGAGAAAACTCATGTATGGCGTACCTGTCCAACATCTCTGACGCAACATATTCTGTATTGGGGCAGGTACATCGACGACATTTTAGTCTTTTGGTCAGGAGAGCTAGACGCATTTACACTTTTCACAGAACATCTAAACAACAATAGCTACAACATTAAATTTACTCATGAAATCAGCCCCATTTCTATCAATTTCCTGGATCTCACAATTTATATTAAACAGGGTAAAATATGTACCAAATTATATAGAAAATCAACAGCTTGCAATGCAGTACTTCATGCTACTAGCTCTCACCCGAGACCCCAAATTGATGCTATTCCTTATGGAGAAAGTACTAGAATACGTCGTAACTGCAGTGAGGACCAGGTGTTCAAAGAAGAACTACACAACATGGAAACACGGTTCAGATCCAGAGGTTATCGCCCACAGATCATTAAAAAGGCATGCAATAGGATCTTGAAAATTAAACGTCCGGATCTACTTATGAAGCCAAGAAAGAAAGATCCACACAAACGCATTTCTCTTATCATCAGACACAGTGCACTTAGCTCTCAAATTTTCAAAACCATACGCAAACACTGGTCACTGCTCTTAACGGATGATGTGCTCCAGAAAGGCCTGACTACGAAACCTAGCATAATCTACAAAAGGGGCACCACTTTACGGGATCAGCTATGCCATAGCTTCTTGCCCTCTGTCAAAAAAGACACTTGGCTACCAAAATTGCCACCAGGCACTTACAAGTGTGGACACTGTAGCATCTGTGATTACATTAAGGACAAAACACAGAAATTTCGGTATAATACCCAGGTTGAACATAAAATCAAAAACTTCATTAATTGCAACACCAGCCATGTGGTGTATTGCATTGTATGCGTCTGTGGACTCATCTATGTAGGCAGTACCATCCGCCCTCTCCAGGAGAGAATCCAGGAGCATCTGAGAGCCATCAGAACACACAATACGAACTACCCTTTTGCATCACATTATAATGAACAACATGGACAAAGAGAAGTCTTGGATATAACCATACACGGGATAGACTCTCTAAATAATATGCCCCGAGGAGGCAATCGCACACTGGCCCTTAGACGCTTAGAGAGTAGATGGATTATAAAACTATGGGCAGTAGAACAGGGCCTCAATATTCACAAGGACCTGCATGTATTTCTATAAGCATCTGCGGGCTCTCCTTCTATTTTTGTGATGCTCTTCACTGTATATAATTGATGTTGTCCCCTTTATATTTGGTCTGTATTGACTCTGGATACCACATGACGTATTTATAACCACATTTCCTATTTTTAGATGCATATGTTGACACATTTTTCTTTTGTATTGTGTCCTTTCTATCAATATTGTAAAACATATTTACAGCTATCACCCCACTCACAGGCGTTTTCCCTACAATGTAAAAAGAAAAGCAATCTCTTTTTCCATATCTCATCTCTTATGTTAAGAACTGCTATGTTAAGTAGTCCTTTTTCAGGTTGTTCACTTACTTTTGTTTCTTCTTTTTTGGTGTCGAACATTTTACTGTGTCTGCGCTACACAGAGATCTATGTTCTACTTTTAAATATGTGATATGCCACTCATACTCATGTGGCACAGTTTGCCGAAAACAGTTGAATAATGGCAACACTATATAAGCATGCTGGCATCGGGTAATATTCATCCTTCAATACACATTAGCCACGCATCCACTCTACTATCCTTCATCTTCTACACTGTCTATAATGCGTTCACCTATGCATCAGTCCTTTCCTTTATAGCTCTCTCCCCTTTTTCAAACTCTTGGAAGGTTTTTTTCTAACTGTATTTGGACAGTCCCTACTTGACCCGGAATACCACCAACATGGCGCCTGCTAACGCCCATCTGTCCTAGGGCTCCCTAAGCGCTCTATCGGACTAGGCCGGAGTCCTTCTTTCATGTTTGCAGCGCGCGCATATAGACGCCGATAATCTGCAGTACGCAGAACTACACCGGCAACGAGACAGCGTTATCACGCGCTGTCCATGCGCTTCTCCGCACTAATGGATGCATTAATCAACGTATAGCGACTGGAAGAAATAAGGTATGCATAATCCAGTCCCTGCAGCCGCTGAACCGCACCGGCATTTGTTTTCCGTCTTGCTTCATCCCTTCTGAGTATTAAATACGGGAACCCCGACGGGGCAGGCCTTCCCGTTTTTTCGCCCAATTTGATGAAAGTTCTTTGACGGGGATTCCAGATTAGAATGAGTCTGGACTCTCCCGCTCTTTTAATATAGCCAGACTGACCATGCCCACGTCCTTCATGAATCTTAATGGAGAGACGGATACGTGGGTGTTTATTTATTTCATTGCTCTTTTATTTCATTAATTTTCTCTGGTTTGGCCATTACGACCCCTTTCTCTCCCTTACCACGACCTGCATTGTCTGGCGGCTATCATGTCACGAATCGTTTTTCTAGTCTTTTTCAGCCTTAAACCACGAACACCAGGAGAACACATAACTGCGTAGCTTAGCTCATTCCAACTATATTGATGAAGACGCGTAACTACCCAGTTTATTTTAACAAGTATGAGAGTGTAGGCAGCAGCTCTCATACTTTTTCTGGACTACTAGCCTGAGTTGCCATCTCAATTTTTTCTTGACACACCCACTCTTTTTATTTTCACTCTTTACAGGTTGGGCCCAGTGGGACCCCGTGTCTATCATTTTATGTAACTACGGATATACCAGTTGACCATTACTTACGAATACGGCAAGTTGCACAGTGCCAAAGACAGGAGTACTAGCCACATAATATGGCAAGACTGATTATTTACATTGGGTAGGTTACTACTACTTTCTTTCTCCTACCGCTTAATCTAGCTGTGGCTCACTCCAGCCTAAGATATTTTAATAGCACAAACATGTCTTATCTGATTGCTTCCCCTAGAACCAATGCATTATTTTAGGGGCTACAGCAGCCCTAGTGAAACCATTCTTCATCCAAGTCTGAATCTATGAGGTAACTACCACCTGTTTGTGTAGTACTCCTATTCTAACTCGTGCCTGCGTACACGTTTTTTCTTCTTTCCTGCCACCTACCTTGCATGCATCTATCTCTGTCTTGGACACCAGTTTGAAATGTAAGGTTTATTTGCATGTTTCCCTATTGCACAAGGGGAATTTCTCTACCCACATTGAAAAGGAACCTTCAGGTGTTTTTCACCTATTTCATTCACGTGCACTATCTTCCCCTTGTTTTTGTTTTTGTTTTTTAAACAAAGTTCGCAAAAAAGTTCAACGAAATTTTTAAAAAAAAAGTTTATTACAACTGCTTTTTTGTTTAAACAATGGGGTATCGCCTTTCTGGTCGAATATTCATGTATTTTAAAGGGCTCATCCCTCGTGCGAAAATGTGTATCCATGTGACAGATCCTCATACACTGTATTATCTCATGTATAAGAATTGCCATCTGTTTATGTTTCAGCCTTGAAAAAGTCCGCTAGGACGAAACACGTGTTGGCTGTTGTCTGTTCTTGGATTAAACACCCCTTGCAACTCTACTCATTTTGGACTATGTATTTATTATAGAGACTCAGAGTGCCCTGGTCCCTGCTTCTTTCTCAAAACTGTGCAGAGAGTCTACGCGACCCCGCTTTGGTATACAGAGTAACAAATAGACCTCCTAATGCTCTATTTTTGTGGTAGTGTTGGCCAGCAGTTGGGCTAATTCAGGTGCTGTGCTAAGCATTTGTTGTACTGTTAGTATCAATAAATGTGAACAAACACTCGGAAAAATAACTCAAGACAAATTTATAAAAATGCTTTAGATTTTTATAAAATGTATAAGTCCTAGATCATCAATATAATCAAAGTACTTTCTTTGTTATGATTTTTCAAAGTTTAGAAAATGTTGTGTTTTTGTGCGTAATTACTCACCATAGGAATCAATAGGAAAAACTTTTAAATGCATATAAAATCAGGTAATGCTCTCACAAATGTCACCTTCTACTTTTATGTCGAGGTTATCAAAGTGTTCAATGGGCCAGCTGGAGAGCATTGGGCGGTTCCGGGTTCAAGCTGGAGCAGCAGCTGAAGGTCTTGGAGCTTGCGCCGAAAAGAGAAGGGGACCACTTGGAAACACACTGCAAAAACTTAAAGATAAATCCAGTGGGTCCCCTTGGAGGTTGCAAGAGATTAGGGACCCCTAGAACACAGCTGGTTTGTTGATGCAGAGGACATAGAGGCTGGGTGCAGCGCAGATAGGTCAGCCAGGAGTTGTCCATCTTAGGGTCCTTGGAGCCAGGAGCAGGCGACTTTGAGGGTAGATTGCAGGTCAGCAGGGCCACTCTGGGGGATGATTCTTGAGTGTCCTAAAGTCCATCGAATGGTGCTTGCTTCTGCGAATTTGGAAGTCAGGAATGGATTTTGCGTCTGGGTGTCTCATGTTGGTGGTCCGGTACCCTGGATAGTAGTTCACCACAGCCCTGGAGAGTCAAAGTGCCACCAAATGTGGCACAATCGCAGGTGTTATCCTAAAGGACTGTTTTATAGGATTTGGCTGGGCTGCTAGGTCCAGGTATTTGGTCAGTAGCTGGTCACTTTACGGGACTTTGGATGTTCCTTCCCTGCAGGGTGCAGGGAGAGCTGCCTTCACTCAGAAGGCAGCTCATGGTAATTTTTAGAAAGCTGGAGGTGCCCTGGGGTTTTGTAGAGTCCTTCAGGTTTCCAGGATACCACTCAGTGGCGATTGTTGAGTCCTCGGAGCAGGAGGCAGGGTTTGGTTCCTTCTTCTTTATGCAGCAGTGTTAGAAATGGGGTCTTTGGTTGGCAGTCAGGTTACCCCCTGTCCAAGCAAGGACCCTCATCCTAGTCAGGGTAAAGGAGAATCACACTCAGTTAACCCCAGCTCACCCCCTTGGTAGCTTGGCATTAACAAGTAGTCTTAACTTCAGAGACAATGTGTTATGTATTTGTACAAACGCAAACAGTAATACAGTGAACCACTACAAAATAACACAACACAGGTTTAGAAACTAGTTATTATTTTATCTAAATAAACAAGACCAAACATGACAGAAATCCACAATATACAGTTAAAAATATGAATTAAGCCCTTAAAAGCAGGAAAACAGTGCCTGGAGGCACAAATACTGAAAGTTGGTAAAATGCGGCATTGTGACAAAGTTGTTTTCCACAATGCGACACCAATAGCACCGTTTACAAAGTCGTTCGAACCCAAGGTACATTACCTTAGTGAAACGGTAGGAAACAGGCTGGTGCACTGAGTTATGGAGCGAGGCGTCGCTGGATCCGATGAGGCATTGGTTCCCGTGCTATGGGGAAAAACGGTCAAGGCGTCACGCAGCGTGTCAGGTCCTTACTACAGGGCGGGGAGGTGAAGCAGCATTGGATGCGAAGTCGGTCCTTGGTTCAGGCAAATATAAATTCCAGAGAAGTCACGATGCTGTGGAGCAAACTCACAGGGTCAAGATGATGTCACAGGGCCACAGGCGCTGCAATGGCGTTGGGTCATCACGGACATCGGACTTACAACACTCCGGTGTCAGCGAAGTCAGGTGAGTTCAGCAGGTACAGTGACGCAAGGCCTACAGGGTCGTTGGACGTCTACGTGGTCCACGGCCTCAGGGCAGGTGGTGTCACCGCTCTGGGGTAGCAGCATCAGCTCACAGGAGTCGTTGCATTCAGCGTGGTCCACAGTCTCGGGGCAATAGGCACCCCAGTTCTGGGCAGTCGCATCCTTTGCGAGGTCGCATGGTGTCGTCCGGCGTCAGTAGACTGTTTTTTCTCTGGGTATTCACTTCCATGGGTCCAGGAACTGGAATGGTACCATCTGGCAAGCTAAAGTCCACAGCGGGCAGACTCAGGTCTGGTTGGTGAAGCCTTTGCTGTCACTGAGGCTTCAAAACAGGAGACAAGCTCTACTCCAAGCCCTTGGAGATATCTCTCAAGCAGGAATGCAACAAAGTCCAGTCTCTGCCCCCTTGCCCAGGCAGAAGCAGCAACTGCAGGAGAGCCCAACATAGCACAGTCACAGGCAAGAGCAGCACTTCTCCTCAGCTCTTCAGCTCTTCTCCAGGCAGAGGTTCCTTCTGAATCCTTGAAGTAATCTAAAGTCGGGAATTTTGGGTCCAATACTTATACTCTTTTCTGCCTTTGAAGTTGGCAAACTTCAAAGGAAAGTCTCTCTTGTTTGTAAGATCCTGCCTTGCCCAGGCCAGGCCCCAGACACACACCAGGGGGTTGGAGACTGCATTGTGTAAAGGGAGGCACAGCACTTTCAGGTGTGAGTGACCACTCTTCCCCTCCCTCCCAGCACAGATGGCTCATCAGGATATGCAGGCTACACCCCAGCTCCCGTTGTGTGACTGTCTAGAGCAGAGGTGCAAGCAGCCCAACTGTCAAACTGAGCCAGACAGGAAATCCGCAAACAGGCAGAGTCACAGAATGGTTTAAGCAAGAAAATGCCTACTTCCTAAAATTGGCATTTTCAAACACACAATCTAAAAACAACTCTTACCAAAAGATGTGTTTTTATATTGTGAGTTCAGAGACTCTAAACTCCACATTTCTATCTGCTCCCAAAGAGAATCTGCACTTTAATAAGATTGAAAGGCAGCCCTCATGTTAACCTTTGAGAGAGATAGGCCTTGCACAGTAAATTGATTTTGGCAGTATTTCACTGTTAGGACATATAAAACACATTAGTATATGTCCTATCTTAAATGTGCACTGCTCCCTGCCTATGGGGTTACCTAGGGCCTACTTTAGGAGTGCCTTACTGTATAAAAAGGGAAGGTATAGGCCTGACAAGTAGGTACACATGCCAAGTCAAATTGACAGTTTAAAAACTAAACACAGACACTTCCGTGGCAGGTCTGCGCCATGTTTACAGGGCTACTCATGTGGGTGGCACAATCAGTGTTGCAGGCCCACTAGTAGCATTGGATTTACAGGCCGTAGGCACCTCTAGTGCACTTTACTATGGACTTAATAGTAAATCAATTATGTCAATCAGGAAAGCCAATTACATATACATTTTAACTAGGAGCACTTGTACTTCATCACTGGATAGCAGTGGTAAAGTGCCCAGAGTTACAAAAACAGCAAAAACAGAGTCCAGCACACATCATCAACCTGGGAAACAGAGGCAAAAGGTTAGGGGAGACAACGCCAAAGATGCTAAATCTAACAAGCAGGATTTCAGTTCTCATGCCGTGGGTCTTCTTTGTTCCTGGTCTTCTTGTGTGCATTGAATCACATCACAGAGGATGCCCTCTAAATACTGCATTTATGGGGTGTAGGGGGAGTACTTGGTAGTGGCCAATGGGCCATCTACCTTAGGGTGGCTACACCCACTAAGTGACCACTTCCTGTGGGAAGGGGTGACATCCATAACCCTGATTGGCTATTTTCCTGCCATCCAAGATGGAGGAAAATTAAATGGACTGGTCATCTCGCCTGCTAAACCTGAGTGGTGGTGCAGTCTGGGGATGGCCATTCATCCTTTCTTTGCTAGGTTTCCCACCAGGTTTTCCACCTAAAGTGGGGGTAAAACCATTGGGCAGACATCTGCCACTGGCAGCAGAGGCGAAGGTCAGGTTCAAAGGCGTTAAAGCCTTTGAAGCTGACTGCTGGTGCAGGGTGCCTACTTTTGGGAGGAGGTGTAACACCTCTGCCCACGAAGGATTTATGTTTTTGCTCTGATAGATAACAGGCTCTTACACTGGGAGTCTAGAATAATGTCTAGTGGTGGCAAGCTGGTTAGGACTAGCGAACAACCGTGCCAGGATGGTTAGGTTTTGCAGGTGCCCTCTGGGTGCATTTTATAATAAATCAAACACTGGCATCAGTGTGGGTTTATTATTTTTAGTTGTTGTCTACCAAAGAACCCAGAGTTCTGAGAGACCATCATATAGCTGGGGAGCTCATAATGAGCAGTGTCCAGCACATGCACTTGCTATTGCTCCCCTGTACGTTTAATATGTGTTAATGTTTAGCAAAGACACAGCAGGGGCATATTTGCTCATGCACATATATGCCCTTAGATGCATTATAATGCACCATGCCTTAGTACTGTAAGGCCTGCCAGAGGGGTGAATTACCTGTATTGCATGCAGTGCTAGGGGGCATGGAACACTTGGTGAGTGCCATGTCGAGTTTACATTAGATTCACCTTGTCATGCACTTGCAATGGCAGTCTGCAAGAGGCTGGTGTGGGTTCTCCCAGAGTGGCACAATTGGTGCAGCAGCTCTGAGGAGCCCTCTTCAGTACCCATACCAGGGGTACCATTTACTATGGGCTTACAAAGGTGGCTGAAGTCCCAAACATATAAGAGTTTTGGGGAAAGAGATCAGGCCCTGGAAACCTGTTTAGCAGGGGCCCAAAGCACTTATAGTTTTAAACTACATAATTTTCCAGGCACCATGTCAAAAAGTGTCCCTTTCTCACACGATGCTCCTGCATAGCTACCTCCTTCCCCCCATTTACCATGTCAGAAGGGACCATCTGAGATGGTTGAACCTTATATTCCACACAGCACAGTGGACATTTTCTAACATTGGGATCAAAACAATGCTATACTATATTTTGCTTATTCTCTGCAAAAGTGCTCCATAAGTGCGCTGTGTATGCCCAGACATGGGTCCTGGGCTCACTGTGATACTGGATTCAAGCTAGCCTGGCTGATGATGGGTGATACCCTGAAACTGGTCCCAGGATGCTTGTTTTCTATCCAGGGAGGACCTCGCCTGGCAGTTCAGGCTGGACTTTCCCATGGGGAACAGGGCCACTACTGATTTGTATCTGGTTGGGTCCAAACTGGGCTGGCATGGTGAGCAAAAGAATTGATGGATTGAACCCAGATCTGTGCCTGGGGGTGAATGTTTGATTGGTTCCGCATTCCGTTCATCATTTGTGTATGCATTTACAAATGGATAGTGTCATTGATTATTTGGCGAAAAGATGTGTGGTCTGTGCCACTTGTGAGCGGCAAATCTTTAAAGACAGCAACCCTGCCTTTGATGCCTATAGAATGACCTTCTGGTCGGTGACAAAAACTGGGGATAGATTTGGTGGCACCATTCCGTGCGCTTCCACACCCTTCACGGTATGCTTATGTGCTCATGGATTATTACTCCAAGTAGCCACATGTCTAAATTGTGAATGAGCCTAATTCTAACTTTGTGATAATATTTTATTTTTAAAAGAAATATTCATGTGTGAGGGATTCCCTGAGGTACTGGTATCCGATAATGGGGTGTAATTTGTCTTAGCTGAGATGAAGGCTTTTTATACCACAAGTTCCAATAAGCAGCTAAAAAGTTTGTTGTTTCACCCACAAACCAACAGCCTTGTGTAACTGTTCTAAAGAGTGTTAATGGAAAGTATAAAATGGTCATTATTCAATAGGTGTGCTCTTACTACAATGTTTCAAACTATTTTATGGTTTTACCGGACTACATTCCATTCATCCACTGTGGTGTCCCCATTTGAATTACTCAAGAATATATAGCCTGCAACCCCGTTTAGACCTGCTTGGATGTTGGGATTTTTTAGGAATCAAACTTCTCACAAAGGTTTGGGTGCTATTGTAAGATCCAATATAAATATTTCTCAGTGCAAACAAAAGATGTATCATGATTATAGGAACAGAGTGCAAGATAAACCCATTGTGGTTAGGGACCAGGTACGTATAAAAAGGCTGTTTTTGTGAAGAAAGGTGATCCAAAATTCTTTGATCCCGTTGAAGTGGATAAAATATGTGGTAATGCTGCAAGGGTAATGGGTCGCCATTGGTGGACTAAAGCAAAAGTAACCAAGATTCCAATCAAGGAGAAAGATGAACCTTCCAGTATTGTTTCCAATGAAACTGGTCAGCAGAAGAAAAACAGTCCAGTTCCTGTGCGTGGGAGTGCAAGGTGTCACCGGGAACCTTTAGGGTATAAAATGGTCTATTTTTTGTGAGTGTCTAGAAGCTATGCTTTCAGTCACATCATACTCATGAAAGCTTATTTTTTCTTGTTCTGTTGTTTTTTTTAGCTTTTCATTTTAGTTTTACAATGAGTGTTTTTCCTATCGTTCTTTCGTGAAGATAGTTGTGTTAATGTTAGATTATCATAATTTTCATTGTATTGTTCTAATTGCAATCCTATAATATTAGTTTTGGGGTTAAAAAAACAAAGGACGGAACATGTGTAATATAGTAGTATAATTGTGGTATGATATAATGTGGTTTGCTGTATTTAGGGGCTTCTCCTTTAGTGTTCTAGGTTTCTAGGTTCTCTTGTGAAACGTGTATTAGGAGCTATTCTAAGAATGTTCGGTGGTGGTTTAGACAGTTGAAGAATTGCCTGCGAGCAGCCTGAGGTGACTAGATGACTTATCTTCTTCAACAAAAAAATCAACGCTTTACCTACCAGGTGGCATTTTTCCTACTTACATACATTGGATTTTAAAAGGTGCGATAATGACTATACAGCTACACTGAGGAAATTGTGAGCTTTTGGTATATCCCCTAGCCTCAGCAAGGGACTGTGAAGTGGTCTGTGCCAAGGGTCCTCCATTGATGACCTACTGTTCTGGTTTGTACATAGTAGGTACACGTAATAAGGAATAAAGATAATCCCATTTAATGGCTTGTGAAGCTTGACACCTTACTCCGAAACAAACCTTGTCCGGGTGGCACATTATTCAGTCATTTGCTGAGCCATGCAATGTTATGTGAACCTCCATAGGAGTCACCCAGCCATGAACACATGATTTTCTTGTGTTTTCCTATTGTTGTGAGAGGGCTGACGAGGCAGGAAAACAGTAGCAGGCGGATGATAGCAACTACCTGCTAGCCAATACTGTCAGCAGTCATCCAAACACTGCCTGGTACCCTAAAATCTCACAACTTGTTGGGTGCAGGAGTTGGACAACATGGACAATCCCTGCTCCACCTCCAGGCGACGGTGACAGCTTACTCAAGGGCCACAGCCATGGCACCACCTGGCTTGCAAACTTAACCAGGTCAGATGCGTGTGATATGTACTTCTTGAAGTGTGATCGCAAAGTTGGGGCTGGTGCCCTCGGTGATAAATAGCCCTAAGGGATATCAAGGTAGGGAACAAAGTTGACACTTTAAAAATATTCTACCATATTTTTTTCTCGAGGAATTAAAGTATATACTCACGTTGCTTCCAATTAGGTTATACATCACATTTGGACTAAGGAGGTTGGGGTATAGAGTGTAGAAAGAAGAGAAGATAAAAATGAAGATCAAATGATAATTAAATAGAAGATAAAAATGAAGATCAAATTATAATTAAATTCTCATGTAAATTTGTGTAGAAGCTCTTTAGAGAAAATCCTAATTAACTTTGTAATACTGATGCTGTTTGACGTCTTTTTTTGACTATACAGATAAAATTTGCATTTGTAGAACTGCACCACGCTTGTGCCTGTAATTAAAAAAAAGAGTGGAGTGGATCAAAATTTGTGTTGAATGAAAGGGATTTGATTTGAGACTAATTAACAAAACACTCAGAATTAAATATTAACATAGCTATTGACGCTTCATTACTTCACTTTTTAAAAATATATCATATGATAATATGTGTGCCCTAGTACCTCAAATGAGGAGCCTTCATCACCAAAAAGAACAGGATATGCCTGAAAGAGATGTAGGTGTTGTGATGCGGCTGATAGTAGTAGATTTTTTATGTCTGGCGTTAGCCACGACCTCTTAATTTTTCTAAAATTGTATGTCTAATATTCTGAGCCATACTTTTTGCCACCTCTGTTCATCCATTGGTCTCTTCTTGTTTCATTAACATTTTGCTTCTGCCCACTGCAGTATGGGTAATGGGTCAACCTACGTCAGCCACTTGCTAACTTCACTGAATGACTGCATTTTGCCCTTTCATAAGGAGAACATCCACAGACAGGATAGTTCTCTTTTGTGCTAGTGTTTTTACTAATCTTTCCTTTGGGCCTGATGTGATAGAAAGAGGAACCTATCAGGTGAAAGCACAGGGCACATTCCAGCTTTTTAGTTCCTGTTTCCTACAAATGCTGTCGTAAATCCCTTGGTTTAGCTAACTGCTGCTTTTTCAAACATTACCACCAGCTCACTTGCACTCTGAATATCAGCTGTGGGTGCTTTATCTTTGCAACTCTCTCTATCTGTCATTCCTTCTTTCTTTTCTTTCTTGCCTTGTTCTTTCTTTCTTGCCTTCTTTCTTTGCTTTCTTTCTTGCCTTCCTCTTACTTTCCTTCTTTCATTTACTACTTTCTGTTTTTTCTTTCAATCCTACTTTCTTCTTTCCTCCCTTCTTTCCTTTCCAATGTACTTCCGTCTGTCTTTCCTTCCTTTCTTTCCTTCTTCCTATATTTAAATCCTTCTTTCTTCATGTCCTGATTTCCTCCTTTCCTTCTTTCTACCTTGTTTCCTTATTTGTTTCTTTCTGGCCCGCCACTACCAGACTGATTGGTTTTCCTAAGTCTGTGTTAGCGAAGACTTTTTAATTGTACCTTTAGAGGATTTCAGCCAGACTTCATCAATTAGTCTGTGGTTCTTTCATTCACTTTTTTCTTCCACCCACTTCTGCATGCATTAGGAGGCAATGAATCAGCCCACTACAGCCATTGGCAGACTTCACTATGAGTTATGGCTTGCTGACCTGACAAAGGGTGGATCAACCTCCAAAGTAGTCACTTTCAAAGTCAAGGAGTACTTTGGCAATGTGTGTTTTTTGAGACCAAAACAATATTACTGCCTTTAGCCAATGTATTTGCTAGATTGATGAGGGCCCCAACAGCTTCCCAAACAATCAGGTTTTCGAATAACGTGACAAAAGAAGAATTGCGAAAAGGGTAGTGACCAAAGTCCGACCTGTTGGCTTTGCGAATGCTTGTTTAAGAAATGTAGATACGTTCATTAAATAAACCAAGCCGTGAGTGTGGAATATTCTGCGTTTGAAGGGAGCTGCATCCGAAGAGTCACCCTCCTCGATAGCCGGACAACCCTGGACAAAGAATCTCCCTGGCCGGCTCAGGGAGAAGGGCAGTGCATGGGAAGAGGCAGCGAGCACTCTTTCAATTTGTGAAAACTTACAGAGTGTGTTTCGCTTTTATCCCTGTTTTCAAAAGGATACGTTTTAAAATATTGTGGATTGTGTGCTTTTGACTGCTGCATTTGAGATACTGAATTGGTTAAAGCAACGATGTGAAGCAGCATAAAGATATGAACTAATCTGATAAAGGAAAAGAACACAGTGAAACGACCATTGTGCAGCAGTAGGAGCTAGGAAGCATTGATCAGGACGCGATGTGCTACGTCAGCTCACTAATCCTACAATGGGGGATGATGGTGAGCTACTTGAGGGAGAGGCTGGAGTGAAAAAGTGGCACATGTTTGTATATCACTTTTGTGTATCATACATGAATCAGTTATGTAATTTTGAAAACTTTCATAAAGATAATCATATGCAGCGAGTACAGCTTACAATAGTAAAGCCAACTGTTATTTAATTAACATATACATGATATATAACACTCTTAACAAGGAGAAACGTTCTCTACATAATGAGACTTTACAGGTTTGGACAGCAGACAGATTACACTAATTTTACAGACTGTAGCTTCAGACACCTGTTGTCGTCCCCAAAAATCAGCTTGTTATTTTAAGAAAATATACTATTTGACTATTAAATATAAATTTTTTGTTTAGAAACATAGGGCCAGATTTACAAGACCCTAGCTCCTCTTAGTGCCACAGTAGGATCATTTTGTTTTATGCTAATGTGGAGTTAAGGAGGCAATTCTCCTTCACCATATTTAAAAAATGGTGCAAAGTTCGCATTGCACCACTTTGTAACCCTTTGTGCCACACTATGCATGCGCCAGGCATAATGTATGCAAGGGGGTCGTTACCCCAAAGGGAGACCCCTAAGAATGGCTCTGTGAAATTTGCATTTCACTGTACCATTATGAGCGTCATTTCAATACCGGCTCAGAGCAGGCCTTAAAATGACGCAGCCATTGATTGCAATGGGCCTCCCTTTACTCTGCAGGATTAGCACTACAATTGATGGCGCTAATCCTGCAAAGTACCACAATGGCATCATAAATTTTAACGCTATTGTCCTAACGTACACCATGGTGCGCTTCATTGTAAATATGATGCACAGATGGTGTCGTTAGGGGGGTCACGGGGACGCTCGAAAAGTAGCACATCTCAGCTGATGCACCACTTTCTTGTAAATACTGGCCCATAAATTGAAGCCCCCAAAGCAAATGCTTTTCTTTTTCGCGGGAAAAAAAAGATATTGTGCTGGCTTAAGATATCATCATTCCATGTTGAAAAAGACACCCACTAACATCTCTCAGGCACACTGGGTTCAACTTGACTTCTGAGACCTTATTCTCACATACATGACATACTCTGGCTACTTTTCAATTGGACAATTAATAATGCTTATAACAAACCATTTTAAATACATGCAAGCCTTGATGAGTGGATTTTGTAGTGGTGCGTCCTACAAGAACAGCAAATAAGTAATGGCAGATGAACATCAGCTTTGCAGTAACTATCTGAATATGACTAATATGGCTCCAGCTCCTTTTTTTAGTCTCTTCACGTAGAGACGCCAGCTTATACCAATGTCTGAACGTCCGCAGGGTATATTTCAACAAACAACTGGCAACAATGTAAAACCCCTGCAGACATGGTCTGCCCCAAACGTGGGTGTGTTGTTTCCTAAACACCCAACAACACTACATCCCTCCTTTATTATGAATTGAAAAAAAAACTCATGCACAAACGGGTTCATCATAGAAAACCAAAACCATAACTGTCAGAATCAAACACAAACAACAGAACTAATTATAGAGGATAACGCTCTGGTGGATGCCTGCCAAGTAATATCCACTAGTTAGTTACCAACTCTTGAAGTATTTGGAACGGGACTGTGTCGGCCCAAAGATAGTATCTTTCAACCCATGCCATGAGGCTAAACATGAGAGTTGTTTTCCACCCTGAAACTGGAGGACATGCTCGGGGAGGAGATGCCAGTTGGGACTAAGGCAGATTCACTGCTGACAATGGAGAGGCTGGACTGCTAGTGATGCCATGAGCAGCTACCATCAGGGCGGGAAGTAAGTCCTCCTCCTATGTTTGGCTGTCCTCCAAAAAGCTGGGTTCAGACAGACTACTGCCCAGAGTGATTTGCACCTTCCTGAAGTGGGAAATGATACAAGTGACTATTTCTGGACCAATACTGGCACTGACCATTGTCACCTTGACATCAGTGACCACCTATGGGGATGGTTCAAAAGGCAAACAGAACTTCCCTACTGAGTGCCTGTCTCACATGAGCACCAAATCTCCTTGTTGGGGAGGATGCTGCTTTGCTCACCTCTTCTTGGAGGTGTATTCTTTGTTGTGTGATGGTTGACCATCCGACCTGTTAGGGGGAAGGGGTGCTCCTCACACTCAGGGTGATGTGGAAGGGCATCATTGGCAGAATGCCCAAAACATAATTTGCAGGGAACTATCCCCGTGGTGGAGTGTGGGGTTACTTGATAATCCTGCAGGAAGGAAAAGGTGACAGAATCTATAGTCTGGTCTTCTCCTATGGCATTCCTAATGATTTTGATGATGGTCCATACAAATCTTTCAACAGATTCATTGGCCTGAGGTCATCGCGGGATGATGAGGTGATGTTTGGTAATGCGGTTCTGCAAATGATTGGGACCCTCGGGCTGTTGAATGGGGGCCCATTGCTTGCGAGAAGTTCTCCAATCGGTTCATGAGTAGCTATGATCTTTTCTATCTCCAGTGTTATCATGGAGGCCAATGTGGAGGCTGCCATCCTTACGTCTGGATGGTGGAAAAAGGCATTGATCACAATGAGCAAATATATGCCATCTTGAAGGACTCCAAAATCCACACTTTTCCACAGCCAGAAGGTTGTGGGTCCTTCTTCTGTAATGACCAGAGCTGGGGTGTCTGGTGGAGTGTTTGCCTGGCAGGAAAAGTAGTCTTTCCAAACCGTTTCAACACTGTGATACAAAACAGGAAAACACACTTCACTGTGGAGCCTCCCTTTCATTTTCACCGCCCCTTGGTGAACCCGTGGGCTAAATGAAACACCTGCTCCAGGGCAAGACTAACCGCAAACGGTCACAGAAAGCTCCTGCCTTATTTGGTACATTGATTGTGGTGTCAATCAGGCCTCTTCGGTACTTCGGGAAGCATGGATGTTTAGCGCCTTCCAGTCATCGCACCTATGGCTGTGATTACCAGCTGGAGGCAGTCATCCTGCTCGGTGGTAGCCACTACATCAGCCAGCAACATAGGCAGCAGTCTGTCCCTCTCGACTACCAATCGAATATGCTCCTTCATGTCTTGCGCTTCTATGGTTTCTGCTGGAGTGGCCGCCTGACATGCATTACAGAAAATCAGTGGGGTTTCTGGTGCCTGCTCTGTACACCATGATGACATTGAATTCCTACGACTGTAGGAACAATTTTGCAATCCACAGGGGTGGCTTAGACACTAATCCTCTAAAAAAGTAGGACCAAAGGCTTGTCTTCTGTGTGTACAAAAAATGGATGTTCATATAGGTAGACATAGAAATGGTGACATCCCCAAAGGACCACTATGTTCTCTCTTTCTATTTGGGAATATCGCTGGTCAGTAAGTGTCAGGGTCCATCAGGCATAAACGACAAGGGCCTACTGTCCATGACTATGAAGCTATGACTACACTACCCCAAAATTTGTGGGGCTTTTGTGTACAGCCAGTTCAGAATATCATCACTTACATTTAGATCTACGGGTAGGCCAGCTAGTATATTTTGGAAAACGTCTATGGCATTTGAGATGCCAAATTTCAATCTAGTGTATAATCGGAGGACAACATTGCTTGAAAAAGTTGTAATGGGGCTTGAGTTAGGGTATAGCAGGATCTCTTAATACCCTGACATGAAATCCATTTTGAGGAACCACTGGGACCCTGCCAGTTATCCCATAATGTCATCTGTCATTGGCATGAGGTCACGCTCTCGCTTGATGTCTATGTTCGGCACTCTCATATCTACACAGTTTCTCACTGCGTCTGTATGTTTGGGCTTTCTGGCAACCCCACTCAGGGAGACCTCTTAGGTGGGGCCGGCAACACTTTAAATTATGCTAGCCTTCTTCAGATGCTGCAGTTCCTGTTCCATCTTGGGGCAGAGGTGGAATATCACTCATTGGAGGGGGAGTGCCACTGGCTTGATTGATTGGTCCACAGAGAAGCATGACAGCTGGGCATTTTAGCCATCAAATGCCTTCAAACAGTGGGGCAAAATCTTGCAGGAAACAGTCCATTTCACTTGCATGAATGCTGAAAGCAAACTGTACCAGGCTAATTTCTTTGATTGCTCGTCAGCTGATCAGAAAACTTTTTCCATCATTGGACACATATACTTTAGCTTTTGTGGTGGAACAATGGTGATTTATGGTGGTGTAGAAGGCCCCTGCAGGACTGAGAGGTGTACGGTTTCCAAAGGCATACTCCTTCACTGTGGTAGGGCTCAGTTTTGGCAGTGTGGGCAACTTGTGATAGAGGTCATTGGCCATGAGTTTTATCAGGGCCCCGTGTCAACTAGGGCTACTACTCTGCAGCATTGGACATTTAACATCACACTTTTGGGGACTTGTGGACCACAAACCTGTGAGGATTTATTGTGTGTACCACGTGAATGGACTCCTGCTTATCTTCGTCCATGTTGCTTCCCTCTGCAGTCTTAGTGGGACTACCAACGGGTCATAGAGTTCAGGCTGTTCGGGATTGATTGGTTTAGTGGTACATTTGCCACAAGTACCATACTTCTTGCTGTGCACTGGGAAGTCACCCTGATGGGGTAGTGATCCCCCAAACAACCAGCAGGGTTGGCTGGGTGTCTTAGGTGTGGGCACCTCAGACTCGGTGCTGTGAGATTCTTTAAGAATGGCACTGACAGGCTCAACCTTGATAGGTTGCTGCAAAGCCGAGTCCATGTTTGCTGCCCGTCTTTGGACAGTGTTATGGATCATCCTAGTGTGAGAATGTCTCTAAAGGACATATTGGCCACTTGCAGGGCATGCTTTTGCAGCTTCACAGAGGCACACCCCTGAATGAATTGCACCCAGGATTCATCATCCTTGTCGGGCAGTGTACATGTGCTGGCTAGCTTGTTCCACCTGGCATAGAAGACATCCACCAATTCATTGGGTTTCTAGTGAGCTTGTCATAGAAGGAATTCAAAATGAGCGGTGATAGCATTTTTGAGAGTCATACATGTGTGGGGTGGACAAGCTTCCACTGCAGTCTTAGATATCTTATGTATGTCAGTCCTGCTAGGTGAAGCAGGAGTGGGTATTTCCTCTTATCCACTGATGCCACTGCGAAAAATTAGATCTCTAGGCATTTGACCCACACCTTCCACTTAGCAGCTTGAGTCAGAGGTGTGCCAGTCACTGTGAAGGGTTCCAGGACTGGAATATACTCCATTGTGTGTGTGTGGCCGCCAGTGCTAGCTGGTCAGCTATGGCACCAGAGTCAAACTGCTGAGGAGAGAGGACTTTGGTGGACATCTGTGGGGAGATGCAATTGCCACACCCCCTGTGGATTCAAATGAGTGAACCAGGGGGAGCTGGGGTGCAGCTGTATTCTCCTTTCGGGCTCCCAATGTCTACAAATATTGCTGGACAATCCACTTTGGCAAAGGGATGTGGAGATAATTACTCTGAGGGTCAGGGAAATGAGCTCTGGCTGCTGCTTATTCAGAAATTGGATGCACAAGCCCTCCACCGCAACATATACTCTCTGCTTGGGGTGAACCACCAGCAAGGACTTTAATCTGCAGGACGGGGCTTCCTATACGTGTCATTTTCATGAGCTACTGCCTGCTGTCACTGTCACTGTCAGGAGCAGCGTGGCATTAGCCGGGCCTTTGATGTCATTGGCCGCATACTGAGGGAGACACCGACTGGAATGCTTCATCTGGAGATGCTCAGCTGAATCAGGAAGAGGGGCAGGTGCTGTACGGCCACCACTGAGAATTCCTGTCAGAAGGGGAGGGTCAGTGCCAACACATGTGGGTTACTGGGATCGTCATCACAAATGTGGTGGTGTGGCCTACAAGCAGAGCAAATAAGTAACAGCACACAAACACCAGTGTTGTAGTAACTATCTGACCACACTTAATGGGCTGCTAGCTCCATTTATTAGTCCCTGAACATAGATAAACCAGCATGTACCAAGGTCTGGATGTCCGCAAGGTATATTTCAACAAACAAGAACTGGTAACAATGTAAAACCTCTGCAGACATGGTCTGCCCCAAACATGGGTGTGGCGTGTCCTAAAACACTAAGTAACACTACAGAAATGAATTGCATGAAGAAGCTACCATTCTAAACGAACTAAACCAGAACTTTATGTAAAGCCAAACCTGTTTACAAGTGTCCCTTTTTCAGGTAATGGATCTGAAGCACAGGGAGCAATTTGCACACAATCACATAAATGTAGGCCTCTAGAATCCAGGAATTAGAGCCACATTTTCTTTTTTCTGCCTTCAGTTAGCCATTGGTCAATGGCATATTCCTCTAAATTTCAAGATAAAGTATTCCTCCACTAGTCCATAACTGTAAAAATTCCCTGCTCCTATTACGCTGGTCTTTCAAGACGTTTTATGATCCACTGAGGGCACTACAGGCCCTCTTCAAGGAGGAAGAACAAAGAGACTGAAGAAATTATCAAGGACTGGACACTGTGAAGGCCTTTCTAGTTTTCTTCTTGATTGTCAGAATAAAGGGCAGCTCCTCCATGTAACCAAGGTGCCATTTATCACATTATTAACACATGAAGGGAGCATAGACGCTGGACAAGGGGTGCTGACAGTTGTGCAGCATTCCCACATAACCATGCTGGAGTTCAGAAGGTGAATGCATAATAAAGACACCTTCAAATTTTGTTTTTATCTTGTCACATTTGCTGTGCCTTCAAAGACAGGTCAAATGTCAAGGTATGACTTGTGATAAAGGGCTGCTCAGCAGGTGCATGGAGGGACAGGTCCAGGCCCCAAGAGGTTGGATGTGGGAGTGGGGATGAGGAATTGTGTACACGAAGTGCGCATGTGTGTTTGAATGGCCTAAGAAGTCTGTCCAAACACACATACGCACTTAGGTTTCTCCAGCCCGGCTTTGGACACAGCCGGACTAGAGAAACTGCACAGGCCCCAGGGTTGTGTTGCTCAGACAAATCCTGACACTGCTTTTATGCTAGCTTTAGCATGAAAGCAGTACCAGGATTGTTGGGGGGTCTCTTCTGGTTTCCCAGCGAATGCTGGGGCACCGGAATAGGAAAGGAGGATGAGCGAGGCAGTAGGAGAGTAAGACGGTGGCGACAAACATTTTTTTTATTTTTTACTTATTCCCATCTCTTCGTCCCCGTCGCCCCTTCTCCCCCCTTGATATCTGCGGCAGGCGCTGCTGCTTATTCATGGAAATTGGTGTTTATGTTTCTTTTTCTGATTACAAAGTGTGAGGAATTTATAAACTAAACTATGTGACAGTCTTGCTGCTGTGAAAGAAAAGCCTGAAGGATGTCATTTTTTCAAGCACACTACAACAGTTAAATACCTGCAAATGAACTCTAAAACTATTTCAAATGATATAAGAAGTTAGAAAGGCATGAATTAATGGAAACAAAGATTTTCATAGGATCATAACAAATCAAGACACTTTACTTGGTGATGTGCAAACTAAATATTCTAGGGCACCCAATTTCCATACATTGGCATTTGTTTGTGCGCAGTACAAATGTAGCAGTCATTCTGTTTGTCTCTGCAAATTTAGTTCCCATTTCATTGGGGAATGTACTGCCTGTAAATGACAGGGCGCTACACACCAAGATTTAGTAATATATTTGAGTCAATGTGCTTCAGAATGCACCACAAGCAATGTACCAAATGGCTGATTTGTGACAGGTATTTTTATTGTGATGCATGAATTTTTCGCATTCCTTATGAATTCAGTGATGTAAGAGTGTTGTCAGCACCCCAACTCTGAAAATTGTTCCAGCGCCGCTGGAAGGATGTGAAGTGTTTCCTTAAGATGTTCCCAGCTCAGAGGAAAAAGCCACAAAGGGCAGAAAAAAACTCCTTGGCAAAATTGATATTTCTTGATTAAGGATAACAGATGATACAGCAATTGACAAGCAAAGTATCAAAGCCATCTTGAAATAAGGGTTGAGAAGGAACATATTTGAGGCTTTCTGGAAGAAACAACACAACAAGTATTCTGCTGCTGAAAAGAGAAGCAAAGATCAGGGAAAGAAATGCACCGAACAGGGTGACAAACCCGGGAATGCAGAAGATCATCTCTCTCTCACCAAAGCTTCTTTATATATGAACTAGACTGGAAAAGACAAAACAGGCAGAAGGGTTGGCAGCATCTTGGATTGAAATCTTCAGGCAGCTAACATTTGGCGGGCGACTGTCTTTAAAAATAATGGATTGAAAGCTCATCACACTCTCTGCTTCAGGAGAATGGTGGGTCCCTGACTTGGTAGGCGAGATGGGAAGTACTGCTTGTTTGATATCCTTCCACTCCTCTGTGCTCGTAGACTTTGCCAGTTATTTCCATATCTCTGTGCTTTATTTGTAGAAGAAATGGCATCACTCTCTTCAGCCTCCAACTGCCGTATCCCGACAGTCACCATTCTATTCTAGAATAGAAGCCCCTCAGACTTGGCATGCGCTAGCTAGATACAGCACGCATCCAGCTCCTTTTACAAACCTTTTCTCACAACGCCATCAACAATAAATGACTAAAGGAAAACATTTCTAGACATACCTACATAACTCGTATATATATATATGTATTTATATATATATATATATATATATACTATACAAAATATACTATACACATTTCTAAAACTGAACAGGATGGTGCAAAATGGAATCTACTTTCCCAATGCAAAATTTTGATATTTTTGGGGTTGTACAGTAAATCTACCGCTGCAGGTAAATAAAATCGGAGGCTCAGAATGTTCTTTAGAGCTGTTCTCTCCCTTTCTCAGCAAAAAGGTTTCTTCTCTTCCCTCTCTGTGTATTCCTCCATGAAAATTCTCCATTATGCAAACATCCTTTCCTTGTATACCCTCTTTATTGCGCTCAGCCTCCGGCCACAACCAATCATAGCTAGTTGTTGACCCACTATACAATTTCTCATCTGATTTCCACATTAAAATATTGTTGAATTTTGCCAACCTTTCCATGTGCCACACTTTCCCATTGCTCAATAAGGCTGAATATGTAAAGACCTTTTTCACTTGAAGAGGGTCTGAAAACTTGCTGTTCCCCTTTATCATTTTCCAACCCAATTTTACCTTCACCCAATCTCCAGGTGACAACGTAACATCTCTCACACTGTGCTTTGATCATAGTGTTCCCTGTAAACCTTTTTGTGCTTTTAAAATATTGCTTTTGACCATCACAGGGGACCACTTGCTCTGAATCTTTACATTGATCCAAGCTCTTTTGTCTTTGGCGAAAGGTTTTCTTCCTCTGAATATTTTGAAGGGACTGTAAGCAGTAAGAGTAGGGGTATTCTGTAAGCCCATATCATATGTGCTAGTTATATTTCCAATCTGCACCTGCATTGATAGCTGCCTGTATAGACCCCATAATAACTCAGTTGAATCGTTCAACACCACCATTACCTGCTGGATGGTATACAGGGATGTGTTTTTCCTTAATACCATTCTTTAACAGAATTCTACTTGGGAATACCTTCTCTTAGAAATATTCCAGGTACAAATGAAATTACCTCTGACATGTCAATTTCCCCACACACTTCCCACTTCGAGTAAAGATCCAGTAAGACTAATACATATCTGGGTTCACCCAATGAATTCAGAACAGTCCACAGAATGACAACAGCTAACTCTGCCCAAGGAGTGTCAGGGCAAACATTTTTATCTAAAGCAGGTCTACATCTCACAAGCACGTATCATTCTTTCAATGTCACCATCTACCCCAGCCCACCAGTATGACATTTTCAGCCTTTTTTAGAGTTTATACTGCCAAGATGGCTTTCATGGGTGATACTAAGAATGTTTCCTCTAAGATCTCTGGGAGGAACCGTCTTTTCACCTCTCATGAGGAATTCATTGTCATTTAAAGTCAATTCATCTTTAACTTTCCACCATTTAAAATATTCTTTGGGCAACTTGTTTTTGCTCGGCCAGCCTTGGGTAACATATTCCATTACTTCCTGCAAAACTTCATCATTACTATAGGCTGTTAACCAATCCTTCTTTCTTATAATGTTGTCCTCCATGTCAGTAGAACAAGTTTCCACGTCATCAGTTAGAGCTACACTGTATTCATCACATTCACTTGCACTAACATTACTCACAGGTAATGGTGAACAACTTAGGAAATCATCTACCTCTGTTTTGTGACCCGGTGAATACACTACATCATAGACAAAGTCTAATAATCTTAACATCAATCTTGCAATGCGAGGTGTGGCCCTTGCTGTTCCGTGTGATGTTAATACCTTAATTAAGGGCTTATGGTCGGTCCTTAAAGTAAACTTAGAAACCCTTAAATATTGCCTACATTTTTTCATTCCCAAATGGCTGGTAGCATCTCCTTTTCTATTCTATCACAGAAAATGTATTTTCCTAGCGCTCAATGCACGTGAAGCAAAAGCTATTGTGCATTCTATGCCTTCAACTGATGTTTGAGTCACGGCAGCACCTAGTCCTTTACCACTAGCCTCAGTAGTTAAAATGCAATGTTCTAGATTGTCAAATCCTTGTGAAAGAATAGCTGTGTAATTTTCCAGTTTAATATGTTCAAATTCTTCATTCAATCCTACATCCTACTTAAACTCTTGTTTGTGCCTCAATTCATAGGTTTTAGTGGAAAAATGTTTAACAAATTTTACATAAAACTCTACTGGTCCTAGGAAGGACCTCACTTTATCCTTAGATACTGGAGCTGGAGCCTCCCTGATAGCAGTCAAAATATTTTATTTTGGAAGAATGCCATTCCTTCCATCCCTGTACCCTAGGTACATGACAGATTCCATAGAAAATGTAAATGTTTTACCTCAGCAGCCAAACCATTAGCAGTTAACTTTTCTATTACTAGCATCAACCAAGCATCATGTTCTTCCTTGTCCTTCCCCATAATGAGTATATTATCCTGGAAGTACGTAACACCCTCCATGTTACTAAATATTTTATGTATTAACCGTTTGAAAACAGCAACTGCGTAGCTCAGTCCAAACGGCATGCAAACAAATCTATAACACCCAAAAGGTGTGATAAAGGATGTTACTTTCTTACTTGAATGGTGTAGGGGAATTTGATGATAGGCTGACGTTAGGTCTATGGTGGAAAACCACCTAATACCTTTAGATTTTGTTATTAATTAATCTATCTTGGGAAGTGGAAGTGTATCCACTACTTTGTTTTTATTCAGTTCTCTTAAGTCAATGCAGAGCCTGATGTGTCCATTAGATTTACGGGCTACTACCAAAGAAGCTAACCGTTCTTCACTTTCTATAGGTTCTAATATTCTGCTACTTTCTAACCTATCTAGTTCTTGCATTACAGCTTCTTTCACTTTCATGGGGATGTTCCTCACTTTGTGGCACACTGGCACAGCTCCTTCATTTACCAATATTTTATGTTTATATTTTAATAGTTTCTCAACACTACCTGAAAATACTTGAGGAAATGTCCTTAATAATTCTTCCTCTATTCATTTCCCTGTTTCCTCTAGTGACAATACTTGTGTATTACTATTGAGGTTTAATATGATGCCTAATGCTCCCTGGTCCATCCACCCTAAGACAGACGATCCTTTTTTCTGCTACATACAGTGTCCCTTGTGCCTTCCTCTCTTTCAACTCAAAGGTTTTACATCCCACATAAGGATCTTCTTTCCTGGAAACGCAACTGGGTATTCACTGGAAGGTGATCAATCATTCCTTAGAAATTGTGCAAAATGTTTCCTCTCAGACTTCCTTACAAATAATAGTGTATGGTGACCATGAATCAGCTACAATTTGTATCTAACACCTCCAATTTTCATGTCACACATTGGTTTCTTTTCATTCCTGTTAATTCCTAACACGGTGTCCTCAATACTCAAAATACAATCATCATCTTCTAATTCATTAACATCTACAGGACATTCTTGCTCGTCCACTACACACTTAACCATTGAATTACTGACTTTTTTCCTACAAACTTTTGCAAAATGTCCTGTGATACCGCAATAGAAACATTTTGATTTTATTGCCAGTCTAGCAAGGTGTCCCTTGTTCCCACATCTGAAACACACAGTATGCTTGTCCAGTAGATATTTCCTTCTGGCTGGTTTATGAACAGAATTCTTTGTGTGATCGATTTTCTTCTCTTCATTTGTTTCTCTACATACTGATTCAAATGATTTGCCATTGCTTAAAGCTGCCTTGGTATAATGCTTAGAAACTTCTGTTTTCTTTACTACAGCAACCATTTCATCCATAGGAGTGTCTCCACATACCCATAACCTTTCTTCTACACTGACATTATTGGAGTACATTATGATTTGATCTCAAATAAGTTTAATGTAGTTGTCAAAACTTGCAAGTAACCACTACATTGTTGAGGGCAGACACATATTCTTCAACTGTTTCATTCTTCCTTTTTTGCATTGAAAATAATTGAATCTGTCTATAGCTGCGCAAACAATAGGTTGGTAATGTGCATCTAAATCTTCCAGTGCATGTTTGAACACATCAGGATCATCACTTGCTCTTGTTTTCTTTTCCATTTCTGTAAAAACTCTTTGTCCTTCGGGTTTTAGGCTATGCAATAGTATTTGTTTTCTTCTAACACTAGAAAATTCTTCACCACTTTCATCCTCAATGGTGGCAGTATAATTTACGAAATAATCCTTCCAATAAGACCATTTATTTGCTTGTTCACTTGCTCTAGGAAGAAAAGGAACTGGAGGTGTAAGCGAAAATGCTTGCGCACGCATGCTTCCCTTAAATCTGAGGCAATCCCAATAAAGGTGTCTGAACACTCAACTGCACAGTACACTGGTATGCCTAAGTTATACACTTTCTTAAATCCATTGTTGTTTACTTGTACAGTAATAATTATATACCTCAAATTTGGATTGGTGAAGCATATGGTGTACGCTTCACTGATGTAAGTTTCTTTTGTTATTGCCTTTTGAATTGAGATGCACTGATGTGCGCATCACAGATCAAAATTCCTACATGTAATTGGCACTCGTGTAGGTGCCTAACTTCAAAACAGCACTTTTACACAAGTGCAAGTCAACTTTACATGTGTAGGTGCCTGACCTCAAAATGGCACTACGCACGTAGAGTACGTTGCAATGACATGCATGCATGCGCTTGAAGCTCAGAGCAGTAGCACTCCTGAAGTAGTGTGGCAGAAGTTTGAAATGTTAAAAGAAGAATGTTTCCTCAGGCTACTTTTAAAATAAAAGCCTCACTGACTGTCACGACACCGAGTATCTCACAAGTAGTTGACCGGCAGCTAGCTTCCGTAACTTGCTCTCCAGAAGCTGGCGGAAGATGGAAGAACCAAGAAGGTATGGCAACAACACAGTGGGTTCATTGATTGCCAATTTGTGGTAGAAATTGCATTACTCCAATGTTAAGTTAAGTAATTACTTTATTGGAGAGCAGGTACATCTCTTTTCAGCCTCCAACTGCTGTTTCGAAACAGTCACCATTCTGTTCTCAAATGAAAGCTGTCAGACTCTGCACGTGCTAGTTAGATACACCATACACTCCTCTGGCTTCCAGACTTTGCTAGTTATTTCCTTATCTCTGGGCTTCAAATGGCTGGTTAGCTGCAGATACAGAAATGCCACCACTGGTTCACAAGAACTAAAGAAGCCTCCTCCAGACGCTGTCTTCTCTTCATGAACGTGAGGTGAAGTGACCAGGCCACTGCATCTAGTAAGAAGTAACTGCTACTGAGGACAGAATAAAATCAGCTATTAGCAAACTGACATATACTGCAGCACCACATTTTAATCCATAGGCCATTATGGACATGAGAAGCTTTGACTCTTGAACAGCAAACTGTTGTTACACCACAAGAATTGCTCATACCTACGTTGTGTTTGCTCTGCCCTGGTAGATCGATGTTTACTTTGCACTTTTATTCAACATTCACAAAAGACATGTATTAACAGGGAAGGTGACTTACCAGGCTCTGCCATCTGCCTGTTGTGAGTGACTAGAATACAAGGCTTTGCAGGCAAGACTACAGTAGTGGAGGTGGTGGCAGGTGACTGATGGCTTTGCTGTACAGATCCTGCAATGATGACAGTCACCTTTTAAATACGCATGTCTGTGCTGATGTTTCCATTTCATATATCCAAGAGAAAGACTTTAAAAGGATAGAAGCAGATAGGATGGACCACACACCCCAAGAAATAATATGGCTATAATGACCAAACCAAGGGCCTCATTCACAAGGCCATAGTGGCACACTGAGCCACCAGAGAGTAATTATTTGTTACGCTCTGGTGGCGCAATGTACTAGTCAATATTTACAAGGCCACACAAAGCCACCTTGCATGACTTTTCATGGCCCTGTAAATATGGCCCCCTTTCATGCATAACACTGCATGAATGGGGCATTCAATGGGTGTTGCTGTGGGTGTTCACATACAACATCCATGGAATCTGACAGAATCTGACACTTTACCATATTTACAAGGCTGGGAATGTGTCAGATTCCTACGCCACCTCAGGGGTGGCGTGAAGCAGGTGCAGCAGGGAAAAATAGCATTATTTCTCCTTCCTGTTCTTTCCTCTTTCTATATGTGCTGCATTTTGTAGCACACATAGAAAGAGGAAGAAATGCTATTAATGATTGTTTATGTGCAGGAAGGTGTCCCTTCCTGCACATAAAATAACATATCTGCAATGCAAACACCCTTGCACCATGACGCAAGAGTGCCTGCATTGGCGGTAGGCAGCAGTTTGTGTGTCAGCGGAGAGGAAGGTACAGGAATGCATCATATTTCTGTACACATGATGAATCCCTGCACTTTCAAAATGACGCAACAAGGCTCAGCAAGCTGGCTTGCAGTGCCATGCTGCATCATTTCCTTGAAAATGAGCCCCCAATTCTGATAAATGAAAGGATAAGTAAATGAGTGCTACCCCAGACAGCACCTTGCTGCAGAAAAGACACAACTTGAGTACCTTGCTCATAAATTATTTAATATGGTCTCCAACACACATAGGAAAACCACAATCAAAGGGTATACAGATTTGCAAACAGAGAAATAGGACTTCTACCTGCCCCCAAAAACATCTCTTGCCACATTCCATCAGAAGACAAGATTTTCCCTCTTCTCCTAAACCCACAGTTCAGGGGTCGTAACCTGAAACTGGTCACTCGTCCCAGAGTATGTACCCTAAGGCTGAAGAGGAGTCAAAGGTTAGTCCTTTCTCCCCCTACCCTTCCAATCCTTGCTACAGGATCCTCCACTTGGAAGTGCTATACCCAGATGTCTGAGCCTTCAGGGTGCCCTGGGTAGCTGCCCCTCCTGGCTTTTCTGTCACTGGTGGTAACTCATTCCCCGGAAGGCAGTCTGTGGGCATCTGGGGACACAGTATGACCCTTCTCTGGGTTACCTCTCCACCCCACTCCAGGGATACCAGGGCCATGGGGAAGACAGAGGTCTGTCCCTTGTCCTAGGTTACCTATCAAGATTGACCGGTGTACTGCCCTGGGGATACTAGCCTTTCCACTACGATGGTCCAGCTGGCCCATGTGTCTCTGAGAGTAGTGACAGGGACCCCATCAATTTTACCTGGTGGAAGTGATGAGTCCAACCCTTAAGGATCACAAGTTCACTCTCTGAGTCGATCTCCCAACTAAGGGAGATTAGGGCATCTTCTATCTCTTGCCCTTGGAGACTACCTCCTCCTAAGCCCAGATGGGCCACTCCTATAGAGTTCCTACCAGTGGGTGGTTTCTTTAGACAGACAGTTCCCCTGCTTGTGTCCTAGTGGTGAACGATCAAAGTTGTGGGGCTGGAAATGGGGCGCTCTAGGCCACCGCCCACCCAAACCCCCATCTTTCTTCTCAGAAGGGACATGGGGACCCTTTCCTTCTCTCTTATACTGAGACTTGTATGGGTATCCCTTGATCTCACCCTCTTTCTCCTGGGGGACTCTGAGCCAGCCTTCTTGGAATCACTCCCAAGTACCTTTTTGGATACTCTGGTGCTTGCTCAGAGGTCCACCTCCTCAGCAAGTTTCTTTGGGTCAGTAAGCTTGCTGTCTACCAGGTGTCAATGCAGCTCTGTAAAACAGGTTATTAAGCATGTGCTCCCTCAAGATTTGCACAGCCAATTGAAATCATCTGCCTTGTGGTCCCTCACCCAGCCCTTTAGTGCCTTGCTGGCATAAACAGTGAAGTCCACCCAAAACTGGTTTTGAAGTTTGTTGCTGTCCCTGAACCTTTTCCTATATTTTTCAGGTGTCAACCCAAATTCAGAAAATTTAATGACCTTCATGAGGGCATACCTGTTCTGGTCTAATGTCAGGAGTGTGTCCTTCCCCAATGGGGGCATGTACGTCCACAAGCAACTCTCTGAGGTCTACTCTGGAATATTTTGTACCCTTAGGGCTACCTCGTAGGCTGGAAGCCATTTATCCATATCATCCACCACCCCATACCAGGACACCAGGTCTTTGGTTATGAGGACTCTTACCACTCCAGTAGACACTCCTGATTCACTGCCACCATTGTTGTTGGACTCCACTTGTTTGGATTTTATGTCCAGCTCCTTCAGACTCAGTTCATGAGCCAACATGACATTTTTCACCTCCATGGCCAGTCACTTTTCCTCCATCCTAATCTTAGCCAATTCTAGCTCCCTCTTGAGCTTCCTTTCCTCCCCCAGTCCTCCAAATCCATTTGTGACAGACCCCTGGAAGACACACTGCTCACTGCCCCTTCCTGGGCATCCTGATTCTTCTCTTGGGGGCAGGGCTGTCCGTCCTGTAGTGCTGGATTCTCCCCTGGGCTGTATTCCCCACCTGGTTCCCCTTCAGGATCATCCTCCTCTGTCCCTGCATAAATCCTCTTCACCTCCTCATTGGCCTTAGGGCTACCTGTTGGACCACTTTGGAAGGCTTCTTGTACACATTCAGCCTCCTCTCCTTGCAGAGCTTTTGCAGCTCAGCACTGGTGAAGTTTACCACATTGGTCAGCTCTATCTCCATGATAGTGGAGCAAAGTAGAGTGAATGGCCAATGGAAACTAAGATGAAACTTAAAACAAAATCGGTTCTGATGCCAAATTATTTATCTGGGATATTTGTGCAACAAAGACCACTTTATGACACTGCACAGACGCAAGTCCTGTCCACACCCCTGAACACCAATGTGAGGAACTGGGTTGTTGATTGACTTGGGTGTGAGACCTGGTCAAGCAACAGTCACAATCCCTTGCAGGGTGAAACATGCTTAACTCTGGGTAGTTTGGCACAAAAAGCAGTCAGGCTAAACTTAGAGGAAACGTGTTAAGTATGTACGCAGGACACAAACAACAACACAGTGAAAACACAACAGAATAAAAATCCCAAACCAATTTAGAAAAATAGAGAACATTTTAATGAATTATTAGACACCAAAACGTTCAAAACCCAATTAGTAGAACCGGAGTAGTGATTTTGTTAAAGTTTACATTTCAAAATACCTCAGTTTCAGAAAATGGATACCTGTGCACCACTAGCACTACAACTAAGAGTCCAGGAGAGGATGAGACCTCTTGAGGGAGCAAGACTCACTCAGGGTGAGTCCAGGTGCAGGTTTAAGATGGTGGGAGCCTGTGATGCCCTTCGGCTCAGAACAGGCGGCCAGCTAAACTAGCCCTTGGAGTCACTTCTGAAGTTCTGCGTGCAGCTAGCGATGCAGGGCTGTACAGCAAGGCTAGCCTCTGAAAGTTCAAAGCAGGCTCTACGCAGCAAAGCAGTCCTTCCAGGTAGAGCAACAGTCTGCCAGAGCACAAAGAAGGCCACAGTAGCAGGCAGTACTCTGAGAGTCACATCCATTAATAGACTAAGGAGCACGTCTGAGAGCCCTATTTTTATACCCTGGTGCCCTGCTCCTAGAAGTTGGGTAAAGTTTCTAGAAAGGTTCTCTGAAGTTCCAGAAATGTCCTGCCTCCCCTGGCTCCTAACTGGCTGTACTGACAAAATAGGGTTGGTAAGCATAATGTGTGGTGGCAGGGCCCAACCAATTCAGTTGCTAGTGGGGCTGTGCTTAGCTCCAACCCATCAAGTCAGTTCATGGCCTGTTCAGGCTCTGCTAAACCCCCTATTATGTGACTTTCTGGGGTGAATTCACAAAGCCCCAGCTGTCAGTTACACCCAGTCATGTGACCTAAGGCAGGTTACAGGCTCAGAGGTCAAACAGCAGGAAAATGCCAACTTTCTAAACGTGGCATTTTCAAACTTGTAATAGTAAATTCGACTTTACCATTAAAGATGGTTTATCATTACAAGTTTGTACATGAGACACATGACATATCTACAGCCTCTGGTTTAGGAATTACTATTTATTAATTTTAATAAAGAATCCCTAATATTACTCTATGAGAGGGGTAGGCCTCACAGTAGTGAAAAAATAAATTTAGGTGTTTTTCACTACTAAAACATGTGAAACTAAAAAGTATATGTCCAGCCTTTTAATTAGATAGCACCCTGCCCTATGGGGTAACTGGGGCCTACCTTAGGGGTGACATGCAATAAAAGAGGAGTTTAACGAATGGCAAGGGGTTTTAGATGCCAAGTCGATACAGCAGTGGGCCACTGCCTTCAGGCTGCTATGGCAGAACAAGTTTTAAAAGCTACTTAAGTGGATGGCACAATAAGTGCTGCAGGCCCACTGGTAGCATTCAATTTACAGGCCCTGGGTATATGGCATACCACTTTACAAAGGACTTATCATTATGATTATCTCAAGTAACTATAACTCATGCCCAGAGGTATCTATAACTCATGCCCTCGCCATGCACTGCTAATTACCCCAGAAATTACATCGCTCATGACATCTTCTATGACATCATTGACAATGTCACTGTAACATTTTCAGAAAAATTACTGATGAGATAACTGTGCATAAAACCATAGAATTATGCTGACAGTCTTTGGTTTTGTGAGAATAAAAGGAAAACCTAAATATATCGTCCCTGTAACCTTAGTTTTTTTAGATGAAATTCTATGTTTTTTTTTAATTCTATTTCCTAACTATAACATCCCTGAAACCTTTGTTTTTTTCAGTGAAATTCCACATATTATTTTTGATGTTATGTAATTACTTACGTTGATTTAACCACCACCGCACATGGTCTTTGGCCTTTTGACATGGCTAGGCCCTGCAGTCATCCCCCTATAAGCTCCCAACCTCGCGCCAAGCACGGTGGGGGTTGGCCACAGAGGCTGGTGAAATTCCGTTCAGTGATTCGGGCTGCAGTCGTGTCTAAAATACCTATGGAAAATTGCATGGGGAAATAGTGTTTTGGCACCCCTCCCTGTTTCTTGGCCCTCACTTGACGAATCACACCAAGACTTTCAAGGCAGCAGCTCGAGTGGCAAACTCATTTTGAAAATTTTGTGAAGATTTGTTAACCGGCGCTAAAGTTATTGGCAGAACTAAAAAGGTATCAAAGCCTCAAGAAAAATCACAGCAAATACTTCCTTTATTAGAACTACATCTAGTAGAGGAAAATTTCAAGTGTCAAAATTGTGTGTCATGTCAAATTGCCAACGACAATAAAGCCACCTCATTAAATGGTATTACAATAAAACAGACCAAGGGCCTGAATTAGATATTGGCAGTCACGTGACCAAGCTGTGTCGGCTATCAGCCAGAAAAGACCATCACGTCAGAGGTCTTCTGCTTGCTGTATTTAGATGTATTGAGGCTGAGCCACAAACCGCCATGACTATCACTAGCTGTCTGGCAGGTGAGTTCCTACTGGCCATATTTAGGAGTTACAGTTAGACAGGCAGCTTACTGGTGGCGGTTTGCTGACAAAGAGAGGACAGAACTGGATCCAGCGGGTATCATCCATTGCCAGTGGCCGTAGAAAACAGGTAACTCACACACACACACTATAGCCTTTATATATGCATCCCCCTGCATCACACATGACACAACACACCATATACACACCATTATCCATTGCCATTACACCACAACATCTACATGCTGCAAACACACATATTCGTACATCCATCACACAAAATACACACGCTACCGTCACTGCACCCACAGTTGATACAACCATAACAACCAACACACAAATCTCCACAAACACAGGCACACACAAGCACAACCACACACATCACAACAGTGAATGCCACACAGCAACATGCCCCTGAGTTCTGCATGCAACAACACAACACAACACAACAAACACAACAACATCCATGCCATATGCAAGTGGCACACATACTGACACAACCACATCACCCGCTACACCTCCCTACACCTCACCCAGCAAATCGCATTGCACACACATACACATACTGACTCACACACAAACACACACATGCGCAACTTAAGCACAACATGACAGGTATATGTCCCTTTGCAGCGTGCACACATCGGCACAGTTGATAAGTGTGAATGTACTGTCATTGTGGTACCAGTATTCATTTGGCAATGAATACTGACACCATAATGACAGTTGTGTATGTGGTCAATACGTGTTGTGTAACACTATGCCCCCAACCATGTGTGGCCCACCTGTGTCCCTGACATATGCTTGTCATTGTAATAAAAAAATAATTACTGTGGCATCAACATGCCTGCAATGGTCCTGTGCCCATGTGCAGTGACCCCCTAATGTACACAGCCAATGTGGGTTGCCTACCTTCATGTCCAGTGACAGCCGGTTGTTTTTTCTTTGGGGTCCAGTGGTAACAGTGATGAAGGGTCCTGTCAAGTGGTGTCCAGCTGGAAACGGAAGTTGGACCAGAAGAAAAGGTGAGTTTTCACCCCCTTCCTCCCCAATCCACCAAGCAAGAAGTAGAACTTGGGCTGCCACTTTTTGCTTGGCAGTATGGCACATCCAAATCTGCTTCACAGTAAGTATGGCTGAAGTCCTACCATCAGCCACTCTTTCCTATGGCTTGGGCGGGTTAAAGTCTTTGGGATCACCACCAATTAAATGTGGCAGGTGGACTGTCATGGCAGCAGCGTGTTTTCAGTCAGAAAACCAACAACGGGACTGTTATTGCCAACATCTAAATCAGTCCCTAAGTTCTCAAATTGTATTACAAACAATGTTGTATTCTACATCAGATGCAGGCGTGACAAGATGGGGCGACAAGCTGTATATTGGCCAAACGACCCAAATGGTAAAATAAAGCATTCTACAACATAGGTTACATATAAGATGTAAGATTCCTGGAGTATACTTTGTTGAACTTTATCTATCAGTGAATCATTCTGTAAATGATAGATATTGATCAGTTCTGTTTGTGGCACAAAATGATTCTGATGCGTTATTATAAAAAATAGAAGCAAATATGATTGAAAGATTACACACAGCATATACTGGTTTGAATGGACTGGAAGAAATGTGGGCATTGATATAGTTAATTTTTTCTTCAGAAATGTAGGCTTTAGTGTGTGTTAGAATAATGTCATTGGGTCTACACACATAAATGTGATTGAAATCAAATGTACATATAAACTGTAGAATAAGATGTTCTATCAGGTTGAGGATAATTGTGTTCCTCGTGTATCTTTTTAATGTTTTTAATGATGGGAACCTTGATGCTACAGTTTAGATCCCGTGCTGCCTATAAAAATGCACATCATTCCTTGATTGTCCAGTAATTCCAAGCACAGCATAATTGGATTGTAGCTGTGCCTATTTATTTCAAAGAAAAAGGGTACATCATTTTGGATAACTCCTTTCCAAGATGTCCACTATAGCGACCTATATGTTTATTCAGGCAGGCCGGAGTCACATGACGGTGTCACATGATGAACTTGTCACCTGCTCATCTACAGAATCAGATGTGCAAGTTATCTCTGGTGAATCAGACATCTTTTCTGCGTGTCACCCTAGTGCTGAGCACCGGACCAGTGACCCGCCACACTGAGCTCCACCAGCACAGTCGATTACCAAGCATTTAGTGCTTTTGCATCTCTTTGACTTGTCTGCATTGCTGAAAAAAGAACAAGGTAAGTCTACATTTCACCAGTTAGTTGAGTTTTGTGGCATTAAATGAGTTTGGAAGAAAGTAATCCTGCAGGATTGACACCTGTGTGGCGTGTTCCCCGATGTTTATGCAGAAAAGCTATGTTGATATATTTTGCAAGATTAGTTGCTGTGTTGTATGGCCATATTTTCTCTTCTGGGTTACGATTGGGCACACAGATTTACTGCTATACTTGCATGGGTCTTGCAACACGTGGGTTGACCCCTGTGGTATTTTCACTTGGCAGCAGGTGGTGGCATTCAGTTGTGTACTATTAGAAACATGGTTTCTGGTTGGCTAGGGTATGAACCTAAGCCAGGCAGAACCCACCCACTCTAGTCAGGGCAAGGGAGTTACATGTCCAAGATAGCCCCTGCTCACCCCCTTGGTAGCTTGGCACGAGCAGTCAAGCCTATCCGAGAGGCAATGTGTAAAGCATTTGCACAACACACACAACACACGTGACGCAATATCCCCGTGCTTAACGTAATATAAGCAGCTCAGGTTCAGTGATCAGAAACTGGAGGTGCTCACTGAAGAGGTGGTGAAGAGCCATGACAAGTTCTTCGGTAAAAACTCACTCCATGTCCCGGAGAGTGAGAAGTGAAAACTGTGGAGAGACATCCAGGTGGAGATCAGTGCGATGGGTTTGGTGCAATGCACAATTGAGGAAAACACAAGCACTGGTATGACATGTACACTTTCAAAGGAGAGGAGGACCATCCACCCGGACACCATCCACCCCCTTGGAGGACATGGTGGAGGCAACTCTGCAGCCTAAAGCCTTATTTGGGCTCACCGACATAGACACCTCAGCCACACCAGGCACCAACAAAGGTGAGGATGACAATCATTTAAATCACCATATGTGTATATAACATTGTCCCATAAAGAAAAGCTATGTTAGCACTCACTGATCAAAATAGTTCATGCCACACATTCCATTCAGCCCAACAATGCTTTAGGGGAGTGATAGTCCATACTTCAGATGTGAATCTAGAAAAAACATTGCAGCATTGTGCATCACCACACAGACAGACAAGACAAATGACAATTAGAAACACTATGGGGGTCATTCTAACCCTGGCAGTCGGTGTTAAAGCGGCGGCCAACCCGCCAACACGCAGGCGGTAAAAAAAATGGAATTCTGACCCTGGCGGAAACCGCCAACACAGACCGCCACTTTAACACTCCGACCGCCACAGCGGGACAAACAAACAGCGCGGCGGTCACCGCCAACAGACAGGCGGAAGACAATGTATCGCCCACCCTATCACAACTCACCAATCCGCCACCTTTTCCGGGGCGGGAGCCCCGCCGATAAAAACACTGCGGAAACAGACTACGAACGGGAAAACGCTTACCTCTACACACTCCACGAGGAATCTGGACAGCATGGAACCCGAACTACACATCCTACCAGCAATTGTCTACCTGCTCCTCTACCAGGAGCACGAACACCGGCGCAGAAGACATCGGTGAGTACTGCACCTACGACACAGCGGAGGGGGGTAGGAAAAAAGATTACGGGCACACACATACGCGACACCCCCCCACCCCCCCCCCTACAACTACCTACACATCAAAGCAGAGCAACAACTCAGAGGCACACCCCCCAAACCCCCCGGAAGAATGCAAAGACAAAATAATATGATCATGAAATTCAAATATATTGTAAGGCCAAGTAAAAAATAAATTCTAACATCCTATAACTATGTACACATATGCAAATTGTCCTTTCAAAATTGGCTTTCAGTCATTGTACGTGGGCCAATGGTCCTCAACACATGGGCAAAGCCCACACAGGAGACCCGAATCCATTGGAGAGAACACTGCAGGGGCATCAGATAGCAAAACTACAGGCACCTCAGGGGAAAGGGAAGGGGGGGCACCTCAGCCACATGAGTCCACGACGCCAGATCCACGAGGGGCCTCCATGGCCACTGTGCCATCCTGGGGAGTGCAAAGCCACAGTCTCTCAAGTCTCTACAGTGGGTGGCTTGCCCACTGTGCCATCCTGGGGAGTGCAAAGCCTCAGTCTCACAAGTCTCTACAGTGGGTGGGTTGCCCACTGTGCCATCCTGGGGAGTGCAAAGCCACAGTCTCTCAAGTCTCTACAGTGGGTGGCGTGGCCACTGTGCCATCCTGGGGAGTGCAAAGCCACATTCTCACAAGTCTCTACAGTGGGTGGGTTGCCCACTGTGCCATCCTGGGGAGTGCAAAGCCACAGTCTCTCAAGTCTCTACAGTGGGTGGGTTGCCCACTGTGCCATCCTGGGGAGTGCAAAGCCACAGTCTCTCCAGTCTCTACAGTGGGTGGCTTGCCCACTGTGCCATCCTGGGGAGTGCAGAGCCATAGTCTCTCAAGTGGATGACAGACTTCACTGGTACTGGAGGAGTCTTGGTGCCCAGAGTGTATCGTGCAGCCCTGCCCGACACTGATCCGGGCCTGCCCCTTCTGCCAATGGGCCAGAGGTGCTTGAGAGGAAGGGCCCAGCGGAGCGGTGCAGAGACTGCGGTGCCCAGCGGAGCGGTGCTTGAGATGAAGGGCACAGCGGAGCGGTGCTTGAGATGAAGGGCATAGCGGAGCGGTGCTTGAGAGGAAGGGCCCAGCGGAGCGGTGCAGAGACGGCGGTGCCCAGCGGAGCGGTGCAGAGACGGCGGTGCCCAGCGGAGCGGTGCTTGAGAGGAAGGGCCGAGCGGAGCGGTGCAGAGACAGGTGCCCAGCGGAGCGGTGCTTGAGATGAAGGGCACAGCGGAGCGGTGCTTGAGATGAAGGGCCCAGCGGAGCGGTGCTTGAGATGAAGGGCCCAGCGGAGCGGTGCTTGAGAGGAAGGGCCCAGCGGAGCGGTGCTTGAGATGAAGGGCACAGCGGAGCGGTGCTTGAGATGAAGGGCCCGGCGGAGCGGTGCAGAGACGGCGGTGCCCAGCGGAGCGGTGCTTGAGAGGAAGGGCCCAGCGGAGCGGTGCAGAGACGGCGGTGCCCAGCGGAGCGGTGCTTGAGAGGAAGGGCCCAGCGGAGCGGTGCAGAGACGGCGGTGCCCAGCAGAGCGGTGCTTGAGATGAAGGGCACAGCGGAGCGGTGCTTGAGATGAAGGGCTCAGCGGAGCGGTGCAGAGAGGAAGGGGCCAGCGGAGCGGTGCAGAGATGGCGGTGCCCAGCGGAGCGGTGCTTGAGATGAAGGGCACAGCGGAGCGGTGCTTGAGATGAAGGGCACAGCGGAGCGGTGCTTGAGATAAAGGGCCCAGCGGAGCGGTGCTTGAGATGAAGGGCCCAGCGGAGCGGTGCTTGAGATGAAGGGCCCAGCGGAGCGGTGCTTGAGAGGAAGGGCCCAGCGGAGCGGTGCTTGAGAGGAAGGGCCCAGCGGAGCGGTGCTTGAGATGAAGGGCCCTGTTCAGCGGTGCTTGTCTTGAAGGGCCCTGTTCAGCGGTTCCTGTCTTGAAGGGCCCTGTTTAGCGGTGCTTGTCTTGAAGGGCCCTGTTCAGCGGTGCTTGTCTTGAAGGGCCCTGTTTAGCGGTTCCTGTCTTGAAGGGCCCTGTTCAGCGGTGCTTGTCTTGAAGGGCCCTGTTCAGCGGTTCCTGTCTTGAAGGGCCCTGTTCAGCGGTGCTTGTCTTGAAGGGCCCTGTTCAGCGGTGCTTGTCTTGAAGGGCCCTGTTTAGCGGTTCTTGTCTTGAAGGGCCCTGTTCAGCGGTTGCCGAGACGGCGGTGCCCTGTTCAGCGGTGCTTGACATGTGTCTCCAGTGCACCAGATCCGGCCAATATATGGTGTTCACTCGCCATCTGACTTCTCGCTTGCGGGGCCCTCCTGTGCTGGTGTCCCGTGCCCGTGGGTGTCCTCCTTCACACCCGGAATGGGGCTGGTTGGGCCCTCCTGGGCGGCTCGCCTGCTGCCGGACTTGTCGGCCGTGCTGCCCTTGCCATCCTTCCGTGAGTCTCTGTGGCCCTTGCCTCCCTTTGTAGATGTGCCAGGTGGCACCCCACTTCCTGACGGTGCCAGGGTAGTGCCTGTGGAGGCTGCTGTCTCTGTCCTCTCGCGCCGGGCCTTGCCTTTTTTGGATTTTTTCCTAGGGGGTGGGCTGGCTGTCCCTTTACTGCTGGCCGATGTAGCTGCCCTTGAAGGTGGTGGACTCCAATATCCCTGGACTATGGTCCTTGTAGGTCCAGGGGTTGTGGTGGCTGAGGTGCTGATTGGACTCTTACGAGATGGAGGGGGTGGGTCAGGTGATGGAAAGAGGTTAATTTTGGAGAGGAAAAACTTTTTAGGAGCAATGGGAAGGGTAGGTGCAGTGGGTATGGGAGTGGAGGAAGAGGATGTGGTTGTAGGAGAGTCAAGTGTGCTGTCTTTGGGTGCAGGTGCTTGTGACGGAGGCTGTGGATGGTTGTTGGGTGGTTGGCTGCCTGCGTTTGTGTGGTTTGGATGAGGGAGTGACAGACACAGTGGGAGAGGACACAGGGGACGTGTAAATGGCAGTGGGGGTGGTGACTGCACGTGTGCGGAGTGTTCTGGTGGGTGTGCTGGTGATGGACGTAGTGGCTGATGATGTTGTGCATGCAAGTGTGAGTGGAGACGTCACAGGGAGGGAGGAGGGAGACGAGGAGGAGGGGGACACAGAGGAGGCAGTGGCTGTTGGAATGTCTGCATGTGGATGTTGCTTGTGTGAATGCTTGTGGGATGTGTGGTGCTTATGTCTGGATGAGCTGACCTTGGGTGTTGAGGTGTGTGCAGGCTGGTCTGTAGGTGTGTCTGGGATAGGCAGGGGAGTGGGACTGGGTGGGGGGAGTTGGAGGAGGGAGGCAGGAGACAGGGACAATGGCTGCCGTCAATGCTGAGGCCAGAGCGTTGAACGATCGCTGATGGGCAGCCTGACCCGAATGAATTCCCTCCAGGTATGCATTGCTCCGGTGCACCTCCCTTTCTACCCCCTGGATGGCATTCAAAAGGGTAGACTGCCCAACAATGAGCGTCCGGAGAAGGTCAATGACCTCCTCACTGAGGGCAGCAGGGGTAACTGGGGCAGGGCCTGAGGTGCCTGGGGCGAAGGAGATGCCCGCCTTGGTGTGCGAGCGGGCACGGGGCGAACGCTGAGGGGCTGCCTGGTGCGCTGGGTGGTGGCTGTACCTGTTTTTGCGGTGGGCACGGATGTTGCCGCCACCACAAGGGAGCTCCCTTCCGAGGACGTGTCTGTGTCGCTGATGTCTCCACGTGTCCCCGTTGTGGAGCCCCCCTCGCCCTCCGTCTCACTGGTGAAATCAGAGTCCGTTGCATGGCCCTCCGGGGCCATGTGAGATGCAGCTCCCTCGTGCTCCAATGCCACTTCTCCTCCGCCAGATGATGCTAATGCACACATGAACAGGTAGAGCAGAAAAAAAAGGGGGGGGAACATAAAGACATGTTGAGTGCATGCATTGGCGACACAGTTGGCGGAGAGGACAGACACAGAAGCCCCCTGCACTACGCCGCACACTTGGGGTACACTACTCAATCAGTGAGACTTGGCCTACAAGCCAATGAACGACAACTTCACACATAGGTGACACAGGGCCATGGATAGCTGTACTTGGCACCCTACAGGTGTGGAGGGCGGGGGCACAGGGCCATGCCTTACGGGTGGGACTAGCCTACAGAAAGCGCCCTGGCCTAGGGATACCCACATCCCTCCTCCCCCACCCAGACACCTCCACTGCACGCTAAGATAGCAGAAGGTGCTGGTACTCACCCCCTTGTGTCTGCTGTGATGTCCTCACGCGCCCATCCAAATCTGGGTAGGCCACCGCCAGGATCCGAGACATCAGGGGGGTCAATTGACGAGTGGCACCCCTCCTACGTTGGGAGGCCATCCCCAGCAGAGCCTCCGCGGTCTTTCTGCTCCCGCGGCGGATGTCTTCCCACCTCTTGCGGCAGTGGGTGCCCCGTCTGTTGTGGACCCCCAGGGTCCGGACGTCCTTGGTAATGGCACGCCAAATGTCGATTTTTTGCTGGGCGCTGACCTATGTGACATGTACAGGGAGAGAAAATATATTTCATCAATTTCTGCATGCTCGATGTGAGTGCCCCCCATCCCTACCCTTGCCATGTGGCACATGCTATCATCTGTTGTTTGATGCATGCCTCATTCGCTCCCCTCCCCACCATCGTTCATTCACCCCACTCAACCCAGGCATTGCCCACAAAGCATGGTCCCAGTGTACTAACCTGTTGGTCTGGAGGACCGTAGAGTAGCGCATACTGGGGGAGGACCCCATCCATGAGTTTCTCCAGTTCTTCTGAAGTGACGGCAGGGGCCCTTTCCCCAGTCGCAGCAGCCATTGTCTCTTCCAGACCGAGGTCACAGCAGCACTTGCAGTATAGGTCCTCTCCTGTGGATGATCAGGTCTCGAGTGATTAAGCAGATAGAAAATGGCGGTCACGCCCGTGGCGGTGCGTACCGCGGTGGTGCGTAACGCGACCGCCGGCGCACATCGTCATTGGCTCCTGAAACCCATAGGGTTCAATGTTAACCAATGCGGCTTTGCACCGCGGTCTTTGACCGCCTACCGCCACGGTGTGCCACGCCAGCGCATTGACCTCACATCCCATTGTCACACTTCACAGGTCAGGCAGCCGCCATTTCAAGGGCCCACATGGCTTAATTTCTACTGCGTCACGCAGGCCTAGGCCTTGCATCAACACTCATACAAGCCATTCAATGCATAGAGAATCGTGTACTGTGCAAGCTGTGTGAACGTACCTGTGGGTTGCTTGACTCTGTGCTCCATGTTGTCCTTCCTAGGCACCGTCCGCTGGGACTTGCGAGGAGATGGAGGAATGTTCCCGTGTACAGACTGCTTGTGGACCTGTCGACAATGGAAGAAAGACATGTCATACTGACATACAGACTTGACAGAGCCACTATACAGGAACTGTGTGCCCAGCTGGAGCCAGACCTGATATCACCCATCCGCCAACCCACAGGGATTCCCCCTCTAGTGCAGGTTCTGTCAGTACTCCATTTTTTGGCAAGTGGGTCATTTCAATCAACAGTGGCCATTTCATCAGGGATGTCTCAGCCTATGTTTTCAAAGGTGTTGTCCAGAGTGTTGTCTGCCCTGATGAAATACATGCGGAGCTACATTGTTTTCCCTGAGGTGGGCGAATTGGCTAGAGTGAAGGGTGATTTCTATGCCCTTGGACATATTCCCAATATCATTGGTGCCATTGATGGGACCCATGTGGCTTTGGTACCCCCCAGAGAAAGTGAACAGGTGTACAGGAACAGAAAAAGTTATAATTCGATGAATGTCCAGGTGGTCTGTTTGGCTGACCAGTACATCTCCCATGTAAATGCCAAGTTCCCTGGGTCAGTGCATGACGTGTACATCATGCGAAATAGCAGCATCCCTTATGTGATGGAACAGCTACAGAGACACCATGTGTGGCTAATTGGTGACTCTGGTTACCCCAACCTGTCGTGGCTACTGACCCCAGTGAGGAATCCCCGGACCAGGGCAGAGGAACGGTACGATGAGGCCCATGGGCGGACTAGGAGGGTGATCGAGCGGACCTTCGGCCTCCTGAAGGCCAGGTTTAGGTGCCTGCATATGACAGGTGGGTCCCTAATGTACTCACCAAAGAAGGTGTGCCATATCATCGTGGCCTGCTGTATGCTTCACAACCTGGCTTTGCGACGCCAGGTGCCTTTCCTGCAGGAGGATGTTCCAGATGGTGGTGTTGTGGCAGCTGTGGAGCCTGTGGAGAGTGAAGAGGAGGAAGACGACGGGGACGACACAGACAACAGGGACACAGTGATACTACAGTATTTTCAATAACACACAGGTAAGAATCAACACCGGCATTTTACAATTACTTACAGTCTCCTGCCTCTCTACTGTCTGAGTTTCCCCCCAGTGTATGTTAACTGAGTTGTGACTTTCCCTTCCATTTTCAGAGATGTGGGCCCCACTGCGTGACCTCTGCTTTGTTTCCCCATGGACTACAGCTGTGTGACAGTGGTATGTTGTCATCACAATGTAACTGGACATTTTGGCACCGTTATGTCTAATACATTTGTTCAAAATACAGGCAGACTCCTGATTATTTTTGTGCAATTAGTGATTTTATTAAAGTGCTCAATTTAGGGACATGGTTGAAAATTGGTGATGGGTGATGGTGGAGGAATGTCCATGGCAGAGTCCAGATTTTCAGTCTCACAGGTGCATTGTCCATATGCCTGTGGAAGGATTGAGCAGGGGCAGTTTAATGTTGAACAGGGTGACAATGTGGGACAGTGGGATGACATCAGGGGGTATCCTTTGCTGGCGGGGGTCTTGGCATCCTACTCTGTCTTCTTCCGAGATCTCAGGCCCCGCTCGCGGGGTGGTTCTTCTTCTGCAGGGGGTGGGGTTCTGGTGGCCTGTTGTTGTGTGGGGGCCTCCTGTCCACTAGCGCCGGCGAAGGTGGTAGCCTGTTCATGGTCCATGCTAGTGACAGGGGCCCTTTGTGGTGCCACATGGTCCCGCAATGTGGTGACAATTTGGTTGAGAGCCCCTACAATGGTGCCCATTGCAGAACTGATGCTTCGGAGTTCTTCCCTGAACCCCATGTACTGTTGCTCCTGCAGTACCTGGATCTCCTGGAACCTGGCCAGTACCGTAGCCATCGTCTCCTGGGAGTGGTGGTATGCTCCCATGATGGAGGATAGGGCCTTGTGGAGAGTGGGTTCCCTGGGCCTGTCCCCCCCGTCGCACAGCAGCCCTCCCAGTTCCCCTCTTTCCCTGGGCCTCTGTCCCCTGGACTGTGTGCCCACTACCACTGCCCCCAGGTCCCTGCTGTTGTTGGGGTGGTGGGTTATCCTGGGTTCCCTGTAGTGGTGGACACACCGCTGATTGACGTGTCCTGGAGACAGAGGCATGGGCCCGCTGGGTGGGAGCTGTGCTGGTGTTCCCAGAGGGGGTTAGGTCTGCTGTGGCCTGTGGCTGTGTGAGGGGAACCGACTGTCCCGAGGTCCCTGATGGGCCGGGCTGGTCATCTGGGTCCAGGGAGACAGAGCTGCTGTCATCACTGGTGGCCTCTTCTGGGGGTGGGATGGACATTTCTGGACCCTCCTGGGCGGTGTGGTGGCGTTCGGGTCCTGCAGGGGTATAGGAGTATGGTTATTGCTTCTGTGTGTGCCATATCGTGCAATGGGTGGGTGCCCGTGTACCCCAGTGCTTGCATTCCTGTGTGGGGGCTTTTGTGACGGTGGTTTGTGGGGGAGATGTGTATGTGCAGTGGGCATGCTTTGGTGATGGGTGTCCATGCTTTGTGGACGCATGCAGGGCTAGGTGTTGGGATGGGTGGGTTGTGATGGTGACCCATTTGCAAGGAGTTGGGGTGATGGGGGTGGGGGTGAGGGTGGGGGTATGATTTGGCATGCAGGTGGGGTGGGGGGAATGAAGTGGTGAAGGGTTGACTTACCAGAGTCCATTCCTCCAGCTACTCCTGCGAGTCCTGCAGGATGCAGGATGTGCATGACTTGCTCCTCCCATGCTGTAAATTCTGGGGGAGTAGGTGGGGGTCCGACTCCAGTCTTCTGCACCGCGATGTTGTGCCTTGATACCATGGAACGCTCCTTCCCCGTAGGTCGTTCCACCGCTTCCTGATGTCGTCCCGATTTCGTGGATGCTGTCCCACAGCGTTGACCCTGTCCACTATTCTTTGCCATAGCTCCATCTTCCTGGCAATGGTGGTGTGCTGAACCTGTGTCCCGAAGAGCTGGGGCTCTACCCGAACTATTTCCTCCACCATGACCCAGAGTTCAGCGTCTGAAAACCGGGGGTGTCTTTGGGGTGCCATGGGGTGGTGTGGATGAGGTGTGGGGTGGTGTATGTGTTGTAGAGTGTGGTGAGTGTGGTGATGTTTGGTGTTTTCTGCGTGGATATTGTGTGGGTAATGGTGTGGTTTGCCTCTGTGTGATGGTGTTCTCTATTCTGTGCTGTCTCTCTCTGGCCTTCTGTCGGATTTTTTGGTCATAAGGGTTTGTGGGTGATGTGGGTGTGTGTTTTATGTTGTATTGGGTGTGTGGGAGTGTTGTGTGTATGTGTATCAGGTGTGTGTATTTTGAAATGTCCAATGTGGTAGTGTTTTGTAAAGGTGTGTGTATTTTGACCGCGGCGGTGTGTACCGCCAATGGAATACCGCGGTTGAAAGACCGTTGCGTGGATTCGTGGGTCGTAATGGCATGGGCGTATTTCTGTTGGCGTGACGGTGGAGGTTTGGTCATCGCCAGTTTTACGCTGGCCTTTGGTGTGGCGGACTTTTGTGGATGTCGGGTTTTTGGCGGTTTGCCAGTTGCAGGTCAAAATGACCGTGGCGGTTTACTGCGGCCGCGGCAGTGTTATGGCGATCTTCTGACCGGCGGAAAAGCGTCTTTTACCGCCGAGGTCAGAATGACCCCCTATGTCATGGAAACTGTAACTGTGAACTGAGATATGCAAAAGTAATTTGTAACTAAAATACTGCTCACTGATGTTGCAGATGTCCCTGCACGACATGCACCAGAAACTGGGGGAAAGCCAGCCACGGTCTGAGATCAACAACATTATGTCCAAAACACCTGCAAAACCCAGATGCAGGGCAACAGTGTAACCACTCCCTGAGTTTAATCTGGAGTCTGATACCTTGCCAGAAGACTTGCATACACCGCCTTCTGAGGATAGACACACCCACACGTCAATCCCTTTTCCAACACCAATACACTCCACTCAGAAGACATAGAGCAGATGTTAGATGGAGCTCAGATGAGGGCGAGGGCCCATCTTTGTTTGGTGGTTAGGAGGCATCTATGTTCAAGGGGCAGCGCCTACAATGTAAACACATTAAATCAATGCACAGGCAGTTGGTGTCTCTTATTCACAACATGTGTCAGCTGAATGCAACAGTGCAGGAAAGACAGAAAGCAACAGCAGGCAGTCTAAGGGAGATGATGAATGATATTAAGGAACTCTGCACAGTAAAACAGCAGGACCACGTCACCCACCATAGGCGCCATCACTGATTGATAGGTATATTGGATTGGGTTCAGCAGATCTGTCAATTGCCTCACAAATGCTACTGGTGTCCTGTCACAATGACTGGGGCATGCAAGTGGAAATTGCAGTGGGGACATTGCACGGGGATTAGTGCTGGTTACCAATGCATTGAAGAACATGCAGACAGCCTGGATTGCTGGGAACAGTGACCTGGGTGGTGAGGATAGTGAGGACCTCGCCATCCTCAGTAGCATGACTGCCCCTATGATGGAGTATAGGCGTTGCAGTTCCAGACACAGTGCTGTCTCAGAAGCCTCAACAAGAGATGCCACTGAGCCCACTGACTGTTCTAGTGAAGTGTGTGGACCCAAAAAGTTTTGAGGACATGTTCTGGGGTTTGTTGTTTTGTGACATTGCGCTACTTATATGATGTCAATGGTAAAGCAGTTGATTTAAGTACAAATATTACTTTTGGAATACCTGTGGTGTATGGCCATATATTTGACCTGACGGTAAGGCAATAAATGTGATGCCTGTAGCAATAAGAAACAATACGTGGTGTCTTCATTGCTTACATCAAAAATAATTTTGCATAATCCCTGCATGTCTTTGTCTGCCTTATGCTGCTCTTGATCCATCTGCTTGGTTATGGGGTGGTAATGGGTCGTCATCCTCATATGACTCTGTTTCTGTGGGTCCCGGGGGTATTCCTCTTGATGTTGCGATGTTGTGCAACATAGTACATGTAGCCACAATCTTGCAACAGATCTCAGGACTGTCTTGTAGTACCCCACCACTATTGTGCAGGCACCGGAAGCACCTCTTTAGCAGGCCAAAGGTCCTCTCAATCAAACTTTGCATCCTCCCATGTGCTACATTGCAATGCCAGTTCACTTGGTGTAGTTGGATTGAGATATAGGGGGTCATTCCAATGTTGTCGGGCGGCGGAGGCCGCCCGCCAGAATTCCCCCCTCCGAAATACCGCGCCGCGGTCAAAAGACCGCGGCGGGTATTACAAGTTTTCCCCTGGGCTGGCGGGCGGTTGCTGAAAAACCGCCCGCCAGCCCAGGGGAAAATGACCTTCCCACGAGGATGCCGGCTCGTAATCGAGCCGGCGGAGTGGGAAGGTGCGACGGGTGCAGTGGCACCCGTCGCGTATTTCAGTGTCTGCAAGGCAGACACTGAAATACTTTGCGGGGCCCTCTTACGGGGGCCCCTGCCGTGCCCATGCCATTGGCATGGGCACGGCAGGGGCCCCCAGGGGCCCCGCGACCCCCCCTACCGCCATCCTGTTCATGGTGGCTTTCCCGCCATGAACAGGATGGCGGTAGGGGGGGTCGGAATCCTCATGGCTGCGGAGCGCGCTCCGCAGCCATGGAGGATTCACACGAGCAGCGGAAAGTCGGCGGGAGACCGCTGACTTTCCGCTTCTGACCGCGGCTGAACCGCCGCGGTCAGAATGCTCGTTGGAGCACCACCAGCCTGTTGGCGGTGCTCCCGTGGTCGGTGGCCCTGGCTGCCACCGGCCGCCAGGGTCAGAATGACCCTCATAGTGTGAGTATGAAGGACCGCACTGTATATGCACTGTCTCCTACAGTAACACAAGTGAATATTGGGTCATTGTCATCTCTAACCTCACCTGTACACTATGCTACAATGTTCTGTGTTAAATTACCAAGTAGGTACCCTTATCCAAACTCTTCACCAAATAGCCATGTGTATATTCCACTATCCCTGAAAATATAGGAGCCATGTGTGCTACGAGTTAATTTAGCCCCTCAATCTGTGATGATGTGTGAGGCATTGCAGATAACGTGTATATTCATGAAATGGACATTTTTCCTATTTCTGTATATATATTATTTGTCAGATGGTGGACAGATTGCAACATGTGTATCAATGCAGCCATTGACGTGGGAATTGGGTTACCTGATAGAATTTAGAACCTATGCTTCTCATAAATCTCCTCCTCTGTTTGGTCATTGCGAATGGTTCATACATTGTTTTTGTGATTACCTATTTATGATTTGCAATTTTGCGAATCGCAAAGTTGAGTCACAATTTTAGGAAATTCCTTTAAATTGCACTGCAAATGCCTTTCATACATTCTGAAAGGCTATTTTCCATTTGAAAATGGTGGAATTTGGCGAATCACACAGTTTGCGAATGTAAAGTACTTTGATACATCTGGCACCATATTACATCTAGAAAGTGCACTAACAGTGTTTGTTACTTACTTTTCTTTATTTTTCACATGCATTCTATACAGAAAGCCTTCTTTGATGTTACTTTTAAAGCCAATAGGTCTGGCTTTAATGTGTGTGTCTTGACACTTAAAAGCCAGGCCTAGTGGCCATTACCAATGCTTTTGTACTGCTCGGGGCTGCCATGCAAACCATGGTAGTCAAATACAGGAAAGGGCCAAAAATGACACGCTGGAAGACAATTCACAGTTTGTAATGGACACATACTCAAATCCACAACCCCAAAGGTCAGTGCTAAAGTGGCAGTACCAACACCCATACTGTTACTCAGAATGGACACCCACATACCAAACAACACTACATTGGCCAATACTAAAAACAAACACCTGACACTCATACAAACACCACACCCACCCACCCACAGTACTATAAAACACATACCCACATTACCCACAACCCTTTACAAAAAACAATTACTGAAAGGATATTGACGCGAACAGCACAGACACAACTAGACACACACACCACATATACCCATACATCCCTCACGCACCCCACATCACCCACCCCACCACATTACTGAACACTTTCTAACCAACACACACCACACAACACCCATGTCCCCACAAAGACACCCCTGTTTCACAGATGAGGAGTTAAGGGTCATGGTGGAGGAAATAGTCAGGGTAGTGCCAGAGCTGTTTGGAGCACAGGTACAGAAGATTTCCATTGCCAGGAAGATGGAGCTATGGCGGAGAATCATGGACAGGGTGAACGCTGTGGGACAGCACCCAAGAATAAGGGATGACATCAGGAAGAGGTGGAACGACCTTCGGGGGAAGGTACGTTTAGTGGCAGCAAGGCACCAGCTCACCATACAGAGGACTGGCGGTGGACCCCCACCTCTTCCCCCACAGCTCACAGCATGGGAGGATCAAGTTTTGGCACTACTGCATTCTGAGGGACTTGATGGAGTAGCCGGTGGACTGGACACTGGTAAGTCAACATTTAACACTGATCACACCCCATACCTGCATGCCATCACACACCCTCACCCTCACTCCCATCACTCCACTCCACCCCACACACTGCACCAATGCAAATGATTAACCCCAACGCCAAAATCCTGCATGTCATACCAATGTCATCACCAAAGCATGCACAGCATAGGGAAACTATTAATTCCACAGTACATCACCATACACAAACAAAGGTGGCAGGGCAACAGCAATTATAGAGGGGAAGCCAGGGGTGTACAATATGTCACTGACATGAAGCAAAATACATTGCTTACATCCCCACAAGTGCCCCAGCCAATGTCAGCTGAGAGGAGGTGCCACGACTATCCAGTCCTCCAACAGAAGATGCCCCCAGTGATGACAGTAATTCTGGACTTCAGGATCTGGACCAACAACCTGGCCCATCAGGGACCACTGGACATTTGGTCACACAAGCCCACCCACTGTCCACCACAGAGCCTCCCCCATCAGTATCCAACACCACAGCACCCACCCAGCGTACCCACACCTCTGTCCTCAGGACACATCAATCAGCAGTGTGCCCACCTGTACAGAGACCCCAGTCCACACAATAATGCCCAAAACAATCAGGGACCTGGGGGCAGTGGCCACATTATTCAGGGGACAGAAGCACAGGCCAACAGGGACACTGGGAGGACCGCTGTGCGCCAGGGGGAGGTCAGGCCCAGGGAACTGACTCTCCAGGAGGCACTCACCGAGATCCTGAGAGCCTACCAACATTCCCAGGACACAATAGGCCAGATCCTTGACAACGTGCAGGAGAACAGCCGGCTGCGGGAGGGAAAGTATCAGGGGATCAGGGAGGACTTGCAGGCCATTAACACTACCTTGATCTCCATAACAAGGGTGCTGGCAGACATGGCCAACATCATGAGGGAGGCAACAGCACAACAGCAGGCCCCTACCACCAGCCAGTCCATTAACCAGCCCTCCACCTCTGCTGCAAGAGGCCCAGCCACAGGACTCACAGGCCACCAGCAACCCTCCCCCTGCAGAAGGTGAACCACCCCGCAAATGTTCCCTGCGACCCAGACAGAAGCCAGAGACACTTGCAAAGACCACCACCAGGAAATGAGACTCTCCTGATTGTCCCCTTGTGTCCCACACAGTCATCTTGTCCACTGTGAACTGCCTTTGCTCCCCTTCCTATGGTCCCTTGGACACTGGACCTGTGCTACAAACAGACTGGAACAATAACCTGGACTTCCCTCCATCATCATCCCATTCCATTTTATTTTGTCCTCAATTTCATAGCACTATAATAAACACCCTTGAATACAACCTGACTACAAGTATTTTATGTTTTGAAGATGTGCATTTATGGAAACAGTCACATCTGGTGCAAATTATCTGAACACTGAAAGAGCATAGAAATAAGGGTCTGTAGCTGTCTGTAGTCATCACATCAGTACACAGTTGTTATATCACCAACATCTGTAAAATGAGAAGCCATAGGTGACAGTAAGTTGAAATGCAAAGGAGGCTAATGCCATCATGCTACATCCACACAGAATACATCAATAGTCAGAGGAATAGTCAGTTGCACTGTCCCACATGTGTTTCATTGGAAGTATTGACGAATAACTGATGTTCTGTTGTCCTCATCCTCAGCTGCCTCATCCTCACTGTCCTCAGGGGCATCTCCAGTCTCCTCCTCCTGCAGAAAGGGTACATGAGGTCTGAGGGCCAGTTTGTGCAACATGCAGCATGCCACTACTATTTGACAGGCCTTCCAGGGTGAGTAGAACAGGTATCCACCTGTCAGATGGAGGCACCTGAACCTGGCCTTCAGGAGCCTGAAGGTCCTCTCGATGATCTTTCTGGTCTGCCCATGTGCCTCATTATAACGTTCCTCAGCCCTTGTACTGGAATTCCTCACAGGGGTCAGCAGCCACAATAGGGTTGGGTAGCCAGAGTCACCTGCAAGTATTGAGGGACAACATTTAGCCTCACACAATGATTTTGGGATGACACCTGAAGGCATACACTAACATACAGTTGGTGTGGACCATGGTTCACCTATTAGCCCCAGCCTGTGCCTCTGTGGTTGGGCCATCACATTTGGGATGCTGCTATTCCTTAGAACAAAGGTATCATGCACCGGCCTAGGATACTTAGCGTTGACGTGGGAGATGTACTGGTCCGCCAGGCACACCATTTGCACATTCAGGCCCATATTTATACTTTTTTAGCGCTGCATTTGTGCCGCTTTTTGATGCAAAAGTGGCACAAACCTCCAAAATACAATTGTTTTTTGTAAGTTTGTGCCGCTTCTACGTCAAAAAGCAGTGCAATTACGGTGCTAAAAAAGTATAAATATGGGCCTCAGTGAGTGGAAACTCTTCCGATTCCTGAACACCTGTTCATTCTAGCAGGGGGGCCTAATGAAATATGTGTTCTATCAAAGGCCCTAACAATATTGGGCATATGTCCCATTGCATCGAATCCAGCCTTCACTGTGGCCAGATCTTCCACCTTGGGGAAAGCTATGTAGCTACACATGTGTTTCACCAGGGCAGACAAAACTTTTTCCAGCACGATTGAGAATATTGGCTGTGACATTCCTGCTGCCATGCCCACTGTCACTTGGAAAGAACCAGTTGCCAGGAAATGGAGCACACAGCTCAGTAATAGTGGCCCTGTCCAGTCTATAGGTGAGTATATGTGCCTGTCCTCCAGTGTAGCCCAGTCCACAAGGGGTCTGTACACGGGGGTATGTCTCCTCCTCCTATTTATCTGCAGCAGTAGGTATCTAAGGGACACAAGAGTGAGTAGGCTGTCACAATTTGAATAATGCAACTACAACCTCAGTGTACTTAGTGCATTTATGTGATGAGACAGTGGGAATGGCGAGGTATGTGCTCATCTAGGCTGTGACGCAGTTAAGGTTGATATGACCGTTGTCCGCCACCATGAAATGGTGACCATCTGTCCTGTATGTAGGGACAGGTGGAAGTCAGGTAACTCCGCCGACATTGGGCGTCTTGGCGGAAGGTTGTCTTGCACCGCCATGCAATTCCTCAATGAATAATATGGGGGTCTATGAAGTACAGTGGCCAATGGGGATCTGCGCTGGTGGTGACGGTGTACACCGCTGCGGACATGACCGCCATTTTCTATCTGATTCCTCACTTGCTTCCTGACCTTCAACAGAACAGCTACATTGTGTGTGCTGCTGTGACCTGTGTCTGGAACCTACCATGCCCCGTGTGACCGGGGGAAGGGGCCCTGCCTTCACTTATGAGGAGTTGGAGCGATTGGTCGATGGGGTCCTACCGCAGTACGGACTGCTGTATGGGCCTCCAGACCAACAGGTGAGTACACCTTGGGCACGATGCATGTGTTAAGGATATATGCAGATGTGTGTGCAAGCATCATGTCATTGGGGGGATGTCTTGTGGTGGTGTACATGGTGTGCACTGGCCGATGTGAGTGCCAATGGTGCCGGAAACAGGATTGGTAGGCCATATGTGTGACAGGCTGGTTTGTATGTGTAATTGTGTCCTCCTGTCTGTATTACTTCTGCAGGTCAGCGCCCATCAGAAGAAGGGATTATGGCATGCCATCACCAAGAACATGCAGACCCTGGGGGTCTATGGCAGGCGGAGCACCCAATGTCTGAAACGGTGGGAGGACCTGAGACGCTGGGCACGGAAGACCGCGAAGGCCCAGTCTGGGATGTCCTCCCAACGAGGAAGGGGTGCCCGTTGGAACCTGACCCCCTGATGGCCAGCATACTGGCAGTGGCCTACCCAGACCAGGATGGGTGCTTGAGGGAATCACAGCAGCCACAGGGGGGTGAGTACAGTTGGCATTATTACAATAATTGGCAGGTGGCATGGGATCCAGGTGGTGGATATGAGTAAGTGGATGCCCCTAAGGCCAGGCCAGACATTGCAGCATGATTCAGCTCAAGTGTAATGTGTGTATGGCAAATGCAGGTAACCTAGCTTGTTAGCATTCCATGTCAGTCAGGGCTTTGTGGGTACCAGGAGGGGTGCAGTTGGCATCTAGCCAAATCAGTGGCAGTGCAATGCATAGTGCTCAAGCCTGATCCCTGTGTGTGATGGTGCTGTGTATGCCAACTGTGGTGTTGGTGCAGTAATTGACCCAGTTTCCTTTTTCTCACTCCACCCTATTTTCTTCTGTCATCCTGTCCATGTGTGTATTAGCATCATCTGGCGGAGGAGCAGGGGCACCAACAACAGAGGGAGCTGCATTCCACAGGACCCAGGAGGCAGAGTACACCGACACCGAGGGAACCAGTGGGACGATGGGTGAGGGGAGCACCATGGCAGAGACAGGAGGTGACAACACAGACTCAGATACCTCTTCCGATGGAAGCTCCTTGATGGTGGCGGACACATCTGTGACCACTCCAGCTGAGGTACGGCCACCACCCCCGTACCAGCACTGCCCTCCCAGTAGCCCCTCAGTGAGTTGCCTGTGCCCGCTCACCCAGGATGGTGGGCATCTCCTTCGCCCTGGGCACCTCAGGCCCTGCCCCAGTGAGCCCTGCTGCCCTTAGTGAGGAGGCTATTGACCTCCTGAGATCTATCTCTGTAGGGCAGTCAACCATTGTGAATACCATCCAGGGGCTGGCATCCCAGATGCAGCAATGCAATGCATTTCTGGAGGGCATCCACAGTGGAATGGCGGCTCAACAGATATCGATTCAGGCTCTGGCCTCCTCTCTGATGGCAGCCATTGTCCCTGTTCGTACCGTCCCCCCTCCAACTACAACTTCCCGGTCCCAGTCTCCTCAACCCCAACCCATCCCATGAACACATACAGATGAGCACGCACAAAAGACAGCATCCAAGAGTGGCACAGTCAAACACAGGCACCACACTTCAACCCAAAAGCACTCATGCAAACACTAGACAGTTGCAGACGCAACCACATCCACTGCCTCCACTGTCTCCCCCTCCTGCTCCTCCACCTCCCTCACAATCTTGTCCACACTCACACCTGCTAAGGAACATGCACAACCTGCCATGAAGGGGAAGAAGCCCTCAACCCCTGCCAGAAGGGTAAGGATCCCACGTCTCCTGCCATGAAGGGGAAGAAGCCCTCAACTCAGCGGAGGGTGTTAGGGTGACACCTCCACCACCACCAGTGATCACAGGGCCCCCACCGCCAGCTGAGGAAGTACATCCCTCACCTCCAGCAGAGGCTGCCCAGGAGGCACCTTCACTTGCCACCACAATTTCAGCCCTCACCTCCTGCAGAGGTTGCCCAGGAGGCTCCTCTACCTGCCACCACAGTTCAGCTCTCATCACCAGCAGAGGCTGCCCAGGAGGCACCTTCACCTGCTGACACTGTGCAGCCCTCAACTCCAGATGACACAGTGCAGCCATCTCCACCAGCAGAGGCCATGTAGGCCGTCTCCATGGACTGCTGTACAAGGGGTCCCCTCCAGGAGCAGTGGGCATGTTCCCCACCTGAAAGATTGTGAACTTGACCTCCCCAGGACAGGGAAATGGGCATGGAGCCCCCCCCAGAACCAGTGGGAAAGTCACCCACTCCAGAGACTGTGGACTTGCACTCCCCAGCACAGAGTAATGGGCCTAGATCCCCCTCCAGAACCAGTGGGAAAGTCACCCACCTGAGAGACTGTGGCCTTGCACTCCCCAGCACAGAGTAATGGGCATGGAGCCCCCTTCCTCAACCAGTGGGAAAGTCACACACTCCAGAGACTGTAGACTTGCATTCCCCAGCACAGAGTAATGGGCACGGAGCCTCTTCCAGAACCAGTGGGAAAGTCACACACTCCGGAGACTGTGGACTTGCACTCCCCAGCACAGAGTAATGGGCATTGAGCCCCCTCCAGAACCAGTGGGAAAGTCACCGACTCCAAAGACTGTGGCCTTGCACTCCCCAGGACAGAGATGTGGGCATGGAGCCCCCTCCAGAACCAGTGGGCTTGTTCCCGACTTTGTCTGAAGTGCCCCCCACACCCATGCCCCTGAGGTGCCTGCCTACTTGCAAACTGATGCCCCTGCAGAGGTCTGTCTGAATTAAGTCAGGATTCGAGTTGGGCCTGGGACTGTGCCCTGTGGCCATTTGAGCCCTTAGTACATTGGACTTGGCATTGGCCCTTTGTGTACATTTTTACATATCTGTTTCTTGTACAATTGGTTTATTTGGTAGCTGTTTATATCAATACATTCTCATTACTGCATTCTTGTTGTCCTTGCATCATTCTGCAGTGTATTGTGTGCCATTGTTTTTCGTCTGCAGCTGGTTGTGTGTATGGTGTGTGTGTGTTGGGTGTGATTCGTACCTGTGTGTGTGTTACTCTTGTTTTCCTCCCTCCCTCCCTTGTGTGCTAGGTGGTTTTACTCACTGTCGTCATCTTCATTCGTGTTGGTGTTCCAGGTGGAGCATGACGTAGATGAGCATCGGGCAGACTTGCTGTTCGGGTTCCATGGAGGCGTTGTTCTTCCATGTGTCTCCGATGGTGAGTCTTTGCTCTTTCCGCCAGGCTTTTGATGGCATTGGTACTGCCCTGGAAATTGTGGCGGATTGAAGGGTCAAAATATGGTGGGCGATACTTTGTCTATTGTTTACGCCCTGGCGGTTGGTTTGGTACATTGGTTGTCTATGGGAGTTTTCTCCGCCATTGTCATAATTTGATGGTAATTACCCCCAGCCTGTTGGCGGTGTTACCGCCACTTTATCACTCACCGCCAGGGTCATAATGAAGGGCAATATTGTTTTGTTCCTTAGAAAAAACACACTTGCTCTATGAGTCGGTTTCTGAAGTGGTACCACTTTGTCAGCATTGTACTTTTGGCAAATAATCCTGTCTTTCATGACTGGCTTTGCCTATTGCTGGGCAGGTGAAGGTGTGCCTCCATGGTGAAATAGGGCACTAAGGGCCTTATTTAGGTCTTCGCAGAGAGGGAATACTCTCTCACAAATTAACAGATATCCGGTCTGCTGTATTACAATCGCAGTAGGAGATAATCGGATCATAATACTCCGGACAGGATATCCGTCACATTTATGACTGAGTACTTTCCTTCTCCAAGATCTAAATCAGACCCTAGGACTGACTGTATCTTTTGTGTTTTCATTATTTATGAGAAAAGACTATTGGTATATAGCCACAGTTACTGTCTGGCATCTCTGATCCAAACTATGGTGGTCATTATGACCCTGGCGGTATTATAACCGCAGGGCCAAAATGACGGGAGCACCGCCAACAGGCTGGCGGTGTCTCCTGGCGTATTTTGACCGCGGCGGTAGCGCCGCGGTCGCACCGCCGGGGCCGGCGGTTTACCGCCACAATGGCCCCGGCGGATGTAATCCACCAGGGCAGCGCTGCTTGCAGCGCTGCCCTGGGGATTACGACCCCCCTACCGCCAGCCTGTTTCTGGCGGTTTGCACCGCCAGGAAGAGGCTGGCGGTAAGGGGTGTCCTGGGGCCCCTGGGGGCTCCTGCACTGCCCATGCCACTGGCATGGGCAGTGCAGGGGCCCCCTCACAGGGCCCCGGCCATCTTTTCACTGTCTGCATAGCAGACAGTGAAAAGCGCGACGGGTGCAACTGCACCCGTCGCACGGCCGCAACACCGCCGGCTCCATTAGGAGCCGGCTCCTATGTTGCGGCCTCATTCCCGCTGGGCCGGCGGACGCAAACTTGGTTTGCGCCCGCCGGCCCAGCGGGAATGTCATAATGGGGGCCGCGTGAGTGCGGCCGCATCGGCGGCCGCACGGCGGTTACCGCCTGGCGGGCGGCGGTAGCCACCCGCCAAGGTCGTAATGACCCCCTCTATGTCCAGAGGTATCATAGTTGTTTCAGAACACTTCAAAATTATTTTTCAAATGTTTAGGTCTAGCTTGATAGCATGCACAGCTGCTACCAAACATTAAGTAATCAACCTGAAAAAGGGCTTTAAGAAGCAGTACCAGGAGAGGGATTTTGGATCCTCCCGCATGTTAGTAGTCAAGGGAACATGTTTTGATTGTGCAAAGGTTGTGTGCTTCCACAAAAAATGATTTCCCTTTGTGCAGCTGTGCTCATTATAAGCTAGCTTGACAGTGCAGGTGTTGCCACACAAAAATGTGAGCATCAACTTGGAGGGCTTTGGCTCCACCCACAGTTTGGGAGCCAGGAGTATATACTTTGATTAGGCAGAAGTTTTCTGCTTCCACAAAAAAGTGCTTGCCCTTCCTGCAGCTATAATTGTTTATTTATCCAGCTGGCTGAACTTGTCCTTTCAGGGACACATGTCACACTGTAATACTGTAAAAGTGTCTTAGGTAACTAGATAATTTATGGTGTTTGTTTTTCTCTGGCAGCAGCACCTGGAAGAAGGACAGTCATTAATCTTAGATATCAGAGAGCAGTTTTGTGCTTGAAATCGCAGAGCTGCACTAATCGACATAGTTTTTTGGGGCTGGCTTGACAGTGCATCTCTTGCTTTACTTTATGTGATCAACAAAAAAGAGTTTTTAGAGGCTTACTGAGAGAGGGGTTAAGGCTTCATCCACATGTTGATTCCTCAGAATACAAGGTTTGATTGGGTCGTATTTGTGTGCTTTCAATAAAAAGACTGTTTGTATTTCACTTTTTGGCTTGTGTAACAGTTTATACGTGATATAGGACTGTGTTGAATAAGGTGGCAAGGCAATAAACATGGCTGTAGGCCTGATTTTTTTAATGAAATGTTATCAAAAAGCACTAGGATTAACATGTTTATTGTGAAAAGCATTTGTTAAAGTCAAAAGGCACTCAAGTGTTGATTGTTATTACTTTATATAAAAGCCTACTGATAAGTATTATGTTACATCGAATCGCACAGATTACCAACATAGGCAAAGGTTTTGGTGTTTGTGCCTGTGTGAAAAATATTGGATAGAGAAGGTTTGCTGTGTGAGAATGCTTGATGGCTGCCTTAGGATAGACAATACTTTACAACTGTAATTTTGTATGTCTTTCTAATTTTATGACTGTGTGACCAACGGGTGCCTTGTGGTAAAGCTTATTCTCAAAACTTTAGGGCTGATTGGTGCACTGGGAAATGTAGTGTCTGATGCCATAGGTCTGGTCTGATTATTATAAATCGTTATGACAAAGTAACCCAGTCTAGTTTAGCATCCTGCTGTCTTGTGCTGCATGCTCCCATGGAACCCTCTACCCTCGGAGATCTAGATAGAAAGAACACTGTGGCTGAGGGATCTTTTCCAGGCAGTTGACTGCTGTTCCCGCATTGCTAGGATTCATCTAGTAAACCTCTTTCCGGTCTTTACTTTGGAGTACCTAGATTCATTTCACTTGTGACAAGGACTACCTCAAGGGAGCAGAACACATCTGGGAAGGAAGCCACAACTGTTAGAGCGTCCAGAACCCATCTGCGCTGTCGCCACGGTTAGCAAACTGCACTCATTGGTATCTCCTTAGTCTGAATATTGCCTTACAATGCTAGTTTTACTAAGACTGGCTCTTTAACCTGATTGCCTGACTATTTATCTCATCTAATTATACATCTTTATAATTCCTCCAATCTTGCCTAGTAAAAAGCATCAGGCGTGAGACTAATGCATTTAATGCTGGTGTCCATATCACTGCAGTAAAATGCTTAGTCACGCATAATTAGTAGCTCCTAGCAGAGGGACTTGAGGTGCTTCATGTTGCTCTGTGGATTACTACCCTATTCAGTCAGTGCACTGGTGCCTTGGGCAAAAATAGCCAGGCTCAGGCCATGAAGAGGTGACTAGTTGCTATGATAATGGCCGGACCCAGCTAAGTTGTTGTAACATTCATTGTGCTTTAAGAAAAATAGAAAGCTGCAGCCTCTGAGAAGAGCCCGCCAAGGATGTGGACTTCATCTGTACTGTGTGCCATAAACATTAACACGTAAGCTATAGTGACATGAAGGTACGCATTCTCGGGCCCACAGGTGCTGACTTGAGGGGCTGCAAGCTAATTACTTTAGTTAGCATCACTTGAACCTTTGCAGCCCATCAAATGATTGAACGTTGCATGTTGTATGCTTGCATTCTGCAGCACATATAGAAAGAGGAAACACCATTAATGATTGTTTTTATACAGCAAGGTGTCCCTTCCTGTACATAAACAATCATCCCTGTACCGTAGGCACCCTTGCACCATGGTGCAAGGGCGCCTGTATTGGTGAAAGGCAGCAGTTTGTGCGCCACTGCAGAGGAAAGTACAGGAAGGTCCCTGCACTTTCGAAATGACGCAACCTGGGGTGCAGCAAGCTGGCTTGCAGCACCACAGTGCGTCATATCCTAGTAAATGAGGCCCCTAGACTTTTAAAATTGCTGCCAGCTTGAGGCCTTAGAACCCACATCAGCAGGAGCAATGGATTGCTCTAAGGGCCGAAGCAAGGCAGATTGTGCACTCTGCAATACTCATCACTGCATAACACCGCCTGTCGCCCTCAGCCCAGCCCTGCATGGCCCGATAAAGCCACTCATCCTGATGATAATTTACTGAGGCAGCTCTTGTCACTGATGAGGTGTGCTGCGAGTGGCTCAAGTTAGATTGGAATAGGTCTATCTTTCCCAGTGGATCATGTTTTAAAATTCTTCTAATCCCCACACATGATAAACTGGAGTTTATACAAAATAGTCTGTATTCATTTTTATGTTTTGCCTGTGTGGTAGGCGCTTGGTGCTTTGCTTGGGAAGTCTTTTTTTAATGAAAAAAATCTTACAAGGGGCTTAGAGCCTGCCCCCTATTCACCTGAACTTACCATTGGCTTATTCCAATGTTGCTCAATTGTCCTTGCTTCTGATTGGCCAGCATGTTGTCTGCTTTCACTTCCTGCTTTCTGCTGCTTGCTGATTTGCCATCTTGCCGTGGAGTCGGGACAAAGTACTCTTTTCGGTCAATGCCATTGGCTAATGGTCAGTGCCCTTCCACTGACTATATGCTTCCAAATGTACTTTTTTGTTCATTTTCACAGTATATGGGGCTGCGTGAAGTACACCCTGGGGGTACTTGGACAAACTACGTCAAACTCACTGAAATTTTCTTTTTAACCTGCCCACTGTCCATTCATTTCAATTCCCCACCACTTAGAGCTACATATTCTTTGACAAAGCTATGAACTCTGGGCAGGACCTCTACGAGACTCCCGTGGTCTGCGGCTGTGTGGGACACCGGCGAGGGGCAGTTTTGGCTCGAGAATCGTTTTAATGGTGCGGGTGTGCCGTTCACACTGTGGTGGCTTCGTGCTGCAGGTCAAGCAAGGCATACTCCTCTTATACAAAAAAATCTTGATATTACTGTTATTGTGCCTTGTTGTGGTCTGTGAGAGCAGTGTTGTCCTTCGCGCTTTGTAGGGACGACCGCCTGAGAGCCTTTGCTTAGAAGTATTTTGGGCCACTGTAGTGGCATTTTTTTTATGCTGCGCCGATACTAACGCCATGTAGCGCTGTTTCGTAAATGCAGCGCAAGCATGATGTTCGGATCTGTCATTAAACGGCACTAAAATGTTTGATGCAACACTGCACTGAGACAGCGTTGCGTCATTTCTTGCAAATGAGGCCCTTTGTTTTATAAATGTTGTGCTAACTCTGGACAGATTATGGCCCGTATTTATACTTTTTTTGCGCCGCATTTGTGTCGTTTTTTGACGCAAAAACGGCGCAAACTTGCAAAATGCCATTGTATTTTGTAGGTTTGCGCCGTTTTGCATCAAAAAGCGGCGCAAATGCGGCGCTAAAAAAAGTATAAATACGGGCCTTTGTGCATTGTGGCTATTTCATGTATACAACTTCTTTCCGCAGTGGGTTTCAATGCTGGCACTTGTCTAGTTCACAAATAGAAATATTTAAATGGGCCGATACTGTCCGGTACCGAGTACCGGCACTTTTTTATTTGGAGTGAGAGTACCTGCACTTCTCAAGAAAAACGTAAACGTAATACTTTTAATTGGAGAGTACCGGCACTTCTCAGAAACAAACAGGTACTCTGTTACAGAGTACCTGCACTTTTATTTTTCCATTTCAAGAACTGGAAATATTTCAAATTCTCTGAGGAGACGTGACTTCCCGGACTAATCTGTCTGTCTAAAATCAGGTTTCAGCTGCCCCGTTCTGAGAATATGGCTACGTGCTATATCACTTTAGAGTGTTGCACAACAGCCCTCCGAAGAAAGCACCGTCCCATAAAAATCGCCTTCAACTTCCGCCTGCTACTTCTAACCACGACGTTGTCTATAAAACCCATCTACTCTCCACATTTTACCCTATTCTCTCTAGCTCTAGTTGTCTTTATGGCCCTCTCTGTTTCCTCCCCGTCACCCCTTTTCTCTGTCATATTGCAGAGCAGAATGTCTAACAAAATTGACAAAGCCGCTGGATCTCCACATAGGCAAAAACCTATTGGCTTTGCCAATGCTTGTTAACTTTGCTTTTCTTCCCTTGCTTACTTTATTTTACCAGCCATTGACCATTAAAGCAGCTCTGGAACTGTTTTATTCTTATGTTTGCAGCTTTAAATATTCACTGCAATGAGAAAAAAATACTGGCTTTAATTGATTTTTAATGTTTGTGCTGAGACATTAATAGAATGGTCAGGCCAAAAAAAGTATGCTATGGCAGCTCTAAGGCGGCGCCAGCGGCATACCCCTTGGCCTTCTGTACGGACTTCCTTGCCTAGTTTTAACCGTGAGAAAGTGCCACTCATTGTGTCACACATTAGTCAACAGAATGTAACTCATATGTACACCAAAACCGTGAACATGTCACACATAAGCAATCTGAAAACTTGGCTGTTATAGTTCTCTGCCCCACGTGCCATTTCCTTGCAGATCAGCCACATGACTTCATTTCAGTTTCCAACTGTTCCTAGTTCTTTAGTTGAATGAACCCAGCTCGAAACTGCTGCTTGTTCTGTAATGCTCCCTCATGCCACTCCGTATGACTTAGGCTGAAAGGACACGGTTTTCCCTTTCAACAGGAACTGTATGGCCCATATTTATACATTTTGACGCAAACTGTGCCAACGCAGTTTTGCGTCAAAAATATTACCGCCGGCTAACGCCATTTCTGTGCGCCGTGTGGGCCTCAAATTTATATTTTGCCGCACAGCGGTGCAAACCACAAGTATGAGTCATTTTCTTTGACGCACACCACAGCGTCACGTCGTAAAGGAAAATGACGTTAACGTGGCAGAAATGACTGTGAGTCGATTTACGACACTGCAAACCGGATATGCGGCGTTTTTTGACGCAATAGTGTCAAAACTCACCACAAACACAGCCGTTTCTGCAGGGGAGAGCCAAAATGGATCCCAGATGCCTGTACAGACTCCAGGAAGATGACAACAGACCAGGAACCAGCCAGGAGGACCCACACAAGACCCAGGACAGGGAGAAGAAGTAAAGAAAGTGTCGCTTCAGTGCAGAGGAGCAGGAAATCCTGGTTAAAGAGGTGACGGAACACCAGCACCAACTGTTTGTCACCTCAAAGTTGCCAATCAGTAGGAGAGAGGCAATATGGCAACAAATTGTTGACAAGATTAACAGTGTGGCAGAAGTACGCAGAACAGTCATCGAGTGCAAGAAACGCTGTCATGACTGCAAGCGCAGGACCAAGGAAAAGATGGCCAGGAACAGGAAGGCAGCACTGCAGACTGGAGGTGGGAGTCCAGCACCGCAGGAGGCCCTGGACCACATGGAGGAGATGGTTGCAGCCGTCATCCCTGAGGAGATCGTCACAGGGATCCAAGAACAGGACAGCGCAGAGTACCAGGAGACAACGCACATGCAGGGTAAGTCGCATGGGGAATTAAAATGCACTAATGTTAACTGCCAGCCGGGGGAATACCTAGTACACAATGCATGCAAGTCATCATATACATGGAGTGGCATGGGTAAAGGGGCACGGCATTGGGGCATGGCCCTTTCAGAGGAAACCTGGGGCACCCCACTACACAACACCAGAAACCTTTCCATGGGGGTATGCTGCCATGCCAACAATGTTGTAAAGGTAAAGCCATGCCAGGAGGGAAGCGCACAATGTCAAACTGACATCCTGTCACACGTCAGCCACTATACTCCCTACATTAACTAGGGCCCAATTAACAACCTCTAGCCATACTGACAACTGGAATGTAACATTGACAACAGTTGCCACTACCACCTCTGCTGTGTGTGCTGGTCAAGTAGCCAATGGCACTAACGTCCCCATGGACCACAGACACCCAAATTAGAGGGTTTAGGATGACAACGTTAACAATGCCCTGAAACCAGGCAAAAGTTCTAGTTCTGTCAAATGTGAATGTCCATAGTTGCCGCAAACATCAGCCAATGTCATCCACATTAGGAGGTACACAGCAGTAATGTCACACCCATGCTGCATATGTCAGGGTCCATCCTGTGCCTGGGTCACAATGCAACATCCCAAATGTCATACTGCTCAGAAAACAGCATTGAGGGGGAGGACACGTGTAACTGTTCACTGAAATACACCTGCACAGTCAGAGGAGGAAATAGGACATTGCTACTACTATCAGGGCAATCCATTGTACCACACATTCCCCAACATCAGCAGTACACATTACCAATGCTGACATCCATATTGTGTCATAGCGATGCTGTACATAGTATAAGCTACATTTCAACTACATATAGGTGGATGTGAAAGATCAGAGACTGGGGCAGGTCCAGATTGTTAGGTGTGCTGCTAGTGCCATCAGAGCACCCACAGTCAGTGAAAGGCCTCACCATGAGAATGGAAGTAGGGGGAGGGTTGAGTAGGACAAGAAGGTTGCAATTCACTATTTGGCCAGAGCCAACACCTAGAGGAGATGATGCTGACAAGTCCACAAACTGACCATAATACATGTGACATGCAGGTGGGGCATAGGCCTAGGAGAATGCCCATCTGAAAGACTGGATCAATGAACAGGAACCAAGATCACAATGTGAAAATCATCACAAGGCAGGTATGTCACATCACAAATGACACAACACAGACACACTAATTGTACCGTGTTTCATTGCAGAGGACGATGGATCTCCTGCGGATATGCCTTTTCAGGACTACCCTGATGACATGGATGACGAGCTGACAAACGTCAGCCACCAGACCTTCCAAGAGGTCCTTGAAACCCTCCAGACACCACCTTCAGTCACAAGGTGGAGCACAGATACAGCAGCCGACTCAGAGGATCCACCCACCACCCCAATTTTACGACCTGCCAGCTGCAATACAGCTGGGGACTCTGACGACACTGGCACCAGCTTTGAGAGAACTGTAGTCGGAGTACAGCGGGAGCTGGACAAGGAGGTGCGGGTGGAGATGCACACTATGGCAGCCAGCCTAGAGGGGGTCCGTTTGTGCACGATATCAACTGAAGAACAGGCAGCAGCTATGCAAGGGCGAACAACTATCTTGCAGGAAGTAGAAAAAAGGCTGAAGGAAATCAGCACAGCTGTAATACAGTTGACCCAACACCTACAACAGCAATCCCGTCAACGCGTGCACAAATGCAACCTTGAACCCCTCAGGGACGACCTGGCTGTCTACCATTGTAATGTGGCTGCTATTCTTAAGAACCAGCAGATCCTCCTTGCAGCAGTACTGCCCTTAAGACCCCCACAGGTAGCAGCTACCGGGATGTCTGACTCCACGTCTACACACACTGAGATGTGTGTTGTCCCTTTACAACCACCACCAACAAGGGCAGAGGAGGCAACACACACATCAGAAGATGAAGACCAGGTTCAGAACACCCTCACACGTAAAAGTACCCGGTAGCACTAGTCCCTGCCACATGGCCACCTATTACCAAGGTCCTGTGCTTTGTAACATGCCAGTATTGCAACAACTGTACTCAAGCACTGTTCTGCAAACCACTGTTTATCTTGTCAGCCTGCCCAGTGATTGTCTCTCACTAACTCATTGGCAAGTCCTGTCCCTCTGCACTGTCTGACACTTCACCCCAGCATGTCCAATGACATGTCCTTTTGCACTTGTGTAGGATCAAAATGGAAGATCTCACAATCATGGACAAGGTACATATAGCACTAGAGCACTTTAAAATAAATACCACTTACACCAGCACTTTCTCTCTGTATAATGTTACACATTAACCATGCAGTAGATCAGTGAATTTTGCCTCCTGTCAATTATCATAGATTGTCAATACAACTGTCCTGAAATAATGTGGGCCGATAACTATGCACAGTGGCCTGGATCCTACCATACTCTGCCCTTCTTGAGGGTAATTTCTGAGGAAAAGAGAAACTATACACCATAATGCTGTGTAGGATAGATTAACACGTCCTCAAGGGATGCCAAAACCAGAAAATAGTGCCTTCAAAATGTTGCTCCAATGCAAAAATAATGTATGTAACATTGCCCACAAATATAAGCTAACACACACCAAACTGCATGAATGGAGGTGTATGAGTTTACATCCAAATAAGTGCTGAACAGTGTAACAAATGATCTATGTGAGTTATGTACACTATACTACAAGAGAGCTTACTACCACTCACCTTATAAGGGTTTCCTTGGACATGAGACTGCAGTCAGACATAACACAGTGTCCCCAATACTAAATCTGGAAGCACAGTATGTGACATTGAAAACATACATCACGAAAAAAAAACACTTTGGGATCCATAGTAAGTGTGATTGGTGGTTGCAATGAATGGCCGAATCTTAGCTAAGTAGCTTTGGGGTAGCTGCCAATGTTACAGCTCAGTTGGGATTTGTTTTTGCAGTATAAGACACACAATGTAATACAAAAGAGACACTGTACACTCATGCCAAGGCCCTGATCTACAAGCATGTGACACATACTGTAAAGGGTTACCTACATATTTATTAAACAGTAAAAACAGAAGAGAAAACTCGGGGAAAAGTCTTACCTACCCTAATCTACTCTAACTACTCATTACCCACAACTGTCCCTAACTAACCTAAGCTAAACTTACTTATCACATTTAACGAAACGTTCTAAACATCAACCCCCCCACACCCCTTATGAGACGGGACACATGGAGGATGACAGATACTAATAATCTAAACACATACTATCCTATACTAAACAAATATATATATATATTTTTATTTTTTTTTATTTTTATTTTTAATTTTGTTTGTAAAAACACAATAACCCCAACATTGCATCCTCCCACCCACCCACACACATAAAAATAAACAATAGAAATATTCAGGAACCCCCACCCACTAACACTAACTAAACTAACAGCGTATACTAACCTAACACTGAGCCCCCTAAACCCACAAAGTATAAGAACCAGGAAAGATGAGGGAGGGGAGGGAATCATGTCCGTCTCATTGTCTACAGGTTGGCCCTCCAGAAGGTCCTCTTGATGGAACGCACCCGCCGGTTGACCTGTCGCACCTCCTGCCGCAGTCTACTCATCTTCCTAAGGACACAGTCCAATTTACGTTGCATTTGTGCAAAAGGAGCAGGGTCAATGGCTGCAGCAAGGGTGGTCTGGGTGCCAGCCGACGAAGTATGGGCCTGTGTTGTGTCCATGGCTGAGGGCTGCCCTGCAGGTGGTGCTTTGCTTGGGCCAGGAACAGTTGCTGTGGATGGTCCTGCAACGGTCCCAGCTGCTGGTGGTGCCACCTGGGTGGTAGTGGTGGTGGTGCTGGTGGTGGTTGTGGTAGGCAAAGAAGGGCCGCCTTGTGCAAATGCCCTCCAGGCTCCGGAGGCTCGTTCATGGCGATATCTGCGGGCCATTTTTCGGTACCCAGACTCGACATCAAGGATGTTGCGGTATCTCATTGCCCGCAGTTGAAACTCCCTGACCTGGAGGAGAGTCATATTTGCAGCTGTTAAGACAAATAGAAAATCTATCATTAGGTTCAGCATTGTGTGAAATGGCACAAGAAGTAAATCAGACAATACATCTATTGTACTTGTAACAGCTCATATCATCATACAGATCATCGATTGTCCCTGAGGAAGTACATGGCAAGCCAGCCTACAAAGGTCCTATCACACATAGCACATCCAAACCCTACAAGATGGATAACAACAGGCATGATTTTGGCATCATAGTTCTGCCAGTTGTCAGCTAACAATCATGCTGCACATCCTCCACCACTGCCAGGGCTACAAATGTCATTGTACGGGATGGAAATCTAGGACCACATGATATACGAGTTGTAAATGGACTTGCCAGTATAGTAAGCATGTGAGAAACATGAGTGTGTATACTAGGTTCGGACAAGTGATTTACTGATTTACATGTCTGTTTACCAAACATGTATCATCAGTCCTACGTACACTATTCACAAACCTATGCCTGAGTCTGGGGGGGAGGTGGACTATCAACTAATAATTTCTAACAACAAGGACACCCAGGAAGCTTAGGCAAGCTGAACATGTGTTTGGCCCAGCACACACACACCACAGGTAAGGAGGATCTCTAAATAGGAGTCTGCTAATCCTTGACCAATCCCATCGACACTCATTTTTGGAAATGCAGACCTTTGTCCACATCATTTACTAACAGTAAGCCATGACTTACAACAAACACAGAGATGCAAGAACACCTCTTGCCATGAGTTGCATGCACACCTAGGCCATTGCAATCAAGTGCCACATACTCGTAACACTACATGTGGAGATACATGCTGCTAGGAGGTTTAACATACAGTTCAATAAGTACATTAGTGAATAGGGAAGCAGAAGTCTGTGGGTAAGCATTTGACATCTCCATTCTGGGAGAATTCCGGTCTGACTGGCTGACTAATTCACTAATATGGTCCAGTGTGACTTTTTCTGAATCAAGATTTATCCACATGACTCATCCCCATTCCCATTACCGTTCCTACAGAACTGACCTAGAATACCAAAATATGACAATAGGATAAGGATTGGCCAACTCAAAGATGGTGATAAAATGATATTCCACTCATGGAACAAAACAAATGATTGGCCAGCGCATCACACCTTGCTGTGTGTCCAACACACAAGAGTCCATCACACATCACCAGCAAACACAACACATAATTAGACATAGCAACACTTACTGGAGTTGTCTGGGTCCTCGAATCGAGCCACCTTGCCAACAGAGTAGGGTGCTGGTCCACCTGTAAAGCATGGAAGGGAGAAATGTGCTCAATGTCTGTGCACTGTACAACAATTCCAAAGACAAATACTATGTGTAAGATTACATCAGAAAGTAAAGCCTCTTAGACATGATGATACTGCATCCTACATAGCACGGCTAGCATGTACATACCCTGGGTCTCCAGTGAGTGATATACACATATCTGCAAACATGCAGTGGCCCTAACTATCATGTGGTGGAAAACATGCTCCTTCATTAGTGAGCAGACAAAATCATGGAGTGTATTCGTCTCATCATGTGTATCCATGAGGGACATCCAAAGCCACTTTCCGTGAGGACTGCATTACCAGTCAACCAGCTATTGTGACCACGACAAATTTATGACACACAGGTACAATGTACAGAGGGCCAGGGACAGTTATTAGCCCTCATTTTGTTACAGTTTCTTCATTTGATGTGGCACAGCTATGATGAGTTACACCAACCATAGAGATATGAACCCATGTGCATACCTTTGGCCAGCCATCCCTAATCGAAATGTGTCACTACAAACTCCAAATACCAGTCTAAGATGTTAGCTGAGTGCAGCTTGAACTTGTTACCTATGTGTCCAAATCCATATCAGACATGTATCCGAAATGAAGGAGGGGCACAATAATCCCTAAGGTTTTTGGAATTTCCATGATCGGTTTCCTTACACACTCACCAGACACACATGAGACATATGTTCGGGCCACATTGCTATCATAAATTGACGTGAAGCCTGCACTCATTTTCAGCCACATGTTGTGTTTAGAAAGTCAGTCTAGCTGTTGCATCCACAAATGATGGTAATGAGTTGGAAATTTCTATACCTCACAGGCAACTGTGACCTATATCTATACATAATTGGCTCCTGATTTGTGTTGCTGTTTGGCACAAAGGCGGCACTAACTTACATAATGCAAATGTATTCCGTAAGTTTGCAGAGCTCTTGCTTCCTAACAGCTAGCAATTGTGGTCCTTAAAAAGTAGAAATATGACCCTGTATGTTTCAGTACTATTCCACACACTCAACAACATTGCCGGCAGATATTGTAAAAATCAGCTGATGTCACTACAGAGCAATTAAACGTGCACATCAACATGATTTGTACTCACCAACAGGGCCACCAATCACAATCCCCAGGTGGTCCAGCAGATCTTGCTCTCTGGAGACAAGGTCAGACCAGTGGTGCTTCAGCTGGTGCTCGTTTCTGGGTGTCTTATAAATCCTTTACAGATGATGCAACACCTTTGCCCACCGGAGCCTCTGTGCGTCAGTGTGATACCCCTGTATCACATGCCCACCTGCCTCAATCATGAGGGGTAGGAAATGGCACACCAACCAAATGAATTCACCCAGCTCCTCATCTCCCATCCTGCCAAGATGAGGCCTACTCAACATATTTGTACCAAAACAGAAATAGGGGATAAAGGTGAACAAAGGAGAACAGGGGGAAAGTAGGACAGGAAAATTCAAAAAAACTACTAACACAGCCCAACTATACCCAAACTGACACTACCAACAACAGACTCCCAACAAAACAAAGACAATACTTTACAACACAAATGAGCACAAAAAACACTCAGACAGGATACTACAACAAGTTTTTAATCACAAAAAGACAATAAAAAGACCACACAGGAGACAAATTCACTAAATACACAGAGACAAATTGAGACACAGCCACACAGTCGGGAAATATCACAGACTGCAAAGTGAAAGTGAAAGTACACCCACTGTACCTATTCTGTAAACAGGATATCCTATTACATTACTTCCTGCCTAAAACGGCGGGCGTTTTTATCGCCATGCGTAAAAATATTTTGATGCACACAGTCTGTGCGTCATTTTTTTTGACGCACAGGAGTAGATTTGAGCCCGCATCCATATGTTTCGAACTAGTTTTAAATCAATTTTCAGAGGTACAGTGTGGAAGATACCGCTCAGGGCCAATGGTTCTTTCAGGGCATTATGCATCGTTTTTCTGCCATAAGCGTCATTTATAGACGCACATGTGTCATTTTTTCTGGCGTACGCAGCAAAATTTCAGGCATTAACTTGGGTCATTTTACCATTTTAATGTAATATTACAGTTGTGACAATACTGAGATAGGCTGATTTCACCCACTTTGGGCATGACGGTCTATGGGCACATGTGACACATCATACTGCTGCGGACCATGATCCGCTACTTCATGTACAGGATTTTCACTCTTGACTGACGCAATAGCTGGCCAAACGTGTGGCCTACATATATGTATTGGACAATTTGGGCATGTTTGGCGTCAGGAGAGGATAGCAAGGTGACGCACATAAGTACAATACCTCAATGCCTATGGCTCAATGTGTGTGCATTGGCTACTAATATTGTTGTTGACCCACTGTGTGAGCATCACAAGATGCATTATTGCAAATATGCTTGTATGCATGTGGAGTCAATGTGTCCAACCCTCAGATGCAAGTCAGTGTGGAAATGAGAGAGGACATGTGTTAGTCATACATGTAGCAACAACTGCTGTGTGCACTTTCTAGTTTTTGGCTAACATAAACACCACAAAAGGCAAAGCATGCACTGAATAGATAGCTGACGGTTGTTCATGTCAATGGTCCAAAACTTGGCCATCACATGTCCTGGAATTTTGGATACTGTTTCCTAGGCACTTGTTGGTGAACCCACCATGAGTCAGGCACATGTACATACTAAGTAAGTACTGTGTTATTGACACGGAGAGCCAAAGATGAACAACATTTGTAATGTCACGCCACAGTTGAGGTCATATGACAGAGCCACAACTCTCCTGTGGCAGTGGCGGACCAGCAGACCAAGCAGCACGTGGCCTCATATTTCCAGTGATGAATTGCACAGAGGTGTCTGGTTTATGTGTGTGGGCCAAAGTTAATCCTGTATATTTTTAGGAGTCTATGTTGTCACAGTTACGTCCAGGTCTAGTCATGAGTCAGTGGCGGCTATTCCTGTTTCTACTGAGTATCCTTCGGAGATCAATGGAAGTAAAGCCAATGAGGATTTGAGAACCCACATGGGGATGGTCCTACCCTGTCACTGCAGACGTGTTATGAGACTGTCAACAGGGCAACCTTGGTGTGCTGAGTAAGATCATATCTCAGGATTCTTGTACCTGCAGGTGTCATTACAACATTTGTACACAGGTTGACCTCTAAAGTTCCCATTGCATCTGGGAACATCTTAGCCTCTGTGCTGATTAATCCCGCAGCTATTCACCACGCACGGCCCATCAATATGTTGTGAGCAATGTGAATCAGCGTGTGAACTGTCAGTGTCCTAACATGTGTGGACTTTTCATGCACATTATCTGACGTTGCTGGTTCTGCTGGAGGCACCATACCCAATCCCTGCATACGGCCATGGTACACTGTCACACTTTGTCGCTCATGCATACATGAGACCCAGATAAGGGATAGGCCATGATTTGGGTATTTGGAGACAAGTTCCCAATGATGGTACGATAAATAAGCAGATTATGCTATACAATGTATTTGAGTATGCATTTAAGAACCACCTGACAAAATACCCCCAGAGGAACGTGGGGGTTGGAATAGCAACTATGATACATATGTAGCCACAAGGAACCTTTAGGGTAACGCACAGAAAGGTGCCAGTCAGGCTAACAGGATGCAGGGTCAATCAGGATCCAGCAATTTCACAAGGTACATACTCAGTGGTCTGACTGAGACTGGTCGATGGAAGAACAAGACAGTTGACATGGAAAACTGTGTCCTGTGTTTTGGAAGGTGACACATAAACCCAAGGGCTGTGTTACACAGCTTATTTTTCTGACAATGCATAACAGTGTAATCGATTAAGTGGTAGCTTCTATGCTGTTCCAAGCATCTGCAAGGGCATTGCATGTTCAAATGGCTGGTCTGCATGGAGGTGCTCACAGGTGTGTGCTGTATCAGTTTCTCACAAGTCCTGTAGGTGAGATTCGAGTTCAAATGGCCAACACTTTCACATGGGAAGCAATCTACAGGTGATAACAGGGCTTAGAGACTACAAGCCAGTGCATTATTTAACCTTACATCCATGCAGACAGATGTACAATGACTATGGCATACCATACTAAAGGGTGAAGCACACTGGATTAATATTGTTAGTCTGTGTGTGTGTGGAGGAGGGGATATCTGGGTACACATATTACCATTCCAGGGACCTCTTAAGACAGGTGGGGTGAGACCGGGAACATGGGTGTATCAGGACTTAGGACATGGACTGACATGTACATGGAATGTCATGTGCGCAATGCTTGTCATAGGTGTGGCACTTGTGCTCTCTGTGTTCTGCTTATGTGGAATTCTAGTCATACTTGGTCCTTGCAAAGATAGGTGATGTTACAGTTACTGCTGTCAAGGGTGTGGCCATACATTAATGTTACTGTTGCAATTGCACATCCACTGCCTCATGTATGATGCATTTTGTTCCATCATTGACTGATGGTGTCTTAGTTGTGTGCCATATGCTGCAAAGAATCATGTTGCCAACATGTATGTGTGAAATAGGTGTGGTCCTCTGCTATTGCCCTTCAAAGGTGAAATGTACAGGATATATGTCATTTACAGTGTGTGTGAATGTGACTGTTGAATTATACGCTTTGGAAATTTCTGTGTCCTGATGGGTATATCAGCAATGCTCCATGAGGCTACACTCTTATTCTGATAGTTAGCGATAAAGGTGAACAAAAATGATTACCCAGACCATGATATGCTGATTATTATAGGTGTTTATTTACATATGTTAATACAGTGGTGATGGTGAGTTCATTCAAAAGAAATTGTTAACAATATGTTGGCGCCTACGCAATCCTGCAGCTATGTTTGGTTGGTCCTCCTCATGTTGATGGCCAGCATCCTCCTCTTCAGGAATTTGTGGCTCTGGTTCTAATAGGGGAATGTTCCTTCATACACAAATGTTGTGCAGGATGGCACAGGTTAAAATGATCTTGCAGACCATTTCTGGTGAGTATAGGAGGCTGCCACCAGTGATGTTGAGACACCTGAATCTCGACTTCAGGATGCCAAAGGTCCTCTTGACTATGGTGCGTGTCCTCCTATGTGCTCATTGTAGGCACGCTCAGCTGCAGTGCTTGGGTTGCCAAATGGAGTCATAATCCATGGCTGGATCCCATACCCCTGATCAGCTGAAAGACAAAATGATTGAAATCATGTTGATGTAGCTTGCCCCATTAATATCACCTAGCATGGCAGTTGTTCTCTTGTGTTGTCTGTGACTCATTTGTGTTTGTGTTATTGTGTTGATTCCTAGGCTTCTAGGATGTACCATCAGCATTGGGTTGTTTCCATGGCTGAACGAGTGTTTGGCTGCTGAGTGGTTGTCAGCAGCATATTTTTGGAGTTGCAGTACAGTGTGTACTCCCTAGCATTGTGACTTGTGATACAGGTGTCCTTGTGTCTTAACTGGGGGTGAGATGATAGTTCCATACACAGAATCAATTCAACAGTGGTGGTAACACGTTTGCATCTATGTACCCAGGACATCCCATACCTTTTGACATATGCAATGGATTAATTTGAACATCAATGAGACGCTTACATTTTGCAAGGTGACAATTAGCCAAACTTCTCCATACGTTGTGATCATTGACGTCTTAACATTTGACTGTACACTAATTTCACATGTGTGACAAGTTCACTGTAGACCTATTTCTCTGTCCTTGGCAAGTTAACTCAGGTTGTAACGTCTACCTAGACTACTGCACATGGTCTAGTTCAGCTGGCTAACTTGGTTGTGAGGTTGTCGTTTTGAGTTTCAGAAGGTCCGTATGGCAGTACATCTGTTGTGTGTGTGTTAATTTGTCACAATGCGTATGTGTAGGAATGTGTACCTTCCATATAGTACCATCAAGATGTGTTCTTCGCACAGTCCACTTGCCTCTTGGTAGTGGGCAATGTGAGAGCAGGAGTGATGTGAGATATTGGAATGGCCACAATGATTGCATGTGACCTTTATTGTAGTCATCATAATGCTATGTGAGTCACGGTGTTTGACCTGCAGCAAATTACATTCCACACCCCTTACACAGTACGTATTGGCTGGAAGGGTGTTTGTTTGGGTGTTATTGATATGTTATTGGAGTTTTATCTTCACAGATGTCATGCCAGTTGGCACCATGTGTTTGTCATTGTGTTGTTTTACATTTTCCCCTTGTGTCTGTGGAGTGGCATCAGTTTTTATTTGGAACGGTACTTTGTCACTAGGTGTGTCTCCCATTGGGTGAGGATATCAAACATACCCAGCTGTGTCACAACCTCAGTGTGTTCCTGTTCACATGTCGCTGTCGTGGTGTATGTGTTGTTTGTCCTAGAGGGTTGCTGTGCAGTGTGTATATAAGTAGGTTTCTGTACTTACCAACAATATCCATATCGTCCATCCTGGAAGTGTTGATTGATGGTACAGTGACGGAAGATGAACAAATCATTTACACTCCTAGGATACTTTGCCACGATGTTCGTGATCAATCCCTGGTGATCCACAATGGCCTGCACATTGATGGAGTGTGTGTGCTTCCTGTTGCGGTATAGATGTTCAGTTACAGCAGGTGGCACAAGGCGTACATGTGTGCAGTCAATGGCACCAAGGACATGTGGAAATCCATTAATTAGGTAAAACCACTGTTTGGTCTCCTGCTGCTTCTGCTGTGTGTTGGGGAAGCAGATGTGGCAGGGTGTGATTGTGATGATGGCATCAAGTACCTTGGGCAGGAAGGAGGAGAATGATGGCTGTGAGATCCCAGCAACCAGGGTGCCAGTGGTTTGAAAGGAGCCACTTGCCAACATGTGTAGTACAGCTAGCAGCTTGGTTTCTGGTGGGATGGTGCGGGGTGTCCGCAAGCTGGGTGCCAACTGTGGCTCAATGTTGCACAGCAGCTGTTGAATGGCTTGCCAGTTCAACCTGTACCTCTGGATGATGTCATGTCCCCTGAGGCCATGAAGGGTTGTCCTGGTGCGGAATATCCTCTCCTGCCTTCTGTGTTGCCTTTGGAGTCCCTGCTGGTGATGTGGAAGCTGCTGTTGTTGTTCCTGTGCTCTGCGTCTGCGTGCACGCTAGAGAAGAAGCACCTCCATTTCTTCCTTTTGAAGCTCTGCTGTTGCTTCTGTGTGGTTTTATTAAATACAGGTGTGTTTGCCCCGTTTTAACTCCTGCCCTGACCCATGCGTCAATTTTTGATGCAAATCGGGCTGTGCATCATTTTCTGACTCCGCCTCCCGGCCGTACAGGATTTTTGCGTGGTAGCGTAAATGAGGCGCACGGGTATTTGTGTCATTTATTGAACGGGAACGCCTACCTTGCATATCATTAATGCAAGGCAGTTTCCTGCATCCAGAAAATGACACACACAGCGGGATTTTGACATCCGCGGGCGTCAAAGTTTAAATATGGTGCACGGTTTGCGCCGAATGTGCATAACATTTTTTGAAGCACATTCGGCGCAGACGGAGTATAAATATGCTCCTATGTATTTTATGTGTGACTTTGTGCCACAAAAAAACTCCACTGCTTCAATACAGCACCAGCCATACACTTCTGTTCTAATATTATCCAATACTGCCATCTATTGGCTACAGTGCCACAGCACAGCCTTTGTCAATTAAACTGACAACTGATCAGTATGTTCTAAGTTGGGATTCCTATTTTTGTAACTCTCTAACAGAGCATTCAGGTGGAAACAAAGAAAATACTTATCATTCCTCCGTGAGTCTCTAAGCATCTAAATACACCTGCATTTGGTTAGCCGCTCTGAGACATGGAAGGTATTAATGCTTGAACATTTCCTTGGGCAGGGGCATGCAGGGTGATGGAACATCTTCCACCAATCTTACAGGAAGATACCCTTGATGAGCACAAGTTAACTGTGACTTGACTTGAAAAAACTACGGGGAAAAGATAATTAAGTGGCTGAAAGGATTAAGATCATGAGGCGAGGGCAGTTACAAGGTGAACCAGTGGAGAACTTCACAGCAGGATTTAGGCAGTCAGCAACATCTAACTACAAAGCCTTCCAGGATAAAATGTAGGGGTGGGTTGTGCTCATGAAGTTCCACTCCGCAGAATTCTGTGAAGTTGATTTAAAGCTCTGCAGAATTCCACGGAGGCGGAGTGAGCTGTGGAGTGGCACCCTGAATTTGCCCGATCTTGGAAGTGCTAAGCAGGGTCGGGCCTAGTAAGACACCTAGAACCATGTGTAATAGTAACAATGTAGTTGGGGGGAGAGTATCCAGCTTCAGGGTACTGAGGAAACCTGTTTAGATGGAGGATTCTGTTCTGCAGTAGATTAATTGTTCTTGCTTTTTGTTGTATGTATTGAGAGGGACTTTTGATTAACAGGTGCATGACATTTCGGATGGGTGGAAAAATTCATTCTGCTTGCGGAGTTGGTAGAATTTGAGGCACTCAGACATGTATAACTCAGACTTCCGGCTAAATTCTGCCATGCGGCGTGTGGTGGAATTTGTTTTCTGTTGGCATGCGCAAGACTTGTTTTAGTACGCACTGGAGAGTGCCATGATACTTTTTGGCCCCTTGCAAGTGCGCAAGATTTCACAGCTGCTAGGGCTGCTTCCAGCCACTATTGCGCCTTCTGCCTCCTTTTTTGTGTGATTCTGATGAGCATGAGCGACTGCGGCTGCACCTCGAGAAGATTTTCTATTTGAGAAGCATCTAAACCTACTCAAAAAGATATTTTGAGTGGATATTTTACTCCAGCAGACCGTTCGAGTTGATTTTTAGTGGAAGAAGCCTTTTTTTATTTTACTTTTTTTTCAACATGAAGGAGGCTCCCCGGAGACTCCTACTTCCTGTTCATGTCCAGCAGGCTCCTACCAGTGCTTTGTCCATCTCCTGGTCACTTTCCACTCGGAGTTCAAGGTAGAAGGAGCACTCTGTTTGCCTGCTGCATATATACCAGTGGATTTAAGGACTTTGTTTTTGTGATATCACAAGTAAGTTAAAAAACTATAGTAAAAGAGTATTGTTTGTTTGATAGAGGACATGCACCAGTATTTCTTCGTACCCTTATCCAATGTTTACATTTGATTGTGATGGGTGGCCTGGAGTTTCAGTAAGGAACTAGGTATTTTTTTGGATTCAGTTTTTCATCTTTTGTGAAGGAAAAGTATTACACAGTTCAGTATATTGTCTCCATGTTTGTTACATTTGCAATTTTCATTTACTTTACTATGTAGCCTAGTCTGCCAATGGGCCATCCAGCCAGTAGACCCATTACTAGTCATCAGTGCATCAAATAACTGTTTCTGTGGTATATGTTGTTTTAGTTAAACATAATTTAGGGCAGGGATTGCATTGGATTAAATTAAATATGTGGGTTATTTTTTGTGTTTACATTCTGTTTTGCAAAAAGTGCATAGGTGGGGTATTATTTGATGCCTTGAGAGGAAGTGTGTGGTCGTAACATTTTTATAGCTCAGTTAATTAAAATTTTTGGCATTGCTGAATTGCTGGTAGTGTTTAATTCAGTGTTACAATGCCTCCTTTGTCTGGCCATGGTGTGCGTGAGTGTTTGCCTTAGGCCACCATTTGTCTTTGTTCTCCATGCGATGTGTCCAGTGGCCATTTTTTGTAGTCAGTGTTCATTGGCCTCAATGTGTTCTTTGTTTTCCATGCCTCCTTGCTTGTTGCTTGACAATGTGGTGTGGCGGATAGACAATTTGTTAAGCCAGTCAGTGTGCTTTTGCAATAGGCCTGTATGTGTTCTTTGTTATGGCCATGCCTCCTTGCTTGCTTTTGTTGTTTGATCATGTGGCTGGTGGTCATTTTGTGCAGCCAATGAGTGTGCATTTGCCATAGGCATGCATATGTTCTTTGTCCTCCATGCCTCCTTGCTTGCTGTTGTTCTTTGACCGTGTGGCTGGTGTTTATTTTGTGCAGCCAGTCAGTGTGCTTTTCCCATATGCCTGCATATGCTCTTTGTTCTCCATTTCTCCTTGTTTGCTGTAGTGGGTTTTTTGACCATGTGGCCAGGGGCTATTATGTGCACCCACCCTTTATTCCTGTTTTCAAAACCATTTTCTAGGGCAATTTATAGGAGAGGGCTATGTTGTAGAGTATTGCCATATCCGCGCGTAAACGGGGAAAGGACGGTTTTAAAGAGGACGTCGAGGAGGACGGTTAAGAGTGTCGATGGCTGGGGCAAATTAAAATAAAGCCCATTCTTTAAATCACATGACGAGTTTGCATTTACCTGTTATAAGAGTACCCGTCTTTCACACTGATGACGAGGATGGCTCAAGTTTGCCTCAACATCGCAGGAGAGGCGGCTCCGTCGAACGAGGTCACTGTCTGGGAGCCGAGTCTGCCGATGTGAGGAGTGCACTGCAGCAGAGTTCAGGCTGTAGAGAGTGCTCTGGTTCCTGCTTCCTGGAGGTGTGGTTTCCTCTTAAAGTGATGGTCGACCATAGGTGTTAAAGGGGAGGTGTTCCTTGCTGTTGTCCTGTTCTGCTGCATCGTTAAAAAGGAATTAATTTGGATGGTAAAGGATCTGTGGTATCTGTATACGGTGACAGGCACACCTGCATCAATTTAATGTGTTTTGCCTGTTGTATATGTTGCACGGTGACAGGCACACCTTTTGGAAGTGGCAGTTTGAGTACTGTTGGACAACCATTCTGCTGTTCTGTTACATTGTTAAAGAAGAATTCATTTGAATGGTTTTGCCTGTTGTATACATTGCACGGTGACAGGCACACCTATTGGTAGCGGCATTTAGTTTAGTACTTTTGGACAAACACACATTTAAGGTGAAAATATGTATGCTAGGTATTGTATAGGAATTTTGTGAATTTAGGATTCTGATTTAGTTCTGCACCAGCATTATTTCAAGGGAAGTCTTTTTTTGGCTACTATAAAATATCTACTATTTAAGAATGCAGAACGTAACACCCCCTCCTTTTTTCTTAAGCAGTCCAGGCGATCCTACATATCCCTGGACTAAGTGGAAGAAAATGTTTGTTCACTATGCTAGAGTGTGTGGACCGACACTTAGTGCAGAGAGGAAACACGCACTTTTGATGCAGTGTTTGGGGGTGAAGGTCAGGAAGTACTCGAAAACTTACCAGATTTAAGTCTTGAAGAGTCTAGAAATCTAAATGAATACGAATTGTGTATTAGGAAATTAGACAAACATTATATACCGAGAGTCAGTACGATCATGGAGAGGTACTATTTTGGAAAAAGGGAACAAGGGAAAGATGAATCGGTGGAAGAGTACATTACTAGTTTGAGGAAACTAGCAGCCTCGTGTAAATTTGGATCTTTAGTGGATGAAAGAATTAGAGATCAATTTGTACTAAGGTGCAGTAGCGACAAAATAAGGGAAGAATTGTGGTTAAAGGATGAACCACCTTTGGAAGAGGTGATCTTGATAGCAAAGGGGGTTGAGCATATGCTTAAGTGCATTAAAGATTTAGGTGGTAACAAAGGTACGACTGGTGAATCGACGAAGGTGGATTTGCTGGTATGTGAAGTGAAAAGCAAAGAACTTAGTGCAATGAAGAAAAAAGATGATGAGTCGAATTTTAAAGGAGAATGCTTTCGATGTGGGAGAACTGGCCACAAAGCTAATGCCAACATTTGTCCTGCACTAAATGTAGTGTGCAATGGGTGTGGGAGAAAAGGTCACTACTATAGATGTTGTTGTAACAAGAAGAAGAAGAATGGTAACAGCAGCATGATGAGAGATGTTAAAGAAGTGTCTCAGGAGGTGGTTTTTCAAGTTAAAACATGGGAGAAAAATGAGGAACATCCGAGTGAGGTGGTGAAAGTAGAGGGGGTTGATTTTGTGATGAGGTTTGATTCCTGTTCGCAATTAACGATAATTTCCAAGAGCATTTTTGATTTATTAACAGAGAGAGATATATTTTTAAATAAAATGGATGTATGTCCAGGTGGATATGGTGGACAAGCAATAAAAATTTTAGGATACTTTGAGGGTCATCTTGAATTAAAAGGGAGACATTTAAGAGGAAAGATATATGTGTCCAACCAGGGGGACAATCTCTTAAGTTGGGCATATCAAAGATTGTTGGGGGTTGTATTGAATGCCAACGCACGACCACAAGTGCAAGTGCAGTGTGTTAAGAGTTTTGAAGGTGAGTTAGTCTCTGAATTTCCTGAAGTGTTTTTGGAGAAGTTAGGTTGTCTAAAAGGATACAGACATAGAATTAGACTGAAGAAGGGTGCCATTCCAGTGGTAGCTAAAGTGAGGAAAATTCCTTCCGTAATCAGAATTTAGGAGACTGCAGGATTTGGGTATAATTGAGGAAGTGGAAGCAACAGAGTGCTTGGCACCCATAGTTGTAGCAAGGAAGGGAAATGGAGACATCAGATTATGTGTGGACCTTAGGGCTTTGAACAGAGAAGTTGTAGTTGACAGATTTTCTCTTCCAAATATTTAAGAAATTGTGTCCACGATTGGTGGAGAAAAATATTTCTCCACGCTAGACTTAACACCGGCATACCATCAGGTAGAGCTAGAAGAGTGTTCACAAGAGTTGGCGGCATTCATCACACCTTTTGGCGCCTTTAAATTTAAGAGGATGCCTTTTGGACTTGTAACGGCAGCCTCTGTGTTCCAACGCATTATGCACAAAGTTTTGGGAAATGTAGGTGGTGTGAAGTGTTATCAGGACGATGTTTTGGTTGTCGCAGACACAGTGGCAGAACATTGGGAGCGTGTGAGGTTGGTGTTGAGAAGATTAAGTCAAGCTGGTTTTACTCTTAAAAGGGGAAAATATCTGTTTGGCTTAACGGAAGTTGAGTACCTAGGACGTTTAATTACGGGAGAAGGTGTAAAACCCAAACCTGAGTTAGTCACGACGATAAAGAAATTATCAGCTCCCCAAACCAAGGAAGAAGTAGTTAATTTTTGGGAATAGTAGAGTACTATGGGAGATACATAAGAATTTGTCAGAGAAGACAGCGAACATTAGACTCCTTTCAAAGAAGGGAAAAGAGTTTATTTGGGACACTGAATGTGAAAAAGAATTTGTTACAGTTAAGGAAGAGTTGGATAGAGCTCCGTTTCTTCAGGCTTTTCAAACTGGGTAAGCCTACTATTATTGTCACTGATGCCAGTGCAAAGGGTTTAGGTGCGAATTTGATACAAGATGACAAAGGGAAGACGTGTTTGATTGCTTGTGCATCTAAAACTTTGAGCGGAGCTGAAAAAAATTACTCAGTTATTGAAAGGGAGTCGTTGGCCAGACACTGGGCACTGAGGAAACTCTGACATTTTGTCTGGGGCACAGAGTTTGAGGTGCTGTCCGATCATAAACCTTTAGTTGAGGTGTTTTGCAGCAAAGGTTTAAATTGTATCTCAGCAAGAATAAGGAGGTGGATTATTTCTCTATAAGAGTTCAGATTTAAAGTGGAATATCTGCCGGGAGCGTTGAATTATAGCGCAGATTTTCTGTCTAGATTAGTTGTGGAAGATGTTAAAGAAGGTGAACAAAAGGGATAACCTGGACAGGAGCATGATGGTTGTGAATTATTCTGTGATGTATGTGAAATTACATGTGGGGTGAAAACTGAGCGAGAGTGGAAAGAAGCGGTGAAGGATGATGTAGAATTGCGTGAGGTGTGCGAAGCATTAGGGAATGGGAGATTTAGGTCACTGGATAGAGTATGGAATTTGGTAAAAGATGAACCAGCAGTGGATAATGGCATACTGTTGAGAGGCACAAGATTGGTTCCACCTGAAGTATTAAGGGTTAAGATTATGAACCAAGCTCATGAAGGTCATCTGGGGATTGTTAAGACAAAAGAAAATTTGAGGGAGAGTTTCCGGTGGCCAGGAATGGATTTGGAGGTGGAACGTGTTGTCAGGGAGTGTATACAATGTTCAAAGAGTGATAAAATATTGAAAACACGCAATGTACCAATGTGCTGTAGAAAGTTGTCATGCAAACCCTGGGATGAAGTCGCTATAGATATTGTTGGCCATCACATCAGGTGAACATTTTACCCCATATCTAATTGTATTAATAGATCTATATTCCAGGTGGGTGGAGGTCAAAAATGTATGTGATGTCTCCTCTTCCAGTGTGATAAGTTTCTTACAGGATATTTTTAGAAAAGAAGGATTTCCTAAATCTTTGTTATCGGACAATGGTCCACAACTTTGTTCTATGAGCTTTGAGAAATTTATGACTGAGTGTGGCATCAAGCACAAAAAGTCACCGATATATCATCCAGAGACAAATGGTGCAGTAGAGAGGTTTAACAGATTTATAAAAGAAAGTATCCAACTAGCAAAGGCAAACACTTTGAATTGGAGATCTGAGCTGTTGAAGAGGATCACAACTTATCGATTTTCACCACATGCTACCACTGGGAAATCTCCGTTTGTGCTGTTCAAAAAAAGGTTACCCAATACCAGTTGTGTCCCGGCTGGATGAAGTGGAGGAAAAATTGTTTCAATTTGGACAATTCAGATTAGAGGGGCAGAGAACTAAGGGGGTCATTCTGATCCCCGCGGGCGGCGGAAGCCGCCAGAAGACCGTACCGCGGTCAAAAGACTGCGGCGGTCATTCTGACTTTCCCGCTGGGCTGGCGGGCGACCGCCATAAGGCCGCCCGCCCGCCCAGCGGGAAAGCCCCAGCAATGAGGAAGCCGGCTCCGAATGGAGCCGGCGGAGTTGCTGGTGTGCGACGGGTGCAGTTGCACCCGTCGCGATTTTCAGTGTCTGCCAAGCAGACACTGAAAATCTTAATGGGGCCCTGTTAGGGGACCCCTGCAGTGCCCATGCCAATGGCATGGGCAATGCAGGGGCCCCCAGGGGCCCCACGACACCTGTTCCCGCCATCCTGTTTCTGGCGGTGAAAACCGCCAGAAACAGGATGGCGGGAAGGGGGTCGGAATCCCCATGGCAGCGCTGCTTGCAGCGCCGCCATGGAGGATTCTCTGGGGCAGCGGGAAACCGGCGGGAAACCGGCGGGAAACCAGCGGTTTCCCTTTTCTGACCGCGGCTTTACCACCGCAGTCAGAATGGCCCCAGAAGCACCGCCAGCCTGTTGGCGGTGCTTCCGCGGTCGTTCCGCCAGGGTCAGAATGACCCCCTAAGACTTTTAAAGAAGTGGAAGCAAGAGTTTGATGCAAGGAAAAAGGTTTTGAAAGTGAATTTAACTGTGGGTGATTTAGTGAAGATAAAGGCACCCACAGGGTGTGTAAAAGGATCAAAATTCACAAGACCCTTTGTGATAATCGAATTATTTAAAAACACTGTAAAAACTTCTGATGGGAGAATTTGGAACATGAACCGAGTGGTTCGGATTAGGGATGTGATGCAACCAGATTTATCTGTAGGAGATAAAAGCAGAAGTGGATCTGGCTCAGGGTCACAAATTGACAGCCTAGGTGGTGATACTAGGTGTAACGGAATGAGGAGAAGTAGTCGGAAGAAAGTCTCTCCTGAGCATCTTAAAGACTATATTCTAAATTGAATGTATTTCTTCAGTGGTAGGTGGGTGTGTGTGTTAATCCTGTGCTTTCAAGTGGTAATATTGCATCCACTTACTGATCATGCATCAAGAGATAGAGGTTGTTGGGTCACTGGTTGGGATACATTTCTGAAGAAATTTAAATACTGTTGTATGAATGTTTTGTTCTATGTTTATAGTTTTCAGTGTTAAAATTTGTTAATATTAAAAGAAGGAGATGTGTAAAGAATTGCCATATCCGCGCGTAAGCGGTCTCCATGGAGATGCCGAGAGAATACCTTGCGCGGTCTCCATGGGAAAGCGAACGTCGCGGACGGGGAAAGGACGGTTTGAAAGAGGACGTCGAGGAGGACGGTTACGAGTGTCGATGGCTGGGGCAAATTAAAATAAAGCCCATACTTTAAATCACACGACGAGTTTGCATTTACCTGTTATAAGAGTACCCGTCTTTCACAGCTGTTTGTTTCTATTCATTTTTAGGTTAAACCCCGCAGGTAATCTGGCCTGATGTAATCTATCTGTGGGCTTCTAACCATGCTCACCACATGCCCATCACTATCACTCGTTCATGGGCTTGCCTTTCAAAAATTCTTTGTTATTACTGGTAAATGCTTTATGTTTGTCCCTCCTTGGGGCAGTTTTGTGACCGCCTCGGCCATTGACCCTGTTACATGGATAATTGCACATTTGCCTATATGTTTGACTGCAAGAGAACTTTTTCCTTTTGTGTCTCTCCTTCGTGCTCATTGCTCATGGCAGCTATGGCGCTTTAAATCAGCTTGTTTATGTCAACTGTTTTACTTTTCAGTTTCAATTTAAGTAGCATGAAAAGTCTAGTTAGGAATTTACAACACAAATAGCTCTAACTCAAGCAAACGCAGACCCATTGCATTGCAAATGTTTGGTTTTCTTTTTCCTGATATCAGTTTAATAATATGCTTGAGGATCATTGTAGCATATGTATATTATGAACAGTGATTTATGTACATTTTTTGCATTTTTCATCTGCACTTCCTTGCCTCTCAATGGGTTTCAATAGTCCTGTAGTAAACCAGCAAATAAGTTTTGTTGATATATATATATATATTTTTATTTTTACTTTTTTATATTTTTTATTTAAAAAAAAGTAACTTCTTCAATTTTTTTCTTTTTCATTTTGCCTCCATTTATCCACCACCTGCCTGTCATTGATGCACAGCCAGACAACATCATTCATTTTTTAAATATTATTTCATTTTCCCCAGCATCATTCATTTTATTAGGGATTATTCCATTTACTCCTGGACTCCTTTGCTGGGCATAGGCTCACACCAGCCTTCATTTTTTAAGGATTATTTTATTATTTAATTTTTCCATACACCTCCCAGACTGCCACAGGTGTCCCCCATGGAATAGATGCACATAAGCAAACAATTACATCTGTACCCTGATTGGAAATGAAATATTAAGTTACAGTGATTTTAATTTTGGAATGGATACACTACTGTTGTCCAAGTTTTAGGATTATAATTTAGGTAACACACCACAGTAAATTATATTGACTGTACTAATTCAAACTGCAACAATGCCACATTTTACTAAGTGTTTTCTTGCTTTCTTGCTTTTAGATGCACAAGAGACATTGCCCACAGTACTGCCCGGCAGAAAGCCGATACAAAGTGATGTGACCACACAATGTCACATGAGTCCTCTAATCTCTTCTGCTTGTGCAGCTAAGTGCTACTGCCAACTGATGGCCCCAAAAGTAAGGTGCTGCCAAGAAAGTCGCCAGTCGGAAGAAGCAGCTTTCCACCACTGCTGTGCCAATAAAAAACTTTTTCCAGAAAGTTGCGCCTGCCACACCAGCCTCTGGGAAGCAAGCTGGGAGAAGCACTCCTGCAGCAACAGCTCCACCCCAACCTAAGCTCAAGCCCATGTCTGTCAGGGAGGCAGCCACTGCAATAATGGCGATGCTGATGAGCAGTGACGTTGAATTGGATTTGTCTGTTTCGCAAAGTAGTACCCAGTTGTTGTAGGAATCCAAGGAAAGTGGACAACACCCTAAGCCAGCATTGGTAGATGTTCCTGAAGTAACAGCAGAACAGGAGGATGATGAGCTGGGCATTGTCATGGAAACTGGCCTAGAGGAGACCAACATCACCCCTACTATTCAACCTGCTCCAATGGATGTGGCACTGGTACCACTGCCAGCTCCCATATTTGTAAGGCCCTCACTGAGACCTGCATCCACCGCTACCACAGTAGAAGTACGAACTGCAAAGAGACAATTGTCGACAAACCCACCTACATCCCTTTTTTCTTCAGGCATTGGCACTGGCACACTAAAAATGTTGTCCTCTCCAGTATGGGACTTCCTTACGATGAGCAAGCAGGAGGAAAGAAATTGCAATATGCTCCATTTGGCACACAAGTGTTCATCAAAGTAAACCTGATGCACAGTTTGGTACCAGATGACACAAATGAAAGAGCATCACACCATCCGGTGGGAGGAACACCTTAAACAAATTGCTGCAAGTGGTGAAAGAGAGGAGAGTGGGGAATCAGCTACGAACATGGAGGGATGTGAAGGTGATGAGGAAGAAGAGGGTGCCATCATAATGCAAAGCAGCCCTGTCCACAGCAATACACCAGTATCACCTACATCAGCAACATTGGAATGACACAAATGTTATATGGATACACTATAGCATACAGTGACTGCCCCAAGACACACACTGAGTCTACCACTTCCCACTTCTTGGTAGTCACCTGTGTTAGTGGTACCAGAAAAGTAAAAAAATCCATGCTACTATTACTCAGAAGGTTTAGGCAGCAGTAGTCATCCGCCTGAAATGGAATTTTCCCAGACAGACTTTTTTGCCACAGTTGCTGTTGCAGAGCTCCATCACAATGTGCTGCCATTGGTTGGACAAGTATTTAGCAGAGTGCTAGTCACACTATCCACCTGACAACAGACATCTGGAACAATTGTCAGGTGACTGAATAAATGTGTATCACTGCACACTGTATCTCTTTTGTGGGGATGAGGCAGCATCTATCTACAGGTGTCAGCAGTGAAGACACTTTTAAGGTTGTTAGGTGGCATGCAACAATAGCCATTTTCACCATGGAAAAATCTTGTACAGCTGCAAACATCTTGGAAGGCTTTAACAGCAAGGTGTTTGCAGTGCTGTGACCCAAAGGTCTCAGAGTTGGATTTGTTGCCACATACAATGGCAGCAATATAGCTAAGGCCATGCGGATGGTGGCTATTTCAGGGTCCTTTGTATGACACACTGCATCAACCTTGGTTGCTTTCTCAAAAATGAAGACATAATGCCTGATTTAGAACTTGGCAGATGGGATACTCCATCACAACGGTGACGGATGTCCCGTCCACCGAAATTTAAATCTTGTAGAATAAAATGGGATTTCAATTTTGGTGGACAGGATATCCACACTGTTGTGCCGGAGTAAGCTGCCTGCTGAGTTCTGAATCAGGCCCATAGTGAGCAACATGCTCACCATCTGCATAAGAATGTGCACTCACTTCAGCAATTTGTTTCAAGAGCGGAAGCAGTTGAGGATCATTCTGCGTGCTAATAGAGTACCAGGTAATGCCCTCATCAAGGAGGTGCCAACATGTTAGAACTCAACCTATTATATGTTCCAATGTCTGTTTGAACAGTACAGACAGATCAAAGACTATGGCCCTCATTACAACCCTGGTGGTGGGTGATAAAGTACGGTAATACGGCCAACTGGCTGGTGGTAACTACTGCCAAATTATTGGTCAGAATCAAATGTTTTAGCTGACCAACTTGTGGGTGAACCACGTGAGTGTGAAGACAAACTCAACTTTCCTGACTGAATGGGCCACCATAGAACCTTTAAATGATTGATCGTCTAACTGCTTTGCTAAAAACAAGGGATATAGCAAGTGGAACATCATGTTTGTGTGTGACTTGTGCAGCCCCACCATTTATTCACATTTATGGCCAGATTGGAGTTGGACCAGTGTGCAGTGAAGAAACATCCCCATTCCCTTCAGGACATTGGAGAAAAAAGATCATTTGATTTACAAGACTGCCAAATACCAATGCATTTCTTCTATCAAAGAGGAGATACATCTATGTATCTACCACTGTGCTTGGATTGGAAGAGGTAACTTTTGCATCAATAAGTGATGATACATTATATATATGGCTATGCCCATGCAGACCATTTGGTGCCGCTCGAGATGTATTTTGACTGCAGAAGTGCTGATCAAGCTACTTGTATGTGCAAAAGCAGTGTAAATGGACAGATGAAAAACATTTTCCCATTCGCAGAGTTCCACGTAATCTCTCTGAGTTTTCTTGGCACTCTGTGGAATTCTACAGAGCAAAACTCTGCCAGTTCTACCAAAGCCTTCTGTTAATATAAAATATTTATAACACTGTACTCTATTTCCTTGTTTTTAGTTCTTCGTCATTGTATATATCTTATATTTTTCACCCTTTCTTCATTGAAGAAGGGAGAACTGTAGCATCCTGCTTTTTTTGAGCTGCATGCACCCCATGGATTAGTCTGCCCTTAGAAATCACATTAGAATACTGTGGCTCAGAGTTCCTTCCCAGGCAGTTCACTGGCTGCTCCCTCACTGTTAGGATTCATTTAATAAACATCTTTGGACTTTACTTTGGAGTACTGTTAAACCTGGCATCATTAGGGTGGTCTTAGCCCAGACTTTTTGCTTTCCACCTTCTGTTTATGCAGTATCTTTTTGGTGGCTTTAGGACTCTGAGCACTTTGCTACTGCTGACCAGTGCTAACGTGCATGTGCTTCTCTCCTAAACATGGCAACATTGGTGTATACACAATTGCCATTTTTTATTTACTTGTAAGTCTCTTGTAAAGTGATATACCATATACCTTGGGCCTATAAATTAACTGCTATCGGTGAGCCTGCAGCACTGATTGTGCCACCTACTTAATTAGCTGTTAGAAATGGGGTCTCTAGTTGGCAGAGGTCTTCACCTTTGTCCAAATAGGGATCACAATCCAAGTCAGGGTAAGTCACACACAATCCAAATTATCCTGTGCCCACCCTTTTGGCACTGAGCAGTCAGGCTTAACTTAGAAGGCAACGTCTGAAGTATTTGTGCAATGCATCATGTAATAATACAGTGAAAACACCACAGCAAAAGACCGCACACATTTAGAAAAATATAAGATATTTATCAGGATAAATTAAGGTCAAAACGATCAAGATTCAATAAGCACAAGTTGAGATATCACTTTTGTAAGTTTAAAAAGAGTCTTAGCTCTTACGAATCAACAGTTGTCTCTTGTTTGCAAAAAGTCCCTGGTTTGCATCGAAATTACCACGCACAGAGACCGCAGAGGAGATGCGTTAAAAAAAAGGTGTGCGTTAGATTTTCCAACGCGACACAGAGGGTGCGTTATATATTTCCAACCTGCAAGGGTCTTTGCATCGATTTCTGGCATGCAGTCTTGGATCCTCACTGCGGATGCAGGGAAAAATCCAGGGCGTGTGGGAAGAAGTCACAGGCTTTGGGTTGATCCGGTAGGCGATGCGTCTAATTTTCTGTTGCACAGCAGGAGCTGCGTTGATTCTTCACTCAGGAAGTCAGGCTGCGTAGTTCTGGTACAGCTGTGCATTGATCCAGGAGGGCTATGCACCGAATTTCCAGTTGCAACTCAGGCGCTGCGTCGATCTTTGCTCAGGAAGTCGGGCTGCGTCATTCTGGTTTGGCAGTGAGGTGATTTTCCCGTTGCAAGGCAAGCTGTGTGCCGTTTCTGGCAGGCTGTGCATCGATTGTCAGCGCACAAGGAGTTTCCTTGAAGAGATGAAGTCTTTTTGGCCCTGAGACTTCAGAAAACAGGACGCAAGCTCAATCCAAGCCCTTAGAGAGCGCTTCTCAGCAAAGTCAGAGGCCACAAGGCAGCAGGGCAACAGCAAGGCATCAGTCCTTCACAGCAAAGCAGTCCAGGTGAGTCCTTTGGACAGCCTGGCAGTTCCTCTTGAAAGGTTGCAGGATCTTGTCCAGAAGTGTCTGACCCAGTTTATATACCCAAAAGGTCCATGAAGTGGGGGAGACTTCAAAGAGTGGTTTGAAGTGTACAAGGTCCCCTTTCAGTACAGGTCTGTCTGACAGGGTCCCAGTATGGGGTTTGGCAGTCCATTGTGTGAGGGCAGGCCAGCCACTGGACTTTGAAATGTTATTGTCAGGCCCCTACACCCTTCCAGGCCAAGAAGACCCATTCAGTATGCAGATGAGTGCAGGTGTGTCTGAGTATCCTGAGTTTGTGGTTTTCTGGGTGAAATGTACAAGGGAGCTGTCAACCAGCCCAACCCAGACGTGAATTGAAGTGCAGAGAAATGCTCACCTTCTAAAAGTGACATTTCTAAGATAGTAAAATAAAATCCAACATCACCAATAAGCAGGATTCTCTTTTACCATTCTGGCCATACTAAACATTACCTGTTTACATCTTTCTGATCAGACTCTACCACTCAAACAGTATATGAGGAGAGCCCTAATGTTAACCTATCAAATAAGCAGGCCTCACAGTAGTGGGAAATGAATTTAGGGGTTTTCCACTACCAGGACATATAAAACATACAGTCATATGTCCTGTCTTTTACCTACATAGCACCCTGCCCTATGGGTTACTTAGGGTCTACTTTAAAGGTGACTTATATGTAGAAAAAGGGGATTTTAAGGCTTGGCAAGTACTTTTAAATGTCAAGTCGAAGTGACAGTGAAACTGCACACACAGGCCTTAAAATGGCAGGCCTGAGACATGAGGATACTTATGTGGGTGGCACAATTATTGCTGCAAGCCCACTAGTAGCATTTGATTTACAGGCCCTGGGCACATGCAGTGCACTTTACTAGGGACTTACAAAAAAATCAAATATGTCAACTGGGAATGAACCAATGTTAGCATGTTTAAGGGAGAGAGCATATTCACTGTAGCACTGATTAGCAGTGGTAAAGTGCGCAGAGTCCTAAAACCAGAAAAACTGTGTCAGAAAAGTGGAGGGAGGCAGGCAAAAGTTGGGGGATGGCCACCCTAAGGCTGTAGGTCTAACATTAGCCCTTTAAGCATGTCGAAGGCCTGCCACTGCAGACCCTGTGTGGTCAGTTTTACTGCCATTTAGACTTGACATTTAAAACCCCTTGCTATTCTTAATATCCACTTTTAATACATATAAGTCACCCCTATGATGGGCTCCAGGTAGTCCATAGAGCCAGGTGCTATGTAAGTAAAAGGCAGGAGTTGTACATGTCTTGGTTGTGAAAAACTCCCGAAGTTGTTTTTCACTACTGTGAGGCCTATTCCTCTCCAGGAATGGGAATTCCTTAATATATTTTTAATTTGTAATTCCTGATCAGAGAGGAGTAGCTTTTTCATGTCTCATGTCTTTGGAATGGTAAGGATAAATCTTCTTTACTGGTAAAGTTGTATTAAACTTTACTTTTTTAGAAATGCCACTTTTAGAAAGTTGGCATTTCTCTGTTCTTGCTGCTTTGTGTGTCTTGCAGACTTTCTCCAGTACACGTCTAGGGTAGCTGACAGCTACACTTTGTGCATCCCCTCTAAACAGCCACAAACAAAGGAAGGTTAGCTGTGTCTGAGCACTCATCTGTTTCCATTTGCATTTTGATGGACATTCATGGGCAGGAATGGTAGAGGGGAGCTGACACTTACACTTAGGGAAGTGCCTGTCCCCACACAAAAGACCGATTACCCTTTACTGGTAGTCTAGAGCCAGGGATAGGAAGAAGGGACCACTGTTCACTTCAAGGATCCTTATTTGAAGTCACCCCTACTTCAAAGGCACATTTGGGTAGAAGAACTGGGTTTCTGACCCATACTAAATCAATATACTATTGGACCTGGGAAGCCCTCTGCTGGGGTAAAGACTCTTGTGTTGTAAAGACTGCCACTTTGCTTGGACTGACTGTTCCTAGGAACTGCTTCTCTGCTTTGCTGAGATGCCTGCTGATCTCTGCCCTGCTGAGGATAAGGAGTGGACCTTCTCACTTGAACACAGTGTGACTGCAAGGGCTTTCTGCTTGCCTCCTGTTTTCTAAATCCTCAGGGACACAAAAGACTTCTCACATTTCTCTTGGTAATGCTGGACTAGGCCACCTGTGCGTCCTACCATTGCCTGGGGTGCCCCTCCAGTCCTGGACCTTAGAGATGCATTCTACAGCGGCTTTCTGCAAAAACAGACACTTCATCCCCACTGCGCCAGTTAAAACCGATGCATTGCCCCTTTGACGCAGACGCAGAGGCTATTTGACAACAGTGGATGACGACGTACCACATTCATCTCAATGAAAGTCGACACTGATGCAGGACCCGACAACAATTCGACCCGACAATTTTGATCGGAACAGACACATCACCTTCGCATTTGCTCCTCAATGTTGATGCTTGCTCTATCCAAGGTACTCTTTCAGCGGGCCCTATGTGGGTTTTCTAGCCAGCCTACCCTCCATCATAGTCGGTCTGAAATTTGGATTTGCATCTGTCCCTCGCAACCTCAGGTATCCTTTTGACCGCTAGTGACTTCTAAGAACTACTTTTAGCTTAATTTTTGAAAATTCATGTTTACTTCTACTGATTGGATTTTTTTGTTTTGGTCTTGTTCTACTTAAATAAATATTCTCTATTTTTCTAAACCTGTGTGGATTCTGTTTTTGGTGGTTTCATTGCCTCTTAAGTTAATACTGACTGCTCTGTGCCAAACTACCAGAGGGTGAGCTCAGGTTAATTTAGGATGTGTATCTGACTTACCCTGCCTAAGATTGTGGTGAATACCTATGCCAACTAGAGACCCATTTTCCAACAATTATCTAGATTCATTTCATCTAGCCTATTGTGAAAAGCATTTGTTAAATATTTTACAGTTGTTTGTGTTACAGGTCAGAGACACATATTTTGTTACATGTCGTTTCACAGTTTACTGTTGTAGCGAAGTGTTTTGGTATAGGCCACCCACTCAAACAAACCTGTTTTTTTTTTACTGCAATGATTCTTGTTAGGCCTTATTGAGAGGGGTTGTATACTGTTTGCCAACCGTAAATCTGTACATTTTTGTAACTTTATAAATGTATGTCTGACAGTTCCCAGCTTTGTATATATCAACTAAAGGAAATTGCATCAAGATGGAAATGGTCGAGTGGACTCAAGACTTGTGATTACCTAGAGCCATAGGCCTTGAGACTGGTACATGTTATTTAGTGCACCACTAGTCCTCACACTTCCCTACCTGCACCCCAGACAGAATAGTTGCCCTTTGCAACAGCAACCCCAGGAGCTCGCAAGGGTGCAGTGAAGTAGAGCATAGCAATCTCTCCCACCACACACTCACCAGTGTTCCTTACTGGTGTCCCTAGCTCCATATTAAAGAGAATCAAAGGATTCACGTTGAAGTAAAGATTTGCACAGGCTGAGGCACAGGAGTGGTTGTTTAACCATAATCACAATATTGTTGATGTTTTCTGCCTACTAAGGATTGTGTCGTCAAGAATGAAGATTTTAAGAAGATGACCATGTTGCATAGGTTCTGGTGGACTTATTAATGGTTATGAAATAAAGATCAGTATGGCAGAGAATAGTAACATACTATGCTGCAAGCCTGAGGCTACTCTATTTAAGAATTTACTAAACTAGATTCAGCATGCAACCAAAGATTAGGGGCCTTATTAAGCTTTTGGCAAATGGGTTACTCCATCACAACTGTTATGGATATCTCGTCCACTGAAATATAAATCCCTTTGGAAATAATGGAATTTATTGTATATCTCAGTAGACAGGATATCCGTCACTGTTGCGACAGAGTATCCCATTCGCCAAAAACTTTTAGCGGATGGGTTACTCCGTCACAACGGTGATGGATATCCCATCCATTGAAATATCAATCCCATTGGAAATAATGGGAGTTATATCTCAGCGGGCAGGATATCCGTCACTGTTGTGAAGGAGTAACCCATTAGCGAAAATCTTAGTTAGGCCGTAGCTCTAACAATGGTAGCAAGGTTGGAATCCATAAAGACATCAACTCAAATTGGCCAAGGCTTATCTCATTGGACTAATGCATCCACTTCAGGGATGTGTATTTGACCTTGGAGTCATAGGTTCCAATCAGGATGGGTCCATTTAGCCTTTCGTTCTTTTGAGGTACAGAAAATTAATACCATTGAGTTGGGTAACAATAGGCATCTGTTCAGCTTTGAAAGGTCCAAGGGTGAACATGTGCCTTCTGTTATCCTGTAGTTGTTAACAGAATCTCTCAGAGGTATTGTGAAGAATCTACCTCCTCCAAAAACTAGTACTGCACCCACCTCATTGTCTGAGGAATAAGGGGGTCATTCCGCCGCCCGCCAAACTTACCCCGTCAAATGACCGCTCCGCGGTCAGAAGACCGCGGAGGCCATTCTGACTTTCCTGCTGGGCCAGCGGGCGCCCGCCAAGGGAGCGCCCGCCGGCCCAGCGGGAAAGGCCCTGCAACATAGAAGCCGGCTCCGAATGGAGCCGCCGTTGTTGCAGGGGTGCGACGGGTGCAGTTGCACCCGTCGCGATTTTCACTGTCTGCTATGCAGACAGTGAAAATCATGCTGGGGCCCTGTTAGGGGGCCCCTGCACTGCCCATGCCAGTGGAATGGGCAGTGCAGGGGCCCCCAGGGGCCCCACAACACCCATTGTCGCCATCCTGTTTCTGGCGGTGAAAACCGCCAGAAACAGGCTGGCGGGAAGGGGGTCGGAATCCCCATGGCGGCGCTGCTTGCAGCGCCCGCATGGAGGATTCTCCCAGCTGGGGGTAATCCGGCGCGAAACCGCCGGACCCGGCTGGGCGACCGCGGCTTTACAGCTGCGGTCGGAACGCCAAATTAAGCACCGCCAGCCTGTTGGCGGTGCTTCCGGCGACATCCACCCTGGCGGTCATAGACCGCCAGGGTTGGAATGTGGGCCTAAGTGTACACATTCACAAATGGTGGTCAAGGAAAGTATTTTAGAAGTCCCGCTAATGAGGAAGTTGCTAAACTTCGGACCTGATTAAGAATCCGCATGAAGTACAATAATCCGTCGACCAGATGGGTTACCCAGACTCTGAATTTAGAAATGTCTGGCTGCACAGCAGACATCTCTGACCACTGGCAGGGACTGATGTCATGGTGGTTCCTATCATGTACTGAAAGTGTGCTGGATGACTCCATCAACATGATGGTGCCATCTGGCAAACTTTCAATAAGTTTTTCCATTTTCAAAAGCAAACACCCAAAACAGGATTTTCTTTTAAAAAAATAAAACAATAATGACTCCCTAGGAAGGTTCCTCCCATGGTGTGAGGATCATTCAAAAGTTTTTCTTTCACTTGCCACCACGTTTATAATACCAGTATGGGAAAGTAGAAGTGTCTGGGGCAGATTTAAGAGCCCCTGGCGCCACTGAAGGGTAACCTTTTGTGATGCTCTGATGACAATAACCACTGCTCCAAATTTAGGGGTGTAAACCACTTTTTGTGGTGTTACGCCTCCTTGTAAATATGGGCCCCTCTACACAGTTTTCTGCATCAGAGGGGCGTGCAATGGGTGTTGCAGTGGGCGTTTTGAAGCTGCCCCAGATTTACAAGTAATCCCAAACCTGTGGCAGGGCCAAAAACTAACGCCACCGTAGGGGTTGCATTAGCATGGCAAAACGAGGAGGAAGGCTTTTATTCCTCCTCGTTTTTTGCTTTTCCAATGTGTGCTACATTCTGCAGCACACATAGAAAGAGTAAAATGCCATGGGCGATTGTTTCTGTGCAGGAAGATGTCCCTTCCTACACATGAACAATCATTCCAAAATGGCGCTTTGGTACTTCTATGTGTGCTGCATTTTGCAAAATCACCATTATAGATTGTTTGTGTGCAGGCAGGGACACCTTCCTGCACATAAACAATCTATCTCCTCAATGCAGCTACCCTTGTACTATGGTGCAAGGATGCCTGTGATGGCACAAGCAGCTTAATTCATCACCGGCACAGCAGGAAACCAGGTGCACCATATCCTTGCATTTCAAAAGTGGTGGAGCATGGCACCGCTATTTTTGGTGCAGCACTGCGCTGTCCCACTTTTGAATAAATCAGGGCCTCTGGTCATTAGCCCACTATAAACTGATGCCAGTCAAATGGCCAAAACTCTAATGTCACCTACTCCTACGGGCTGTCAGAAGAATATGTCAGGAATGAGGTGGAATAGTTTTTGTCACTGACATATTGAAGGTTCACCAGACCCTAAATGAAGAGGGAGGATCTTCAGTATTGTTGAGAGGGTACTTGTCTCCATTGCAAAGGAGAACCCTTTCCTTCAAACCCTAAATCAGGCCATTTGTCTAGAAATGTTATCCTGGATTACAGCTGGAATCAGGAAATTATTGGGTGACATGGAATGAAAGATATATAGTATTACCCATTCAGTCTACTGCTTTCCAGGGAAGGTAAGAAATACAAAAATGACTTTGTAACATATTATGCCTTTGCTGAACATAAATCTAGGGTCAGGCTGTGAGAAGCGTTTATTATTTGGCTGTATGTATGTATAGTTTGAGCAATTAAAAGAAGTGATCCAGGTACTAATATCCAGCAGCGGCCTGTCCGTACAGGCTCAAGGGCCACCCCCCCCACCTTTTTCCTTATTTGAAGAGTGTCTGTCCTGCTGAACAAAATTCATCCAGACAAATACTGTTCTAGTTCAGGTCAGGCAGCCAGACGCTGGGCATGCGCTCAATGTGCAGACTCCTGGCTGCCTGAGCTGAACTTTGCTGAGCTTAAGACATCACAGCTTCTGTGCGTGTGACCTCTTCAGTCTGGTAAACGTGCTTTGAGGCCCTCATGCACTCAGTTTTAAGCCCTAAAATGCCTAAAGCTGAGTGTCAATCAGTGACACCTTATCACAGAGTGGGGTGGGTTCAGCAGTCTCACTGACCCCATCCCACTCCATGACGAGATTGGGTCTGCTGCTTTCCCTCATTGACTGACCTTAATTGACTGACCTTAGGGAGGGAAGGTAGCAGTCTCAACCCTCCTGGGACCTCAAAGGCTTGGCACTGCTGCCTTCCTTCATTAGCTGACTTTAGATCAGCCAATGATGGAAGGCAGCAATCCCAACTGTCCTCGACCCTCTGAGGCTTCCCTATCAGAGCTGCTGCTCTTGAGGTAAATTTTATTTATTTTTATGTTTTAGTGCGGGTGTGCGTGCATGTATGGATGTATGTGTATTTGTTAGTGAGTGTTGTGAATGAGTGTATGAGTGCGTGTGTGAATGAATGGGTGTGGAAGAGTTGCCTGTGTAACCCTCTCACCCCCTCCTCATAAAATGACCAACTGCCACTGCTAATAGAGTCCTTTATTTGCTCACAAAGGTCCAGTGGTTCAATGTTTACACACAGACTTTTAATGAAAAGGAGGTACGCATGGGCTATGCCAACTGAGTCCTCTCGTTGTTAAAATAGCAGATGATGGGAAATAACTGTAAAAGGAAAAATGTCAAACCTAAAGCATTAAAATATAAGCCTGAACTTCTAGTGTTTCCGTAAGTACTCTTTCTTAAAAGTAACATTTCTAAGGTGGGTAAGTTATGTGATCTATTGTGGTGTTTTCATTTAAAGATACTAAACAATTGTTATCTTAAGCAGACATGCCCATATTTATGGGCAATTGGCATAGGGTAGCGCTACATCCCTGAAAAGCATTTTTCTCTTTCTATGTGTGCTGCAGAATGCAGAACACATGTAAAGAGAAAACAACTAGGAGAAATAAAAATATTTCTCCTTGATACGCCACTCCTGGGGAGGCATAAGGATTTGGCTCTGCCTCTTGTTTACATTATTAAGTAAATCTGGGGCAGCTTCAAAATCCATGGGTTTTGTGTGGGAAAACTGTGAGAGAACAGGGCTGATTGCAGATGCCCCCTAACTTTTTGCCCCCATTTTCCACTTTTTGCTGGTGTTTTCCTGACTCTGAAGGTGCCCTGGGTAATGCTAACCAGTCCCAGGGCCTGCGCTCTGTGTAAAATCAGTATGCAAATTAGGCTAATTATAATTGGCTAAGTCAACCTACCTATGAGTCCCTAGTCTATGGTAGGGCATGTAGGTTTAGGGACCCCAGCATAGGTAGTGCACCCATAGGTGCACTGCTGAGGTGCCCAGTGTCATTTTAAAGGCAGGCCTGCCTTGCTGGCTGCTTTTAAATTAAACTTATATGCAAATTCGACTTTGGAATTAAAAGTAGTTCCAAAGCCTTAAACTACCTTATTTTTACACACAAGTCACCCCTAAGGTGTGCCCTATGTGCCCCTAGAGCTGGGTGCCATGTAACTATAAGCAGGGACCTTATAAAATAGTTTTATAAGCCCTGGTGAGGTAAAACAGCCAAATTTGTTTTTCCCTCATTGTAGTGAATGGCCTCCATAGGATAGAATGGGGAGACTTTATTTTAATTTTTTAAAGTCCCCTTAAGTAACAGATACCAGACGTTTGGTATCAAATTAATTGTTATAATAATTCCCACAACTTCCAGTTGTGGGATTTAATATAACTTGTTCAGGTAAAGAGTTTTAAACTTTACCTGAAAAGTTGCCAACTTCAGCCCTGCAGTGTTTTTGCTACTGTGCTCTGATTGGCCAGCCTCTGGAAGTCTGGCCAGGCCGCCTTGATGAGGTGTGAAGTGGCCTGGCTCCACACAAAGAGATGTGCCTGGGGGAGGAGGTCTCTCCTCAGCAGATGGTGAAGCAGGAAGGGGGAGGGCTGCCAAACTGGTCTTCAAAGGCAGAGAAGGACATTTCGAGCAACCAAGCAACACCCTTGCATCCTGCAAACCCAGACAATTAGGTGCCCCCTTGATTAGATTAGGAGAGGGCATGAGAGGGGTGTGTTTAGGATTTTTAGCCACACCAGTGGGTGGGCTCAGCCAGATGTAACCTCCAAAAATCACTTTCAGCCATGATGGATTTTTGAGGAATGTTGCTCCCTGGGATTGATTTTTGCCACACTTCCCAGGGAGTGATAATCAGAGGGGGGAAGGACCCTGCCCCTGATTGGAGAACCAGGACCCCCCTGTTTTTCACCCAGGAGAAAGTATAACACTGGCAAACCTGCACCCACACCTCAGATCCCTATCAGATTGCAACAAGGAAGAACTACAGGAGAAGAAGGACTGCCCTGCTGGACCCCTGACCTGCACCTGAACACTGCACTCTGGAGGATTGCACCAGCTGCACACTTGGGCTTCACCACTAAAAGGACTTTACCTGTCTCCTACTGCTTCAAGAAGGGAGTCCCTGTTTGCTACAGGTACAAAGGAGCTGCCCAGAGTCCCCTGCATCAAGTCCTGCAAGCAGAGCCCAGATGACCAGCGTCCAGTGGCCGTTTGAGGATTCTGACCAGTTGCATTCTGGGAATTGTAGTCCCAACTCCCAAAGAGCAACTCAGAGCTTCTGGAACCTTGGATCAAGTTGTGGACACTTCAATGACACAAAAAGGACCTCTGGAAGAAGATCCAGAACTTTGGGAACGTTTGGAGCAACTCCATAAGTTGAAGAGGTGCATTGTGGGAGTTGTCATCCCAGACCCCAAGAGGCACACCAGAGCCTCTGAACCCTTGGCTGGTGCTGTGGACCACTTTCCTGAATCAAACACATCGAAAGTAAGTGTGACAGTTTTACCTCATGGGTGGCCTGAACTCTGGACTGTGTTCCTTTCCAGTGTGACCTTTTTTAACCCTTTGAGCGCCAGTTGCTTCTATGCGCTAGAAAGCATTAATTCTTAAAAAATTTATATCCCCGGTTCCCCTTATCCGATTTTATTCGTTTTGGTGTCATTTTACAGATAAAAATATAATCTATTTTTATAAATTAATTCTGGATTTTTCAACTGTTTCCTGTGTTTTATTTAATTACTGTTTTGTGATATTTTAATGCTTTACGCTTTGTCTCCTAAGTTAAGCCTTGTCGCTTGTTGCCAAGCTACCAAGGGTTGAGCTTGGTTTAATTTACTGAGACCTAACTGGACCTAAGTGGAGGTTAGTGGCCTATTGCTAAGCGACTTGCACTGTTTTGCCTTGCTCTATATCTATGAGGCCATGACAAGCAACACAAAATTCCTATGCATGGCCTCATAGATATGGTTGAGAGGCTTGTGCCGCCTCCTAACTATGCCCTATACTGTCCAGCAATACATTTAACATAGCTTTGAGAAAAGCATTGATAAAGTACATCTGTGATGTGAATTGATTTATGGCCAAAAGTGATAGAATGTCATGTTGAGATTTTATGTTATTTGTCAAGTGCACTAGTATCCCATTGAGATTGTCGTCTGCTTTGAGAAATAAGGTTGGGATCAGACTAAACTGAGACAGATAGAAATTGTGCAAACATGCTAGTTCTTAGTACATTTAAGAAAGGAGAGTGGGGCATGCACTTTAAAGAAAGAAGGCAGAAGAGAGTGCCGGAGTGTTGGGCAAGATCAGAGAAGGCATGACTACTACAAAAGTGCTACACAAGCTAGAAACCTTAGGCAGCTCAGTTCACTTGACATTAAAGAGCAGAGAAGAATGTGTTTGCAATGTATTTGGGAATGATGGTGCAGAACCAAACAAAATGCAGCACACAAGCTATAGCAGCTTAAAAGAGTTCCCGGCATCAGGAGGGAACCAGTGAAGGAATGCAAGAGTGACATAGGGCATCCAGCCGCTCGGAAAGAAGGTGAAGTCATTTTGGTAAGATCAGTAGCAGTATGTTTTTGCAATCAAACCACAATTGCAGGATTTTTTGCATGCTGTTCCCTCAATTTGTTTACTACCTGCTTTGCTGGCATTAAAACTCTCTCTGCACACTTTACTCCTGCTAAACAGGAGTAAAGCTCCTGTGCTCTCCCTTTAAACATTTAGAAACTGGGTTAAACGTGATTGTCACAAATATCTTTCCTATAATGCCATGCTATATAGTGCAGAAATACACTTGAGGCATGGAAAGGTAAATGCTATCTGTGGGCTGGATCACCTATGGTGCCATCCACCACAGTGCCAGTGAAAATATGGCTTCAAGACTAACCTGTGCAGCCTGGCAGCACCAGCTTGAACCCTGTTGCACGGACCTGTCAACATCACCCCTATGATAGGTAGGAAAACATTTTTGGGGCAGATTTAAGAGCCCTTGGTGCCACCTTAGTGCCGACATAGCGTAATTTTTTTAAAGCTATAGTGGCGCTAAGGTATCCTTTTCTCCGCGCCATATTTACAAAGTGGGGCAATGCATGCATTGCCCCACTTCCTAAACACTTGCGCCACATTATGCCTGCGGTAATCATAATGTATGCAAGGGGGCATTCCACCGTTAGGGGGGACCGAACAAATGCTGCAAAGAAATCTATGAGATTTCCCTGCCCCATTTCTTTGGGCACTTTTGACACCTACTCAGAGCAGGCATTAAAACAGGGCATACCATTACTTACAACGGGCCCCTATATACTCGGCAGGAATAGCACCAAAATTTGGTGCTACTACTGCAAAGTACATCAACAGTGTCACAAAATATGACAGTATTGCCACCTACCCTGCACCATGGTGCACTGTATTTTAAACACAGCACACACATTGTGGCAGTATGCGGGTTTTAAGGGGAACAAGGAAAGTGGCGCTGCACTGGATGCAGCTCTACTTTTTCTTAAATCTGCCCCTTTGTTTTAAATATTAAATAAGTCACCCCTAAGCACACCTTGCGGTCCTGAAGTTAGGGTGCATAATATTTATGAGTGGAACATATGTGATATTGGAAATGGCATGTGCCCCCAGTGACTAGGCCCAAAATCACATTTTCACTGATCCGGCTGTCATTGGCACATAAGTGAAAGTATTTATTATACACTTTCAAACTGTAACTTTTGACCTGTACCATTGACTGACTCTATTCAAATTGTTTTGTTGATATTTAATAAAAATCCAGCCTAATAGAGAAGTTTGATTTTTGGTTAATATATTGGAAAAGTAACATTTAAAAAGTTAAATCTATCCTGCTTGAAGCAGCTAATTTCCACTACCTCTTTAGTCACTGCCCATCATTAACTTGGCCTGAGTGATGTATGAGGAGGTAGGCAATCAATGCACCCAGATCATGAAAAATGGCTTTGGAGTGGGGATGTATTTTTCTTCCCCTGTTAGGAAGCTCAAGAACATACTTAACTTCAATGGTGCCTGCCCTGTTACAATTAAATATAGGATGCCCCCTGGAAAGAACCAAGCATTTGTCTCACTAGCCAGGCAGGCACCTAAACCAAAAGGAGGAAAGCTAAACCCAGAACAGTTTTGAGTGACCACAGAGAAAGGGACTGCTCATTACATAGCCACAACTAAGGGTGTGTATATGAGCTCTGCACAAAGGGAGAAGGTCTTCCCTATCTTGGCTTTTTGAGAGTGAGGAGCACTGTTGAATTTTTTGCAGGAAGGCAAACAAGAACAACTGAAAAAGTGAGTAGGGTTGCCCTGAGGGAACCTTTATGGCTTAACTACATTTTATTGCTAGTATGTTAACAAGACATACTCTCCCCTACATCTAGTGGCTAGTGGGGTGCACAGTGTATATATGAGATGTTTTAAGAAGCAATACCCAACCTGCAACTCACCCCTCCATCACTCCCTCATACTACGGTTCACAGCAAATCAAAAGGCAACTACATTTAATATACTTAAGCAGCTTAAAAAATGGTTCGGGAGGAGCATTCAGGATCAATGTAAGATAGCCCAACCCTTTCTGAAATCCAAGGGATGGGGTATTTTTCAGTTTGAGGAGCGTGTGTTGAGATCAGAAGAGGACTGGACCAGCTGCCTGTTACTTGAGAGAGCCCGGGAAGTACTGGACCTGCTCCCTCTTTTACCGAGGACAATGACATGGACCCAGTGGGTTAGTTGCGTGACCTACTTGCCCATAGGGACACAGCATGCTGCAAGGGACACTTTCCCCAAAACCAGCTAACCAGTGGTAACTAGACCTGGACTGGACAGTCTCTAAGTGCCTTCACCTGAGGACCTGGGGGCCTTAAAAGTATACTATTGCGGTTGTTTTGGCACCAGGAGAAAGTACGGAAACTTTTGAAAATGTTACCACCAATGCACCCAAGCTCCAATAGGAACTGTGGGGAAAAAAGTATACTGCCAGCATTTCAATGTCGTCAAATTTAATTTCAACTTTGTTGTCCTCAAGGCTGTCAACACATCTGAAAATGTTACTAAGCTGCCCATTATGAGCTTGACGGTTCCAATGAAGGACCACCAACATAGCGGAGAGCAGGATACCACCATGGCAGAGGTTCCCCCCCCCAGCCCTATAACAAGATTTCTGCTGGTCAGACCTGGCTGACCAGCGGAAACCTTGGAATAGAGGGTTCCCGCCAGGCTGACTGACAGGAACAGTGCTACGAGACAGCACTTGGCTCCCTTGAAGTAGTCAAGCGTTATCTGGTAGCACAAAGGGGGACGACCAGCACCCCCTGTTTTTTGTGTGCCTGATCCTCGCTTTTCCCTCGTTCTTACTGGTTTCTCCTTGCTTTTCCCCCAATTTTTGGGTGCCTTCTCCTTGCTCTTTCCTTGTTTTCACAGCTTTCTCCTTGCTTTTCTCCTATTTATTTTGTGCCTTCTCCTTGCTTTTCCCTTGTTTTCACTTACTTCTCTGAGCTTTTTCCTCTTATTGCCGCACCTGCCTTCCGCCGTTATTACCTGCCTCACCCCACCCCAACACCACATCCCAGGATCTATTTAGTAGAGGCCACACCACAACCTCATTGAGCGGGTCCCAGGCCTAGCTCTCCTTTTGCTGCTGCTTCGCTCTTGCTCCTGTATTCTCCTTGCTTTTTCCCCTTTTTTTGAGTGCCTTCTCCTTGCTTCTCCCTTGTTCTCCCTGCATTCTCTTTCTTTCTTTTACTCAATTTTGTGTGCTTTCTCCTTGCTTTTCCCTCATTGTCACTGTTTTCTCTTTGCTTTTTCCACCTTTTTTTGCATGCCTTCTGTTAGACTTTTCATTCTTGGTGTGGTCTCCCTTAACTTTTTGCCTCTATTTCTCAGGTTGTTGATGTGTGCTGGACTCTGATTTTGCTGTTTTTGTTACTCTGGGCAATTTACCACTGCTAACCAGTGCTAAAGTGCAAGTGCTCCTTTACAAAATGTGTATGTAATTGGCTTATCCATGATTGGCATATTTGATTTATTAGTAAGTGCCTAGTACAGTGCACTAGATGTTCCCATGGCCTGTAAATCAAATGCTACTAGTGGGACTGCAGCACTGGTTGTACCACCCACGTAAGTAGCTCTGTAATCATGTCTCAGACCTTCCCCTGCAGTGTCTCTGTGTGCAGTTTTTAACTGTAAATTTGACTTGGAAAGTGTACCCACTTGCCAGGCCTAAACCTTCCCTTTCCTCACATGTAAGGCACCCCTAAGGTAGGCCCTAGGTAGCCCCAAGGGCAGGGTGCAGTGTATGGTTAAGGTAGGACATATAGTAATCTGTTTTATATGTCCTGATAGTGAAATATTCCTAAATTTGTTTTTCACTGTTGCAAGGCCTGTCCCTCTCATAGGTTCACATGGGGGCTTCCTTTAAATATGATTAAAGTGTAGATTCCCTTTGGGAGAGAATAGACATGTGGAGCTTGGGGTCTCTGAGCACACAATTTAAAAATGCATCTTTTAATAAAGTTGATTTTAAAATTGTGTGTTTGAAAATGCCACTTTTAGAAAGTGAGCATGTTCTTGCTTATACCATTTCTGTGACTCTGCCTGTTTGTGGATTCCCTGTCTGGGTCAGTTTGACAGTTGGGCTGGCTGCACCTCTCACTAGACAGTGACACAAAGGGAGCTGAGGTGTGGCCTGCATATCCCGATGAGCAATCTGTGCTACGAGGGAGGGGAGGATTGGTCACTTACACCTGAAAGGGCTGTGCCTGCCCTCACACAATGCAGTCTCCAATCCCCTGGTGAGTGTCTGGGGCCTGGCCTGGGCAAGGCAGGATTTCACATTCAAGAGAGACTTTGCCTTGAAGTAGGCCTACTTCAAAGGAGAAATTGGGTATAAGAAGGGCACCCAAAACCACAGATTTTAGAACACTTCTGGAAACCAAGAGGAACCTCTGCCTGGAGAAGAGCTGAAGAGCTGAGGAAGAAGAGCTGCCCTGCCTGTGACTGTGCTTTGTGGAGCTATCCTGCAGTTGCTACTTCTGCCAGAATAAGAGGGCAAAGACTGGACTTAATGTGCCTTCCATCTTGTGAAGATCTCCAGGGGCTTGATTTAGAGCTTGCCTCCTGTTGTTTGAAGTCTCAAGGACAGCAAATACTTCTCTCTGTCAGCACCTGAGGCACTGGAGAGACTCCTACTCTGCCAAGTGGTGCCCATCCAGTTCCTGGGACCCTGAAACGAGAAGCTTACAGCCTAAGAGGAAGAAATCCACGCTTGAACGCCACGCCGGGAAAAAAAATCGGTGTGACTCCGATCTGAGGCTGAAAAATCTACGGGCCGCCTTCCTCGCGGCTGAAAATCGACACTCGCCTGCAACGTGACCCGAGGATCAATGCCCGGGGCTGGAGAAATGACCCACAGCATCGCTGACGGAGACTGGTGAGATCGCAACCCACGCTGCGTGGTTTTTGGATCATCGTGTGGCTGGATTTCCAACGTAAGTACCGCTGGGCATGTAAAAACAACGCAAGACCTGCCAGGATCCGAGAGTGCTGATCGAATGGATGTATCACACTCCTGCAGAGAGAAGAAACAATGCACCTGACCAGATGACAGGAGAAACGACGCAAGGTCTCGCTCGTGAGTAAAATTGATGCATCGCAAGCCCTTTTTGATGCACATTCGCCCGTGGGGTGTTATTTTTGATGCACCCAAGGTACATTTTCACGCTAACAGTGTTAGTGTGTGCTTAAAATTACATGAAGACTCTTTTTGCAATTTTAGTGATAACTTGACTTGTGTATTGTGGATTTTTGTCGTTTTGGTCTTGTTTTGTTTAGATAAATATTCTCTATTTTTCTAAATCTGTGTTGTGTTATTTTGTACTGTTTTCATTACGTTACTGTGTGTGTTGGTACAAATACTTTACACCTAGCACTCTGAAGTTAAGCCTACTGCTCGTGCCAAGCTACCAAGGGGGTAAGCGGGGGTAAGCTGAGGGTGAATCTCTTTTACACTGACTAGAGTGAGAGTCCTTGCTTGGACAGGGGGTAACCTGAATGCCAACCAAAGACCCCATTTCTAACACCTTTTCATTGCTTTTCCCTCATTTTCACTGCTTTCGCTTTGCTTTTCCCCCTGTTTTTGTGTGCCTTCTCCTTGCTTTTTGCTCATTTATCACTACTTTCTCCTGGCATTCCCCCCCTGTTTATTACGCTCTCTCCTTGCTTTTCCCTCATTTTCTCCTGATTTCTACTTGCTTTTCCCACATTTGTTGGGTGCCTTCTCCTTGCTTTTGCTTGTTTTTCACTTCTTTCTCCTTGCTTTTCCCTCAGTTTCACTGCTTTCTCCTTGCCTACTTCCCCATTTTTTTGTGTGTCATCTTCTCGCTTTTCCCTCATTTTCACTGCTTCCCCTTTTTCCCCCTGTTTTTGTGGCTTCTACTTGTTTTCCCTCATTTGTACTGCGTTCTCAGGGACCTGCAAGTGTCTGGGTACCCTTTTGGGTGATTAGTCACACTTTAAGAATCCTGAATGATTGGTATCTTTTTATGTGGTGTTTGCACTGTTTTTCTGTTTGAAGTGTTTCACAAATACTTAACACATTGCCTCTTATGTTAAGCCTGACTGAACTGTGACATGCTACTGGGGGACGAGCACAGGTACATTTAGGGTGTGTTTGTGGCTTACCCTGACTAGGATTGTAGTCCCTGCTTGGACAGGGTGCATATCTCTGACAACCAGAAATCCAAATTCTAACAAATAATTTGTTAAAACTTACTCTATTCTTCTAAATTGTTTTTTTCTTCTTGTGCTGTATTTTCACTTCATCACTGTTTGCATGGGACATTACTACTTCACACATTGCCCCTAAGTTACGCCTGATTGCTTATCAACAACACAATTTCACACCAATACTTTGAAAACAAAGAGAATTGATAACAAGATCCTTGAGATTCCCACCCGTTATTACTGATTGACTAGATAAAGATTATTAGAGAAATGTGTGTTGCTGCTTATGTATGAGTACGACGTAAATTGCTAGAGTTAGAAGTTTGTTACTTTATTCTGGTCAGTCCATGGTCCTCTTCAGAAAATCGTATGGTAGCTGAGCAGTGAAGGAGGCTAATGCAGTTAGTGCTGCTTCCCTTACCCTGAGGTTTGGGTGTGCCTATTGCGCTCATTGACAACTGCCAAAATGTATTTATTTGTCATCCTCAGTAATTAAAACAAGTCTTTCATTTGCTTGAGAACAAATTGTAAGCTTTGGAAAATCAATAACGTTTGTGGACTGGACCTATTATTTATTTTACAGGAAAGATAATCAAGAATCTCAAGATATACTTGGGTCTTAGACCACAATCCCAGTCCCGTTTCAGACGTTCAGCCCAGATATACTAAACTTGCCTCATCTACTTCCAGAAGAGCTAGGAACTCGAATTAAGATGATTACAGACACCAGCCAAGTTTGAGAGAGTATTGCTGTATCAATAGCCCATTCTGTGTTCTCTTGCTAAGTCAAAATGAAAGTGTCTAAGCTCGATAGTTAGAGTTCTAGAAGAAAGAGCTGATAAATCTGCATTATTTATCATGGGCATGGCAACTAATCTGAAACTACTGCTTTCAAAGTTACACTGTAAAAACATGGATGGCATGCTCCACATTTTCATGTTACTGTGAGCAGGAGTTGCGCTAACCTGTTTGAAGAGTACACGTGCCCTGATTTATACTTTTTGGTGAAAAACTGCACCAATGCAGTTTTGCCCCAAAACGTTTAGCACCAGCTTACACCATTTCTGAGCACTAAGCGGCCATTATATTAATTGAATGGTGCAAGCCGGTGCAAAGGGTAGGCTAGCGTACATAAATGACGTTAGCTGGGTGGGGCTGGAGGTATTGAAGAAAAGGGTTTTGCACCAAAAAATGACATTAGGCAGGTTAGAGTAAAAAAAAAAGACTCTAACCTGCCTAGAGCCATTTTCTGTCACAAAAACAACCATGTCACATGACTCCTATCTTAGAAAAGACAGGAGTCATGCCCACCACCCCAATGGCCAGCACAAGGGACCAGGGTCCCCTGGGAATGGCCATTGCACCCAGTGCCAGGTAGGGGGCCCATTTCAGGGCCCCCAATGACACTTAAAAAAAATACTTACCTGTACTTACCTATACTTACCTGGGATGGGGTCCCTCATCCTTCGCTGTACCTCTGGTGAGGGCGGGTGTCCCTGGGGCCTGGGGAGGGCACCTGTGGACTTATTCCATGGTGTTCCACCATGGAAATAGGCCCACGGGTCCCCTAATGCCTGCCCTGACCCAGCAAGCTTTGCACCATTATTTGACCCCTCCCCCCCGTACGCAATTTTTGCACTGGAGGATAAATGAGGCGCTAGGGCCTTAGTGTCATTTTTTGCCCTGGACCTCCCAGCTGGCATCTTATTGACACGTTAGTTTTCCACAGGCAGAAAATGACATTAACTACAATATTTTGGTGTTAGACATGTCTAGCGTCAAAATATAAATATGGAGTTAAGTTTGTGCCTGATTTGCGTAAAAAAAAGACGCAAATCCAGTGCAAACAGAGTATAAATATGCCCCAAGGTCTTGATGTTGGTCTCTAGCAACCATCAATATTAATTTTTAATGCCTAATCATTTTAAAGATGTCAGTGTGGTATTGTTTGTAAGAATAAGGGTTAACTCTTAGTTTGGTACCTTTACTTAGATTGTCAATGTGATTTGGTTGTGCTACTTGGTCTTAGGAATGTTTTTTATAACCTTCGAAATTAACTAAAATTTAATTGCATTAAGGATAGCATCATTTACTGTCTACCTAAAGTCCTAGTATATTTGAGTAAAGAGTTTTTTTGTTGATTGAGTGAGAATTGTGATTTAAATTGTTCTTAAGTTTGAAGGATATGTTGATATCTACCGACTATCTTTAGGTGAAAGCATAGAATTATGACTAAAAAAAAGGAGTGACTCAACCCTTGTGGTGGTTAAAAGGTGTTACCTGTCACATCAGAATTATGTGATGCATAGTAACTCCACGGATCCTGTAGGTGAAACTTTGGAGTGAAATTAGGAATTGCCAGGAATGGAATATTTCCGATTCTCCTGGTTATTCATAATTTCTGACTGTACCTTCAGGGTACACCTTATTATACCTATGAAGCCCCCTCACCGCCACGTTACTGATGCCCCTGGTATAAGTAAGCCAGATGAACAAGAGTTTCTTGACCTGATACTGGGGCACTCGGAATGCAGACCTAGAAATACCAGAAACTGCATTTCCCATTGTGTGTCCTTGAACTCTCTATTTGCCAGTTGAGTTTTTATGAGTTAAGAGGCTAAAAAACTGGGGCCCATATTTATACTTTTTGACGCTAAACTGCGCTAACGCAGTTTAGCGTCAAAAAATTTAGCGCCGTCTAACGCCATTCTGAAGCGCCATGCGGGCGCCGTATTTATGGAATGGCGTTAGCCGGCGCTAGCAGACCGGCGCTGCCTGGTGTGCGTGGAAAAAAAAACACGTAGACCAGGCAGCGCCGGCGTAGGGGGAAAATGGCGTTAGGGCGTCTTAAAATGGGGCAAGTCAGGTTGAGGCAAAAAAATCGCCTCAACCCGATTTGCGACATTTTTTTCGACGCCCAGACGCCATTTAAATGACTCCTGTCTTAGTAAAGACAGGAGTCATGCCCCCTTGCCCAATGGCCATGCCCAGGGGACTTATGTCCCCTGGGCATGGTCATTGGGCATAGTGGCATGTAGGGGGGCACAAATAAGGCCCCCCTATGCCACCAAAAAAAATTAAAAAATATAAAAAATTATACTTACCTGAACTTACCTGAATGTCCCTGGGGTGGGTCCCTCCATCCTTGGGTGTCCTCCTGGGGTGGGCAGGGGTGGCAGGGGGGGTCCCTGGGGGCAGGGGAGGGCACCTGTGGGCTAATTTTGAGCCCACAGGCCCCTTAACGCCTACCCTGACCCAGGTGTTAAATAGTGGCGCAAATGCGGGGTTTTTTGACCCGCCAACTCCCGGGCGTGATTTTTGCCCGGGAGTATAAATACGACGCATTTGCGTCGCCGTCATTTTTTTAGACGGGAACGCCTTCCTTGCATCTCATTAACGCAAGGAAGGCGTTCACGCAAAAAAATGACGCTATTTGGCCATACTTTGGCGCTAGACGCGTCTAACGCCAAAGTATAAATATGGCGTTAGTTTTGCGCCGAAAAAAATGACGCTAATTCGGCGCAAACGGAGTATAAATACGGGCCTGGGAGTTTAGTAGCACGTATTTTCGCAAGTGCAGTGTGCATGTCCTGTGTAGATCAAATGCACTACAGCCCTGCTGAGTGTCTATGAAGTAATTAAAGTTAACATCTGGCAGCAGTTGCTCACATGTTTTGTCACCTGTGCATGAGACACGCAAGTGCACAGTGGAGCCACCAAAGCAAGGAACACCACAACTGTCTTGAGTTCAGTAATAACTATGTCCAACGGTTATTAACTTTAAAGTCATGCACATCAGCCAAATTAAGCAATAATCCTTTAATACATAGACAATGGCAAAGCTCAGTTTATCCTTCTTTGGCTCCATGTGCGAAATAATATCTGCTTCATACATTTTTTTTCATCATCATTACTCAAGTAGTTGGATTGGTCCAACTACAACTTCCAGCTCTTGATGGTATGGTGTTGGTGATCTCTTCGTCCTAATTGGTCTGGGCGATCTCTTCCTCCTCATTAGGCAGCCTTGGCGACAACGCGATGAATTGTCGTTTATGCTGCAGACAACCAGCTTACAACGCAGGTAGACATTCGGGTAGTGGCGCAGGAAGTCAAAAGCTTGAAATGAGAAGCGAGCACGGTCGATTGATGGGGATTCATAGGTCTGGTACGTTGAATCCCGAACACACCTAGAAAAGAGAAAATCAGACCACATCAAATAGGAAAAAATAATGAGAAAGGAGAAAAAGAAAGAATGACGTAGATAGAGGGGAAGCAAGGGAAGAGAAGGAGGCAAGATGGGAAGAAAAAAATAAATGGAAGATGCATTGAATAGGAGATGAACGGAGAGTGGACATGGTGTTTCAAATGATGAAAGGAAGTAAGGGTGGAAAGAATGAAGAAAATAGGAAGGGAGGGAGGAAGACAAGCTTTGATGAAGGGTGACATGGGGAAGAGAGGAAAGAAAATATGCAGATATAGACAGAGAGTAAATGAAGAAATAAACGAGGGATTATAAATTTGAGACAGAATGGGCGATTAAAGGAATACAGGGATGAGAAACGAAGAAGTGATAGAGGAATTTAGAAGAATGATTGGAAATAGCAGCCAGAGAGAATCGTAACCATACATTTAGGTAAAAAGAAAGAGATGTTGAGAGCAAGGAAAACACAAACAGCCTAATACACTGGCTGAAGGAAGCAAATGAGAACGCTGTAATTATAGAAAGAAGAAAAGAGGAAAACGAAATCAGGATCCAGAATTTTGTTTTTAGGAGGAAAAAAAGGGAGACTGGGTTCTGCTTTGAAACATATTCTCTGAATAAAAACAAAATAGTAGGCGGCGATGACATGACAGAAAGCTGTACTCTGACATAGAAATGCCAGAGGAAGGGAAATCTGGGCAGGAACGCTAAGATTAAATATCTTCATTGCTGTTCTTAGCAGACCCCGGTGGTTAACACTGAAAGGCAGTGAAAAAATAAGGGAAACGACGCAGATGGCTGTAATATTTTCAAATAAATTCAGTAAAAAGCCATCAATTATTCAGGCAATTCTTAGATGAGCTCTTTGAATATTAGAATATGGAACGGAGCTCCAGGTCGGGTACCCTTCCTTTTGTCGTCCATGTGTGAGTCCTGAAGTGCTGGGCAGATAGATCACCTGTTCGGGGTGATCCAGAGGCGGGGTGCCTGCTTGGGACCGTTTTTCCAAGTGTGGTGGCAGCATTGACTGGCGGCTCTTGTCACAGCCTGGGCTTAAAGTGTGAGACCTGCATTGCTACGCTCTACGTATGTCGGTAATGGCAAATCCCTCCAAACCAGAATTTAAACCAACACGTAAATGATGAAAGATTAACATGGAGGAGATGCTAATGGCACTCCAACAAACTTCTTTAGTGTTAATGAAGAACCTATGTGGAAGACAATTATCTTCCTGACTGAGGAACGCCAGCGATCTCCATGCTGCACAGACTATGCAGATAAGAACGGATGTGATGATTAAATTTTACCAGGATTGCAAAAATATGTTCAAAAGAAGTCTTTGTAACTAAGGACCAGATGTAGCAAAGGGTTTTAACCATTCTGTGTCAATGGGAAAATGCTTTGGAACATATGGCCCCAGAAACGTTAATTGCTCCAGGCAAAGTCAGTATATTATTCCAAAAAAAGAATAATAGAATTAAATAACATACCAAAAGAGATTTTTGCATTCTGAAGGAATTGTCAACCTTGGATAAACTCTCAGCTGGTTCAAAACCTACTTAGGATTTTTGGGACCAACTCAATAGTTTGTTGACAAAATAAAAGCTATTAAAGAAAACATTAATATGAACATCAGTAGCATCACAATGGTAGCAATGGATAGTGATTCCACAAACTTTACCTCGTTCAAAGAAATTAGTGAAACAAGGGTTCATGACTTAATGGCACAGGTTAAATCAGGGTACTCAATTAACCTTCGCCTCCGAGCAATTATAAAATCTCTGGCTCCAGTCATAAGTAAATCCTTGATGCTTACCACTAGCATTCCCAGAGCAAAAGGGTCTAAGCATGTGGCTTTGATTTCCTGGAATATTACAGACTGAAAAGCAAAATGATGGATCCAGATTGGCAGAATTATATTGAGCCATTCCACTTTTGCCTCTTCCAGGAGACATGGTTGTTAGAACCAATGCATAAGGCAGGATATAAGCAGTGGCAGCTGCCACTGAACAGAGGGGGTGGGGATAAAAAAAAACAATTAAAAGGAACTTACCTGCTCTGAACAAAGACTGGTTCATCTCCTCTGTCCTTGTCCTGAAGCACAGAGGCTCCCAGACTACCCTCGGCCAATCCCAACACTGCTGTCACCAGCATGACAGCAGCGTTGTGATTGATGTGAGCGGCCTGCTTTGAGGCTCACACTCGTAGTGGGACCCTGTGCACTTTCTCCTTCCTGCTGTGCAATACAGCCCAGAGGAGAAATGCAAAGTGCTCTTGTCAGTTTGGCTGACCCAACACGGCCAGTTAAACAGACATGCGCACTTATGGTGCACTGGCCACTCCTCCTCCCGCCTTACCTCGCTATAGCCTGGCTCAGCTAAAAATAACATGAAAATAACGCTCCATTATAATTTTTTTCCGTTCTGCAGCAAGCAGTGTGGCGACACTCCTCTGCCTTAGCGGAGGATTCACCCATGGATTTAAGACCTTTTTTACTAATTCCATTCCCCCCACGAAAGGTAGACCTTCAGGGGGTTTGTTGAAATGGGTTAAAATTTCCCTAATGGTCTTGATAGATGTGATTGAGCTAGCTTCTATGTACAATCTTGGAATACAGGTAAAGGCACAGGAGGGGCTGGAAGTGTGCGTGTTCAACATTTACATCAGGCCGAGAAAGCTCAGTACAGAATCTTCTGTAGTACGTGATCTCCAAAGAGCTCTTAGCACACTAAACCTAAAAGCCAATGTTACAGTGGGAGGTGATTTTAATTCTAAACTTTAACTAGTTTTGGGGCTGGAGACCATACTGGAGGAGGAGGACGGGGTAAGAGGTATTCCCTTGATTGAGGCAGGACCCGCTGTACCATATACTGTAGCCTCTATACAGTTATTCCAGCTAGCAATAGAACATAGGCCCTAATTATGAACATGGCGGTCCTAACCACCATGCCGGCAGTGGTGGAAATTACCACCACCGGCATTGCGGTCCGGACTGCAATGTAATATACAAGGGGAGACTGTCACAGGCGGAACTCTGCCACCCCCAGGCTTCCGCCGCCAGACAGCCTGATGATGGAGGAGTTCCTTATCCGTCAGGGCAGCGCTGCTAATGAAGCTCTTTTCCCCCAGCCTTTCCCTAGCGGTTAAGGCCGCCAGGTAAAGGCTGGTGGAATTGGTGCCCTGGGGGCTCCCTGGGGGCCCCTGCACTGCCCATGCACTTGGCATGGGCAGTGCAGGGGCCCCCATGCACAGCCACGCCACGCATGTCACTGCCCGACTTACGGGCAGTGATATGCGCAACGGGTGCTGCTGCACCCGCCGCACTGCTACAATGGTGACGGCTCCGTGTTGAGCCGTTGGCTATGTACAGGCCCAGCATTCCCCTAGGTGGGCTGGCAGAAATGCTGTTTCCGCCCGCCAGCCCAGCGGAATGTTGATTTTTGGGCCGGCGGGGTCTTCAACATGCTGGCGGTCGTTGTTTCGACCACCAGCACCGAATCCGCTGAGTTCGTAATGAGGGCCATAATCCATGAACATATAATGGCAGGCTGGTGTCAGATTGCTCATTGCTCATAAAACCATAATCCACAAGCATATGATGGCAGGCTGGAGTCACCTACACAAGGTGTGCCATACTCTCAAAGATAGACCATGTTCTTTTGAGCATAGAGGAATGAGGACTGGTTAATGATTTCAGAGTTGAGAACAGGCAATATAGTGACCACAATCCCCTTTGCCTATATTTGGGTGAAAAGTTCCTGGCTTTTGCCTCCTAGGTAGTGAAGTAATGCATGTTTAATCAGTTATGGGAAATAATCGGAGGTTGATTAGGTGACTTACCATATTGGCAAAAACAGAAATTCTGGCAAGAATTTATTCAGCTTTCACCGGCAAGCTATCTTCTTACATTGGTTGGCCATCTTCTAAAATCCCTATAATGTCTGTGCATTCCCTCCTAGTTGGGGAGGTAAGGCATAATCTAAAGAGAACCTATGGGAATAATAACAAGAGGAACTCTAGAGGGAAGTATTTGTTGAATCTATGGTTTTGGAAAACCAAGGAACAGCTTTTTACTAGCACTTAAGACCAAAAACAACATAGGGATTCATGGTGATAAAGCAGAGTACAAGAGAGGCCAGGTTAGAAGCGCAGAGGGTATGGGATTACTCCAACTGGGAAGATCCAGCAGAGGCAGGGAAAAGGAAAGACAGCGCAATGTCTTGGGCACTTGTTCTCATGGGAGTAAAGATGCCTGTATGCATATCGATTATTATATCTCCTCTGACACCTGGACCAGGCATTTTTCAGAATTATATGCCCAGTCGAGAGATTTGGGCAACGATTATCCCAAAACTGATTACTCTCTAGTTTTTGTAGAAACTTGTCAGGATGACGATCTGAGTTGCAGTGAAAGTAGGAAAGAGAGAGGGACCCTAGGCCTTGCTGCTTTTACTATGGAAGAAACCAAGATGGCGCTGGAGGCAATAAAACCTAGTAAAGCACCAAGCCCTGATAAGATTCCAGTGGACCTTCTAAAACATGCAAAAAAAGTTTGGGTCCCTTATGTCAATCTCTTCTGTAATGCAGTCGCATCAGTGTACCAATTCCAGATAAGTGGAGCAGAAGTAATTCCAATCTATAAAAAAGGAAACAAGCAGGACTCAGCAAATTATAGGTCAATAAGCCTAATAGATGCTTTGGATGCATTAGTAGAAAGTGCTCACCCCGTTCCAGGCTGGTTTTAGGCAGCATATTAGCACAGTAGGCCAGGTTTTTAGATTTTTATGCCTACTGTGGAAGTATGTCAAATTCACCAAGGAGCATATTTACATTGCCTCTATTGATCTAAAAACAGCATTTGATTTGGTCCCTAGGGGCTCACTGTGGGCATTGAGAGTTCCTAAAGGCCTCTTAATAGAAATTATCAGGTTGCACCAGGCAAATTATGCCAGAGTCTGACGGAGCCCTCAAGGCGAGGTAACTGACCCTAACCCAGTAAGAAGAGGAGAAAGGCAGGGATGTGCTGGCCCTTACTTTATACTCTCTTTGTGTGAATGATATGGTTGATCATCCTTTGGAGTGTCTCCACAACTCTCCAAGGTTAAGCGTCCCCCCTGTTCAGGATCTATTATTTGCTGATGATACTATCCTAGTATCGCAGATGCAGAAGGCGCTTCAAAATCTGTCAACATAAAAGTCTGGTGATCAACATATCGAAAACTAAGTGTATGACAAGTAGGCTGCACAGGGGTTTTAAAAAGAATCTGACTGCGAACAGCAATAAACTGGAGTTTGTGGACAACTTCAGCTATTTGGGTGTAACTTTAAATTCCAAGCTGTCCTGGTTCCCCTAGATAAAAAAATCCAAGGCAGTACTGGCTCAGAATTCACAGAAAAAACTATAAAAAGCACTGAATGTCATTGTGTAAGGCAATTTCACCTGCCTTAGAGATATATTAACGTAAGGTGCAAACAGCAGCATTATATGGAGCTGAATTGTGGGGGTTTAACAGATTGGACATATTGAGAGCTGAAGAAATCAAGTGTATGCTATCTTTGATACACTGCCCAAAGAGCCCCCCTTTGATTCCAGTTTTCAAAGAGTTGTCAATTCAGAGGGTAGAACATCTGGCCTCTTTAAGACCTTTATATTTTTTGGATAAAGGTATGGGTGATGCAAAATTTGGTATACTATAGGGAGGGTTTGAGGGAAGTGATAGAAACGGATAAAGGCACCTCCCTGCCTTGGCTGTGTTATGTTAAAGATTGCTTTGGGAAATTAAGCCTAAGCTCTTTTTGGGATAAACCAGGGTTACTGACCATCCTCCCAAGGCTTTGTTGAAGCAAGCCTGCTGGTCATATCTGCTTTCAGGCCTCAGCCAGAGCCCTGGTGTGGGAAAACTCACAGAAATGTATTTGTCCATTAGGCCTATTCCCTGTTTTGAAATGTAGCTAGATGAGGTACAACCTTTAATGTCCAGGGTCTTACATTTAAGATTTTGATTCTGCACTTTATTAATTAATGTGTTTACATCCAAATAGAGTGGTGGGAGGGACTCTGATAGTAGAGAAAATTGTACTCTTTGCACTTTATGTACTCAGAATGCAACCAAGAATATTGCACAAATGATATTTTTTGTTCAGCCTATACTGCTTCCATATTAAAATGGATATCTCCAGTTTGCCATATTTTGGGCTATAGATTGCATGCATAAGTACTAAGGGCCTGATTTATGAGAAGTTTGCGCCACCCTAGAGTCAATTTTAGATGTAAAAGTGGGGCAAATTTACAAAATATAATTTATTTTGTAAGTTTGTGCCAATTTTGTGTATAAAAATTATGCAAATGCTGCACAAACATTTCATAAATCAGGCCATAAGAGTTTTAAACAGTGATCTGTCCAAACCCTTAATATATGGGATAAGCAGATAGTTGTATGCAATGTGGCTTATTAGGAAGAAGAAAGTTTTGATATTTTGAATAACAAAGTATTTACCCATCTGGCATTGTGTTTGAAGTTTCATCTGCATCTTTTTTTCACTTTTTAATGTTGTGCTTATTTATGTGTGTTTTTATGTTTTTTAACCGAAATAAAGCTTAATTTATTGACTGATTGAAATCCTTGATGAGTATATTAAATACATCTCTAGCCAATGTCACAGCACGACCTACCTTAAAAATGCAACATTACTGCCCCCATTAAAAAACACAGGTGGATAATCCCACCATACTCAAAAATGGCAGGCTGATATCCTTAATCCCTTAAGTGGCCAAGGTCATAGAAGATTATGTTGCTAGAGAGGTTTGGATTGACCTAAAGTCTATGGATCTTCAGGCAGGGTTCCTTCCAGGAAACAGTAACTGACAACCAAAGAAGGGACAATGACTTTGGACTAGCTTTGGCTTTAGTCCTATTAGAGTTCCACATTCAACACAGTCACCCATAAAATCTTACTCAACAATGTGGAAGAGGCCGGGCTTCAAGGATGTACCCTGGACTGGATTAAGTCATTTTTGACTGAGCCTACCCAGGCAGTTCACTTCGTCATTTCACAGCCAGGGCTATAACCAGAGTGTGTGGTGTGCCTTAAGGCTCATCCTTGTACCCTCAACTGTTTTTCTACATTAAAGCCTTGGATTAAAGACCTAGCGTGGAGATGATACAGGCTTTATAATTATACCAAATCCCAAGTACAAATGTGATTGGATGGGACCTTAGCTCCCCTCCTTCAGTTTTAAAATTGAATGTGATTCTTCCAAGATTGATGAATTGAAATCAATTAAAGTTGAACACAAATAAAACTGAGATCGTAGACTTAAAAGAAAATAAAGTGAATCTGTGGATTCAAATGTTATTGGCCAAAACACATGGAACAAATATCAGAGCCTAAATGAACAGCTAAAAGCCTAGGAGTGAAAATAACCAATAGAAGTCTGTGGTTTCCTCTAAATTTAGATTCCAGTCAAAGTTACTCAGGAAAATGAAGTCACTCTTTCCTCCTGGTGAAGAAAATCAATTGTGTTGGCTGTGATTATTTCTAGATGGATTATATCAATTCTGTTTATCTTTGGTTATTTTATACCACAATTCCGAAAATTCAGGTCATTAAAAATAGTGTCTTCATTGGTTTCCCACAAAGCAGGGCATCCATTTTAACATGTGCTGTACTAACTTTAAGGGCATGAAAAAATAAATTCCCCAGTTTATTTCCAACAAGGTAGAAACATATGTTCCAACACGCATCTTGAGATATACTAGCTCCAAATTGCTTATCCTTCAATTACCAGAAGATTCGATCTGGAGGCCACAGCTTCATTGATGAAGTATCTTCTATTTGATGCTTTTTGCTGGCTGAGTTACACCGGGAATCCAATTTTGGATTCTTTGGCAAAAAATCTGAAAACCTGGCTATTTAACCAGCCATATTAAATTCAACCATTGCCTAGTTCCTGTACTCTGTGTCTTTGACATATTTTTGTCTAGCATAAAGAAATCTTCAGGAGAATGTGTGTTCTGCAGGTATAAGTAACATCACATAACATATGTACAAGAGGATATTGCTGTAAACTGCACAGAACCTCTGAAATCCTTAAAATGGCTCAGCTAGAAGCCTTTCTTGGAATTTCGCTTTCCTGTTCATAGGTTACAAAGAGCTATTGTGTCACATGCTCTATGTTGTGAATATCATCTTCATAAGATACAATATTAAAGGTAGGAGTTAGTGAATATATGCTTGCTCTTACCCATTTCGGATGATGTCATACGTCGGTGTTGTGAAATAATCTTCATAAGGAGAGGCTTCACATGTGTCAACAAACACTTGAAGATCAGGATCAGAGCTGTGGAGGGTGGCCTGAAGGTACAACTCCTGGTTGAGGCTGACCTGGTACGGTGAACGGATAACGGGTTGATAGAAGAATGAGGAGCGGTAGAAGGAAAGGTTCACATCATACCGGCCATACTCTGTTTCACTGATCTCAATAGTGTCATCTGCCACATATGTGAACTCCACTATTGCATCTTGGAACATTTGGCAGTGCAGATCCACTTTCAGATTCTTCTGACGGTTGATTAGTACAGCAGATGGAGATGCACTTAGTCTATTAGAATAGGTAACAGTGCTATTTTTCAACTGTAAAACATGAAGAAAGGTTATTACTTTGCACATAGTGTGCTATAACTGATTATAAACATTCCTGTAGTGACACATATTCACATGTAGTTCTCTTAAGATTTACCACCTCACAGTGGAAAACTATGAGACAGTAATATATTTTTCCTAAATTGTGCATGAATTCTCTCACCTTTCCCGTCTTAACCTGCTCGCTTTGTTTCCCCATTCCAACTAGTGTGTCAGCAAATCTACTGTGTCCTTTAAACAAGATTTTCAAACATGTCACCCTACTCTCCAGGAGGCAAAGAAAGCCCACGTAAACCTTACCCATTAACCACTGACAAATGAACATGATTCATTGCTTGGAGGTTAAAGGAGGTACAATCAAAGCTAAGATTGAAATACATTAGTTGAAGGTTAATGGTTAGAACATCTACCACTCTTGATCTGGGGCCAGACTACAAACTAGTATGTTCCACTTTCCTATCATCCTGTTGAGGTTAGGGAAGCTAACTAATAGTTCCCTTCAAAGAAGCACTAGGAATAAGAAGAAGCCATCTAAAATCAGGCACCCTCTAAAGTTAATTTTGGAGCTGTAGGCCTTCTACAGTGCAATCCCGGAGGATGTGCAGGAGGAGATCCCATAAAATGAGCACATAACAGAATACTGGAATGCAACCATTTTATGTAGTTTCTCATGATGTATGTAGATTTGGAAAGCACTGCAGCCAAGTTGGGGGGGCTGGTTGACAACAGTGATTAATGTTGCCCATAGCTGCACACTGAATACACTAAAGAAAAATAATTTAGATTTGTATGGTACAGCATCCCTAACCTAAGAAGTAAATAAAAGCTAAAAGAGTTAAGTGTGCCTACCTGAATGTTAAAATGTGATCCCGTTGTGGTCAACAAGTCCCCATCCACTAAAGTGACCTAATCCTTTAGGGGTCATCTTCAGGCAACCGTCAATGAAGATCTGTGAGCTATGGGAGACTCAGCGGCCCCTCCTTACATTCTGCAAGGGGGGCCACGGCATTTCATGTTACACTACTGGTTGAATACTGTAGTAGACATGTGGTAATACATTTTGTAGTTATAACAGAATTTCTCCTACAAGTCATCTCATTTTACTCAATCCTGTTGCAGACCAGACATATCAACACAGCACAATGTATCATACCAGCAACAAGATCAACAGTTCTATCAAGGGAGGTACAAGCGAATAAGGAACATTCATGTCCCAGCAGTTCACTTACCAGGTTTTTAGAACTTATTGGCAGACAAACTCATCAGTACTTTCTGATACTTTCAAAGATTGTCAAGCACACAAATTTGAATTATTTGCCAGTGATGTCAATGTAAAATACTGATACTATGCATGTAGGTTTCCAGATCCTTTTCCTGTAGAGAATGCCCATAGTCCATGTCCATTCGATAGATTGGTTGAGAACATTTGTATTTCAATTGACCACCCATCTGAAGCATCGCAGAAAAGCAATGATCCTCAGTGTTTTAATCTGGCCATGTTAGTGGTGAAAGCCACACCTCTCAACCTACTCTGCCAGCTACACAGAAGGCTTCTGTGCAGGTCAGACATCCTCTCCTGGATGTCATACAACATTCTACATCTCAGCCTACTATTGTTGACTTTGACCCTCTAGCTCCTTAGTAGTTACAGTAAGGCAAACTGACCTCTCAAAAGATTGCCTTAAAATCATCAAAAAAGCTGAATGCTCTTAAGACGACTGCCCTAGTCCATGAAAAGGGAGCTCTTCTTTCTTTTCTACTTAAAACCTCAAGCTATCACATCAGATGTCTGTTAGATTAACAGCTGTTGCTCAGTAGTGCTTTATCACTCCTACTGAAACGGATCATCATACATTGGATATCAAAAATGAATTTACACCAAGAAGACTCAAAGCAGCTATTTCTTAATTATTACTTCCTCTAAAAAGGCATAGCTAGTTGAATAGCTTCATATGCCATCATTCACTACCTGAAAGCAAACAGTTCACTACTTAGTACACTGAAGCCAGTTTCACCAGAGAGAATTGCCACAGGCATGCTTATCAGAAATGTTCCAGTTGCGAGCTAAAGTTAACTCAACAACAAATTCCTCTCTTAGACTTTCTTCATAACCTACTGTTTTATGTAGGCACCTATGATTTAAAAATTTTAATTTTACGTACCTATCGCTACTCCAATCAAAAGGGCCATTTTAATGAGGAGTTCTTTGAGTAATGGAGCGCAAGACTTCTCACATGTGACTTCTGGAAATGTATGATTTTCCCTTGTGTGTTAATATCTCCATCTCTGATGACTAAAGACCATAAAGACCACTGCCGCCAGACTTGTCAAAGTTATCAAAGATCTCGCTAGAGAAACCCACATCAACCCCTACCTCAGGGAACTCCACTAGCTCCCTGTACAGAAAAGATGTAGGTTCAATCTCCTGACCCAAGCATACAAGGCCCTACACAGCTGCGAGCACGCCTACTTGAACTACTGCCTGAACTTCCATCAGCCGACCAGACACTTCTGCTCCATGTCCCTTTCTCTAACCTTCACCTCCTGCATCGGATGCAGCAGATGCAGAGGTCACGCTCTCTCCTATCTGGCAGCGAAGACATGGAATGAGCTACCCTTTCATTTATGGGCCTCCCCATCTCTTACAGAGCTCTGAACATCCCTGAAGAGGGAAGACCTGGCTATTCAGCTAATCAACTGCACCCTGCCAGTGCCTATATACACTCATGGGTGACAAGTGGCGCAGTACAAATCTACTAATTGATTGATTGATTGACTGTATGTGGATGGACCACAATACGACCCTCAAGGTGACAAAGTTCTGTGAGGTATTAACTTCTCCTAATTTACAGCAATTTATTTAAAAAAAAATAATCTTATGTGAAGGGTCACATCTTGCACCATTTTTGCTCCTGGAGGCCGAAAGACACATCTTAACATCTAGCCCCTTCTTGTAGACCCTTTCTGGCCAGAAAGTACATTTTACCTAATAAGTTGTTATTGTCCACTAACAGCCAGGAAGCTGTTGTTCAGGTAATAAGTCATTTTATCAAGGTCTTTTACCTTCAGATAAACTATACACTCTCATAACAATTTTGTGACCAACTCAAATTGTACTTTTTTATATAAAATCAAGACTATAAGGGAGGAGAGTGATTCTCTTAACTTAGCATCCCTCCTTCTACTGATCTAAAGGTAAATGTGTTTCCCACCTTTTCCTGCTTGGGATTTAAATTCTCTCTAGAGTTAACTAAATCTGACTCCCCTAACGATCCCTATTCCTTCGTGATTTTCAAACAACCTAAGCATTCACTCAGACCTAGGCTTATGTTCCCACTGGAGGCTTCACTGGCCTATAAAATTGTAATGGCAGCCGTTGAAGATGCCTTAGTTATCTCCCCTTTTTTTCAAGAAACCTGGTGCTGAACTGTGAGACCTGAAAAATGTCAGTCAGGTATCTGTACTCCTGTTTGCAGTCAAAATATTGAAAGATTTTGTTGCCAAACAATTATGTCATTTTCTCCAATAAAATTAAGGTCTAATTGACATTAAGGCAAGATTCTGAATGGCCGACAGGACAGAGACTGCACTTCTGCCCGTTATGGACAAATTAAAATGGGAACAGGACAGGGGTCACACCAGTGCCCTGATCTTACGCAGTCTTTCTGCTACCTTCAACATGGTTGATCATTTTGTTCTTTTATATCATTTTGAGGCATTTAGTATAGGAGATTGAGCTTTGATACCGTGCAAATTCCTCCTATCTGGTTGCCCACAATCCATTAAATTAGGCCATTATTTAAAAAATGTTGGAGGGCAAGGAGTATCTCAAGGATCCTTCATCTATCCCCAATTGTTTAACATATATGTCATCCCACTCGTCAAGACTCTAGGGGTTTTATGGATGGGAATGACACCCCTATTGTTCTACATTTATACAACAAACCCACCACAAAAGGAGCATTCCAACAGTCTATACGTTCCATCGTTATACGTTAGTGGATGGACACTAATAAATTTAAACTACTTTCAGATAAGACAGAGGTCCTGATAGTCAGTGGGTGAAATAAACTGTGGTCAGAGGCCTCCTGGCCTGAATAGATAGGCACTTTACTCTCACAAGCCACAAATGTAAGTACTCTGGGGGTTATTATTGACAATTTGCTTTCATTGTCAGACCAAGCCTCTGCAGTAGTATCTTCCTGCATGTTCAAAATATTGAGGACTATTATAGCTTACTTGGAAATCAGAAATCTTGTGATTTCTGAGCTGATAGGTCACAAATAGGCTGTGCAAAAGCCCTATATCAGGAACTTCCCATGGCCCTCTGAGAATTCAGAAAAAAACATCAGATTATCCAGAGTATGGTGGCTATATTCGTGACGTCTGACTTTTGCTTTGCCCTGGCCATTCATAGGCTTTAATTCCTTCTGTATTGCACTGTGCATGTTTCCCGATCCAAGTTAGTTCCATCTTTAATTCAGAAGTATCTTCAATATCATGAGCTTAAGATACTCCCTAGATTTAAGGGTCTCGGGGTGCTGTTTTTTTTTAAATAAAACAGCTGGACTTTGGAAATCTCTTCTCCCTAATTTATATTCTGAAAAGTCTTTAATTTTCACCATTTGTTCAAAACTTGGCTGTTTAGAGAGACCTTCGGGAATTCATAGAGTGTTTTATCCCATTTCAACCTCATTTACATTTTGAGTAGCCCTTAGGGATCACTGGTGATAGATAAATACTGATAGCACAACATCAATCCCAAACATTTGCAGACCTACTACCTTGAGGTAGGTGTATAGGAATAATTTTTCTTCCTCAGTTTGGGAATTGAATATAATGTTATCATAAATGAGTACCCTGTTAATCTCAGTTGTGTTGCAATGTAGGTGCAGTACATCATTGTCCACCAATCTGGCAAAAACCCTCATGCAGCATAGAAACTCTGTCTTGAGGGAGAATAAGGGAAAAAAGCGCCTGTCCATCTCAAGTATCAGTTGGGTGTTGTCTTCATAAGAATAGCAAGGCCAAAATGAGAGAATAGGAGCATTCAAGGGCGCACTGTGTTGAACCTCCTTGAAGAAAGAATATGAAGAGACGAGAGTCACAGCCTATGAGTTGCACGTCAAACAGATGAAAAACACCCCAAGACTGTGTCACCAACTCCAGTGCTGGGTAGGTGGTTTATCAAGATATTACAAGATACCATGTCGAAGGCAGTTGCGAGGTACAAGAAGATGACTTCTTCTCCTTCTGCAATGGATATCTTTGACATCAGAAATTAGTCCAATCTCTCCAATTCACTTACAAAAATAGTTTTGACCTGTGACCCTAGTAATGAACAATACCCTCCACAGATGTTTCCCACTAACACCACATTGGTTGAGGACCCAAAGAACAGACCTCACAACAAGTATTATTATCAAGAGAGATCTCAGTGCTAGACTGGGGGAACACTTTATTACATATCAAAAGGAACAGGAGCCATTTTCATTAGGTCACTGCCAAATTCTAGAAAATGTCAAAATTGCTCAAACCACCAGGTAAATTTGGAGGGAATTACACTGATACAGGCTGCCTGACTTCCCTAAATCTCACCTGTGTTACTGTGCCACAGCCGTTGTACGGGATTTTGAAGATGAGAAAAAGCGGTGTGACCTCAGGGTCGCAGCCGAGGTAATTCAAAGAGACATCACTTGCTGAGTAGCCCAGAGACTGAAGATAGGCGTTTGGGATTACAGCTTCCATGTCATGAGAAGAACAGGTAAAATACACTGGAAGTCAAGAGAAGTTACATGTTAGTGCCCACATAGCTGCACGAAACAAAATGTTATAAACACAAAAGATGAAAGACGGAGAATAACTTATTGATATACATATAGTATGTGAAGGCAGAAACCAATGAGAAGGTGGTGCCTCAGTAGATAGCAGGGCTGTGGCAAAACCAATATAATCCTTACATAGATTTGTTATTTTTTCAGAGGTCTTAAACTGACACAATGTTTCCTAAATCCTCCTTAAATGAATCCACCCCTGCTGAAAATATAATTTAGATACATCCCAGATGTCTTGAAATATGGGATCATACTGCTGCTTGTTTTTCAAAGTACATGTTGGACCTGACCTCCTTGGTGTGTTTTTCCTCCAAATGTTTGCCTTCCATCCTCCTGTTTTTTCTGATGTCATTTTTACTGGCTGTAGGACTCTACACACGTTACTGCTGCTAAGGTGTTCTGCTCTCTCCTTTAAACAAGGTCAAATTAGTGTAGACCCAATTGGCACATTTAATTTACTTGTAAGCCCCTAGTAAAGTCGTCCTACATGAACCCAGGACCTGCCCTGTAAATTGATTGCTACTAGTGAGTCTGCAGTACTCATAATTAAGTAGTCTTTAAAAATGCCTCAGATCAGCCACTGTGTGCAGTTTAAACTACCATTTCAACCAGGCAAATGGAAATCTTTTGCCAGGCCTACACCATCCTTTTTAATACACATAGGTCACCCCTATGTTAGGCTCTAAACAGCAGAGAGGGCAGGGTGCAAGGTTTTCAGAAACCTGGACATCTACTTTTACACTTTACATGTCCTGGTAGTGAAAATGTATTAAATTCATTTTTCAGTACTGAAAGGCCTACCTCTCACACAGGATAATATTGGGGTACCTTATTACATTTAAAATTTGATAACTTTCAATTGGGAGCAGATAGGAACCTTGAATTTGGTATCTCAAGAATTGCAATTTGGAACCATCATTAATGGTAAAACTGGATTTTACGTCACAATTCTACAAATGACACTTTTAAAAAGTTGCTATTTTCTTATTCTAAACATTTGATGCCTGAAGCCTGTACTCTGCCTCGCATGACTAGCTGTAGCTGACAGTTAGTTTTTTTTTGTATTGCTCCCAAACAGTGTGACAATGGGAAATAGGTGTTGGCAGGATGGGCCATCTCTGACTTCATGAGGGGAAGGAGCTGTCACCTACAACACTTGCACACCATAAAGACTCACAAGGGTTCACACTAGTCTTTTGTGACCCTGGGCACACTAGGCCAGACTAGGGATACAGGAAACCTAGGTATCTCTTGGGGTGGAGGCCTCTATAAACAGCTACTTCTTCAAAGTGGGCATCAGATATAAAGGGCTAGTTGGCTGGCCTCCTGATCAGAGCCTCAGGGACAGAAAAGGCTCCAACCAACTTGAATCCAGCAGGTAGACTCTGTCTGCTATGAGTTCTACCCTCCAAATGCTGCCACTCCAGTCCTGGACTCTTGGAAGTCAGTCTGAAGGTGCTCTGAACAGCCCAGCTGTAGTCCTGTGAGCTGAACTGATGCAGTGTGACACAACAGTGGCATGATGCATTGCCGATGCAAGGCTTCCCATCATATACTACCGATTTCCCTGAACTGCTGATGCACGATGCATGCTTGACACAGGCCATCGCATTGAAAGCCCCTCATCGCAGCACCCTCAACAACAAAGCATGGTAGCCCTGCAGCTTCTTCAGAACCACAGCTGTCTCCTGGATTGCCAATTCAGGACTGAACTTGTGACTTTGTCCCGGTCTGACCCAATCAGAAAATCACAGTAGGCACTTTGTGCTCTTTGGCACTATTTTGAACTAAGACTTGGAAATGTCATATCTTCCCTTCTATTTACTTGGATTTTTATCACTCTGGTTTCAAATACTTTGTTAAATTTCGCTCTATTTCACTGACTTGGTGTGGAATTTTTCTTGTGTTTTCACTTCCTTACGGCTTAAAATGCTGCTTAAATACTTGACACTTTGGGCCTGATTCTAACTTTGGAGGACGGTGTTAAACCGTCCCAAAAGTGGCGGATATACCACCTACCGTATTACGAGTCCATTATATCCTATGGAACTCGTAATACGGTAGGTGGTATATCCGCCACTTTTGGGACGGTTTAACACCGTCCTCCAAAGTTAGAATCAGGCCCTTTGTCTCTAAGTTAAGCCTGACTCCTTTTGTGCCAGGCTATCAGAGAGTAGAGCACAAGTTAATTTGGGGTTGGCTTGTGCTTCCCCCTAAAAGGTGCTGTGGTTGCTGCTTCAGTAGGTTTTCTTCCCCCTCAGCCAGTAACTCAATTTCCTGCAGTAAAGGTATGTTGTAGTGCCTTCAGGAGCTCATTCAGGTGTCAGGAGAGGGAAGGGGCAGAATGAGAAACTGATATGAGATAGGGGATTTGGAGTGTAGGAAAAGCAACAAGGACAAATCAGAAGGTGGTGCTCAATGAGGGCAGCCAGGAAAATACAAGAGCTGGACACAGAGAATGTTTGGCGCTCCCACATGGAGGTATTTCAAGGAACTGACACTGAGCATCCTTAAGAAGTATAATGTGGCACAAAATCTGGAGGAGGCTGCCCTGCAGAAGCCATGTGAATATTTCAACTCTGCATAAAGAATGGAGGTATGGCCAATAGAGGGTGAGTAAGGTTCCTGTTCCATGATTTGCAGACATTTCTCAGGAGTGGCATGCCCTGCACACTCTTGACACCAATGTTATATTTTTTTTGTATTGTTTTTTTTATTTTTATGGAAGTGCACCCCCATGTCCTCAGTTGCCTTCTCACCCTCCCAGGGGTATTTCCCCACTTCCAACAGCAGCACTGTTTAATTCAGCACTGCAGTGCAGGTGGTGAAATGTCCATCAGCAAAATAAATGTGGCACAAAGTCTGCATACTCTGTTCCACATGTTGTTCTTAAATCCTGTATGAATATATTGCTGGTCACAGAGAAGGGGAGAATACCTAAGGCACATCTCAGTGGTATGAACAAATGGAACTGGCCCAAATAGGACAGGTTTTTCAGATTAGAAGACAAATGATCTTCCTATGTTCAGTAGATCCTAACTATAACTACACAGTTGCAATTGTCACTGTTTTGGTATAGTTAGGATGGTGTTTCCACAGGAAATTGATTTCCTGATTTTCTAATAATTTTGTTGATGTTTGACAAATCTTCTCAAAACCTATTAAAAAAATTAATTCACCCCCTCTCCTTCCTTTTAGGGTGATGCGTCAAGAAGGGCCTGAGAAAAAAGGGGCTCTCAAAATGCCTTTCCCCATGCCATTTTCCATTAGAAAATGTACTAGTGATACAGAAAAAAATGCTGAAGGAAACTAATCCACATTTGGTAGAAAGCTAAACCTTTACCCAGAAAGTGTGCTTTTTGTTATTTGGTGTAAATCCATTCAGTAGCTTGTGAGATATTAAGGAATATAGAGACACAGTTCTACTCCAGCTCTTGGAGATCAAAAGATTATATTTGATTGGCTGACTCACATACTCAAAAATATTTGGTAGCCATTTTCGGACTTGGGGACTTTGTCCCTGTGTTCAGACAAAAAATGTAAAAACATATAAGGGGCAGGTTAGGCATACCCTGACCTCCTATGCCGGGAAGGGGGGAGGGACCCTGAGGTAGCCTTTTTGGGGCAAAAACATTTTTCTCCTAAAAAGAAATCATTGTAAATTGGTGGTAGCATCGTTTACATTATGGGGAGAGGAAGTGCACCCCCTTCCTAAGTAATTGGAAGGCTCCAACACATGTGTCCCAGGAACCCCATCCCCTGGGACACTGGAAGGCTGCATTGCTCCCACTCTACAGGAGCCGAAAGCCTTCCACTAGAAGGGAGGTGACATATTTATCCCTGCCTGTGCCCTGGTGGCAGGAAACAGGGCACAAAGAAAAGCTGCTCTCCCTGGGCAGGAGCAAAAAAGACAATCTGGCTCTTGCCATCACCAAAGGGTCATGGATCTCTCTCCCCCCCGCAGGCCTCTAACCCATTAGAATGCTGTGGGGGCCCTAAGGTGGGACTAGGACACCCACCAAAAAAAAAGTAATAATAAGGTATGGTTTCAGCTCCCCACACTGTCATAACAAAAAACATAAAAGGGCTGGTTTCTACAGCCATACAAAATGGGTGCTGGCAGGAAAGTTTGCAGGGCCATGAGACCTTAGGCTTGCCATTGCGGTACCCAACTAATATATATTTTCTGAGTGCTCTGGGTGAGACCAGGACATGCACAAAATAAACAAAAAAAATTAAGTAACAGGAATATGAAATGAGCAAAATAGGCGTTAATGTGATATTCACTGTGTCTGCCAGGGAATGGTCACATAAAGCCTTACAAAGGCTTTCTTTATTTTTTTTGTATTTTTAGGTGTCCTGCTGCCCACCTTACACCCACATCTTTAAATTTCTGTTGGGGACTGTGGAGGAGCCTAAGGCCCCTGTGGCCTAACTAGCTCCCTGCATGCAGCTCCCAAGCTGTGCAGCACCTGGAAACATTTTGGGGCAGATGTAGCAAAGCGTTTGCGACTCGCAAACGGCGAAAACGCAGTTTGCAAGTCGTAAAAGCCTCACCGGAATGCAGAAATGCATTTTGCGAGTCGGATCCGACTCGCAAAATGCATTTCCGACTCGCAAATAGGAAGGGGTGTTCCCTTCCTATTTGCGACTCGCAATGCTATGCAATTCCATTTGCGACCGCTTTAATCGCAGTTACCATCCACTTGAAGTGGATGGTAACCCAGTCGCAAATGGGAAGGGGTCCTGTGACGGGTTGATTAGAGATCACCCTCACCCTTCCAGGTCCTGTGCTGCCTCTGCCTCTGGAGACCGTTGCATGACACACTTCCCGTCCCATGATTGGTGGAGTACTGAGAATCAGCGGGTTGCCGGGAAGTTAAAAACTCCTCTGAACCTTCCAAGAGGAGAGAATCGCTTGGAGGAAATGAACAGACGAGTATCGAAGGAGGAGAGGAACGCGCTACCGGAGGTCAACAGAGTAAACGACGGGAGGCGCTTCGAGACCCAGCAACTGGAGGAATCCGCCGGAGACGTCCGACAGGTCACGCGGGAGTAGGCAGCCGGGAGGACGAAGCGCTAATGCCCGCTGCACTTCTGGAGAAGCACGGCGAAGCCAGGTACCTCCCGGGACACCTACATATCGAGGATGCAAGAGAGACAGAGAAGAGTGAGAACGAGTCCAACCAAGAAACAACCACCCACCCAAAGGAGAAAATCCCTTTAAACCTACTTGCACCTTACCTCACTGACTTTCAAATTATAATAAAACACTGGCACACCTGACCAACGCGTTTGAGTAGTCCTTCAACACGGGAACCAATCACAAGTGGTGTCAGAAGTGGGATTTGATAGAACTCCATCATGGAGGAAAGAGCATCAATGGCTGATGTAATTGCGCAATTAGCAGAAGGACAACGCCACCTAAAGTTGATATGGGAGCAACAAATGAAAGAGGCAAAAGAGGAGTTGGAAGCCTTACAAACGGCTCTTAAGAGTCAGGCCACGATTATGGCAAATAATCAATTGGTGCATGAGACCGCATTGGGAAAATTGACGGACACTATCGCACATACTAAAGTCCATCCTAATGTACCGAGCAGTGTGCTACAGCGGTATCAAGAGCAGGAAGATCCCGATTCATTTTTTACAAATTTTGAGAGGGTAGCTAACACAGCTAATTGGCCCGAGGATAAATGGGGCCAGTACATCGCCCCACTTCTCACTGGGCATCTGCAGTCAGCATATCAAGCAATTAATCCGA